>NC_044994.1:3188360-3886300 GCF_008728515.1 Papio anubis | reverse complement strand
GAGGTGGCGGGCGCCTGTAGTCCCAGCTACTCGGGAGGCTGAGGCAGGAGAATGGCGTGAACCCGGAAGGCGGAGCTTGCAGTGAGCTGAGATCCGGCCACTGCACTCCAGCCTGGGCAACAGAGCAAGACTCTGTCTCTAAAAAACAAAACACAAGCCAGGTGCAGTGGCTCAAGCCTGTAATCCCAGCACTTTGGGAGGCCAAGACGGGCGGATCACGAGGTCAGGAGATCGAGACCATCCTGGCTAACACGGTGAAACCCCGTCTCTACTAAAAAAATACAAAAAAATAGCCCGGCGAGGTGGCGGGCGCCTGTAGTCCCAGCTACTCGGGAGGCTGAGGCAGGAGAATGGCGTAAACCCGGGAGGCGGAGCTTGCAGTGAGCTGAGATCCTGCCACTGCACTCCAGCCTGGGTGACAGAGTGAGACTCCGTCTCAAAAAAAAAAACACTATCATCTAATACTGTTTTAAAAGTGAAAGTATAATTATGGAACTATTTCTTTTTTAAGTCACATCTTAACATAAACTTATGGCTATACTTTCTTACATAGGAACACACAGAAACCTCTCTTGGTGCTAGCAGAAGATAAAGATTTAGATTTACAGCAGAATTTTGTTGTGCTTTTCTGCAAAAGAATTTAAAAGTTACCTTCAGAAAATCATGCAAGTGTTTAAGGACACCTATCCTGACTTCATCGAGGTCTTTTAAAAATCCATTAAAAATTGGAACCAGATCTGCAGCTGTCAACTGATCTCCAAGAATAACTGCAAGCTCGTGGATGGAGAATGCTAGAGTTCGTCGAACTTTCCACTGCAGAAATGAAAACACATTAGTAAGCTGACCACAAAGTACTCAGTACTTCAACCTTTAGGCAATATACGAAGGCTAATTTATATATGAATGTCACTAATCTCAAAACATTAAATCAGAATAGTAATAACAGATACTAATTTTAAATGCCTAAATTATGCATTGAAAAGTATAACAGAAAAATCTTAAATCCCTGCCTAGTATGTATTATCTTCCTTTCACTCATGAGGAAAAAATGCTCAGAAATCATTAAGTTTTTGTAGTTCTCTGAATGTCGGACCCTGACTCTGACCGTGCGAAAAGAACATGCTCTGTTATTACTCTCACGCTCTTCCATACGTAATTTCCTGTAACACTAAATACATGCTAGAACACGCTGATGAGCTGAGGCTGCACATGGACCAAAGGCTCTCTAGCACCCTCCCCAGTTTACCGTCCCCCTTCAGATTCCGGTACAGCCACACCTTGGATTAAGAAAAACAAAACAGAACAATAAAATTTGTTCTTAAGGAATTGGCAATTTAAGAAATATAAGACTAGGGAAATCTGCACACAGCCTTGGAAAAGAAACCCTCAACAGAAATGTGTTGCATTTATAATAATTTTAAGTTAAAAACATCCTTTTCTCCATGTTGGCTTAATTTTTCACACAGTAACTTAAAACTTTACCTAAAGAGAAACAGTTTAGAGCAAACATTTTATTTCCTTTCCGTTCCACCCAGAATCCACTCTTGAAATCAAATTTTACACCTAAGTTCAACATATAAAACAGATGAAGGCAGAGATGTTCTCATGGAAGAGGCGGGCAGCAGAGAGAAAGAACTGCTAGTCCAGACTCTGAGCCGTCAGAGTCACCCAGCTGCCCCTGGAGATTCATCCCACGGGAACCCTACAGTTCTGTGGAATAAAGACTGAAAACACGAATACACAGGACAAAGCACTCTATGGAAATTGGGCCTTTGTGGTTCCATGACCAGATGCAGCACTGAAGAAGTGTATGAACACAGATAAATTCACTTCTCCTGGGCCCAGCTTTCCTAACCTCATAGGTCAAAGGAGGAACTTGACCTATCAAGATTACTTCCCACTTAGAACTTGCTGAGTCAACACCACTGATTCCCTGAAAAATATAGTAATTACTAAGAAGTTTAAGGAAAAGTCATCACATTTCAGTACAAATTAGCCTAATGAGACTGTTTTTTTTTTTTTAATAACTGAGAGATCAACTTCACTGAAGGAACGGGTGTGTTCAAAGAGGGGCAAACTTTGTTTATATAGAAATCAGCCTGGCAGGGGAGGTTAGGTCATCAAGCCTGGGAAGAGGTCACACGAAAGTCACAGATGTCCAGACAAAATGACCTGAAGCAAAGGTTTACCTTGTGTGTTCTGTTGAAAGGGGGTGGGGGTGGTGTGTGGGGACGAGGAGAGAGCAAGAACCACAGAACTTCTCCTGTCTGTACTGCAATGCTCAAGGCACGCGGGGCCCAGAACTTCACACTCGCTAGTAATACTACGGTTCTACTACAGTTTAAACAAATATCTTGAGATCTAGTGTGAAAAATCAAATAAGCATTTATAATACTATTTCTAGGTGAAAAATTAAATCCTATATTCTCAACAATTAATTTACAGATAAACTCTAGATAATAACACATTTTAAGTTAGGAATGTAGGCATGTTGAATGTGCTAACAATTTCTAATGCTTTAGATAAAAATGAAGCCACCAAATTGTGGGACTCTGACAGTGCAAAAAGAACATGCTCTGTTATTACTCTTAAGCTCTTCCATACATAATTTCCTATAACACTAAGAACATGCTAGAACACGAACAGAAATTCTTTAGGTTATGAAAAGCAAAGCACTGTGCCTTCCATGTGCACGTTCTGCTAATTCTTTAACTGCTTTACTCACCTGCATGTCTGAGGCCAGAGTCTCATACGTCTCTCTCAGGCAGTGCCAATTCTGTCTTCCGAGTGTCAAGGCCACACCGGGGAGGCTGTATGCACAGTGCTTAGCAATTTCCGTGTCAACCGTCTGTGCACGAGAAGGGTCAGTCATAGATAAATACTGATCTAACAACGCCTGAGGTACAACATCCTAATGGAGAAAGAGAAACCACAGTGACTGAGCAGTTGAGATGCATTTTGAGCAGTTTAGACATAAATTGGGCAAAATTATTTTTAAATATATAGATTTTAACAGAGCATCTCAAATAGTTGAGAAATACCAATGTCAAATTTTCAGGTATCTAATAACTAAGAGATACAAAAAACATGCTAAGGGAAACATATATGAACAAATAAAAGCAAAAGCAACTCTAGGAGAATAATGAGTAACATCTCAGTTCAAAGGAAAATTAGAATTAATTACTAAATTAAAAAGACGTATTAAAATAACACCAGCACCTTTAAATGTAGGCAGAGATGACAATGTTTGTTATAACCCAGCAAATGCAGAATAACAGGTGCTCTGCATGATTTGCAACATGTTCATTAAAAAAGCAAAAACCAGCCAGGCACAGTGGCTCACACCTGTAATTCCGGCACTTTGAGAAGCCAAGAAGGATGGATCACTTGAGCCCAGCCTGGGCAACATGGTGAAACCCTGTCTCTACAAAAAATTTAAAAAATCAGCCAGGTATGGTGGCTCACACCTGTAGTTCCAGCTACTCGGGAAGCTGAGGTGGGACGATCACTTGAGCCCAGGGAAGCGGAAGCTGCAGTGAGCCGTGAAAGCTCCACTGTACTCCAGCCTGGGCCATAGAGTGAGACTGTCTCAAAACAAAAATAAAAACTTGTCTTCTTTAGATCAAAATTTAAGCAATTATTCACACAAAATTGAAGTGCACATGTCTAATTATTTGTATATATGTGAGGAAAAGAAGAACATATTTGCAATCTTGCTTAGGTGTGTATAATATAGCTGTGGAAGGACATAAAAGAAAGGTAAAAATGGTTGTATCTCAGGAAGCAAAATGGACAAGTGGAGAAGAAAAACTGAGAAGGGAATGTCAATAAATGCCTGTTAAGTATCTTGAATTTTGAGCTACATAAACTAATTACCCATATACACAGAATGAAAATGGAAATAAACTCATTAAAATGAGATTTGAAATACTGAAAATGTCTATAAGTGGGGAAAAGCATGTTTCAAAACACTATTGGTTTGAATACTGATTTCATTTTTAATAAATAAAAATTGGCTACATGTGGTGGTGCACATCTGTAGTCCCAGCTAGCAGGGGGGCTGAGGCAGAAGGGTCGATTGCTTGAGCCCAGGAGTTCGAGGCTGCAATGAGCTGTGATCTCGCCACTGCACTCCAGTCTGGGTGACAGAGCTGAGATCCCATCTCTAACAACAACAACAACAAAATAAATACACCATTTGATCTGGGAAATCTACTTCTAACAATAATCATATAGTCCTAAGGCCAGGAGCGGTGGCTCATGCCTGTAATCGCAGCACTTTAGGAGGCCAAGGTGGGTGGATCACTTGAGGTCAGGAGTTTGTGACCAGCCTGGCCAACATGGCGAAATACTGTCTCTACTAAAAATACAAAAAAACTAGCTGGGCCTGGTGGCTCGCAACTGTAGTCCCAGCTGCTTGGGAGGCTGAGGCAGGAGAACTGTTTGAACTCAGGAGGCGGAGGTTGCAGTAAGCTGAGATGGTGCCACTGCACTCTAGCCTGGGTGACAGAGTGAGACTCCATCTCTAATAATAATAATAATAAAGTCCTAGAAGCAAACAACACATCTAGACAGTCACAGTGAATGTAGCACTTCTTATAGCATCAAAGTGAAACTACAAGTAGCATCTCCCACAGAGCCTTCTTACAATGGAGACCACAGGTGTGGCATGTACACTGGGCTGTGCTGCTGTGAAGGTGAGGGAGTCCTAGTGTGTTTACAGGAGAGATCACCAGGTCAGATTGTTAGAAAAGAAAAGAGCAAGGCAAGGCATAGCTATCACATTCCAATGATTCCGTGCGCACAGTTTTCCTGCAGCTTGTTACTGACGGCACTTCAAAATTTTCATATTTTTTCATATTTTCATCTCTGAAATCGAGCTGTATTTTATAATTATTGGCAATGTGAACAAGAGGAAATACCTAGGTAGGATGGGATGACCACAGTTGTCTTGAATGATAAAAAGGGGCACATGTGTATGTTTATGTGTCCATGAAAATACATGAAGGAAGATAACGAGGTGTGTGACTGTGGTCACTCTGAATGAAGAATGGGATCACAGAGGTAGGAAAGGGAAGATTTGTGCTTACACGTTCCTCTCTCTACTATTTCAATTTCCTTATAGAAAATATGACACACTAGTCATAATTTTTAGAACACTCATCATAAAGAAGGGGCAAATTAGGTCAGAAATGGGCTCTAAAAGAGGAATTAGGAACACACCCCCGAAAGAACACAGTTTTTGGTCACTTACTTGTACTTTAGTTCTCCTTTCCTCATCAGGGCTAAAACTGCTATTGTTGCTCAAGTCTGAATCGTTGTGAATATAGTGAAGAGTGGAGTCCATATTCTGTCAGGAAAAAATAACTACTTAAAGAGCTGTCCCGGCTGCACATCTTCATTTAAGCTATCTTACACTAAGTTACTTACCTACAAGACTGCCAAAAGTAATAAACACATACATGCCTCATGTTTTTAAAAGCTTATAGCCATACCTAAGAACTTTCCCTACTTTAAACCTAACTTGCTGAACAGCTTGTCAAATGTGTGAAAAACAACTCCAGAAAAATGAGAGTAATTAAAAACAATATTTGAAAGTAATTTTGAAATGGTCCAAACAGCTCAAATTAGCTTATTTATGAAATAGTACTGAGAGGATTCTTTTGATCCATTGTTTTAGAGACCATGGAGTGTCATATGCAGTTTTTCTTCTATTTCTATTCTTGGCTGTCAATATCTAATTTCACAAATTATGTATATGTTAACAGCCAAAAACAGTAACAACAACAACAACATAAACACCTTCTAAGATGCAGATATAGTAATACTATTCAAATCTCCAATAAATAGTCAGGGTTTCAATCCAAAGCAGTGGTATCATACAGACTTCTAACTATACCACATGCCATCTAACAGGAATCAAAACAGAAATGCACTAAAGCTCTAAGAACCCTCTTGCCGTCCCCAGTGTGTGCAGGTACTCTTTCCTGAGCTTCTCATTCAAGCCACTATGCTCTGTGACCATGCGATTCTGGCAATAGGTGGTGCATTCCTTCTCCCCATTTATATAAATAATGGCTAAGTAGCACTGACACCAAATAATGCTGGCTTGATGGAGATGCAGCAGGAAATTAGGGAAGGATCACAGAGAACAGCTATAAGTACAAAGTGAAGATGATGCTAGGATCAGTACCCACCCTCACACTCCAGAGTCCAGATAATGTCACTGGCCCTCCGCAACATGGCCTCAAGTCCCGATCTTCTGCTCAGAATACTGTGTTGCTTGCTGCAGTGAAATGGTCCGATCAGAAACAAAGCACCTCTCCAAAAAGAAAAGGGAAGAGTTAATTATTCTTGATAAAGGGCTTTGTTTCCAGTAAGACTATTTCACTGCAGTGAGCTACATTAACATTGAGTCTACTAAATGGTCATATAGACAGAAGTGGGATTTACTTTTCCAGGCATTTCATATGACACTGATGTCACGAGGACAGGATGTGATGAAAACAATTACTTTATGCAAAAGGAAGAGCTAAAAAATCAGCAACAAACAGAACATACAAACTAAAAGTGATCAGCTACAACTATTCCCCAATGAAAGACTTCTGATTCAAACTACTCTCACTTGGTAAATACTGAGTTTGTTACCTCAACAGCATCGCTGATTAAAGGCACAGAATCTTCTTGATTTATTTTACAATTTGGTAGCTCATTTATACCCAGTTCATCTTGCAAATCACTTCTCTTTTCTACACTGATGGTCTCTTCATGTACATCCAGGCTGGAAGCACGCAGTGCAGCAGACAGCACTTCCACTTGTGCTACAGGCAAAATAAGGAAAGGGACAAAGTGAGAACCACAATTGCAATATCCTTACAAGGCTGTTCTCCATTTGCATTGTATGTTATCAATGAAATGTATACTTTTTTGACACTGCAATCAAAAAGCTGGAAAAAAATTTCTACTGTGGTAAATCATTAGTCCTTCAAGAGAAAAAGTAGAAAACTAAGATGCTTTCATGAGATTAAAAATGTTTATCTGCTACTGTACATTATTCTGCGTTAGTATGAAAAGAGAAATGCTATCTAGTTGCTGGAGCTGCCTCCAGCTTATTAAAAGGAGTCAATTTCAGTAAAAGTTAACTATGTTTTGGTAGTGCATGAATCAAACTCACAAGTCTTACTTACTAAGCTATTTTAGCAGAAGAGCAGTCACACAAACCCTGCCAACATAAAACAATGGTAATTACAAAGATTCTTGTCACAGTTACATTTAAACATCTCATATCTTATTACTGCTTATTTCTCTCTAATTCTTTCTGAAAATGAGAATTGTATCTTCTCCCAAACACAACAATCCCAAATGAGCACTGTCTTGCTTACAGCAAACCAAAAGGACAACTTACCAGGCAGGGGTTCAAAAATCTGGCAACTAGCATTGCCTACGTTTTGGGTTGCACCTTACTTACAAAGGTGATTCAAAATTAAGATAAGGCATTCTTCCTGCTCCCCAGATAAATCAGAAATTTAGCAAAAAATATTGCTTAGCATTTATTCCAAGTAACAATCCACTTCGATGTTCAAAATATGAACATTTTAAACAAAACAATCAGTAACTTTTATTAAGATAATCTATTAAGATGCAGCATTTATAAAATTTCTCATCTAAGTATATTAAGTGTCTGACAATAGACATGCAAGAAACATACAGGATGAGGCTCTAGTCCATTAGGTCATTACTTGCTAACTTAAGAAAACTGAACGTGTTCACTCACAAAAAGTTGCGGTGGAATATTTTCATTATCTTCAGAATTTCGGCTGCAATTTTCACCAACCCTTTTAATCACTTCAGCCACTCCCTTTTGGGATCACTCCCAAGCCAAACCAAAACAGTACTCAAAAACAGACTGCACAAGAAAGAAACGTTAAAACGTTTTTTGTCCCATATAAAGTGCATGGTGTGTCAGTGTGTGTGCGTGTATCATCCCCCATCCATTCTGTTCACTGGAAAGTGCAGGCACACCCTGTTTTATTGCACTTTGTAGATACTACACTTTTCCTTTTTTTTTCTTTAAAGAGGTGAGGTCCCACTATTTTGCCCAGGTTGGAGTTACCTGCAGAAAGCTATTCACAAGGCATGATCATAGCTCACTGAAACACTGAACCCCTGGGCTCAAGCAATCTTTCAGCCTCGGCCTCCTGAGTGGTTGGGACTACAGGCACACACCACCATGCCGGGCTTGATACTGTACTTTTTATAAACTGAAGGTCTGTGGCAAGCTTACATTTAGCAAGTTTATCAGTGCTATTTTTCCAACAGCATGTGTTTACTCTGTGCCTCTGTACTGCATGTTGGTAATTCTTGTACTATGTCCATCTTTTTCATTATTGTTATATCTGATATGGTGATCTGTGATCAGTGATCTTTGATATTACTATTGTAATTGTTTTGGGAGGTGCTAACTAGCTGTACAAGACAGACAAGACAGCAAACTTAAATGATAAATATGTGTGTTCTTACAGCTCTACCGACTTTCTCTACCCATCTCTCTCCTGTCTCCCTATTCCCTGAGACTCAACAATATTAAAATTGGGCCAATTAATAAATAACCCAACAGTAGCCCCTAAGAGTTCAAGTGAAAGGAAGAGTAACACATCTCTCACTTTAAATCCAAAGCTAGAAATGATTAAGCTTAGTGAGGAAGGCATGTCAAAAGCCAAGAAAGCCCAAAAGCTAGGCCACTTGCATCAGTTAGCCAATTTATAAATGCAGACGGAAAAGTTCTTGAAGGACATTAAAAGTGCTACTCCACACACACAAAGAAGAAGGAACAACAACTTTATTGCTGATATGCAGAAAGTTTGAGTGGTCTGGACAGAAATCAAATCAGCCACAATGTTCTCTTAAGCCAAAATCTAATTCAGAGCAAGGCCCTAACTGGCTTCAATTCTGTAAAGGCTGAGAGAGTTTAGGAAGCTGAGAAGAAAAGCTGAAAGTTAACAGAGGTTGGTTCATGAAGTTCAAGGAATGGAGCCATCTCCGTAACACTGAAGTGCCAGGTGAAGCAGCCAGTGCTTAGGTAAAGCTGCAGCAAGTTATTCAGAAGATCTAGCTAAAATTTCTTGAGCCACTAAGGTAGCTACACCAAACAACAGATTTTTTTTTTTTTTTTTTTGAGATGGGAGTCTTGCTCTGTCACCCAGGCTGGAGTACAGTGGTACAATCTTGGCTTACTGCCACCCCTGCCTCCTGGGTTCAAGCAATTCTCCTGCCTCAGCCTCCCTAGTAGCTGGAATTACAGGCATGCACCACCATGCCCAGCTAATTTTTGTATTTTTCGTAGAGACAGGGTTTCACCATGTTGGCTAGGCTGGTCTTGAACTCCTAATCTCAGATGATCCACTCACCTCGGCCTCCCAAAGTTTTGGGATTACAGGCGTAAGCCACCGCGCCCAGCCCAGATTTTCAACACAGATAAAACAGTCTTCTATTGGAAGAAAATGCCATCTAGAACTTTCCTAGCTAAAGAGAAGTCAATGCCTGGCTTCAAAGCTCCAAAGGCCAAGGTGACTCTTGTTAGGGACTAATGTTGCTGGTGACTTTAAGTTAAAACCAGGCCAGGAGTGGTGGCTCATACCTGTAATCCCAGCACTTTTGGGAGGCTGAGGTGGGTGGATTACCTGAGGTCAAGAGTGCGAGACCAGCCTGGCCAGCTTGGTGAAACCCCATCATACCAAAAAAAAAAATTAGCCAGGCATGGTGGTGCGTGCCTGTAGTCCCAGCTACTTGGGAGGCTGAGGGAGGAGAATCGCTTGAACCTGGGAGACAGAGGTTACAGTGAGTTGAGACTGCGTCACTGCACTCCAGCCTGGGTGACGGAGTGAGGCGCTGTCAAAAAAAAAAAAGAAAAAAAGCTAAAACCAATGCTCATTTACTATTCCAAAAATCCTGGGGCCCTTAAGAATTAAGCTCAATCTACTCTGCCTGTGCCCTGTCACTGGAAAAGTAAAGCCTGGATGAGAGCAGATCTGTTTACAGCAAGGTTTGACGAGTATTTTAAGCCGACTGTTGAGACCTACAGCTTAGAAAAATATTCCTTTCAAATGATTACAGCTCACTGACAATACACCTGGTCACCCAAGAACTCTGATAGAGGCGTACAAGGAGACAATGTTGTTTTCATGCCTGCTAACACAAAACCCATTCTGCAGCCCAAAGATCAAGAGGTAATTTCAACTTTCAAGTCTTATAATTTCAGGAATACATTCTGTAAAGTTATAGCTGCCATAAATAGTGGTTTCTCTGATGGAACTGGACAAAGTAAACTGAAAACCTTCTGGAAAGGATTCACCACCCCAGATGCCATTAGGAACATTCACGATTCATGGGAGGAGGTCAAAATCTCAACATTAAAAGGAGTATGGAAGAAGGTAATTTCAACCCTTATAAACGACTTTGAAGGGTTCAAGACTTCAGTGGAGGAAGTAACTGTAGATAGGGTAAAAATAGCAAGAGAACTAAAATTAGGAGTGGAGCTTGAAAATGTGACTGAAATGCTACAATCTCATAATCAAACGTTTTTTGTTGTTTTAATTTTAGAGACAGAGTCTTCTTATGTTGTCCAGGCTGGAGTACAGTGGCTACTTATAGGCACAATCATAACCACTACAGCCTTAACTCCTGGTCTCAAGCAATTCTCCTGTCCTCAGCTGGGATCACAGGCACATGGTCACTACATCCGGCTCTCCTGACCAAACTTGAACAAATGCCTCTTAGGATGAGCAAAGAAAGTGGTTTCTCGAGATGGAATCTCCTCCTAGTGATGCTGCTGTGAACATTGTTGAAATGAAACGAAAGATTTAGAATATTACACAAACCTCTTGATAAAAGAGTGGTGGTGTTCGAGAAGACTGACTCTAATTTTAAAGAAGATGTCTCCTGCAGGTAATATGCCAACAAACACCATTGCTAGCTACGGATAACTCTTTCACGAAAGGAAGAGTCCACTGACATAGTAAGCTTCCATGCTGTTTTATTTTCAGAAATTGCCACAGCCACCCCAGCCTTCAGCAATCACTGCCCTGACCAGTCAGCAGCCATCAACATTGAAGCAAGACTCTCCACCAGCAATGAGACTACAACTTGTGTAAGGCTCAGATGATCATCAGCATTTTTTAGTAATTTTTCAATGAAGGTGTGTACATTTTTTTTTTTTTAGACAAAATGCTATCACACACTTACTACAGTATAGTATAAACACAACTTTTATAAAATTCTGAGACCGGGTCTTACTCTGTCACCCAGGCTGGAGTGTAGTAGTGCGATCATAGCTACTGAAATCTTAAAACTCCTAGGCTCAATTCTCCCACCTCAGCCTTTCGAGTGGCTGGGACTACAGGTGTGTGCAACCATGCCCAGCTACTATTCAAAATCTTTTTAGAGATGAGGGTCTTGCTATGTTGCCCAAACTGGTCTCAAACTCTTGGCCTTAAGCTGCCCTTCTGCCTCAGCCTCCCAGATAGCTGGGATTACAGGTGAAAGCCACTGCACTTGACTGTAAACATAACTCTTTATGCACTGAGAAACCACAATATTTGTATGACTCTACTGCAATATTTGCTTTTTTGCAGTGGTTTGGAACTGAACCAGCAATATCTCCAAGGTATGCCTGTTATTTGTATTGAACTCTCTCAACTGCAGCTAGTAAATTTACAGTACAAAGAGTATTAGATATCTTCTGAAACACAAAGTCATATCAAGAAACTTGTATGCATGTACATGTAAATCTTTTTAAAAAGCAACCTATGCATATTTCTTTTCACTTATTTACTGAAAGAAAAATTTAGAGCAATTCTTTCAATATTTCAATTAATATTTAAGTGACTAGTCTATGTCAGAGAACTAGCAGGTACTATAATACAATGAGAGCTCCCAGAACTGGCTTAAGGACAACTGGTAATATTTTTTTCATATATGGTTTAAGAAAAATAAAATAAGTTGAGTACAGTGGTTCACACCTGTAATCCCAGCATGTTGGGAGGCCAAGGCAGGCGGACTGCCTGAGGTCAGGAGTTCAAGACCAGCCTGGCCAACATGGTGAAACCAGTCTCTACTAAAAATACAAAACTTAGCTGGGCGTGGTGGCACCACCTGTAGTCCCAGCTACTTGGGAGGCTGAGGCCGGAGAATCATTTGCACCCAGGAGGCAGTGGATGCAGTGAGCCGAGATGGCACTACTACACTACAGCCTGGCAACAGAGTGAGACTGTGTCTCAAAAAAAAAAAAAAAAAAAAGTAGCTGGGTGCAGTGGCACGTGCCTGTAATCCCAGCTACTCAGGAAGCTGAGGCAGGAGAACTGCTTGAACCCAGGAGGTGGAGGTTATTGTGAGCCAAGATTGAGTGCCACTGAACTCCAGCCTGGGCGATAGAGCAAGACTCCATAGCAAAAAAAAAAAAAAAATCGGAGTCACTGAAGTTCGACAAACTTTAATAAACTTAAGTTGGTAAATAATAAAATTTAAACAGAAAGCTGAAAGCTGTAAAGACATTAAACACTCATCAAGTGTTGACTATGCCTGCTGTGAACATTCTATAGTCTCTTCCTCCCCCACCCCCGAGACGGAGTCTTGCTGTCGCCCAGGCTGCAGTGCAGTGGCGCAATGAACATTCTACAGTCTTTCCATAAAAGAATGACTGCGTCTACTGCTATCTTATAAAAAGGTAGTGAGTCTCTGTGCAAAATAGTTAAGGCAGAGCCCAAACTTTAAAACTGTAAACCACTGTTTGAGTGACTGAAAATTTCAAAGAGAGTGATTTATCAACAAATAAAATTACAGTAAGGAATGCAATGATGAGCCTATTGTAAACAAAAAATTTCCTGAAAATCAGATTAATTGTATTTATCAAGAGAATTTAGAAATACATGATAATGATGGTCATACTACCTTTTTCTTTTTTTAAATAGACAGGGTCTTACTTTGTTGCCCAGGCTGGAGAACTATCAGAGCATGATCCTTTGACACCTTTTGAACTCACGAGGTCGAGGCTGCACAATTACAGTTCAGTGCAGCCTCAACCTCCTAAGCTCAAACGCTCTCCCACCTCAGTTTCCCAAGTTGCTAGGATTACAGGCATGTGCCACCATGCCTGGCTAATTTTTCATTTTTTGTAGAGATGGGGTCTTACTATGTTGCCCGGTCTGGTCTCGACCTCCTGTTCTCAAGTGATTCTCCTGCCTCAACCTCTCAATGTGCTGGTGTTACAGGTATGAGTCACTTTGCCCCGTCCATAATACATCATTAAATGGCAATTTTTTCTGAAATGAAATGTTTAAGATAGACACTAATATTTTTAATCAATTTCAGAATAAAGAACTTGACTGACTTCCATACCTTTAACATCTGGATCATCAATGTGGGGCTCTAGATTTTCTATCATTTCTTCCAGTTCCTTTCTGGTGGCCATGGTGATGTTTGGAGAACTGGGCACAGGGCCTTCAGATGCTTCCTCTGGTCCCTCTGGGCTGGGTTTTCCCCCAGAGTTCTGTTCAAGCTCTATGTCTAGATCTATTTCAGGAAGAGGAGTCCTCCAGAAATGGAAGGAGTTATACAATTCCTGATCTAAGAGAGCTGAATCTTGTGAACTGGTGCCAACCTCTGGTCGCAACATAGATTTGTAGTTACCAGGTTTTTTATCATTCTCATTACTAGCTGCTTCCTGGTGAGATTCTGAGGACAAAGTACAAAGTACAGAGCTGTCCAGTGGAACACTAATTTCACCCAGAGGCTTCCCGGATGCCTCAGCAGCACGGTCTTCCAACGTGTTTTCCAGTATGACACTGGAATTACTAACACTGAGATCTGAAGGAGTATCCTCTGGCCTGACTTGTACATCCTCTGGGGCTTCTTCATCTCTGGTCCTTTTATTGTTTTATTTGGTGGAAAAAAAAACAATATGAAAGGATAATTACTTTAAAAAAAACTGATGAAAGATATTACATATAGCATTTAGACAAGTTAAACATTAAAAATTATGGATTATCTGCACAAATTGAGTTTATGTGTATTATTTATAATGCTTCTTTCTCCATCAGCTGTTCTGTGTTCAAAGATGTAAATACCTGTTAAGTGTAAGTCTAGATAGTCAAGCAATATGTATTAGTTAGAGAAGGTAACATTTAAGAATCCTGGGATTCTATAATACCATGCTAATTTCAATAATAAATAACTAAAGTAGTGGAAACAGAAATTCACACAATCATTTTAATATACATAAAAATATTTAAATTATTTTATTTTTAGGATTACTTGTATTGCCTCTCTACTCCAATGACATATTGAAAAGCTGAGACCTAAAGCCTATTTGCTTACATTACACAAGGAAAATTTAAAAAAAAATTTTAAGATAGTAGTAGGAAAGATATTTATTTGCTATCTCACAAAATATATTAAAATCTGCTTGAATGTAAATATTACTTCCGTTTCTTCTAAAATACTCCTCTCTACTCCCCAAGGTTTTCCTAAAATGAGATCATAACTTAATTGATAAGGACAGAGGGTACAAATTCATTAGAGCCCACTGATTACTGCCATCTATGATCTAAAGTACGACTGTAAGTGTTATTACTTGATTCAATTAAATTTAACAAGCATTTACTGAGCACCTACTAAGAGCCAGGAAATGAAATCAGTATTGAGGATTCAAATGTGAATGAGATGTAGCTCTTGCTCTTGAGATTACAATTAGAGGCAAACAGAAAAAGTGAACCTATATCAGCAAATTGCTGCTAGACAGGGTGGTAAGCACAGATGCATGCACACTGAACACAGGAGGAGATGGGAGTGAAGATTAAAAGGCCTTCAAGAAAATGACATGAGTTGTGCTCAGAAGAACCAATACATGTTTATGGGGCTAAGGGGAAGAAAAAAGCATCCAAAGGAGAAACAGTACATGCAAAGGCCGGAGCGGCACACAAGGTGCGACGCATTCAGGAATCAGCAATGAGGAAATGATCGATGACAAGGATGAAAGATATCACAGGAAACACTGTATTCCAGACCAGCAGACCTCCGGAGTTCATCCTGGACCACAGGAAATCATGTAGAAGTTAAGGAAACTGCTGACAGATCTGTTGTTTTAGAAAGACCATTCTGGGGGAAGTGTAGAAAATGAGAGGTAAGACAGGAGGCAGGAATTACAGATGCGCAGGTGAAAAGTGATGATGTTCTGATGGAGGTAGTATCTTCAGGACTACAGAACAACACATTCAAACAGCAGCAAAAACCAACAGGACTTTTCCACTTATTGCATGCTGCAGGTAACAAATAACAGTTTCACAAGAAAGCTAACGGGTTCAGGTTGAGATAGGCTGAGTTAGCTATCCATGTTGGGTTCTAGGTGGTGATATCTATGAGAAAGAGGTAAAGACTGAGACAGAGGTGGAGGTCATCAACTCAGATGTGTGGGGCTGACACATGCGGAGGCAGCAAATATTAATAAAGAATAACACAACAATTGCACAGAATAACAAAGAGTGAAGGCATTCTCCCTGTATAAAAGCATAACGAGCGTATTTTTAGGCTGAGGAAAACAGGTTAAAAGAGATGAAGGAACTGGAGGCACAGAGATTGATGGAATAACTGATAAAGCAATGTCTTTCTGAGAAGAGGAAAGAATATGGGCTTCAAAAACACAGAGGAACAGATTAAACAGGTGAGGAGACATTGCTTCCAAAAAAACATGAAAGGGAAATAAGGATGGCTGAATAATGTAGGTAAATTCGTAAGATGAATACAGAAAAAAGCATCTGTGTGCCTTTAAATACACATAAAAAAGATGCTTAACGGGGGACTTAAAAGGACTGTGCAAAAGGAGGGTGATGTTAATACCTATGTGGGCTCCCAGTTCAACAGTCACCATCTACATTCTCATGAAATTAGGAAGTTCCCTCTCATCATAATGCTCACTGTTTTAAAAACCATATTTTCACAAACAGGTGATTATTTTTTAAAATACTGATGAACAAAAACATATTTGTTAAGTCATCTGAAAACATAACACATTGTGACTGCATTTTAAATTCTGGTATTTTTCTTCTATTCTTGTAACTACAATATATATAGTATGCATATATAATACAATTATTTACAAGTGTGAGGAAACCAGACTTTAAGTTCTTACTCTCACACTGGCACTACATTAATATAAAACTGTGAGCCTTTTAATGACTTCTAGGATTCCCCACTTATTCCTTATTCATAAAAATGAGGAGTTGACCTAGATAACCTGTAAGATGGTTTTCTCTCTCCCAAAGGAGCTCCTGAAACTAGTGCTATTATGTAAAATAAATGTGTCTTCTATATGTCTATGAATTACATATTTCCCATTTTGTCCATATTAAAAAATACATAATTTTCCCTTTTGTTATAAAGAACATTAGTGGGCAACTGGTAAAATTCAATAAAGGCTACAAATTAGCTAACAGTATTGTATCAATGTTAATTTCCTAATTTTGGTAACTGGACTACAGTTACATATTAACATCTATGCTTTAAGGAAACACATACTATTTTAAAAAGGTAAAAAGAATATCATGTCTAGAACGTATTCTCATAGAGTTCAGAAAAAAAGAATAAAGCAAATATGGTAAAACAGTATTTGGAAAATCTAGATGGATGTATGAAATTCTTTGCGATATTCTTGCAAAATTTCTGAAATCATTCAAACTAAAATTTTAAATTTATAATAAGATACTGTTCAGAAAGGGGGAAGAGAAGAGCAAATGGATAAAACTTGTAAGACCTCATATGTACTATCTAATAAATATAATGAACTTCTGTTTTTGTTTATTCTTTTTTTAAGAGACAGGGTCTCACTCTGTAGCCCAGGCTGGTGGAAAGTGGTATGATCATAGCTCACTGCAGCCTCAAACTCCTGGGCTAAAGCGATCCTCCTGCCTCAGCCTCCCAAAGTGATGGAATTACAGGTGCTTGAAGTTCCTTGATCAATATCTCACCTTGGTGTTAAAATTAAATTTTAATATTCTCAGCTGCAAAAATGAACGGAGAATGACTGGTCAAATAACTGTTTGTCTGATAAATGTAAACTTGTTAGTTTGTCCAAAGTTAAAACTCTTAGAATGAAACTAGAAGACGAAGTTTTCCCTAGTACAGTATTAAATTCTGGATAGAACTATAGCATGCATGGCTTCAAAAATGTCAAAAGCATAAATTCTCTAAATTCGAATTTTTCCTGGTAAAATATAATAGTCAATGCAAAATCAAGCTGTCCAATGCTAAAATTCTGATATTCCTAATTGTCAGACTTTGAAAAGCTATTGTGCAAGACAAATTTTTTTTTTGAAAACTGAGGCCCTTTGTGACTCTGTATAATGAGAATTACCCTGTCTCCTAAGAGACGTAGGTATCAAGAGCACCAGAGGACAGTCCAGAAACTACCTACTTAAGGAGGTCTTAAGTGTCTTTTTGTGCCTACATAAGTTTGCAATTAATATCCTCAGAGTTCCTTAGTCTCTAGGACTATGGGCCTAGAAAATTAATTACAGGTATTTCAAGGAGAAAATGACTTATAGAACATCTGGCTAAAGAGGCATTGTATCCTGAGATAAAAGCAAACACACTCCAGGATACACCTTCCAAGTGCTGTGAATTAACTCAACGAAGTTTTAGCATTCATGAAATATTTCCAAATTTGTGCTAAGATTTTTTTTTTCATATAGTTAGCATTAAGCTAAACTGGAAAACCCCAGCAAAAGAGGTTTAGTTACTTCAGATTTTTGAGGTCAAATCCATATTTTCCTAGAATAATTCATTCAGGATTAATATGTGCACCAAAGGGCAAGTCCCAGCAGAGACAATGGGAGGAGCTGGATGCCACAATGCATGGCCGGGAGGCTACTGATGATAGATGCCAATATGTAGCCAAAAGGACAGGATTAAAATAGTGCTCACAGCGCTACCGATCACGAAGACAAAAGCTCTGTATTTCCTGGACAAGTCAGTGAGTCTAAGACAGGACTTTGTTAAACGAGGGTATGGATGGAACAAGAAGCTTCCCAGACAGCAGCAAGTATAAAAACAGGGAGAATTAAGAGAACATGGTGCATTCAGAAAACAATGTGATAAGGAATGCTTATTTTACATACTTTCAAAATGCAGATTTGAGTATTTCAACTCTGTTTCTGTGAAGCAGGCTTTATCAGCACTTTCTTTTTTTTTTTGAGACAGAGTCTCACTCTGTCACCCAGGCTGGAGTGCAGTGGCCAGATCTCAGCTCACTGCAAGCTCCGCCTCCTGGGTTTACGCCATTCTCCTGCCTCAGCCTCCCGAGTAGCTGGGACTACAGGCGCCCGCCACCTCGCCCGGCTAGTTTTTTGTATTTTTTAGTAGAGACGGGGTTTCACCGGGTTAGCCAGGATGGTCTCGATCTCCTGACCTCGTGATCCGCCCATCTTGGCCTCCCAAAGTGCTGGGATTACAGGCTTGAGCCACCGCGCCCGGCCTATCAGCACTTTCAAAGAAGCATTAATAGCCTGATCCAGGGTGAGTGAAAGATCTGATGTGTAAGTCAGATGTCTGGAATCAATACATGCTTCAAACAGTAATGAAGTGATAGTAAACGTTTCTAGGGTCAGATGAAACACTATACAAGAAACAGTGGTGGAAATATGTTGCCAAAAACTTTCTTACTTTGTAAGACATTTGTTTGAAAAACCTGAATCTAAGAAACTGAGAGAACTTTGAGGACAGGAACTAAGTTCTATCTTTCCACTTAAAGTTTCTGGTTCATAGTAGGTGCTCAGTTAACTTTTGCATAATCAATCAATCTTAACACCACAGCAGTTTAAGACAGCTTAAGACAAATGCCAGTGTGCTATCTAAGGGAGGGCAAACAAACTAATGGTTCTGAGATTTAATAATATACAGTACTACTTCTTTATAAAGATAGAATGTCAAAATGTGCAAAAGCTTTTACAATGTAAAAGCTTTTACATAACTCCTTCCTTAGCCAGGAATGCTCTCTTCCCCCCACCATATCATTAACGTAATTTAATAAGCTCTAATAATATTACTGAAGATCAGCAATACAAGTAGTATTGCCTGGACATTAAGACATACCTTATTACAATGGAAGAAGAATCAAGAAATTAAACTAGCTTTAAATAGCTCTTGCAATAATGCTACACACCGGTAGACAGCAAACATGGCCTTGATAGGCACACTGTTTAGGTCAGTGAAGTTTTACTGGAACACAGCCAAGCTTGTCCATTTATGTAATGTCTATGGCTGCTTATACACTGCAAAGGCCGAGTGAGAAGTTGTGAAAGAGAAGAAAGTTTACCAACTCGTCCTATATAATTCTCTGTAAATTTACAGTTTGACTTACTAGACCCATTTCAGATTTTAAAACAAAAGTTATGTAACAGTCTTCAGTATACACAAGTAATTTGTTTAAGTATGCTGATTTCAAAAATGAAAAATAGATAACATTCCCCACCCACCATCATCACTTTTGTCAAACTCCTTGCAGCACCTGTTTTCAAAAAAAACTGACAGACTTTGCTTGCTAGGAAGACAGGTTTGAGTGATTTTCTTCCTTTACAAAAAACAGTACCTCAGGTTTGTTTGGCTATTCAGCAGGACAGTAGGAGAACGGGCAAAAAGGTAAAACAAGGCAGCAGAGAAGAAAGAAGAACTGCCAAATCAAAACACCAAGAAAGCAAATAGCACAGTATCAAGACCTACAGAAGAAAATGTCCATTAGCATCATGACAAGGGAGGAAAAAGACACTACGGTAACTCAAGCATTACAGCAGGGACTGTTTCAAAAACTTGTACAAGTGCGTAACTGTAAAAGTTTGTGTACATTTCCCACATACTAATAAGTTAGGCTTGAATTAATTTTTCCCCTAAATATATATTATAATAAATTCTAAAAATTTAAATTTAATAGAAAATTTTTGATGCAAAAACATTTAAAAATAAAAATCCCAGTTGACTCTTTAAGCTTTATTTAAAACTCTGGTTTCCCTATGAGACTGATATACTTAAAACTGATATACTGGCTAATAAATATACTAAATTGGTGTTAATCATTCCAATGCTTTCTCCTTAAACTGACAGATTACAATCACCATTGACAGAGAATCCAAGATGCACAACTAAATTCTTTGACAGAAAAGGACAGTAAAACCTATTCCTAAATTAAGTTTTACTCCTTAAAAAACAAAAAACAAAATATTACACAGTGTATAACAATTACCCTGTATATTGTAGATATCAATGAATGACTGACTAGGTAAATAATGTATTAAATAAACTTTTTTTTAAAAGTCATAATCTATCATTTAGAGTTTCCTATGTGCCCGGCAACTACCTAATTGTGTTACATGCATCTACTCATTCGATATGTAACCAAAGAGATACTTAACAAACAAATGCACTTAAAAAAAAAGCTCTATAAAAATATTCACCAATTTTTATATTCAAGAGAAACAGCAAACTATCAAAAAATAACATTTGTTGCAGAATAGTGGAAATAATGTTTAAAAGCAGTACAATTAGAAAACAAAGTTTTAAAATTATACCTATTTTTGTTTTCTACTGACATCTCTTCTGAACTTTTGCTTTCTTCTTTAAAATACTGGCCTGAGCTAGATGGATTAGCAAAAGTAGATATGAAAGGCCCCAGAGACTGAAAAGCTGCCTGGCGAACCTAGGAAGAGAAAAAGGACAATTTAATAAAGGAATCGTATTTAAAAAGAATTATACACACACACACATTATATATATTTAATAATCTACTTTCAAATGCCAAAGTATGTTTAGGATAATAATAAAGCTTTTCTAAAGGAAGCCCAAATTCAGAACTTTAGCTAGGATTGAAAAATTCTTACAAGCTATTTTCTCTGACTGGGCGCAGTGGCTCATGCCTGTAATCCCAGCACTCTGGGAGGCCGAGCTGGGCAGATCGCTTGAGTCCAGCAGTTTGAGACCAGCCTGGGCAACATGGCGAAATCCAGTCTCTACAAAAAATACCAAAGTTAGCAGGGCATGGTGGCGCATGTCTGTGGTCCCAGCTACTCGGCAGGGCCTGAGGTGGAAGAAGCAGGTGAACCCGTGAGGCTACGTCTGTAGTGGGCCGTGATCACACCACTGCACTCCAGCCTGGGTGACAGAGCAAGACTACCTAAAAAAAGCCCCCAAACACCACACACATCAAACAAACAAACAAATCCCTATTGGTTCTTTTTTACTTTCAATTATTTTTATCCTCTCTTGAATGTTTGAACCATGATAATCTAAGTATGAGATACTATAAAACATTTGCATAGAACAAAACTAAAGAAAGTCCTGCTGTGTTCTCAAGAACAAAAAGAATAAGGAAAACCAAGAGTGCCACAAAGAACATAAAAATCAATAAAGTCAACAAAATGTGATAAATACATTTAATGTTTTCAGGTAGGAAAGACTTTAATTTGTTCACTACAAGGAAGCAAGACAGATGTACCAGAAATATAATGTTAACTTAATATATGTCACAAAGATCTCGAAGCATAAACTATTGTTCTCGATGACTGTCTCATTTGGGGGTGATAAAAAAGTTATAGAATTTCACTTCATGTCATATTTTTGAAAATGAGAGGTTTTATGGAAGGAAGGAAGGATGGACACAATCAGACAAAGGCAACAACAATGGGAAAACTGGTATGTTACTAAAACCTTGACTTTGCCACACACCAATTTCCCTGAAGTTTAGCATTCCTTTTCCTTTGAGGCAGGTCTCGCTCTGTTGTGGAGGCTGGAAAACAATGGTGCTGCCATGGCTCACTGCAGCCTCAAAATCCTTGGCTTAAGTGATCCTCCAACCTCAGCCTCATGAATAGTTGGGGCCTATAGGCATGTGCCACTACATCCAGTTAGTTTTTCTTTTTTTTTTTTTATTGCAGAGACAGGGTCTTGCTATGCTGCCCAGACTGGTCTTAAACTCCTAGCCTCAAGCAATCCTCCCACCTCTGCCTCCCAAAGTGTTAGGATCACAGGTGTGAGTCACTGCTCCTGGCTAGCATTCCTTTTCTTAAAAAAAAAAAAAAAAGGCATAATACCTTTTTCAAGTTTAAGATAATTATATAGTAAGCATGATTTTTACAAAAGCAAATAAATGTAAAGCATATCTATTATTAGTATTTACTTACTCTTGGAGAAGCATATATGAGAAATGACTCAATTGGTTTTTTAAAAAGGCTAGAATTACATACATGAGAGAGAAAAGAATAGCTCATATGTGTGTAAACAAAGGGTTTTTCTCCTCTTCGTAAGTCACCAAACATTACTTCCATAAAAAGATAAAAGGTCACTTCTAACACTGTATGCATGAATTTAATCTTCTTTGAATATTGTTAAATCTCTGAGCTTGTTCCCAATAAAGGACATAGAAAAGTTAATTTATCTAAATCATTAGTTTACCTTGTTGTTAGATTAGAATGAAAAAAGTTTAATGTGGAGGAGAGATACACCTTAGAGTGTCTAGTAAGAGTTAATTAAATCCTACTATTAATCTACCTCCTTGATTTCACAAAAACAGAAACTGGAATCCAAATAAAATGACTTCTTCCATGTTACCCTATAGTTACAATGAAATCAGGACTAAAGTCCAATTTTAACTCTCCAACACACCCCACTGCCTGTAATTGAATAATTTTCCAACACTATAAAAATATTGCTACTTTGAGCTATTCCTCAAAATAAACTGACTTTAAGCTACTGCTTTTACTAGTTTCAATGACTTTAAGAAATAAACAACTAATGATTTTAAACAAAGGTTCTGGAAACCACTAAAAAACCCATAAGTCACTCAAAGAATAAATATTAAAGAATTTCAGAAATAAAATTAACTTTTAATCCAATTTTAACTTTTGAGAAGAGATAATACAGTAGATTATAACCTTCCCCAAATGGCTTAACATTGTTCAGACAAAAGACTATCTTGTCTTTCTTTTGCAACTACATAGGCATAGTTTTTACGTGCGCACTTGCGTGTGTGTGTGTGTGTGTGTGTGTGTGTAAAATAGGCATAAGATACATATTTTTCTCAGACAGGTGCAGCATATATAGTCTGCCCTCTGTATCCACAGGTTCTGTGGGTTCAACTAATTTCACATTGAAAACATAGTTAGATCCATGATGGTTGTGTCTGTACGGAACAAGTACAGACTTTTTCCTTGTCATTATTCCCTAAATAATACAGAATAACAATTACTTACATAGCATTTATGCTGTATTAGATATAAGTAATCTAGAGATGATTTAAAGTGTACAGGAGGATGTGCATAGGTTACATGCAAATACTATGCCATTTTATATCAGAGACTTTTGAGTATCCTCAGATTTTGGTATCCACAAGTGGTCCTGGAACCAATCCTCCATGGATACCAAGGAAGAGCTGTACATCTCTAAAATGACTGACACATCCATATTCTCAAATTAATAGGACTTAATGCATGTTACCAATCCAAACAATGACCAAATACATAGCTTCACCAAGAAAACTTTAAGTAAGCTATGCTAATCTTTTCTAACAAGCCGATACAGGATATGACAAAAACATTAATATAATATCAAGGCTTAAGAGTCTTGCCCTCTACGTCAATTTTGTTTTGGGAATGAATATGCAAAGGTCCTGAGACTGATCTCTGCCATGACTGTGTGAGGTGCTCAGCTGATCCACTTCCCGGTGAAGTGAAAATTATAAAACAATAATTCAAAGCCCCTGGAAATGACCCTAGGAGCAAGCAGCAAATGAAGGGATGTCAATTCCAGAAAACTGACAAAATGTCGTATACATCCTAAAAAAGCTGAGACTCTTTTTTTTCTTTTTTGAGACAGAGTCTCGCTCTGTCGCCCAGGCTGGAGTGCAGGGGCGCGATCTTGGCTCACTGCAAGCTCCGCCTCTCTGGTTCACGCCATTCTCCTGTCTCAGCCTCCAGAGTAGCTGGGACTACAGGCGCCCGCCACCACGCCCGGCTAATTTTTTGTATTTTTAGTAGAGACGGGGTTTCACCGTGTTAGCCAGGATGGTCTCCATCTCCTGACCTCGTGATCCGCCCGCCTCGGCCTCCCAAAGTGCTGGGATTACAGGCGTGAGCCACCGCGCCCGGCCGACCATTTCCTCCTTATACTACCTCCAGTGAGGTGAGGTGTGAGACTGCAGTGTGCTGTAGCCAAGCACACTGGGGTCTGCTCTCCCGCAGCTCCTGGGCACAGGCTGCTTTGCTCCAGCTACCTGATGCTGAGGCCCAGTCCTGAGTGACAGCAGCTGAGGGGTGAGGCTCCTTTCTTCCACCCTCCTTTGGGTGTGGCACACTGAAAAGGCTGGGGCCCCAAAAGCCACTGGTCTAGCTCACAGGGTGGTGAGTCCTCACCAGGAGAAAGAAGCCAATGGAACCTCAGGCTGCTGCCCTTCCATACCCACCAAGCCCCTGTCATACCAGCGTGACTATGGGCAGACCCAAAGCTGTACCTCCTAGAATGGGGAAACAGTCTTCACCCAAGCATTCTAGCCAGTCACTAAACAAGCAAATAATGGTAACAAGCCCCATGGGGGAGCGAGGACAACCAGTATCAACGTTACTACATACATTATCTAAAATGTTCAACTCTCAACAAAACATTACAAGGCAGGCAAAAAAAAAAAAAAAAAAAAAAATCCATACATTAGGGGGATAAAAGAGACAGGCAACAGAAACTGATTGTGAGAGCAATCAGATTTCAGACTTAAAAAAAGACTTCAGGCCGGGCGCGGTGGCCCAAGCCTGTAATCCCAGCACTTTGGGAGGCCAAGACGGGAGGATCACGAGGTCAGGAAATCGAGACCATCCTGGCTAACACGGTGAAACCCCGTCTCTACTAAAAAATACAAAAAAAACTAGCCGGGCGAGGTGGCAGGCGCTTGTGGTCCCAGCTACTCCGGAGGCTGAGGCAGGAGAATGGCCTAAACCCGGGAGGCGGAGCTTGCAGTGAACTGAGATCCGGCCACTGCAGTCCAGCCTGGGCGACAGAGCGAGACTCTGTCTCCAAAAAAAAAAAAAAAAAGACTTCAAAGTAGCTATTATAAACATGTTCAGAGAACCAAAGGAAATTATGATTACAGAAGTAATGGGAGGTATGGGGATAGTGCTGCATCAACTAGAGTATAACATCAATAAAGAGAAATTATAAAGAAGAACCAGATGGAAATTCTACAGCTGAAAAGTGCAATGACTAAAGTAAAGTCAATACATGAGCTCAACAGTAGATCTGACCTGGCAGAACAAAGAATTGATCTACTGAAGATAGATCAATAGAGATTATGCAAGCCAAAGAACAGAGAGGGGAAAAAATGAGGAAAAATGAAAAGAGCCTCAAAGAAATGTAGGCCACCATTAAGCACATTAACATATATACAATAGGAATATTACAGGGAGAGAAGAGAAAGAAAAATATTTGAAGAAATGTTGGCTCAAAATTTTTCAAATGTATAGAAAAACGTAACTCACATAACTAGGAAGTTCAATCAACTGAACTCCAAGTAGTATAAACTAAAAGAGCTGCACATATGGATACATCACAGTAAAAATTCTGAAAGTCAAAGGCAAGGAGAAAAATCCAGAAAGCAACAAGAGAAAAATGACACATCCCTTACAAGGGAACCCCAGTATGATTAACAGCTGACTTCTCAGCAGAAACAGAAGAGGTCAGAGGCAGTGGCATAACACACCCAATCTCACATTAAGCAAAGCTGTCTTTCAAAATCAAAGGTGAAATAAAGACATTCACAGATAAATGCAAACAGTTGTTTGCAGAACTACATTAACAAGAAATTCTAAAATTAAGTTTTTCAGGTTGAAAGCCATTTACCCCAGAAGATAATTCAAAGAAGGAAGGAAGACCTCTAATCCATAACCTAACCTTCCGCCTAAAGAAGCAAACTAAAAGCAAGCAGAAGTGAGAATAAAGATTAAAATGGAAATTAATGAATAATAGAAAAATAGAGAAAACCAATGAAACCAAAAGTTGGTTCTTTAAAAAGCTCAACAAAATGGACAAACCTTTAGCAGACTGGCCAAGAAAGTGAGCAAGACTCAAATTACTCATATAGGAAATGAAAGAAGAGGCATTACTACTGACATTACAGAAATTAAAAGATGATAAAGGAATCCTACGTATAATCATATACCAACAAAATTAAGTAACTTAGATGAAATGTACAACATTCCTAGAAAGATACAAACTATGAAAACTGACTCAAGAAAAAAACAAGTGAAGAGATTGAATTAGGAATTTTAAAACTATCGGCAAAGAAAAGCCCAGGCCGAGACGGCTTCACCACTGACCTCAACCAAACATTTAAGGAATAATCAATACCAATTCTTAAAAAACTCTCCTCAAAAATAGTAGAGGAGGGAACATTTCCTAACACATTTTATAAGACCATTATTACTCTGACAAAACCAGACAAAGGCACCATAAGAAAACTACAGACTAATATCTCTCATGATATGGACACAAAAATCCTCAACAAAATACTGGCAAACTGAATCCAGCAACATATAAAAAGAGTTATACACTATGACCAAGCGGGACTTACTCCAAAGACGCAAGTGGTTTAACATCTAAAAATTAGTTAACATAATACAACATGCCAATTAAATAAAAATCAACAGGACTTAAAGTTGTAAAGAAATTTTTGTCCTGTTACCAAAAAACATAAAAACTGTTAATATAGGAGTCTTTCTACTGTCTATCCCTAAAAGTATAAAAAATAATATATCTTAGATTTAAGTTATTTCTTATGAGGTCAAAATTATGTTTGCTTTAAAACGGACACAAATGTATTATTTTACAAAAGTGATAATCAAAACCCTACCCAACGTGAAGGATCACTGATCAAATTAATAAAAAGTGCTGATAATTTGGTCCGTCGGATTTCTTGACATGTTGCACATGAAACTGCCATGAAGCATTCAGCACACGCCTTTCGGACTCCCCATACATTATCAGAACAAAGCTGGAAAAATCTGGGCAGCTATGTGAAAAGGAAAGAGTCTTGTTAGTTGGATAAAGATAGCAGATTTCATTAGTTATTTTGCTTTCATTTTCTGCTTTGTTTTTTTTGTCTGTTTGTTTGTTTTGAGACAGAGTCTCACTCTTTTGCCCAGGCTGGAGTGAGGTGGTGCGATCTCGGCTCACTGCAAACTCCACCTCCCGGGTTTAAGCGATTCTCCTGCCTCAGCCTCCCAAGTAGCTGGGATTACAGGCGTGTGCCACCACGCCCAGCTAATTTTTGTATTTTTAGTAGAAATGAGGTTTCGCCATGTTGGCCAGGCTGTTCTCGAACTCCTGACCTCAGGTGATCCACCCACTTTGGCCTCCCAAAGTGCTAGGATTACAGGTGTGAGCCACCACGCCTGGCCTCAGTATTTTAAATATTGGATTGTCTTAAAAAGTAGGATCTATTCGTATTTATACTCAACAATTTTCAATAAATTACATCTAATTTATAACTCAACTGGCTATGCAAAAGCACTCTCAACAATCACAGCTTAATGTTATACAAGCGCTTGCCCCTAAGCTTAATTATTTTGCATAAGAGATGGCTTCAGAAACTCTTTAGGTACGATGCCTTATACATCAAGTATATGCATCTTGTGTACTACTTAAAACTAACTTGCTATACATTTAATATGCCATCAACATTCTTGAGGGTTGCAACAAAATTAAAGATTCAATTGAACAAGAATTGATTTGCTTAACAGAAATGGAAGAGGTAAAAACAGATCAATGGTTCTGAAACATATCTATATTTTTAATAAATATCAAAAATATAATTCAAACGCCCAGATTACAGATATTTAAACTCCTAAATTCAAAGTTATTATCTTTCTGGTTTATATTCATGGAATTGTGTTAATAAAACTTTGGAGTAAATGTGTGCATTTCAAACTTTATGTACTACTTTGTAACACACACTGTTTACTCCTTTGTATCTGCAATACTTACCAACATTTCTTCAGTAGCTTGCTGGCCAACTACACTGCAAATATCTCCAAAATTGGCAGCACAGACCTGACAACAAAAGCATCATTGACATTTCAAAATATTACACATAAGGTTCTTCTAAGATAATCTTTTAAATGTCATGTATCAGTACATTAATCACTAACACTATGTTTTTAAACAGAAGAAAAAAAATACCTTTCGAACGTGAAACATTCTGCAATCGCAGCACATCTCACAAAACCTAGGGAGGATAAGACGTTCTGTAATGTCCTTCCCAACCATGGGAGCCATTTTGCACATTATCTAAAATAAGTAAGAACAAACACACAACTGAAAATATCAAGTAAGACTCTTTCAGTTAAATTTAATAATTTAATAAAAGTATATATAATTTAAGGAAACAAAATATGATATGGCATCATTATACTATATACATCACAGAAAATATTCATGGCCAATTATTAATTTCATCTTATTTATCTAAGCAGGAAACAAAGACAGATATTAACCACAATCAATAAAAACAACCAATAAATACTTCATGCCCAATAAACTCACAGAAAATCCTAACAATTTCATTTTTGTCCAGTTTCCATCTTATTACTACTTCATCATTTTGCCTGGTAATTTTAAAAGCAAAACAAACAAAAACCTACATTTTCCCAATTTAAAAAATTAGTGACTGTTCAAGGGGAAAATTATCCCCAGGAAAGATCTAGATTTAGCGTATCTGTATTGCTAAGAAAATAATTCAGTCCTTGCCTTGAAAAGCACCCAGTGAACTAAAGCTCATACATATCAGAACCACGTTCTGGTTTTGCAAAGCTTCAGTTCCGGGGAAAGCGTGGACACAGTTCTGATATAGGCATGTTTCAGTTAAAAGCAGGCAAAGTGAGGATTAACTTTATTTGAAAACTGGCCCTCTATTTAGATACATTGCTACCGCAGTTAATACAGAAAGAAATGGGATAGCCTGTCGTCATTTAACAATTCTATCAATTGTTAGACTGTACAAACAGGACAAAACAAAGAAGTAAAAGAGATACATAAAGATTGTAAAGAAAGAAAATTCTCTCTATTCAAATATGACATGGTTGTCTATATAGAAAATCAGAAGGAATCTACAAAGAAGCCACCAGAATAAATAAGTATGTTTAGGAAGGTTGTAGGCTATAAATTAGACTACAAAAATCTATTCTATTTCTACAAATTAGCAATGAACTGGAAAATTTAAAAACAGTATCATTCACAGAAGTACTTTTAAAAAAATATGAAATTGAACGAAATATACTCAAGAACTTTCTGCTGAAAACTATAAAAGATTAAAGATATAAATCAAAGACCTAAATAAATAGATCTACCATGTTCAGAGACTGTAAAACTGGCAATTCTCTCCAAATTGATCTACAGATTCAACACTATCCCCATGAAAATCCCATCATCATCAGAACTGGAGACAAGGCCTACATCTCCTAAATCCCAAAGCCAGTTTTGTTTTTTGAATAAGCATCTCCATGCTCTAGTTAACAATTCAAAGTTATGCTGTATATCACTGATGTAGCATAACTAAATTTATTTAAAAGTGAATTATTTTATTAAGAAATTAGTTTTTATTAAGAAATAATTATAACTTCTCTATCAAGATAGAGAAAATATGGAAGCTAAGAAATATAAAACATGACCAAAAAACAAACACAACTGTAAGAGAATCATGAGATTCCTACTACCACTGGATATAGTTTTTAAATTTTTTATTATAATGTTTTACTAATTTCACATTGCATCGAGAATGATAATACAGCAAGTTAAATAGCTCAATATAAACCAAAAATTAGGCCAAGACCAAAACTGACTTCCTTCATTGAAAAAATCTTAAAGTAAAAAAAGAAATAATGATGTTTTGAAACTAGGAAGAAGTGGTGGTCATACAACTTTGTGAACATATTAAATGCCACTAACACTTTAAAATGATTTTATGTCATGTAAGTTTCACTTCAATAAAAACATCACTGAAAAAGTAAATTTATTATTAACTGGTAACTGAGTATCTAAAAATAAATTCAAGAAATTCTTCAAGGGAAAGAGACTAGAAAGATCATCTAATTCATCCCACTAATGATAATCCAGAAGCACTACATATAGTGTAATTTTTAAAAAATATCAACAAAGATGCAACCATATTATTTTAGGTTTAAGGAGTGAACTCTTACTATCCAAATAGATTTGAATAAATTTATCATCAGAATTACTACTATCCGAATTCAGGAACCACAGATGTGAATCACAACAGATGCCACTCCATTCTAATTCATGCCCTCTCATGGCCTTCAAGTAATCAGAATATTTGCAAACTAAGTCAAAAAAACCCAGAATCTTCCTATTACATTTGACTTTATGATGTGCATAATGGCTTAACAATCTGTATATTCTTCTGATAACCATCAATGATGTCATATTTCCTGGGAAATGTACTTGCCTGACCATCCTTCCCACAAAGACCGTACCTGTCAGAGCAGGAGCCAAGTATTATTTTATTTCCACCACTGTGCTGACAGTGCCTAGAAAAGTGCTCAATACCTGCTGAAGGGGTTCAAGTGTTTCTTCATTCAATACAGGGTTTTTAAAATTTTAACTGCACTGATAAAATAACCATTTCAGTTTTCCATTTTGACATAATAATTTGCAATTATTTATTGTTTTCTTATTGTTTGCAGAAGGTACATTTTCCTCTGTAAGCATTTATGTCCCCTTCTAGCCCTGATTATATTTCAAATTTAATGATTTGTGGCAACTTTAACAGAAAAATGTTAAACAAGGTAAAGCAGCCTTTTCTTTTTTTTCTTTTTTTTTTTTTTTTTAGACAGAGTCTTGTTCTGTCAACCAGGCTGGAATGCAGTGGAATGATCTCCGCTCACTGTAACCTCTGCCTCCCAGGTTCAAATAATTCTCGTGCCTCTGCCTCCAGAGTAGCTGGGATTACAGGCATGTGCCGCTAGACCCGGCTAATTTTTTTTGTATTTTTAGTAGAGATGGGGTTTTGCCATGTTGGCCAGGCTGATCTCAAACCCCTGGTCTCAAGTGATCCTCCCACTTTGGCCTCCCAAAGTGCTGGGATTACAGGATTCAGCCACTGCACCCAGCCCAGCCTAATTTTTTTTTTCCTTGAGGCAGAGTCTTGCTCTGTCACCCAGGCTGGAGTGCAGTGGCCTGATCTTGGCTTACTACAACCTCCACCTCCTCCCAGGTTCAAATGATTCTCCTGCCTCAGTCTCCCAAGTAACAGGGACTACAAGTGCACACCACCATGCCTGGCTAATTTTTGTATTTTTTTAGTAGAGCCAGGTGTCACCATGTTGCCCAGGCTGGTCTCAAACTCCTGATCTCAAGTGATCCACCCACCTCAGCCTCCCAAAGTGCTGGGATTATTAAAGGCATGAGCCACCGCGCCCGACCCCAGCCTAACTTTTAATAAGCACCTCTTATCAGCCACATTTTGCATAAACGGAAAAATGCCATTTGACTTACAGCCACAGCTTCTGTTTTCACATCATCATTGCTATCTGGGGCGGTCAGCTCTATGAGGACAGGGCACACTTTGGTCTCCACATCAAATCGTTCAATGAGCTCCTGCTCCAGCAGAGCCAACAAAGCTGCCTGACTTGTTTTCCTCACCTAGGAGAAAAATAACAACACAAACAAAGTACATATGCGACACAACAAAATTCTACCACTTGACTTTTAAAACAAAGATTTCTCACCTCAAAGGGACCCATAACTGGCAAAACTCTGCAAATAAATGTTTGTGTTTATTTTCTTCAACTATTACAAAGACTACAGAACTTGGTAGATTGTATTGTAACAGAGGAAGTGGACAGAGCCATCCTGGTAAAAGGTGCCTCACAAAGTAACAAACATTTTGAGGGACCCCTAGGAGGTTACCAAGTGACAGTGCAGTTACTAGGCATTGTCTATAATGGCATTAAAGGGATCTACTAGATTTGTCAGACTCTAAACACATCTTGTCTAAGATAAATGTTCATTTTTGAAAAACAGTAACCGAGTTAAAGAGGAAAAACATTCCAAAGAGAACACTTAGGCTAGGCTATTCTCCATATATTACACTACGCAAATTTCTTTTAAGAACATATAAATGGTACTCTTACCTGATTATTCTGATCTGCAAGATATCTAACCACAATAGGTAGTAAGAATTTGGAAAAAGCGTATGGTATTGAAGGCCGGTTTTCTTGACAAAACAGTGCGATGTGAGGCACCTGTTCCATCAGCTCCGCTCTCACAGTTGGTTCTATTGAGATAACAGCAATGTGAGCAAACATGTTCTCCTGCAGCAACAAAACCTTTATCTGGACTTGAGGATACTTAGGAAGGCTTTGGATTTTCATCTTCAAAATATAAAGGACTTGGGACAACATCCTTTAATTCTGCCATCCTTTTCAGAATCATACACAGATCAATCCCATGAGTGAAAGGAGGACCTTATCTTCACCCCAAGCTTCTGTTGTTCACAGTATGCACTGAGTATCTAACCATTTCTTAACAATAAATTTATTCATCACCTACACTGTGCCACACTGTGCGAGGGGTTAAATATCCTATCTGATATTTACATCAATACTGTGATACATACATAGTATTATCGATAAATTCCACTATTTAAGAACCTACTAGGACAAGTCATAAAAACTAGCTCCTAATCTCAACTTAGTCAATAAATGAAAGATACATAATTAGACTTAACTAAGACTAAAAATGGGTAAATGAAAATTAAAGGTGACAAATATTTTTTAAAAACCTGAAAAGACCCAAGTGCATATGGCAAATTTAAATGTGAGAAATATGGCATTTCAAATCTCTGGGCTTCAAAAAGATGAAATGTCTAAGAAGCAGCAGTAGGAAAATCAGCTAGTTAGCACGGAACGAAAGTACCTACTGCACATCATACATAAATATCAAAAGTACTAAAAGATAATATTAAATGTTCAATCTTGAGATGGGAAGACAAAACCCAAAAATCAACCATAAGACCAACTAATTTTACTTTATAAAAACTTTATTATAGGCTGGGTGTGCCTATAATCCCAGCACTTTGAGAGGCCGAGGCGGGCAGATCACTTGAGGTCAAGAGTTCGAGACCAGTCTGGCCAACATGGTGAATCCCGTCTCTACTAAAAATACAAAAATTAGCCAGGGGTGGTGGCACATGCCTCTAATCCCAGCTACTCCAGAGGCTGAGACAGTAGAATCACTTGAACCCGGGAGGTGGAGGTTGCAGTGAGCCAAGATAGCGCCACTGCACTCCACTCTGGGCGACAGAGCAAGACTCTGTCTCAAAAACAAACAAATGAAAAAACTTTATTATAGATAACAGATACCATATTCAGTTAAAAGGGAAAACAGCCTGGGAGCATATTCATGTATAACAGAGTATTAGGAAGTCAACTACACAAAGAACACACTGTTCAAATAAATAATAAGACAGACAATAACGATACAAGTAGGCAATTCATAGAAGACATGCAAGTGACTGAAATACAGACAGACATGATGGATTATCAGTAACAAGTCATTGTATTGGACCTAACTAGAACTTTGGTGCCCATTATGACTATGCATTATTAAAATTACATTAAATACGTATGAATGTGTCTACTAGGATTTCAGATCTCAACAGAGAAATTGACATAGCTTTAAATAGAAAATATGGTATTTTACAAAGTTCAGAATCTTATCAACAAACCAATATCTGGAATTTCTATTATACTGTTGTACCATGTGAAGTTGGCCAGATATGAACAAAATAGAGTGTTTCTGTTTTGAAGAAAAAAAGTAAACATACAGGCCTCTGCTATTCTCACGGATCCTGAATTTTCTAAGTTAACACTGACAATTGCTTATATTTTTGAAGCAAAAGAAGGACACAAGTTATGGTTTCAGTTAAAAATGAAATAAGCAACTTTTCTTTCCTCAAAGCCCTGCTTAGGCAAATAGACTAATGGGGCGGGGGGGAAGCCCAGAAACAGACACACGCATGTATAGACAACCGATTTATTACAAGGTGAACTGGGAATGATGGCCTTCTCAATAAAGGGTATTGTGTCAACTGGCTCCTCATATTAAAAAAAAAAAAAAAATGAAACTTGTCCTCCACTTCATATCATGCACATGAACAAATTCCAGGTGGAATACAGATCTGAATGTCAAGGCAAAAAACAATAAGGCTTCTCTGTGTTAGAGAATACAGGAAAAGATATTTATTATGACTTTGAGATTGGAGAAAATCTCTAAGAAGACAAAAGCAGCACAACCCATAAAGGAAAAGCACTTCTCTTCTTTAAGAAGCATCACTATGAGCGCAAACACAAGCCACAGAGTGAAAAAGATATCTTCAATACACATAAACAACATAGGGCTCATATGCAGAATGAATTCCTGTAAATCTGTAAGAAAATGACTGCCAATTTTTTAAAGGGGGAAGAGACTTAGACATTTCAAAAAAGAAGTCGGGCATGGTGGCTCATGTCTGTAATCCCGGCACTTTGGGAGGCTGAGTTGGGTGGATCACGTGAGGTCAGAAATTCAAGACCAGCCTGGCCAACATGGAGAAATCCCATCTCTACTAAAAATACAAAAATTAGGCGGGCGTGCTAGTGCATGCCTATAATCCCAGCCACTCGAGAAGCTGAGGCAGAAGAATCACTTGAACCCAGGAGGAGGAGGTTGTAGTGAGCCCAGGTCGTGCCACCGCATTCCAGCCTGGATGACAGAGTGAGACTCCATCTCAAAAAAAAAAAAAGAAAAAAAAAAAAAAAAAAAAAAAAGGATACCCAAATACCCAGTAAGTATATAACCAGGTATGAACTTCACTGGCTATTGAGGAAATGTAAATTACAACCACAATGAGAAACCACTACACATCCATCCATTCCAGGGGAAAATAATAAAAACAGATGGTAAATTTTGGGGAATAAAAAAATCAAGATAAAAGCTAATGAAAGGTAAGGCAGAAGACTGAAAGGTTCTCAGCTGCTTATTTGTCTAAACAAAGGATACATATTTCATTCACTTCAGAGCTATGTTATTATTCAATAGTCTTTATCTTACCCAGATATCACAATACGCCCAGTCCTACAAATTAGAAACCTCAGGGTGAAATCCTCTCTCTTCCTCACTCTATCCAGAGGTTAGCCTTGGAATCCCTCCCAGCACTTCAATTTCTATCCAACAATTCATCCTTATAGCAATTAACTGGCCAGTCACGGTGGCTCATGCCTGTAATCTCAGCACTTTGGGAGGTTGAAGCAGGTGGATCACTTGAGGTTAGAGAAGTTCCAGACCATCCTGGCCAACATGGTGAAACCCCTTCTCTACTAAAAATACAAAAATGAACTGGGTGTAGTGGTGCATGCCTGTAATCCCAGTTACTCGGGAGGCTGAGGCAGGAGAATTGCTTGAACCTGGGAGGCAGGGGTGGTTACAGTGAGTGGAGATCACGCCACTCTGCTCTAGCTTGGGCGACAGAGCAAGACTCTGTCTCAAAAACAAAAACACCCAATTAATTGGTATAGTCTTCCAATTAGTCCTCTTGTCACCCAGCTTTTTCACCATATCAGTTCATACTGCTACACTACACTGTTCTAAATCACAAAACAGGTAAAGTCATCAGCATGGTTTGTTATAAACCTTTACAATCTAGCCCTCACCTACCTTATTTAACAGCTTAATTTTTCTAACCTGGAAACTCAGCAGGTTAGTCTCATTGTCAGGTTGGCCTCATTGCTGACCAAATGGGCCACCTTCTTGAACTCCTCTGTCTTTTCCTCTCCTGGGTACGCCCTTTCCCCTCTCTATACCTCATGATTCTATCAAATCCAACGTAAACGTCACTAACTTTCTGAAGCCTGCCCCGATCCTTCCCACTGTAATTTACTGTTTATATGTTGGCTGCATTCACTAAACTGTTAATTTGACGACAGAAATCCTTGTTCACCTTAATGACTGCTCTAGCATTTAATCTAGAACCTGGTATAGAGTAGGTACTGTTTGATGTATACTGAATGAATAGAATTATGTCAATAGAGACATTTACTATGAACTTACCAATGTGAGAACATATTTTAAAATACACACACACACCCCCACACACTTACCAAAAAAAACTCTAGAGCTGGTAAACAGATAAAGGAAAACACAAATCCATCCTTAAAATACCTGTCTTTACTAAGGAATATAACCATAATAGGCTTAACAGTGCCATGAATTTACATTAAATTGTTATTTAACTTAAATCAAATTTAAAAAATAAGTAAAAATTATACTTGATGAGACCCCTCCTAAAACCATTTTAGAACAAGCATATACATAAGCAATTATGTACACAAAGGTAGACTATTGCTCAGTTAAGCCTATAAATGTTGTACCCACCCTGTAAGAATATTAGGAACATTTAAGGCTTATGTAAACATTTAACATATTCCCATTAAAATGAACTGTTCATCAAAAGATGAGTTTGTCTAAAAATTAAAAGATGGGGCTTGCTGAGATGCCAAAAAGTCTGTCAGAGATGGAAAATATACTTTAATAAAGATAACAGATTTAAGGAAAAAAGTTTTAAAATTTATTTTTGGATTGTTTCTAAAATCAAGTATCAAAATATGCTTAATATTACCTTAAAATAGTTTCATGTGTTAAGTATTAAGTATATTTTACTACAACAAAAGATATATTTGTAAAAACTCTAACATCACCATTTTCTAAGCTTCAAATCAAGTTTACCTCTTTCTTAAGCAGACTTTCTCATTTTCACTTTGGAGATAAACCAGGTGTAGTTTTACAAATGGTTAATCAACATTTTTTGAAAGTGAGAAACCACACAGAAAGCAAGCTTTCTATATTTGCCTAAAACAATTTATAGCCTCCTCCATCTCTTTTAATGTATTCAAAATTATTCTAGATATTATTAATCCTAAAATATTAATATACATGATGCAAAACAATATTTTTAGACTTGTTTTGATGAGAAATTTCTAAAATTAAACTAAATGAGACTACTGTAAAATGTCCAGGTCTCAGTAACAAATTTTACTTTTGTTGTCATGGATGGCTTTGATAATTGCTTAGGAAAGATTTTAAAGCCATCTCATATCACATTAATTTTTTCATTAGTTTTTAGAAACACAAATTTGGTCAAAGAAACCTTTCTAGAACAGAGTAAATTCACCTTCTCCACATGAACATATACCTGAATCATCGGCCAATCTGCTAATTCTTTCCAAAACAGCGATACAATCTCTTTCATCATCGCAGACTTCCCTCAAGGTATCCAGCAAACTCCGGGCCACCATTTGTCTACACAGAAAAACAAGATTACGTATGTTCAATGGCATCAACAGCTAATATCCAGAATTTTATTTTTTTGAGACAGGGCCTCATTCCTGTTGCCCAGGCTGGAGTGTAATGGTGCGACCACGGCTAACTGCAGCACTGACTTCCCTGGCTCAGGTAATCCTCCCACCTCAGCCTCCTGAGTAGCTGACACTACAGGCGTGCACCACCACACCTGGCTAATTTTTAAATATCTTTAGTAGAGATGGGGTTTCACCATGTTGCCCAGGCTGCTCTCAAACTCCCGTGCTCAAGCAATCCACCTGCCTTGGCCTCCCAAAGTGCTGGGATTACAGGCATGAGTCACTGCGCCTGGCCGGTATCTAGAATTTTAAAAGACAAAATCTACACATTTTTAAAGAAATTTTTTTCTTATTACATTATTAAAACATATATTAGGTCTATAATTTTCTAAGTGGCAAATGGCAGTATTGATTTTATTTTAACAAGATGAGACTGAATATTTACAACATTTTTTTAAATCTTTATCTAACTGATCGGGCAAAAAGTCACCAAAAATTCATTTCAGTTGTCTTTCAATTATTATAATGAAAAAACACATTCATTATACAAAATGCTATTCTTACATATTTTTAACAGTATGTTTCTAAAAACTACAGCTATTTGCATAGCTATACCCAAAAAATCTGAACAGACTTTTTGATTTCCCAGAAAAGTGTGATGTAAGTGGTCTGGGATCGTGGCCGGACAAACACAATGCAGCAGGAAGAGTGCTGGCTCTTGGTCACTGCCATGTGACCCAATGACCTTGAGCATCACCTGTCACACAGCAGGTATACAACATCATGTGTTGAAGGAATAACGTACTTTCCAATAAGCAATTTATATGAATACCAAAATTATGTCCAGTGGCAGAAAAGCAATGGTAATTAATGGTAATTTTTTTGCAAAGAAAGCATGTTGTATGCTTACTAGGATCAAAGAATAAACTAGTACAAAACTGCTCATGCTATGATTACGAATAAAACTTGGTGACTCAGATTGTGCCTGTTAATACCTCCTTTAAAATGGATACTTTCATTTTCCCTACTGAGGTTAGTAAAACCACCCTTCCACTTCCACTTTAACAAAAAGAATATGCACATACCTGTTAAATACGTTCTCACTTGCAGCATACTTGTCCAATCTCCCCAGGGGCGTCAACATCTCATCTTGTGAGACAAAGTCCAGGGCTGAAGGTATAATAACCACATCAGACTCTGAGCTGTAGTCATCCACAGCAACTATCAGAGACACCAGAAATACTCCTTATAACACTTTGAAACTAAAATGTACCCCTTGCCTGTCTGAAGCAGTAAAAATCTGTTTCTGGAATGGTACAAAAAAAAAATCATAAGAGACTCTCAGAATCAATCCAGAAGCCACAAATAACTACAAGATACCTCCCTTTCCTTTTTCTACAGATATGTTCTACTTGGCTCTATAATGACAAAGTTCTACTTGGCTCTAAAAGCACAAGGGTCAGAGGCTACAGAAACTCAGTATGCAGGAAACAGTGATCAGAGTCTTGAGAACATGTTCAATCAAGACACTAACAACTTGTGAATAGACACACAAAAAGTCTAGCACCGATATAGTGAATCCTGCAAGGTAGAAGATAAAGCTAATGAAACTGGTATCTAACTTCACTTAATAGAGGAAAGCTAAAAACACTAGTATATTTATATTCATTAAACAAATATTTATTAAATACATTTGTGCCAAGTACTAGGGTAGTTGCTGGGGAGACAATAATGAAAATACTAATGTTTCTGCTTTCAAAGAGCTAACATTCTACATAAAACAATCTACTTTAAAATGATCATTGTAATAAAAGTATGTATTAATACAAACTAGAAGGCCAGACACCCATTCAAGCTGCAGGAGAAGGAAGAAAAGACCAAGAAAGAATGGCTAAAAACCAACCAAAAGATAATTATTTCAAAGGAACCAAGCAATGAGTGAAGGTATGATTAAACAGCATCTACTACCAAAGGAGTCAAGGAAGAACTGAAAGGTGCCCACTGAATTGGGTACTTTTGTGCCATGCTGTATGACAAGGGCGATTTTCCACTGTATGAAAGCTGAGAAGCCAAACCTGACTGAAGAGGTAGAGGAAAATATAAGAAAGTAAAGACAAGGAATACAAAATATACTTTCCAGAATTGTGGTTGTGAAATAGTAAACTGGATTAGATTACTAGCCAGGACATTCAACCAAAATAAAGATTATTTATTTTGCTTTGTTCCTAATGTTTAAAAGAAGACAAAGATTTGCACATGGTTATATAATGAAAGTAAATAGTCAACAAATAAACATAAATTGAAGTTTTAGCAGTAAGAAAATATTACTGATGGAAACACCATGAGGTTGGAAAGGATGGGATCCAGAGCTAAATAAGAACTCTTCAACTGCTACAGTTCAGGGCCTTTCCCAAGGCCCTAAGAGTTTTCCAAGAAATTTTCTTATTATTTCCTGGCACTTCCTATTCTATCCCCCGCATTACTTGATTTACTTTCTCAACAGTGTCTGTCAACATCTGGTAGTATTAGTTGTTTTACTCACTGTCTGTCTCTCTGGAGTAGGTTATTGGCTCCATGAGGACAGGAATTTTTAGCCCACACACTGCTTCATCTCCAGGATATTTCCAGGCACAAAGTAAGCACCTAAGTATTTTTGAAACAAAAGAATCTGTTCATCACTCACAATGAGATTCTGTCTTTGCTCCTTTAGCTCTTTTCTTAGGAGAGAAAAAGAAAACCACCTAAGAAACTCCTCCCAAATGTTGCTATATGAGTGACAGAAAAGATTCATCATTTCCTAATGAAATGTTATTGCTATCAGGGCATTTTAAAATGCTTGTTTTTAAATTAAATGTGTATATACCACGGGACCATCTTACAGAACTGACTACTTTAAACAGATAACATCGTTTTTACTCCCAATAGAACATTATCAAAGAGAGACCACAAAACACAGCACAGTCCCTTTTGTTAAAAACAAAATAACTTCTGTATTTAAAGAACACTTAAACATGGTCTTCCACTTTTGAAAAGGATGGATTAACAAGAACCAACTTAACCCTCACACCTTAAATGGTAAATAAATAAATAAATAAAATGACAGAGCCAGGTATGCCGACAGTGTCTGTAGTCCCAGCTACTTAGGAGGCTGAAGCAGGAGGATTGCTTGAGCACAGGAGGTCGACACTGTAGTGTTCTATAACTGCATCTGTGAATAGCCACTGCACTCTAGCCCCTGAGAAACACAGTGAGACCCCCATCTCTTAAAAAAAAAAGATAAAACATATGAAGTCATGGTATCAGACACTGACAAAAGACAGTACTGGACAGTGATCTCTGAGAAAGAGAGGACAAATGAAATGAGCCCTATATTCTTCCAGTTAACTTCCTGGAAATAATTTCCAGAGCACTAGGAGGGTCCAAATATAATCTCAGCAGACTCCTCAAATTGAGGAGACAGAGTTGAGAATTCAGGGAGGCCAAGGCAGCCAGAATTGGCAGAGGAAGAGTATCAGAGAGGAGGGACCTTCACAGAGGAAGAACCTCAGAAAGCTACAGAAGGTCCCTTTGAGTCTTTGAGTATTCAAACAGTTTATGTGTGTGAGGAAACTACTCAGTATTCTGGGAAAAATAACTACCTGAAATGATCAAGTGAACAAATCCTCGATTATCACAAAGGACAAGGACTAGTTTATGTCTCCACCAATAAAAATTTTTAAAATTCTATAATAAATGAGGCAAAATGCCTAAGAAGTGGCAAACAATTCTCCTGGTTTTGCCTAACAAAGTTTAACAGGCTTCAAAAGAAACAAACTATATCCAAAAAACTGTGTCACAGAACAAAACTCAAGTATGTAAATGAATATAAAAATAGCTAGCACTCAACAAGGTAAACTCCACAACGTCTAGCATCCAATAAAAAATTACTAGGCACACAAAAGGCAGGAAAATACAAACCATGAGGCAAAAAATTCTACAACAGAAACAGACCCAGAACAAAGAATATAGAATTAGTAGATAAGGACACTGAAAGTTATTTTAATTATATTCCATACATTTAAGAAGGCAGAAAAAAAGAGCATGTTAAGAAGAGACACGGAAGATGATATGAAAGACCTAAATTATCTTTTAGAGATGAAAAAAAGATATGAAAAATACATGGGATGGGATCAAGAGCAGATTAAACATTACAGAGGAAAAAATGTGTTACCTTGAAGAAAAAGCGTAAGAAAAATATCCCAAATGAAACAGAAAAAATATGGGGGAGGAAGAAAATTAAGCATCAATCAATTGTAGGAAAACTCCCAGCATCCAAATATATGTGCAAATGGAGTCCCCAAAGAAGAATGGGAGATATAAAATATATCTGAAGAAGTAACGGACAAAATTTCCCAAATTTGGTAAAAACTATCAATCTACAGATAGATTCAAGGGGGTTCAATGAAACTCATGAGCAAGAAACATGAAGAAAAGTATACCAAGGCACAATATAATCAAATTGCTTAAAGCTAGTGACAGAAACTTTTGGGCAGCCAGAGAAAAACTCAAGTTATATACAGAAAAACAAAAATAAGAATGATAGCAGACTTTTCCATCTAAAATACAAGTCAGAAGACAGTAACATCTTTAAAGTACATAAAGAAAAATACCTACAACTCCACACCTAAGAAATAGAAATCTTCCAAATATGAAGCTGAAATAAAGATTCTTTCAGCCATACAAAGACTGCTATCATCAACAGCAGACATGCACTATAGGAAATACTAAAGCAAATCATTCAAGCAAAAGTAAAATTACACCAAATGAGAATCTGGATCTATACAAAAGAATAAAGGGCATCAGAAACAATTAATATGGGGCCGGGCACAGTGGCTCACGCCTGTAATCCTATCACTTTCAGAGGCCGAGGCGGATGGATCACTTGAGCTCAGGAGTTCAAAATCAGCCTGGGCACTATGGTAAAACTGTGCCTCTAAAAAAAATACAAAAATTAGCTGGGCATGGTGGCATGCACCTGTAGTCCCAGCTACTTAGGGGGCTGAGGCAAGAGGACTGCTTGAACCTGGGAGGTCAAAGCTGCAGTGACCTGAAATGGCGCCACTGCACTCCAGTCTGGAGGACAAAGCAAGACCCTGTCTCCAGAAAAAAAAGAAAGAACAAAAAGTTAATATGGGATAAATAAAAAATTTCTTATTTTTCAAGTATCTAAAAAATAACTGCTTAAATAAAACTATGTACTAAAAAATAAATGGATAAATATATATTGTGGGGTTCACAACACATGCAGAAGTATAATATATGACTACAATAGCACACAGGCAAGAAAAGGGTATACTGTTACAAAGCTCTTACGCTGTGTGTGAAGAGATACATATTACTTGAAGTTGACTGTGGAAAAGTAAAAATGCATATTAATTACAAACTCTAAAGCAATCATTATTTAAAAAGAAACACACATACACCAGAGACATACAACTACTAATCCAGTACACCCCATAAGTAATCTAAAAGAATGCACAAAAAGAGAATAAAGGGAACAAGAAGAGATGAGACAAACAAATGAGAAACAGCAAGATAAAGAGATTTGAACACAACCATATCAGCAACTACATTAAGTGCAAATGGTCTAAATAGCCCAACTAAGGCAGAGACTGTCAAATTGGATTACAAACAACACCTAACCATGAACATAACTATACAGAGCAGAAATACTTTATACAGCTTATTCTAGTCTACAATTCATAGCAAAATACCTTATTAATTATAAATCAGAGTTGTAAAAGCCACTCAGCCACTCTCATCTGGCCAGTTTTCTCCTTTATAAGACTGTTAAGCTAGCATAACCTTGAAACACCTTTATAAAGGCTCTAGAATTCTATGACTATGACCAAACTGTTTCATCAGTCTCACACTTGTTAATCTTAAAGATAAACAATAAAATTGATTCTGGCCCATAAAAAGCAGAGGGCAGTAGGAAAAAAAACTCCTACAGCTGTGACTGCCAAACATAATTATGTTCAAGACAAGCTTGGAGCACTTACCTAAAATGCAGATACCTAGATCCCACACTCAGATACTTATTTAGTTTGGAGTAAGGCTCAGGAGCATTTATTTTTAGATAAATAACTCCACTAATTTAAATGCAGACTGTTAAACAACCATACTTAAGAAGCATACTCCTAGAAGGTAACAAAATCATATTCTGCTTCAAATGTTTTGCTACCACTCTATCATGATTGATAATCACTTCCATACAAAGGGAGTGTTCCACTCTGGTACAGACACTAGTGACAAATGTTCACTTATATTTGGCGCCCCCCCCCAAAAAAATAACAATCCTAGGAGCAATCTCTGAAACATATTAGAAGGTATAGGTATAAAGATAACGGAGAAACTAAAATGGAGTACTAAAAAATATTCAGTTAACCCAAAATAAAGTCTGGAAAGGAGTAACAGAGGAAAAAACCATGAGTCAAACAGAAAATAAATAGCAGAATCACAGATCTAAATGCAACTAGATCAATAATTACATTAAATATAAATGGACTAAAATATCTCATTTAAAAGGCAAAGATTATCAGACCATCAGAAATATAGTCTGTCTACCAGAGATACATTTCTAAAGACAAAATTTCAACCATCAGGTTGAAAATAATTTTTTTAAAAGATATAACACAAAATAGTGAGCATAAGAAAGCTGGAGGCCAGGTGTGGTGGCTCATGCCGATAATCCCAGCACTTTGGAAGGCTGAAGCAGGTGGACTGCTTGAGCTCAGGAGTTTGAGACGAGACCAGCCTGGGCAACATGGTGAAACCCCATCTCTATAAAAGATACAAGAATATTAGCTGGGGGTGGTGGTGCACACCTGTGGTCCCTGCTACTTGGGTGCCTGAAGTGGGGGGATCACTTAAGTATGGGAGGCAGACATTTCAGTAAGCTGAGATAGCTCCACTGCATTCCAGCCTGGGTGACAGAGTGAGACTGTCTCAAAAAAAGAAAAAAGAAAAAAAGCTGGAGTAGCTATATGATTATGAGACAAAATAGATCAAAGACAAGAAGTATTACTAGAAATGGAGATATTAGTACTTTAAGACTCTTGAATTCTTAAGTAGCTCTGCATAACTAAACTCTATGGATTCTTGAACACTATAATAGCAGCAATAGCCCTATACTGTTCCACGGCTTTTAAAATTCAGCCTGTTTCACTGATGAAGTAAAAAAACCATTAAAAAACCATCATCTTTTAATGCTATTTGAATTTTTTAAATGACCAAAAAGCATATAATACAGTGTGTTCAAATCAGGTTGTTGTTGTTACTGTTGTCTTTTTTGGAGGAAAAAAAAAAAGCATATACTGGCCGGGCACAGTGGCTCATGCCTGTAATCCCAGCACTGTGGGAGGCTGAGGCAGGTGGATCGCTTAGAGGTTAGGAGTTCAAGACCAGCCAGGCCAACCTGGTGAAACCCCGTCTCTACTAAAAATACAAAAAAATTAGTTGGGCATGGTGGTGCATGCCTGAAATTCCAGCTACTTGGGAGGCTGAATCACAAGAATCACTTGAACCTGGGAGGTAGAGGTTGCAGTGAGCCAAGATGGCACCGCTGCACTCTAACCTGGGTGACAGAATGAGACTCTGTCTCCAAAATAAAAAAAAATATATAAACTTTTTAAAAAGCATATATTAACAATGACTACTCTGAAATGCTTTTTCTAATTATATCTGTTCTCCCAAAATTCCAATACTCCCTCTTTCCCTATAAACTTACTGTCTTAATAGCTGTCATTGCTAGCTGAAGGGGAGCCAGGATAAAAAGTTAAAGGGAAGATCCCTTGTAAGCTCAAGACAGATTGCCAATAAATAATTAAATAGGTATTTTTCATTTTGTAAAACCTAGTATTTAATTATAAAGTAAAAGATTCCATGAAAAAGTTATGTGGCACATCTTTTAATTGAAAATTGGGTTTTTGGTTAATCTTAACAGAACAGAATAGAATTCTAAAAGAATAGAATTCTTTTTTATTTTTTTTGACACAGAGTCTTGCTCTGTTGCCCAGGCTGGAGTGCAGTGGTGCTATCTCGGCTCACCGCAACCTCTGCCTCCCAGGTGCAAGCAATTCTCATGCCTCAGCCTCTTGAGCAGCTGGAATTACAGGCAGGCGCCACAACACCTGGCTAATTCTTGTATTTTTAGAAGAGACGGGGTTTCACCATGTTGCCCAGGTTGGTCTTGAACTCCTGGCCTCAAGTGATCCACCCGCCTTGGCCTCCCGAAGTGCTGGGATTATCGGCGTGAGCCACTGCGCCTGGCCAAAAGAATAGAATTCTTAATAGGAATAGAAAATCTAGGATATAAACTAAGGCCCTATACTTAAAGCTTTGGTTCATCTTATCTCCAAGACCCTTTGAAAACTGCTGCTGAACATAAACTAGGCTCAATAGAACCTTCTAGTTCCAAATCACGAAAGGAATCAAATATGTTACGATACAAATAAAGAGAACATAAGGAATGAAGATGACAAGGGAAAGAAACAATAAAACGACAATCCTTTTTACCTATAGAACTGAATGTCTTTTTGTATAGACATGAGATTATGTAACAGGACAAAACAACTGTCATAGTTCCAGAAGTATCCTCTCTCTATACTACCTGCAGTTCCCTGAATCTAACATAAAAATCCAAAGTAGCAGAAGAGAAATTCCAATTTTTCGCTTTTTTAAATTTAAGAAAAAGTGCCTAAAATATAATAGTTTAAAAGTTGCGCCTTTCCTTTGGCCATGCGCAGTGGCTCACGCCTGTAATCCCAGCACTTTGGGAGGCCAAGGTGGGCTGATAATTTGAGGTCAGAAGTTTGACACCAGTCTGGCCGACATGGTGAAATCCCATCTCTACTAAAAATACAAAAATCAGCTGGGCTGAAGCAGGAGAAGCGCTTCAAACCAGGATGAGGAGGTTGCAGTGAGCCAAAATCACGCCACTGCACTCCAACCTGGGTGAGGTACCGAGACACTGTCTCAAAAAAAAAAAAAAAAAGATTGGGCCCACCATAAAATTGTACATAGTCATAGCCAAATTGTGTGAAAAGAACAGAAGATTTTTATGGTAAGAGAGATCTGGATTCAAATCCCGTTTTGTCACTTATTATATTTATCTATAAAATAACGGTTAAGACTTTTAAGACACAGTGATAACTGCAACAGCGTCAGGCAAATAAGCAAATGTTCCCTCCCACTTTGCATTTCAGTTTGTTTCTAGAAACAGAAAATCTGCCCGTAGTTTCCAAGTGTTTTTGTTTTCATTGATTTCATTCAACCAGTAAGTAGGAAAACCATGTGTTTTTAATTGTTTTCATTCAACCAGTTAGTAGTCTTAATATAAACAGGACAGCACATACACTATCTAATGTCAGGCACTGAACAAGGAATATACTATAAAAACTAGACAAAAAATTATGCATGTATGTACATATATGGGTATACATTGTATGTATGTGTGTGCATATATAAACATACTCTACTAAGAAAAAATACATAGTATAAGACTGTATACAAACAAAATATGCTGTTAACTATTATACTTCTAAGTCTGCCCTGATAAGTAAGAGAAGGCTTCGAAGTCAAGCCAATTCTTGGAAAATACACTGGAATTTGCCAAGCAGGACAAAGGGCAGGAGGAGGGCATTCTAAGCAGAAAATTCCAAAGATAGGGAGTCAAAGAAAACTATTTCATGTCTCCAGAATTACAAGTAATTTGGTGTAGCTGGGGCATAAGGTTGATACAGAAGCAAGGCAGAAGTAGGGAAACACGACCTACCTAAATCGACTCTGCCTTCTAATTTTTAAAGAGTTAACATTAATACATTTTGCAAAATCCTCTTACTTGGCTAGAGAAATCACATTACTACTCTGCAATTCAGAATGACATCTGAGATTTTTCCAAGCAACAACTTGACTCATTTCAACAGTTATCGCAGAACAACAGACAACTCCAGGCAACGTATATACTCACTCAACTATGCTACAATAAAATCTGACTAAAATTATCAATTATTAAGATCTGTTTTTTAAATTAAGAAGCAAAGATCATGTTATCACTTCCAAGCAAAATGACCTGTTTTTACACAGCATTCTAACAGAACTTCAGGCCTCATTTCCTAGCACTCCTCTTTCAATGATCCTACCACTCTTAGTTGTCAAAGAGCAAGAGGGGGAAGGAAGGAATACACAGAAGCCCTAACCTTCTCAAGAGTACCATACAGCCATCTCTTGGTATTTGCAGGGAATTGGTTCCAGGACCAACCCCCAAATGAATACCAAAATCCAAGGATGCTCAAGCCCTGACATAGGATGGTGTAGAATTTGCATATAATCTATATACAGGTTCCTTTGTACCTTAAACCATCTCTAGATTACTTAACAACGTAAATGCTATGTAAATAGTTGGTTATACGGCATTTTTTATTTGTATTTTTAAAATTGTTCTGCTGTTTTCTATTTTTAAAAATATTTCAATTCACAGTTGGTTGAATCCCCAGATGTGGAATCTTGAATGTGGAAGACCAACTGTATTCTCCACCTGCATCAATACTGTAAGTATGCCTCTTTTCTATTCCTTGTTAAATATGCTCAAATATACTACAAATTCAAGCTAATTTCATGGTCACTCAATAAGAATTTTGAATCTACAATTCTTATCAAACCTTACAATCCTCGGAAGATGTCTCAAATCTCTATTTATTAAAAGTTCCTGAAACCATCTTCAAAAAACCCAACTTCCATTCCTACCTTATTATCACCACACATGCATTTACTTTGTTCTGCCAAGTCGGGACGGGGGTGGGAAGTGTCAGCAACCAAGAGAACAAAAGCAAGAAACAGTCTCAATAGTGCACTTGACCACCATACATCCAATTCAGTGAGCATACACACGCTTCAGAGTGTGAGAGAGAGATGGAGAAGTGCTATTCCCTCAGCTGGTCTCAGTCCCCAGAGGATTCTCAAAAAGTCATGCTGCTATGGTCTGAAGACACATATATTTCCAACGACATGGCTCTTAAAGTCCAACCACCTCACCCAGGACTCAACCACAGCAACAATAATGTTACAATGGTGAAGGTGAATGCCTCCATGGAAACTGTACTTTACGATCCATAGAAAGGTATTTAAGAACCAGTCTCACTACATGGGGCTTTTCCTTTCATGGTGAATCTAGAACCTAAGCTTGCTATCCCTAAAATGGCTTTTTTCCATCAAACTTCTTAAAGGTACAGTTCCCCCTTGATAGCCTTCACCAAGACAAATAAAATGTCTTCTCTTTCACTCTGTGACTCTCTTCTCAAAGATCAGCAATCCTTCTCAGACCAACTGCTCTTACTTACTTCTCTACAGCTTTTCATAATGTTGACATCTGCCACCCCAACATCCTCTTCTTAAAATTCTCGTAAGTTCTCTGGAAGTGCACAATCCTGAGTAATTTTCTACTCTTCTGAACTATTCTTGCTTACTTCTCCTTTATGTAGTAGTTTCCCCTATACTTTTGTCCTCATACATATACATTACACATATGCCCTCTTCCCCTCCTTGGTAAACCCAGCCATTTGCAGCTACCACATATTGTGCAGATGACCCATGAAGTCATCTTGTCCTGATGCCCAGAGCCATATTTGCAAGTACACTGTAAAATCTCCACCTCCATGTCATATTTGTTCTGAAAACTAAACTGTCCAAACTATTCTTCTAAAATCAGCTCATCCTCATGACTTTCCAATCACCATCATTTTCCCCACTCAACTCGAGATACTGAACACGAGGTCTTCATTTATTGTTTAAAATACTATCTTTCTTGCCCCCATATCTAATCAGTTCCTAAGGGCCATAAATTCTACTTTTATAAAGTATTCTGTATCTATTCCCTCCTTTTAAGTTCCCAACACTCTAACTCAGAGGCTCTGATAATTCCGCCTAGAGCAAACTGGGGTATTCAAACCCCATGAAGGTACATGAAGATTTATAACTTAGTAACTACAACTTTATCAGATTGGATAACTCTAAGGAATTTTCCAGACCCCAGCTTCCAGGGATTTCTATCCCAAAAATGTGCCTGAGAGTTTTGGATCCAAGGCTTTCCCTTCATGTTCTCGAATCTGAGAAAAGCATCATCTCTAAGCTAACTATCTCAAAGCTACTAGGATGCACTTCTCCAAGACAGAAAAAAACCTTCCACGCTAAACAATGGAACCTTTGAAATATTGATGAAAATGTTAAGTGATCAACCCTCTAAATACTGTAATGAATACTTTTACAAGTCAGATGGTTTTCAACCCTTTGTTGAAATATTTCAACAAATTTCAACAAAGTTTCAAAATTATGGAAAGACTGAAAGCGTATTAAAAATAATTTTTGTAATTTTTTTGCATATAAGTTGGAAGCAGTTCAAGAAAATGAGTGGCACTGCCAACAAAACCATTTCCATTCCCATTGACTTATTTACGAACATTTCTCAGCGCTTATAGCTCTTAAAATGTAAAGTAGAAATGATGTTAAGTATTATCTCATTCTAAGCAATAAATTCTATCCATGAATACACAATTATTTTGTAAAATTCCCATCCATTTCATTAAGACATGCCTTTTTGATAAAACGTTGTTCACTAGGTTTTTTCAATTTGTAATATATTCTGGTTGATCAACTGAGTATTAATAATGGGAACTCAATAAAACTTTAAGTTTTATATTAACAGGAAATTCAAATTTTTAATTTCTTTTTATTTTTTAATTTTTGAGAGAAAGTCTCGTGTGATCATGGATCACAGCAGCCTCGACCTCCCAGGATCACGCAAGTCCTCCCAATTCAGTCTCCCTAGTTAGGACTACAAGTGCATGTGCCACCATGCCCAGGTAATTTTTTTTATTTTTTGTAGAGCTGGTGGTCTATGTTGCCAGGGCTGGTCTCAAACTCCTGGGCTCAAGTGATCCTCCTGCCTCAACCTTTCAAAGTACTGGGATTACAGGTGTGAGCCACCTTGCCTGACACAAAATTTAAATTTCTCTTTACCCATTTTTGGTGCAGAGAAATGTGACTGAGAAATCAACTCTCAAGCATGAAAATATATCAAGGTAAATTTCTGTGTGGAAAATGAAAAGAGATAAAGAAAAAAATGCAAGAGTCTCAATTTAAATAATTTATTCACAATTTTTTTGTCTTATTTGTCTCTTACAGTCTTGCCTATTTGTGAGTTTTAAAAAATGAATAGTGGGTATCCAAGTGCTATAGTATTTAGAGTCCATTTTAAAAAGTGATACAACTCTATGTTTAAAATACTGATATTTATAATACATTAGAAATTATATCCTTTGCAAATATGGTAAAATTTTATGGAGAAAAATTTGGATGTCAACTTTAAAATACATGATACAGAGTTTTCAAAATTATTTTAGTAGGTATGCAGTAACAAAGTTTAAAGAGCATGGTCCTAGACTATTATTAATATAATTGCCTGCCCTCATTCAAATCCAGTTTATGTATCAGCACCATTTCAATCTTCCCACTCTGTTCAATGCACGCCCTTGCATGCCCTCCCTCCCAACCCCCACCATTCCACCCCCTATAAGCCTCCCAGGCAGTCTGAATTAAGGTACAACTTTCTTTCTCATGCTGTAATTCAAGGGTCTCCAGGATCTGGCCCCAACCTAGTTTCCTCCCCTGCACACAGCCCATATGGAGTCAATTTGCTGCAACATGCCCCACTACTTTTCTGTCTTACGTGGTTTCATCTGTTCCATTTCTGTACTCTCTAACCTCATCTCAGCTTAAATTTACCTATTACAAACACCATCCAGGAAGCATTTTCCATTTTCTAATTAAGAGTTCTTCTTCCTTTTAATTCCCTGCTGTCTTGGGTGCCCTTACTTTTACTCCACCAATAATTGCAAAGTTTTTTTTTTTTTTTCATATTCTCCTACCTCTCCTTCCCCTCTCCCTCCCCAACATATATAAATTCCCTAAAGATAAAGATTGTCTTGCAAATCTTTTTATTATCTAAAAAACAGAATCCAATGCTTCTCATGGAGGCACATTCATTAATATTTGTTAATGAAAATGTAGTCCATAGGGATACTTGATGAGTCAAGAGTTTCTTTAATATATTTTATCCTTCTATAAGATATTCACAAGCACATCAGCATATTAATACCTTGAGAAGTATCACACCAAAGAGATCTCTTTAATTTGTATAACCTTTTATCAAATTTGATCTTAACACCCTTCTATTCCCTACATAACCTCTAATAATCCTACATAAAACAGAAAAAAGCTCATAGTCTATCCTTCCCTTCAGTTTTTCCCTTGATACTGCTCAGGCCACAATAAATCTGCCAAATTTTGTTTCCCATCTTTACATTTTAGAAAATGAAAGACAATGAGATACACCACAGAATGAGAGTTACCTTATAATGATGTGGGGCTTTAAAATGATATTTTAACAAATAAATATACCAACAAATGAATATAAAGCAGAATGTCAGTTAGTAAACGCAATTAATTCAGGCAAGAATCATCAGCACAGTCTAATACTAACGGGTAAATGTTTGGAAACAGGGTGTTTCCCTATTGTCAAATTATTTCCTTACTATTTACAATAGCAAAAATAGAATCTTTACAGTGGAGCAATTTGATAGACATCAACTCCACATTACCAGTAATGGACACTGCTATCAGGTGCTCCTTAATGTGAACCACTGAGAAGCATAATCTGAATCAAATCATGAGGAAACAGAAAAAAACAAATAGACTCTTTAAAAATGTCAATATCATCAACGCTAAAGGCTTAGAAACTGTTCCAAACTAGTAAGTTTGTAAGTAATGTCCTTACAGCAAAAGACAGTTGCCATAAGGCCATTACTGGGGATATTTCAATATATACTGCATATTGTATAACAGAATTGTAGCAATGTTAAATTTCCTAAATTTCACTACTATGATTGTAAAAGTGCCCTCGTTCTTAGGAGACACAGGTTAAAGGTCCCAATGACCACAACCTATTTTCAAAAGGTACACCAAAAAATTAAGATTAAGAATAATGTATAAATGTACAGAGAAATAACAAGCAAACTGGCAAAATGTTAACAGCTTAATTCAGGTGAAGAATTGGGAATTCATTACAATATCTGTGCAGCTTTTGTATAGGTCTGAAAGTGTTCAAAATAACAAGTTTAATTAAAAATAATTTCATTATTTGACCCCAAATTAGGTTTATGGTCTCATTTAGCTTGGCCTGAAACATCAAGATTCATTCAATACTTATTTGGAAAATAAGTATTGATGAGATGTATTGCTGAGCACTCTGTGATGAGTCAAGAATAAAAATGTTACAGATCTTGGATTTTATAGCACAGTGAAAGGGTTGACCAACTACAGCCACCGAGCCAAACTGGCCCACCTTCTGTTTTCATAAATAAAATTTTATTGGATGACACTTCCTTTCGTTCATTTCTGTATTGTCATGGCTGCTTTTACCTTACAATAGCAGATCTGAGTAGCTGCAACAAAGATCACATGGTCCACAAAACCTAAACTATTTAATATTTGGCCTTCTACAGAAACTTTTCAACCCCTCATCTAGTGAGGTAGCAGAAACCCAATTAATTCATTTGGAGAAAGAAAATTAATGGAAATAGATAAATAACATAAATTTGAAGTACTACACAACTTAGTCTAATAGTCTCAAGTAAGAGGTATGGCAAGCTTTAATTTTGTACTTTGCAATAATACAAATAATGTTTATTAGAAATCCTTCCTTCAAATATCAATACTAAAACCTGACTAAATCCTTAGAAATGCAAAATTGTCCTACAACACAACTGAATTTAAGGCAAGAATAATTTGCTGAAGTATACTATATGTATATTCATACATGTATTTATATATACACATGTATAATGTATTCCTATTTATATAATACAGTAGCAGCATGTTTATCTAGTTTCAAGTTAGTTACCAAGGTTATGTATACAAACAGTATTTAATAGAAAGGTAGTATAACAAAGCACTTGCTCTGATATACACTTGCGGATTTCCCAAATATTACAGATGTGTTATATGTTCCCTTCAGTGAATAAAAATTTCCTTTGCAATCATAATGCAATTACTTTGGTAGTAATCTTTTTTTCCACAGGTAATCCAAATATAAAATTTGAACTAACCCAGGTCCAAATTGCCACCAATCTTAAATAAATGAAGTCTTGAATAAGTGAGTTATTTCTACTAAAAGTGAATTTCATAGATTGAAATATAAAAGTGATCTACATCAGGCTGGGTGCAGTGGCTCACGCCTGTTAATTCCAGCACTTTGGGAGGCCAAGGCAGGTGGATTGCTTGAGCTCAGGAGTTCAAGGCCAGCCTAGACAACAAAGCAAAACCCCATCTCTACCAAAAATACAAAAAAATTAGCTAGGCATGGTGGTGCAGGCCTATGGTCCCAGCTACTGGCATAAGCCACCATGCTGGGCCGGCAGTTTCTTAAAAAGTTAAACAGCCATTCTACTTCTAGATGTATACCCAAGAGAAAAAATGTATATATTCACACAGACTTGTGTGTGAATGTTCGCAGCAGCTTTATTTGTAATAGCAAAAAACTGGAGATGATCCAAAAATCCATCAATATTTTAAAGATAGAAAGCTGAGAAAAAGTTAACTTGCTCAGATTTTAAAGAGAATAAATGGCAGGGCCAGAATATTAACTCAGGTCTAAAGGCTTACCAAGCCTAGTGTTCTTTCCCCTCCACAAAACTATACGGAGGTATCTTCCAGAATGACTTCACGATAGATGTTCAAATACCAACCACATTCATATCAATAAAGCCAGAAAGTAAGTTAAGTTTGCTCCTTAGTCTAGGGAGATAAGAAGCTGACTTAAAAGTTAGGAGAGTTAAGAAATGAATTTGTGGAGGAAAAAGCATTGGTGATGCACCAGCTCAAAGATCTGTGCTAAAAGCAGAGCAGGTTCCAGACCTTCTTACAGAAATTAGAGGGAAAACCTCCTCAGCCAAAATTCCGTAGTTGTGCCATCTAGACTTTTGTCCAAAAGACTAAGTTAGGTTTATTCTCAGATCCAATTTAAAAACAACAACAAAACTCTAATTCAAATTTAGGAACTTTCAAATACTTTTACTCCGAAGTATAAAAAAAGAGATATAATACAAACATGGAAGCAAAGTAACAGTAGTTTAATAAACAAACATTCATTGTTTTGAGGGGACTGAGGGAAAAGGACCAGAAATAATAAACCAGAGATCAAACAAATGTGGCGGCAGACTTCTGAACTTTACCTCCTGAGGTCTATTTATCTTTCACAGGCAGGAACTAACAAAAAGTATGCATTTAGGTGTTTTTTTTTTTTTTTTTTTTTCTGGAGGGGGAAGGGCAGTGCATCTTGACGCTACAGGCCCATGCATATTTACAAAGGGGTTTCTCTCTCTCAATTTTATATGGGGAGTTGTTAGCCTAGGTATCATTAATTGATCCTACACACATGTGGGTACCACCGGAACCATTTTAAAAGCACTCTTTTCTAGTTTATCAATGATATTATCTCTAAATAAAGACTTCTCCATCCAGGCTTGTTGGCAGCAGTCAAAACAGGCTACCAGGTCTCATGACTCACCCTCCCAAATCCCTATTTAACAATACTCCTAAATATCATTCATGTTCAAGGGCACCTTCCTAAGGTTTCTGAATGATTCCCTGGCCGCTACCGGATACAGCACCAATATTTTGCTCCTCACCTCCCCCAGCAACAAGGACTCTAAGCTTATGAGAACTGGTTTGGAAAAGTGGTAGGAGGGCCTGGAGATTCTGCACAGAGTGCGGTCTAGGCGGTTACCCTCAGTTAGTTCTGGACCCATTCTTCACTCCACTTCAACACTGCCCTTAAACCCAAAAAACAGCATAATGTAAAAGGATTCCAAAACTTCAATATGAAAAAAATTTGTTGTATGGCATACTCAGTAACATAGCTTCAAAAACTTTTCAATGTTATACTTAGTTACAGCTGAAATAAAAGTTAACTAAATAAGCTGCATTATACCCAAGCTCCATCCTCTCTATCATTCTCCAGGTGTAAACTAAACCACATGCAGCATCCCAGATTAATTTGCAAGGGTACTTTAAGAATGAGTTCAAAGAAATTGCCTATACAAGTTTGGGTTGATCAATATTTTAAACTGGGCCATTTAAGAAAATATAATATTCAAAGTACGATATTTAGAATCAGAAGGTCTAGTTTAAATTCCATCTAAACTTAGGAGTTTTGTTTCTTTAGTTCCTTTGGGCATTAGTCAACTTACTTATTAGTATTAGAATACCATAGCCTACATCACAGGACTGCTGTGAAGAATAACCTGTGTATGAAAGGCACTCTAAACTAAGCGTTACATAGCCATTCTTTAAAAATGATATTCAACATATTGCTTTGATAAAAGTTTAAGTTCTAATGAAACTCCTTAAGTGAAATTATTTTTACAAGCATTAGCTCATCAAATCTTAATCGTATCTTAGTCTCATTTCATTTTAGGAATCTACCAACTTAAATGTGAATCAAAATTGAATCTTTGGAAACTAAAATAGAAATCTGAAATAATTTTTTTCTAAACATCTACAATTTTGTATTGTCTCCTATTACTTAACATACATAATTAAATATAAAAAATTAAAAAGGGTTTATCCAACTCTGAAATCCGCTGAGATAACCATATTCAAATGGAGTCACTGGTTTGCTTTCAATCTGAAATTCAAAGTATTTCATGATACAGTATTGAAAGTATCACTTTTAAACTTAAATACATATAGTTTTACTGCATTATTCTCCTAAACTTTTCTTTGAGATGGAGGCTTGCTCTGTCGCCAGGCTGGAATGCAGTGGCACAATCTTGGCTCACTGCAACCTCCACCTCCCGGGTTCAAGCAGCTCCCCTGTCTCAGCCTCCTGAGTAGCTGTGACTACAGGTGCACGCCACCACGCCCAGTTAATATTTTTTTTGTATTTTAGTAGACATTTCACCAGGTTGGCCAGGATGGTCTCGATCTCCTGATATCGTGATCTGCCCACCTCGGCCTCCCAAACTGCTGGGATCACAGGCATGAGTCACCACGCCCAGCCTATTCTCCTAAATTTAACAGTACCTGATAATGATTTCATTTACTTACCTTTATGACCTTTTGAGATATATATACAAATACAATACCATCCATTTTTTCCTCATTAGATTTTTTTTTCTCCTCCAAAGGTTATCAGTCAAGTCAGTCTTTGACCAACCTTCTCCCCAACTCTATGCCTCTATACAGAGATGGGCTTAAAACAAATCAAATCGAAAGACGTGAGACTCTTACCAATGTCTGGCAATGACCTTCTTTCAAGTCCTAGACTCCAGCTAGGTCCTTTCCTAGATCATCTGCACAACAGAACTTACTCTCTCTTCCCTCATAGCCCAGGTTCTACACTTAGGAAGGGCAACCAAGATTCTAGAGCTTGACCAGAAAATAATTTCTTCCCATATCAAGGGCCAACTTACACCTAGCTTGGCTGATGATTGGCCTCCATACTCTGGAGTTTTGCCATAGACAGAGAAACTCAGGCTCATGAGATAACAACCGTGTTGTAAGGGCAGCCCAAGCTCCATTCCTCTACCTTTGGGTCCTCTACCTTCTCCAGCTTCTCCAGGATGTGACAGCTTTCTCACTCCCTTACCAACCATCTTGCTCTCTAAGCAGGCACCATGGCCCAGTGCTCCTCCTCATTCTTTCTCCCTTCACAAGAGAAGGGAAGTGGTCCTTCAACTGGCCATATGTCCAAAGGTCCTCTGTTCCTGAATGTTCTGGGTAAAGGTATCACCTGCAAACACTTTAGTAACTGAGAAAAACAAGCAATTACTCTAACAAAGCCTTCAACCAAATTATGAATATGCAAATAACTATTGTGTCTTCAATGTCTGTTTTACTCTAAATTAAAATGCATAGGAAACAGAATCTTTAAAAAGTTAGTTGCAGCCGGGCGCAGTGGCTCACGCCTGTAATCCCAGCACTTTGGGAGGCCAAGGCAGGTGGATCACCTGAGGTCGGGAGTTTGAGACCAGCCTGATCAACATGGAGAAACCCTGTCTCTACTAAAAGTACAAAATTAGCTGGGCGTGGTGGCGCACGCCTGTAATCCCCAGTTACTCAGGAGGCTGAGGCAGGAGAATCACTTGAACCCAGGAGGCAGAGATTGCGGTGAGCCGGGATCGCGCCATTGCACTCCAGCGTGGGCAACAAGGGTGAAACTCCATCTAAAAAAAAAAAAAAAAAAAGTTAGTTGCAAGCGTTGGCAGCATCTGTAAGTACCTTCATTCCGGAAGGTTCAACATCAGTGTTTCCTACTCTGCTCTTCTTTCAAGCTTCCCTTGCTCTTTTCTCATAACAGCAAACATAATCATAATCATCGCCGTTTACCAGGAATTGTTCCAAGTGCTTCACAGGCACTAACTCACGTATAGCCCTGAACAACTCTATGAAGCAGATAATATTTCTTATGTCTACTTACAAATGACAAAACTGAGGCACAGCGAGGTTAAGTGAGTTGCCCGAGTCTGCCCAAAAAGACACTGCTAAGACGAACAGAGCAGCCTGGCTCCAAGTCTGTAACTGTAATAGTACTGTACACCTAGATTCAAAACTGCTTGTAAACCACTAGAGGGCATGGGTTGTGCCCACCCTTCTCAGAGCTCCATCCCTAGTACCGGGCAGAGTCTTCAAACTCATGGCTGAATTTTTCACAGGTATGCCTTCCCCTCTACACTGTGCTTGTTGGGGGCTAGGGAAGAAACTGACACCGCATTTCATCCTTCAGGAGTGAGAAGTTTTTGCTCCAGACAGTCATAAATACTTGCTGAATGAATCTTTTATTTACGAAGTCGAACATAAATCTAAAAAGCCCTCCTCGAGGTAACATAATCAGGACCACTTCTCCAATCCTAACCTGGCAAGAGATCTGAAATCAATAGCTGCCTTAAACAATATCTCAAACTTACTGTTAGGCAGAGAAGTGGCTTACGGTAAACATTAAATAAAATGTTAAAGCCGCCCTTCACTACATGAGTACTGCTCCCTTTAAGAGAGCTGTTTTGAGCCACCCCACTAAAAACACAGCCTTAACCAAAGTCTGGACGTGGTTCATTTACTTTAAAGATAAATCACTCGTTTCAGATAATCCATCTAAATAGTAAACGCCCTTTACTTTACTCAAAACAACCAGGAATCTAAAAATTCAGTTTACTCTGAGTAAGGGAAGCACATTAGACAATGTTAAGGATTAACTACAGAGTATTTAAAAGAGTAATTTCAAACTGCAACCATCTCTGAAATTACTTACACAGGTATTAGACAGTCAATCTCAGCATCCAGTAGGCTTTCCACTAAACAGACCACAATTCTACTATGCTTAGCATCTCAACTCAGAACAATTTCTTGGTCCCTTATGCATCCCATGATCTACGCTTATACATTTTGCACACTCTTCATTTTTAAAATGCATCTCAAAACCTACTGATTTTTCTGATGGGTCACTATTTTGGAAGATTAGCATGAACAGAAACTATTTTAAGTTAACTGCAATTTGTCACTTCTTTCAATACAAACCTGCTTAACTCTGTCTTTTCTATCGTGACCCAAATTATCTTCTAAGACTTAGAAAAGTACATATAAGACGAAAAATTCCTTTCTAAATATCAATTCCGTCGCCATCAGGAAACGTCAAAAACTTTGTCTTTTTAAAAATAAAAACGTCAACTCTCTAAAAACTTCAGTACCTCAAAGGAAGGCTGCACTGTTAACACTGAAGGAGGGCTGGGTGATTTCTGAGTATCTGCATTAAAGAAATATGCTCTTCAAACCTAGTAATTGCTGACGAGGCCACACCTTCTAACCTTCCCGTAATCCACGAATCACATCGGGAGCAATCTAGAAACTGCTCCCAGCCCAAGTAAAATGACAGGTATGTCATCCTCAAACGACCCGAAACCGGGTCGGGGAGCCCAGACGGCTACCGGGGCCCAGGCTGCCCCCCCCCGGCGCTCCTGGAAGAGCCACTCTAAGGAAACACACCTCCCGCGCGAGCCTCTTCCTTCCTAGAGGGACGGGGGAAGGGGACACCCGGGGCCGAAACACACCCAAACCCCACTTCAAATCCTGCCCCACCGGCTTCTCCTTCCAAAACAGCCGCGCCACTGCCGAGCCCGCGGGCGATTTGGGGACGCCGGGAGAGGAGAGCGAAGGGCGGAAAGCGAACTTGGGCGTTACTCCGGGCGTCTCCCTCCCCCAGCGGAACCTGGGCGCGCCGTTTCCTCACGGACGCGAGATTTTCCCCCAAAATCGCCACCCCAGCCCGCCCGGGGCCGCCCTCGCCCACCGTCCCCTCAGCCAGCCAGGGCCCGGCCCAGGCCGCGCCGCAGCCCGCCCTCCCCGGCCGCTCCCCGCGGGCTGCCGGGCCACCGCGAGGTCGGGCCACTCACATCCGTCCGCGTCCTCCTGCAGGTCCTCCTGGAGCAGCGAGAGGTCTGCGCCGAGGAGAGAGAAGAAAGGCCCGGTCAGCGCCCCAGGGCCCGGCGCGACGCCCCCACCGCCCGCCCTCCCGCCCGGCGGTGCCCCCGCCGGGACCCCCATCGCCGGGTCTGCCCGGCTGCCACTCTAAGTGGCGCGGCGGGAGGGCGGTGGGCGCGAGGAGCCGCCGCCGCCGCCCGGAGAACAGGGGGCCACGTACCCGCCATCTTGTGGTCGCCCCCTCCTCCGCGGCCGCCCGGGGATCCGGGGCTACATGGAGCGGCGCGAGCCGGGGAGCCGGTGGACGCGCGCGGGAGGGGCGGCGGGGAGGAGGAGGGCCGGGCTGGCGGGGGCGCGCGGGCGGGCCGAGGGCCCGGGCCTGCCGCGGGCGGCGCGGCCCCGGACGCCTGGGCCCCCGGCCGCGTCCCGCCCCGCCTGCTCCTCTGCGCGGCTCCCGGGCGACCGGCGCTCCCGCCTCCCGCCTCTCCTCGGCGCCCCGGCCGGGCCCCCGCCCGCGGCGCGCTCACACCCCGGCCCAAGCCGCCTCACGCCGAGCGCCAGGACGGGCGCGCAAACTGCCGCCGGCCGGGACCCTGCGGCGAGTGCCGGAACCCGGCCGGGCGGGGCCTCCCGCGGACCGGCCGCTTTATTGGGTCACCGGCCTCGCCCACCGCCCTGCAGGCTGCAGCCATCTCGGCGGGCGCGCCGCTCGTGGCCCGCGCCCCATCCCCAGGCCTGCACGTACGTCGTCGGCGATCCGGGGCCGGGGCGGCTCCGAGGTCGGCGGAGCCGGGGTCCCACCTCCTCTTGGAGGAAGCGCCGCCTCCCCACCCGCCCGGGGCCCTCGCCAAGTGGCTGCTAACAAAGCCCAGGGCCCGGCTGCGGGGTGGTTGACTGACAAAGTCATGCCTGCCTAGCCAGCTTCCTCGTGCAGCACGGTGAAGGCTGGGGCGCCGGGTTTTTACTCCCACGTCCTGCTAACTCGAGCTGACAAGGCGGGCAATCCGCCAGCGGGAGCGTTGGCAGGCCTGGGGTCAGATCCTGAATCAGCCAGTTAGTTGGTAGGAGTGGGGCCCATTTGTAGAATGAAGGTGAGACCTGCCTCGTGGGGTTATTGGCATTAAATGAAGAATGTAGGGAACCTAGCACGGTTCTTGATGTCTAGGAGGTGCTCGGTGAAGGGTGCCTGTGATTCGCTTTTGTCTTTTAAATACTTTTGGCAGCACTTGAGGTGTTAAAGTCTGTGTCCCAGACTTTATTAGTCTTGTTGTTTTATGTGACTTAAGCGATTAGCTCAAACACCCAAGTACAAAGTGGGGCTAAACCCAGGTTTTCCGACACGGTTCTGCCTCCATGGCTTTATCCCCAGCTCCACCCAAAGCCTCCAAAATGGTGGTGGTATCCTAAAGTGATCAACAAAACACCAAACTGTGTTATGGTGCCACTTTGTCGATGTGGTCTCTTAGGAGAGGGAATTCTAAATAGTTAATTAGCTTGTTCCTTTCTGCGTTGTAATCTTGACCAAGGACAATGTATTGGCATTTAATGCCATTGAAGATTTAGAGACGAAGGAATCAGATCCTCTGAGATTCCTAAATCTGTGTAATAAAATAGTTTCTACACATAGCTATTCCAGAAAATTCCCTATCAGATATTACTAACAAGATAGATTATAGTCTGTATGAAATTTCTAGGAGTAATAAAAATCAGAATAGACCCCGTAACTCGGAGTATGTGTCTAATTTTCTCAGCTATAAAATAGTTAAAACTAAAGGCTGTTTCTCTTCCTTCCTTGATGAATGCCCTTACGTGAATTCAGCTGACACACTCAGAATGACAAAGGAGTTAGAAATTCACATCAACATAAATTGGTCCCAACTGACTCAAACCATGAGAATTCTGCCCTGCTGAGATACCTTGTCAGTATCTACCACTTAAGCAATTCTGGGTAAATGGGGGAAGAAAGAGCCAAATCAGCTCTTTTTTTCATTAAAAAACAAATTTTTTTTTAGAGCCGAAATCTTGCCTTGTAGCCCAGGCTGGAGTACAGTGGCACAATCATGACTCACTGTAACCTCGAACTCCTGGCCTCGAGAGAACCTCCCATCTCAGCCTCCCAGGTAACTAGAACTACAGGTGCGGGCCACTCCACCTGGCTAATTTATTTTTAAAATTTTTGTAGGGATGTGGTTCTACTATGTTCCCCAGGCAGGTCTTGAACTCCTGGCCTCAAGCAATCCTCTGGCCTTGGTCTCCCAAAGTGCTAGGATTACAGGTGTGAGCCACCAAACCCAGCCCAAATCAGCTCTTTATAGTAACTGGTGATGTCACTGCAACAACACAAAATCTACAGGGTGCCAACTGTGCTTCAGCCACTGGATGCACTAAGATAAAACTGTCTTGATCTACACAGTCGAGTTAGACTTAACAGTTCTCAGTAGTCATGATAAAATAGGGGCTATGTACCAAATGCTAGCCTAGGATATGGAACAACTAATTCTGCCTTTGGTAGCTAGGCCTCAATAAGTTTTATCTCAGTATTCTGTGGGAAGGGCAGCAAAGGAGGAGGATTTGTATCATTTTTCTGTATTCAAGAGCTATGCATTTGATTATCATCTTAGCTGAATTACACATTGCAACAAGTGCCTTTAAGCAGTATGGTTTTTAGATATTTCTGTGACGGTGTCATTCATGGTTCAGCACAATTATGTGTTTTTTATATTTCACTTTCTCTCATTCTCCTTTCTAAAAGAAAGGAGTTTTTAAACCGGTATTTACAAACTGCACTCTGTTGCCTTCTTATAAGAAATAATATTTGAACAAATAATACCAGTCATTGTTCTACATACCGTTACCCCAGCTTCACTTACAGTGCAGCTTGAGGATGACAGAGCTGTGTGTTGTCCATGGTCAGAGCACACAGGAGGTCTGAATTGTTATCCTGTTCTGCCACTGAAATGTGTAAAATACAGGAGGAGTGTCCCCCAAGTCATTTTTCTAAAAGCATCATCCAACTATGTAAGTACTAAGGCCTGCATTTTAAAGAATAAGTCCTCTTCCAAATGATAATTAAAGGGTTTTTGTTTGTTTTTGAGACAGGGTCTTGCTCTGTCACCCAGGCTGGAGTGCAGTGGTGCAGTCTTAGCTCACTGCACCCTCCACCTCCCGGGCTCTAGCAATCCTCCCACCTCAGCCCCCTGAGTAGCTGGGACTACAGATGGGCGCCACCACACCCAGCTAATTTTGGTATTTTTTTGTAGAGACATGGTTTTGCCATGTTGTCCAGGCTGGTCTCAAACTCCTGGGCTCAGGTAATCTGCCCACCTCAGCCTCCCAAAGTGCTGGGGTTATAGGCAGGAGCCACTGCACCTGGCCACAGTGACAATTTTTCTTAGCAGCCAATGAGCCTTGGAAATTAATGTGTTTGGCTTTTCAACCACAAACAAACATAAAAAAAAATCGTGGGGAAAACATTGCTAATAAATAAAACCTACCTGACGTTGCTAGCCACTATCATGTTTGTTAATTTTTGTATCGGTGATGAACCATTCACTTTTTTCTTCAGAATTATCATTCCTGAAACTGAAAGTATATAAAGACAGACCTATTATTTATTATACAATCTGAAAAATGGAGAAATACTTATGTAATTAAAAATGATTTTTGAACAAATATTTCTTTACTTTTTTTAATGAACTGCTTCATGAATTTGTGTGTCATCTTTGTGCAGGGGCCATGCTAATCTTCTCTGTATCAGTCTAATTTTAGTACATGTGCTGCTGAAATGAGCACATTAAACAAATTCTTACCATTCATTTCATTCATCTCTTTTTTTGAAACCAGGTTGACAAAATGTCCCTCATAGACTCATTTTCAAATAAGAACAATTTTTAGGCTGTGTGTGGTGGCTCACGCCTGTAATCCCAGCACTTTGGGAGGCTGAGGTGGGTGGATCACCTGGGGTTGGGAGTTTGAGACCAGCCTGGCTAACACGACGAAACCCCATCTCTACTAAAAATACAAAAAATTAGATGGGCGTAGTGGCATATGCCTGTAATCCCAGCTACTAGGGAGGCTGAGGCAGGAGCATCACTTGAACCCAGGAGGTAGAGGTTGCAGTGAGCTAAGATCACGCCATTGCACTCCAGTCTGGGACACAGAGTGACACTCTGTCTCACAAAAAAAAAAAAAGAGAAAAAGAACAATTAAAAAAATTAATTGCCAGTCTCTTACCTAAAGCCTCTTATACATTTCTATAAATTGTACAAAGGTAAGGCCAGGCGCAGTGGCTCACACCTGTAATCCCAGCACTTTGATAGGCTGAGGCGGGCAGATCACGAGGTCAGGAGATTGAGACCATCCTGGCTAACACAGTGAAACCCAGTCTCTACTAAAAATACAAAAAAATTAGCTGGGAAGGCGCCTGTAGTCCCAGTTACTCGGGAGGCTGAGGCAGGAGAATGGCGTGAACCCAGGAAGTGGAGCTTGCAGTGAGCCGAGATCGCGCCACTGCACTCCGGCCTGGGCGACAGAGTGAGACTCCATCTCAAAAAAAAAAAAAAAATTGTATAAAGGTAAATATTTGTGAAATTTTACATGTCCTCCGCTCTATGCTGCTTCTATCTCCCTTTAAAGCTCCCTGTAAAGGTGACATTCTGAATGTGAAGCCTTAGCCTTTCCTAGAACTTTCATAGTTTCTCAAAGATATTTGATCTCTTTATTCACGTCAGCTAAAGAGACATATTCTCACACTGACCTAAGAGAGGAAGGAAGGGAGGGAGGGAGGGAGGGAGGGAAAGGGAAAAATACCTACAGAACTGAGCTCTATCCAGAGTTACCCTGATTCAGGGCTGTTATTTCTGCATTTACAGGAGCTGAACACTGCCCCAAGAATGCAACAGAACCTCAACTCTGTCCCAAGGTCATCAGCCACAGCTCCAAGTTTCTTCGCATCAGCTTTTTCTGAACAAAATAGTGCATCCTGCTGGAATCACTACTGTAAACTGAGTATAAAGGAAAATAAACCCTCTTTTTCTTATCCACTGTGTTCCCTACTCCCGTGCTTTTCCCAATGCTCCAGGTTAGTAGAGGCAAAAGAATTCCCCACTGAGGAGGTACTACATCCTATACAATTTGTTCCACACATTTTAATTTCATTAAGAGAAAACAAAGATGTTTAAACAGTGAGCACTAAATGGATTAGAATGGCAGTAGTAAATTTCCTTTGTGCCTTTCTCTTAGAATTCAGAAACCTTTAGTTGCAATCGCATTCAAAGCAATATGGGAGAGGCTTCCACAATGCCTAGCACAGAGTACATGGGGAGGAAATGCTTATCATTTTAGATGCTTATTATTTTAAACATTTAAATATTTATTATTCTGAATCTGAATGAATGAGTCAAGTTGAACCAGGAAATAAACCATAGCAAACCACATATTCAAACCCGGATAAGTTCAGTGGTTAACTGCCCTAATTCTAAGCTCCCTTCACACTAAGGCTGCTCTATGGTAATATGATTCAGAAGAAATTACTTCCATTCTCATTTCACTTCTCTGTAACTCTTTGTAACAAATTGCTTGTGTCTCTGGTCCTTGGTTCCTTCCTTTGGTGAGAAAAATATTAGCACAATGACACAACACAATTCCCAGACTAGATAGCTAATACATTTTCTAACTTTTTATTTAGAAACAATTATAGATTTACATGAAGTTTCAAATGATGTGCCAGGATATCCTATGTCCCCTTCACACCAGTTCCCCCAATGGTAATATTACTATATATATAAAATATTTTTCAGAGCGTGTGCCAGGCATTATATTAAGCACTTTTTCTTTTCTTTTCTTTTTTATTTTTTCTGAGATGGAGTCTTGCTCCATCACCCAGGCTAGAGTGCAGTTGCACAATCTCAGCTTGCTGCAACCTCCACCTCCCGGATACAAGCGATTCTCGTGTCTCAGCCTCCTGAGTAGCTGGGACTACAGGCGCCCACCACCACACTAAGCTAATTTTTGTTTGTTTGTTTTTGTTTTGTTTTGTTTTTTTGTACAGATGGGGTTTCACCACGTTGGCCAGGCTGGTCTCAAACTCCTGACCTCAAGTGATCCACCTGCCTCGGCTCCCCAAAATGGTGGGATTACAAGTGTGAGCCACCGTGCCCAGCCTGTTAAGTGCTTTTATGTGCTTTCTGATTTATTTAAAATAGGCTATGAAGTAGAAATTGATATTACTATTTTAAAAATATAGGAAATCGAAGCTCAAAAAGGTTGGGTATTTTGACAGAGATCAAAAAGCAAATAGGGGTTTTGTCATGGTGGCTTACATCTGCAATCCCAGCACTTTGGGAGGCTGAGGCGGGCGGATCACTTGAGGCCAGGAGTTCGAGACCAGCCTGGCCAACATGGTGAAACCCTGTCTCTACTAAGAATACAAAAGTTAGCTGGGCGTGGTGGCACATGCCTGTAATCCCAGCTACTCGGGAGGCTGAGGCACTAGAATCGCTTGAATCCAGGAGGTGGAGTTTGCAGTGAGCCGCGATGGTGCCACTGCACTCTGGCCTGGGTGACAGAGTGAGACTGTCTCAAAAAAAAAAAAAAAAAAAAAGAAAGAAAGAAAGCAAATAGGGAAACTAGGATTCAAACATTGGAATCCTGATTCTAAATAATGGCAATAGAGTTTTCATATCCTCACATTCATTGCTTTTCTGTCAAAATGGTCCTTAGTCAACTTCTTTCATGTTAAGAGGACTTCTAGTCTTTCAACATGTATGGTGTGTTGGTATAATCTCTAATTCCATTTAAGTCATCACTATTCCCTGAGGATTTTGTCATTGAAACATTTTAGGAGTCACCCCTTCACTCCGTTTCCCACTCAATATCCTGACCAAGATATTAACCACTTAAAACCCATACTAATAACTTTTTAACTAATCTGTTTCAATTATTCTGGTCACGGATACAAAAATTATCTTTCTCATATAATATTTTGTTCATCACAATTCTGTGAAAATCCCAAGCAAGTGCCTTAACAGTGTCCTCTCACCAGCTGCCCTTGGCTTGTTTAGCTGCAGTTTACCACCATTTCATTATTCAGACAAGTCATCCAGGTAGACAACCTTGAACTCAGGTGCCAACTCACTTCTCCCTGAAATGATGTTCTTGGTTTTTCAGGAGAGTTTGTTGTTGCTGCTGCTTGTGGGTATGTGGCAGGTGTTGGGAAGGGTGGAATTCTACATCTTTTTTTTTTTTTTTTTTTTGAGATGGCGTCTCACTATGTTGCCCAGGCTAGTCTGGAACTGCTGGGCTCAAGCAATCCTCCCACCTCAGCCTCCTAAAGAGCTGGGATTACAGGTGTAAACCACCATGGCTGGCTGGAATTCTACATTTTTGTAACATCTATTCTTTTCTGAATTTTCCAATTACAAAAATACATATTCTTGGAGAGCCCAGAAAAGTATAACAAAAAAATTAAAATCTCTAAAAATTTAGAGATTATACCCCCAAACAACGTATGTTTACCTCTTTTTTAAGCTTTCAAAGTCCTATATTTAAAAACGGTTAGCCTAGGCCGGGCGCGGTGGCTCACGCCTACAATCCCAGCACTTTGGGAGGACAAGGTGGGCAGATCACGAGGTCAGGAGATCGAGACCATCCTGGCTAACACAGTGAAACCCCATCTCTACTAAAAATACAAAAAATTAGCCAGGCGTGGTGGCGGGCGCCTGTAGTCCCAGCTGCCCAGGAGGCTGAGGCAGGAGAATGGCGTTAACCTGGGAGGCGGAGCTTGCAGTGAGCTGAGATCATCCCACTGCACTCCAGCCTGGGCGACAGTGGGAGACTCCGTCTCGGGGGGGAAGAAAAGTTTAGCCGTGCGTGGTGGTGCATGCCTGTAATCCCAGCACCTTGGGTGGATCACCTGAGGTCAAGAGCTCGAGACCAGCCTAACCAACATGGTGAAACCCTGTCTCCACTAAATTAAAAAAAAAAAAAAAAATTAGCCTGGTGTGGTGGTGCATGCCTGTAATCCCAGCTACTTGGGAGGCTGAGGCAGGAGAATCTCTCGAACCTGGGAGGTGGAGGTTGCAGTGAGCCGAGATTACGCCATTGCACTCCAACCTGGGCAGAAAAAGCATAACTCCATTTAAAATAATAACAACAATAATAATTTAAAAACCCAAAACTTTAAATAGCTTTGTTGAGATATAAATTACAGACTATAAAATTTACCCATTTAGCTGGGCGAGGTGGCCATGCCTGTAATCCCAACACTTAGGGAGGCCAAGGCAGGCGGATTGCTTGAGCCCAGGAGTTCAAGACCAGCCTAGGCAACATGGTGAGGCTCCATCTCTACAAAAAATACAAAAACTAGCTGGGCGTGGTGATGCATGCCTGTAGTCCCAGCTGCTCAGGAGGCTGAGGTGGGAGGATGGATTGAACCCAGGAGGTGGAGGCTGTAGTGAGTTGGTAAGTTGTAATCATGCTACTGCACTCCAGCCTGGGCGGCAGAATAAGACCGTGCCTCAAAAAAATAATAATAATAATAAATAAAATAAAATGTACCCATTTAAAATGTACAATTCATTAGTTTTTAGAATATTCAGTTATGTGACCATCACATCTAATTTGAGAACATTTTCATAACCCCAAAAAGAAACATGTATCATTGTCTCTCCTGATTGCCACTACATACAACCCCAGTCCTAGGTAACCACTAATGTATTTTCTGTCTGTGGATTTGTCTATTCTGGACATTTCACATAAATGGATTTGTATAATATGTGGTCTTTTGTGACTGGCTTCTTTCACTTAGCTGAATGTGTTTAATATTCATCTATGTTGTAGCATGTATCAGTATTTCATTCTTTTTTTAAAAAATCTTTTTATTAATGAATAATAGTTCATTGTATGGATATATCACATTGTATTCATCCCTTCACCAGTTAATGGACATTTGGATTGTTTCCTTGTTTTAGTTATTATGAATAAGGCTGCTATAAACATTCATCCACAAGTTTTTGTGTGGATATATGCTTTCAGTTCTCTTGGGTATATCCCTAGAAGTGGATTTGCTGGGTCGTGTGTTTTTTTCATGTTTTTGTTTTGTTTTATTTGAAACAGGATCTCACTCTGTTTCCTACATTGGAGTGCAGTGGCACAATCAAGGCTCACTGCAGCCTTGGCTGGGTTATCTGTTAACTCCATCTTTACTACTTTGAGGAACTGGCAATTGTTGTCCAATGCAACCACACTGTTTTGCATTTTCATTAGCAATGTATGAGGGTTCTAATTTCTCCACATCTTCCTACGTAAAATGTGTCTCATCCAAAGACAAGCTGTAATTATTCACAAATGACATGATTATATATGTGGAAGATACAAGACTCTAGAAATAAACTATACAAAGTGAATATAGGAATCCCAGCACTTTGGCAGGCCGAGGTGGGCAGATCACGAGGTCAGGAGATTGAGACCATCCTGGCTAACACAGTGAAACCCCGTCTCTACTAAAAATACAAAAATTTAGCCGGGCATGGTGGCAGGCGCCTGTGATCCCAGCTACTCGGGAGGCTGAGGCAGCAGAATGACGTGAACCTGGTAGGCGGTGCTTGCAGTGAGTCGAGATCATGCCTCTGCACTCCAGCCTGGGAGACAGAACAAGAGTCTGTCTCAAAAAAAAAAAAAAAAAAAAATAGAAAATAGGCTGAGTGTGGTGGCTCACACCTATAATCCCAGCACTTTGGGAGACCAAGGCAGTAGGATCACTTGAGGCCAGGAGTTCAAGACCAGCCTAAACAATACAGCCATACCCATTTCTACAAAAAATGTAAAAAATAGCCATATGTGGTGGTGCATGCCTGTAGTACTAGCTACTCAGAAAACTGAGGTGAGAGGATTACTTGAAGCCCAGGAGTTCGAGGCTGCAGTGAGCTGTGATCATGCCACTGAACTCCAGCTTGAGTGACAGAGCAAGACTTTATCTCAAAATAATAATAATAATAAACTTAAAGTTTAAAAGTAAATTTAGCAGTCATTAGACACAAGATCAGTTCTATATCTATTATATAACTACTCAATAATTATAAATAGAATTTAAAAATTTAATGTTACTTGCAATAGCATTAAGAAGGTTGAATCCTCAGAATGAATCCTAATGAAAGATGTGCAGGACAATTACATAGAAAACTACAAAACATTCTCAAAGAAATTAACTTGATGAATTCTAAAGAAAATGATAGGCTGGCTGGGTGTGGTGGCTCACGCCTGTAATCCCAACACTTTGGGAGGCCAAGGTGGGCAGATCACCTGAGGTCAGGAGTTTGAGACCAGCCTGGCCAACATGGTGAAACCTCATCTCTACTAAAAATATAAAAATTTGCTGGGCATGGTGGTGGGTGCCTGTAATCCCAGCTACTCTGGCGACAGAATGAGACTCCATCTTAAAAAAAAAAAAAAAAAGAAAAGAAAAGAAAGAAAATGATAGGCTACATCAAGACCACAGATTAGAAAGCTCAATTTTATGAAAAGTCAATTGTCTTTCAAATTCATTTATAGATTCAATTCATTCCTGATTAAAATCTGAGCAGATTTTGTTGTTGTTATTTTGAGATGGAGTCTCCCTCTGTCACCCAGGCTGGAGTGCAGTGGCACGATCTTGGCTCACTGCAACCTCCGCCTCTTAGGTTCAAGCAATTCTCCTACATCAGCCTTCGGGGTAGCTGGGATTACAGGCTTGTGCCACCATACCCATCTAATTTTTATATTTTTAGTAGAGACAGGGTTTCACCATGTTGGCCAGGCTGGTCTCGAACTCCTGATCTCAGGTGATCCACCACCTTGGCCTCCCAAAGTACTGTGATTACAGGTGTGAGTCACTGTGTCCGGCATAGATTTTTTTTATGGGTGGCCAGAAGTCTGACACGGATCTCACTGAGTTAAAGTCAGAGTGTCAGCAGGGCTGCATTCCTTTCTGGAAGCCCGAGGGTAGAACGCATTTCCTGTCCTTTTCCAGCTTCTAGATACCTCCACTTTCAGTGACTCATGGCCTCCTTTCTTCATCTTCAGCATCGTTGCATCTCTCTGATCCTTTCTCCACAGTCACGTCACCCTCTAACTCTTTTTCTCTCTTCCACTTTTAAGGACTTTATTTTATTTATTTATTTATTTATTTTTGAGACAGAGTCTCACTCTGTCACCCAGGCTGGAGTGCAGTGGCACGATCACCGTCACCTCCGCCTCCTGGGTTCAAGTGATTCTCCTGCCTCAGCCTCCCAAGTAGCTGGAGTTACAGTTGCATGCTACCATACCCAGCTAATTTTTATTTTTGTATCTTTAGCAGAGATGGGATTTCACCATGTTTGCCAGGCTGGTCTCAAACTCCCGACCTCAAGTGATCCATCTGCCTTGGCCTCCCAGAGTGTTGGGATTACAGGCATGAGCCACTGTGCCTGGCACTTTTAAGGACTTTATGATAACATAAAGTGGATAGTGGATATTGACTACCTGATTCTAAAGGTATATGTAGAAATGCAAAGAATCAAGCCAAGAATAACCAATTTCAAAGAACAGCCACCAAGTGGGAGAAACTTACCCTGCTGGACATCTAGACTTACATTAAAGCTACAATAACTAAGACAGTGCAATGTTGGAGTGAACATAAACAAATAGACCAATAAAGCAAAATGAAGAGTACAGAAACAGGCCCACACATATATCAATACCTGATTTATAATAATAGTAAGTATGTAGAGAACTAAAAGACAAAAGTAGCACCATAGAGCTGTGGGAGAAAGCCGAGGCTGGGAGGGTTGGAGTGCCATATGAGACAAAAAAACAAAAAAAAAGGAAATTGATTGCTACCTTGCTTCATACACAGAAAACAATTCCAGATGAATTTAGATACAAATAAGAAAGGTAAAAAAATAAAGCTTTGTAAGATAACATAGGCCGGGCATGGTGGCTCATCACGCCTGTAATCCCAGTACTTTGGGAGGCCGAGCTGGGCAGATCACTTGAGGTCAGGAGTTCAAAACCAGCTTGGCCAACATGGTGAAACCTTGTCTTTACTAAAAACACACAAAAAATTAACTGGGCATGGTGGTGGGCACCTGTAATCCCAGCTACTTGGGAAACTGAGGCAGGAGAATCACTTGAACTTGGGAGGTGGAGGTTGCAGTGAGCTGAGATCGTGCCACTGCACTCCAGCCTGGGTAACAAAGTGATGCTCTGTTTCCAAAAAAAAAAGAAAAAAGAAAAAAAGAAAAAGATAACAGGGGAATATCTTCTTGGCATTGGGGTATGGAATGATTTTCTTTCTTTTCTTTTCTTTTCTTTTCTTTTCTTTTCATTACTGGAGGTAGGGTCTCACTATGTTTCTCAGATTGGTCTCGAACTCCTGGGCTCAAGTGATCCTCCTGCCTCAGCCTTCCACAATGCTGGGATTACAGGCATTAGACACCACACCCAGCCAAGAATGATTCCTTAAACAGACACATAACACTGACCACGAAGGAAAAGATAAGTTGAATGATATTAAAATTAAGAAGTTATGTTACGATGGCTCACACACTTGTAATCCCAGCACTTTGGGAGGCCAAGGCGGGCGTTGGCGTACAGAAAATCGCGCCACTGCACTCCAGCCTGGGCGACAGAGTGAGACTCCGTCTCAGAAAAAAAGAAAAAAGAAAAAAAAGGATGTTATGTTAGGCAGAGACACTATTAAGAGAATGAAAACACAAGCTGTAAAGTGGAAGATATCTGCAACACACATAACTGAAAAAGGGTTTATATTCAGAATATACAAAGACCTATAAACCAATAAGAAAAAGACTGACAACCTGGTAGGCAAATTGGCAGTATGTATGAACAGGCACTTTATAAAAGAGAATATCTACATGGCTAAAAAACATATGAAACGCTGCTCAAGCTCATTTCTCATCAGGGAAACATAAATACCGTAATGAGATACCATAACACATCCACCAGAATAGCAAAAAACTTACAACACAGACAATGTGTTGAGAATGTGGAGTCTCTTAGTGTTTCTGTTGATGCTGTAACAAACTACCACAAACTTAGGAGCTTAAAACAACTCAAATATGTTATCTTACAGTTCTGTGGGTCAGAAGTCTGACACGGATCTCACTGAGTTAAAGTCAGAGTGCCAGCAGGGCTGCATTCCTTTCTGGAAGCCCTAGGGGAGAACGCGTTTCCTGTCCTTTTCCAGCTTCTGGATACCTCCACTTTCTGTGACTCGTGGCCTCCTTTCTTCATCTTCAGCATCGTTGCCTCTCTCTGACCCCTTCTCCACAGTCACGTCACCCTCTAACTCTCTTCCTCTCTCTTTCACTTTAAGAACTTTATGATGGCATTGGGTTCACCTGTGTAAACCAATATCCTCTACCCTTCTCAATAGCTTTAATTTAATCACAGCTGCAAAGTCCCTGTTGCCAGAGGAGGTAACGTATTCACAGGTTCTTGGGATGAGAATATGGACACTATTCTGCCTACCACATGGAACAGCACAGCTTTCTTTCTTTTCTTTTCTTTTCTTTTCTTTTCTTTTCTTCTTCTTTTTTTTTTTTTTTTTCTTTTTTTGAGACAGAGTCTTGCTCTGTTGCCCAGGCTGGAACACAGTGGCACGATCTTGGCTCACCACAACCTCCGCCTCCCGGGCTCACGCCATTCTCCTGCCTCAGCCTCCCAAGTAGGTGGGACTACAGGCGCCCGCCACCACGCCCGGCTAATTTTTTGTATTTTTAGTACAGACGGGGTTTCACCATGTTAGCCAGGATGGTCTCGAACTCCTGACCTTGTGATTAGCCCGCCTCAGCCTCCCAAAGTGCTGGGATTACGGGCTTGAGCCACTGTGCCTGGCCTTTTTCTTTTTCTCTTTTTTTTGAGATGGAATCTCACTCTGTCACCCAGGCTGGAGTGCAGTGGCACAATCTTGGCTCACTGCAACCTCCGCCTCCCCGGTTCAAGCGATTCACCTGCCTTAGCCTCCCAAGTAGCTGGGACTACAGGCATGCACCACTATACCCAGCTAATTTTTGTATTTATAGTAAAGATGGGGTTTCACCATATTGACCAGGCTGGTCTGAAACTCCTGACCTCAGGTGATCCACCCACCTTGGCCTCCCAGACTGCTGGGATCACAGGTGTGAGCCACCACACCCGGCCTAACACAGCTATCATACAATCCTCTTTGGAATGTAAATTGGTACAACCGTGTTAGAAAATATTTGGCAATATCTACCACAGCTGAACACATGCAGAACCTGTAATCCAACAATTCCACTCCAAAAAATGTGTGCACATCACCATTATTTGTAAAAAACACCCGGACTGGAAGAAATCCTAGTGTCCATTAACATTTAGAATGGATGAATAAAATTGTGGTATATTCATATTATGGGATACTATATAAAAATGAAAGTGAATAAACAACTGCCATACTTTATGAAATAAACAAATATCACCAACATAATGTTAACTGAAGCCGGACACTGAAGAATACATTCTACATGATTCCATTTGTTCAAATTTTTAAAACTGGCAAAACTAACCTTGGTGCTAGTAGTCAGTTTAGAGGTGACCTTGCAGATGGGATGGAAAATGACTGCAGGCCTGGAGCAGGGCTTCTAGGTCTTGGGAATTTTCCAGTTGTTTTTTTGTTTGTTGTTTGTTTTTTGCTTTTTGAGACGGATTCTCATTTTGTCACCCAGGCTGGAGTGCAGTGGCACAATCTCGGCTCACTGTAGCCTCCGCCTCCTGGGTTCAAGCGATTCTCCCATCTCAGCCACACAGGCATGTGCCACCACACCTGGCTAATTTTTGTATTTTTCATAGAGATAGGGGTTGGTCGTATTTTCCAGGCTGGTCTCCAACTCCTCACCTCAGTAATCTACTCGCCTCAACCTCCCAAAGTGCTGGTTGACAGAAGTGAGTCACCATGCCCAGCCAGGAAATTTCCAGTTCTTAACCTGAGTGATGGTTGTCTATGTGTGAACCTCTGTGATAATTTTTCGTTCTGTATCATATGATTTGGGGATTTTTTTTTCTTATAAAAGTTGCAGATGCCAAGATGAAATTGCTTTAGTCAGACTCAGACGAAATAGGGCTGAGAAGACAAAGGGGAGGGAGGCTCAGGCTTGCATCTCAAATAAGAAATGTTTCCAAGGACTTTCTAAAAACCCACAAGAAATCCCTCTGCATCCTACATGCATCTCCTCCTTTGCATGGCTTGCACATTTGGCAAATATATATGTATTTCTCTCTCTTTTTTTTTTTTTGAAATAGGGTCTCGCTGTGTCACCCAGGCTGGAATGCAGTGGCACAATGACAGCTCACTGCAGCCTCAAATTCCTGGGCTCAAGGGATCCTCCCACCTCAGCTTCCTTGAGTAGCTGGGACTACAGGCGTGCACCACCACACCCTGCCAATTTTAAAAAATGTTTGTAGAGACGGGGTCTGGCTGTGTTGCCCAGCCTGATCTGAAACTCAGGGCCTCAAGCGATCCTCCTGTCTCGGCCTCCCAAGGTGCTGAGATTACAGCCATGAACCACCACGCCCAGCCTCAACATGTATTTTTATGACAAAGTTTATCACCAGACATTCTTTAGGGCTGCAGTAATTGAGATAAGATGCTCTCAAAAGAACACTTGTTCAATAACACCATCTTCACCAATGAAGTGATGACAACTCGCTTGGAGCCTCTGGGACCAATTAGCTCAGTTTCCAAGTAGCTTATGTCAACTTCTCCCTTTCAGCCAATAGAACTTCCCTTTGCCCTTCCCCAGCCAGCTGCATTTGTGGCTTGCCGTTTCGTGCATCCAGATTATAATCCTCTTTTCTCATTTCCAGATAAACTCAACGTATTTGGAGATATTTTTCTCTAATGTCTTTTTTAGGGTGATATTCTGTATGCATATTTTACTTTTAATTTATAAAAGTGTGTTAAGAAGAAACAAAAAAAAATTGCCTCATTCAGAAAGACTTGTGTGGCAATATATAGCCCAGCACCGACACCTAAGAATTTCAAACACTGAGTTTTTCTCTATATCATCTTTAGGAAAAAAATGAAGAAGAAGAGGAGAAAGAAGAAGATGAAGAGGGGAGGAATAGAAAAGAAAATGTTTACCTGATTTACTATGATTATTTAATAACTAATTATTTTGCTTTTTGCAATAAAGTGTTGCAAAACTCTGCCTTTCCCCAGGCAAATGGGAGAAATCAGTGTGCATCTCATCTTTTTTTTTTTTTCTATCCACTGTTTCTCTCTCGCCCTTCATGTTTTCCATCCCCTTTAAGTCTTCAACCTACTCTCAGCTTCCCTCAGCTTCCAAACTCAGCGAGTTTAGAATTCTCTCTCTCTCCCTGCACCTCCAGCCCCTTGAATAGGTACCACTAGTGAACTGGGACTACAGTAGCATCCTGATTAAATCAAAGGTACTTAGTCCTCTAACCTGAAAGTTGAGAGAAAAGCAAATCCTTAATGCCAGCTATGTGACAACTACTCATCTCTACGTAACCCGCACCAGGGCAGCGTGGGGAGGGAAGCAGGGGCTCTGCAGCCAGGCAGCTGCCACAGACCCTGGCGTTGCCTCTTCAGATGTGTGGTCTTTGAGCAATTACTTCACGTCTTTCTTTTCTTTATTTCCCCCATCTACTCTTTCGTTAGTCATTCATTCAACACTTTTGGGGCATACAGTGATGAACAAACCACACACGATTCCTGCCCTCAGAAATTTAAAATTCTAGTTCAACCTTTCTCTTAATTTACATGACAAGGAAACCAAGGTGCAGAGAGCCATTTGTTCAAGGTAGCAACAGGAGTCAGGAGCAGGGCTGGGGGTGGGAGCCATGGCTTTTGACTTCCTATCTAGATAGAGCTCATCTCTTCTTTCCCTGTACCATTTTAGCAGTTGTAACTTTTGCTTGGTAATTAAAATACAATATTTATTTTGAATAGGATAAACACGTACAGTTGTTCCTTCATATCTGGAGGGGATTGGTGCCAGGACCCCTATCGAATACCAAAATCCTGAAATGCTCCTGTTTGTTATATGAAATGTTACCGTATTTGCATGTAAACTATGCACATCCTCCCGTACACTTTAAATCGTCTCGAGATTACTTATAATAACGAATACAATGTAAATGCTGGGCAAATAGTTCTTATACTGTATTTTAAAATTTGTTCTTAAAATTATTGTTATTAGTATTATTTTGAAACAGAGTCTCGCTCTGTTGCCCGGGCTGGAGTGCCGTGGAGCAATCTCGGCTCACTGCAACCTCTGCCTCCCACATTCCAGTGATTCTGCTGTCTCAGCCTCCCGAGTAGCTGGGACTACAGGTGTGCGACACTACACCGGGCTGGTCTTGAGCTCCTGGCCTCAAGTAATCTGCCTGCCTTGGCCTCCCAAAGTGCTAGGATTACAGACGTGAGCCACCACGCCCAACCTGTATTAAAAAGTATATAGTTACATTTTTCGTTTTTTTTTTTTTCCAAATACTTTTGATCTGCAGTTGGTTGAATTGCTTCACCTCTTTCTGATTTGGTTTCCACATTTGTAAAATGAATATAATAAAAGTGCCTTTCTCATTGGGCCATTGTGAGGACTGAAGGGAGTAATACCTGTAAAGTGCTGAGACAGTAGCTGGTACAGGGTAAAAATTCAGTAAGTAAACTCAATAGAGAACTTATTAAACAATCACTCATTCTGAGCAACCAAAATTAGTGATGTAGGCAGCAATGTTAGCAGATCAAACTGAATTCCAATTAACTTTGTCACTGATGGCTTTCTATTTTTAACCATCACTGCTTTTTATGAAATGGAAATGCCATCCCCCACATTTAATGGCACTGAAGATAGGCTGGGATTCACAGGTTCACAAAGCTCTCATTCCTGTCTTTCCAACATTTTAAAAATAAAATAATGCGGCCGGGCGCGGTGGCTCAAGCCTGTAATCCCAGCACTTTGGGAGGCCGAGACGGGCGGATCACCAGGTCAGGAGATTGAGACCATCCTGGCTAACACGGTGAAACCCCGTCTCTACTAAAAATACAAAAAACTAGCCGGGCGAGGTGGGGGGCGCCTGTAGTCCCAGCTACTCGGGAGGCTGAGGCAAGAGAATGGCGTGAACCCGGGAGGCGGAGCTTGCAGTGAGCTGAGATCGCGCCACTGCACTCCAGCCTGGGCGACAGAGCCAGACTCCGTCTCAAAAAAAAATAAATAAATAAAAATAAAAATAAATAAATAAATAAATGAAATAAAATAATGCATATATTAGGAAAGTGATGGCATTTGACTTTAGTGGTTTAATCTCAGCTTTAATTTCACCGCCTTCAGAAGGCTAAGCAGCCCCGTGCTGCTTCAACATCATTTCTAGCATGCGGGATTCTGCTGCTTGGTGATCAGGTGAGTACACAGGTTATCATCGTATTTAGTCAGAGTGAAATCTTGTAGGAATAACCATGGGGTGGATTTGTTATTAGTATTTGAATATAACCTTTGAAACAGAATTAAGCATTCTAAACATAACTCAGAGTGAAATCTCCTTATGTGCTTCCTATGTTGAAATTCTGTCAATTAAAGTTAAACATAAGTTTATAATTGCCTGGGAAACTGCTGCATATTAATATATATTTAGAAAGCTGTTATTTAAAAGAGTGTTTTAGGTAGTCAATTTTAGAATGAATGCTACACAGTAGTGAAGCCAATACATATTTATAAAAATTTAATTAATTACATAAGGTAACATAATCATGATTATATCATGATTCCAATCTTCTCAGAATTGTTATACTTGCATTTTTTTTGAAACAGTGTCTTGTTCTGTTGCCTAGGCTGGAGTGCAGTGGCACGATTATAGCTCACTGCGGCCTTGACCTCCCAGGCCCAGGTGATCCTCTCACCTCAGCCTCTTGAGTAGCTGGGACTAGAGGCATGTGCCACCATGCCTAGCTGATTTTTTGTAGTTTTGTAGAGACAGGCTCTACCAATGTTGCCCAGGCTGGTCTTGAACTCCTGGGCTCAAGCAATCTGCCCGCCTTGGCCTCCCAAAGTGCTGGGATTATAGGCATGAGCCACCGTGCCTGGCCCTATACTTGCAATTTTGTCATTAAACAAAATAATCTGTAAGAACTGTATTTTATTTTAAGTTTTTGAAAATGTCTTTTAGGTCAAAAGTCTTTTTTCTTAAGTTCTATCTGAAAAATTCTTTACATATCACAAGAATGAGATATTAAAAGCATAATGTCAATTTTGCCATCTCCATTTTACAGGGAGAAGAAAAGTACAAAACAGCATACATTATATCCATAATGAACCTTCTTTAATCCAGATACAGACACTAAAAAGCCTGAACGATAGGGAAAAAAGGAAGGGTTAGAGAAAAATTAGTTAGCCCACATTTTGTTCCTTCTAATAAACTTAAAAAAACAGATGTCATAAGAATGTTTTCTCATAGATTTGAGTTCATGAAACTTTAAATGTTTGCTGTGTTCTCCCAACAATTTTTTGGTAGCTGAAGTTAAAAAGCACTTTTGAGATTTTCCCAATCTTGGCGCATAGTTCCTTTGAGAAAATACAGCACTGAAGACCCTTTCTTGAGTTATATTCAATTGTGGATGAAGGATTAGTGCCATCGTCCAATGTGCTGGTGACAATCTTGTCTCGTAAAGATGCACTTGAGTGACTACAGAAGCAAATTCACAGCTGACAGCTTTGACAAATTTTGTTCCTAGACAATAATGTCAAACTTTAAAACATTGGTTATTAAAATATGTAAGGGTAAAATTATAATCTTAATTAAATTTTTTGAGGACACGCCATTTATCTCTGTACTTGAGAAGATTAATCTGCGATGGTGGTAGTCAGCTTCTGCTTCTGCTTTGACAGGACATGGATCTCTCCTAGCTTTGGCTGAATATCGTTTTTAAGATTTGGTAATTTGGGCCAGGCACGGTGGCTCACGCCTGTAATCCCTGCACTTCGGGAGGCCGAGGCAGGCGGATCAGCTGAGGTCAGGAGTTCGAGACCAGCCTAGCCAACATGATGAAACCCTGTCTCTACTAAAGATACAAAAACTTAGCCAGACGTGGTGACGTGCACCAGTAATCCCACCTACTCAGGAGGCTGAGGCAGGAGAATCACTGGAACCCGGGAGGTGGAGGTTGCAGTGAGCCGAGATTGTGCCACTGCACTCCAGCCTGGATGACAAGAGCAGAACTCCATCTCAAAAAAAAAAATTTTGGTCATTTGGCATTTGGCCATGATACGTATTCAGTGTACTGTTCAAATCATATATATATGATTTATAGATATTCAATATATAAATATATTCATTTATATATTCTATATATGTACAATATAAATGAATATATTGGATATGTAAATATGTATAATATATAATATATGATTTATATTTACGTATAGTACTTTATGTACATTTATATGTTTCTTACATGACTTATCTACAGTTTCTTTATATTTTTCCTCAACATCTGCCCGCCTCAGCGGGCAGATCATCTGAGGCCAGGAGTTCCAGACCAGCTTGGCCAACATGGCGAAACCCCGTCTCTACTAAAAATATAAAAATTAGCCAGGCGTGGTGGTGCATGCCTGTAGTCCCAGCTACTCTGGGGGCTGAGGCAGAAGAATCGCTTGAACCCAGGAGGTGGAAGTTGTAGTGAGCCAAGATCATGCCACTGCACTCTAGCCTGGGTGACAGAGCGAGATTCCGTCTCAAAAAAAAAAAAAAAAAAAAAAGAATATTTTATGATTATATTAAGAACTATAAGAAGTGGGTTGATAAAGGTTTAGTCTATGTTAAGACAGGAATATTGGCCAGGTGTGGTGGCTCATGCCTGTAATCCCAGCACTTTGGGAGGCTGAGGCGGGCAGATCATCTGAGGCCAGGAGTTCCAGACTAGCTTGGCCAACACGGCAAAATCTTGTCTCTACTAAAAATATAAAAATTAGCCAGGCATGGTGGTGCACGTCTGTAATCCCAGCTACTCTGGAGGCTGAGGCAGAAGAATCGCTTGAACCCAGGAGGTGGAGGTTGTAGTGAGCCGAGATCACGCCACTGCACTCTAGCCTGGGCGACAGAGAGAGATTCTGTCTCAAAAAAATATATATATATATATTTATGATTATATTAAGAACTATAAGAAGTGCGTTTCCTTGAAGGACTAAAAATTATTTTATATTTTTAATGGACAAATGGCTCAAATATACATTTCTCCAAAGAAGATATACGAATGGCCAATAAGCGCATGAAAAGATGCTCAATACTGCTACAAGGGAAATGTAAATCAAAAGCACAAGGAGTTATCACTTCATACCCGTTAGGATGTTGTATTAGTCCGTTTTCATGCTGCTAATTACTCAAGACTGGGTAATTTATAAAGGAAAGAGGTTTGATTGACTCAGTTCAGCATGGCTGCGGAGGCCTCAGAAAACTTACCATCATGGTGGAAGGGGAAGCAAACACGTCCGTCTTCACATGGCAGTGGCAAAGATAATTGCTGAGCAAATGAGAGAAAAGCCCCTTATAAAACCACCAGATCTTGTGAGAACTCACTATCATGAGGACAGGATGGGGGAAATGACCCCCATGATTCAATTATCTCCTACCATGTCCCTCCCATGACACATGGGGATTATGGGAATTACAAGATGAGATTTGGGTGGGGACACAGCCAAACTGTATGAGATGGCTACTATAAATAACAAAAGAACAGAAAATAAAATGTGCTGGTGAAGATGTGGATGTCTCCTGAGACAGGAGAATCTCTGAAACCTGGGAAGCAGAGGTTGTAGTGAGCCACGATCATGCCACTGCACTCCAGCCTGGGTGACAGAGCAAGACTCCATCTGGAAAGAAAGAAAGAAAGAAAAGAAAGGGAAGAAAGGAAGAAAGGAAGAAAGGAGAGAGAGGAGAGAAAGGAAGGAAGGAAGGAAGGAATAGGAAGGAAGGAAGGAAGGAAGGAGGAAGGAAAGAAAGAAAGAGAGGAGGAAAGAGAAAGAAAGAAAAGAAAGAAAGAAAGAAAGAAAGAAAGAAAGAAAGAAAGAAAGAAAGAAAGAAAGAAAGAAAGAAAGAAAGAGAATGAAAGAAAAAGGAGGGAAGGAAGGAAGGAAAAGAAAGAAATAATAGTGGATGCCAGGGGTAGGGGGGGTGGTGGGGAGAATGGAATAGGGTGGTAATGGAATGGAAGGGGATGGAATGGGGGGATCTTGAGAGGAAAGATACATGAGTTCCTCCTGGCGCAGGCTCCCACCCTCTGCTTCAAGCTTCTTTGCCACCTGACCACCCTAGTCTTCACAGTGTACCTTGTGCCTGGGGTCTTTCTCTCTGACATAGCCCTGGGTGTCTGACCCACTGGTCAATCTCCATGACTGCGGATCAGCTCTCAAGAATGCTGTGTCTTGGGTCTATGCAGGCCTCTGGACTCAAGCCCTGAAATGCCGTAAGCCAATCCCGCCCAGCAAGCCCTGGTCCCGCTCATTCTTTTAGGACAGGGTTTAGCATCATTCTTGTTAAATGGCACCAATGCTCACTAGAGACACTGAAGATTCACGTGGGAAACATACACTATTTGAAAAAAAGGGCAAATAAGCTTTCACTTTTATCTCAACTCTCAGGAAGTCCTGGTCTCAAAGCAGGCAAATGCCCAAGAAACCAGGCTTAGGACACAAGTGTTATTCACGCAGAAAACGATTTACAGAGTGCCTTTGCTCCAGTATTAGTGTTCTGTAGGGGAAAAAAGTGTTCAAGGAGTTCACAGTCTTCGGCCAGGAGAAGTGGCTTATGAAAGCAGTGGCTTGCTGCTGTAATCTTAGCACTTCGGGTTCAGGAGGCCAAGGCAGGAGGATGACTTGAGCCTAGGAGTTTGGGACCAGCCTGGGCGACATAGCAAGACACTGTCTCTACAAAAATTAAAAAATTAGGCCGGGCTTCGTGGCTCACACCTGTAATCCCAGCACTTTGGGAGGCCAAGGCAGGCGGATCACAAGGTCAGGAGTTTTGAGACCAGCCTGGCCAACATAGTGAAACCCCATCTCTACTAAAAATACAAAACATTAGCCAGGCATGGTGGTGGGCACCTGTAATCCCAGCTACTAGGGAAGTTGAAGCAGGAGAATTGCTTGAACCTGGGAGGCAGATGTTGCAGTGAGCCGAGATCATGCCATTGCACTTCAGCCCCGGTGATAGTGCAAGACTCCATCTAAAAAAAAAACAAAGTAAAATAAAACTAGCCAGGCCTGGTGGCATACCTGTAGTTCCAGCTACTTAGGAGGCTAAGGCAGGAGGATCACTTGAGCCAAGGAATTTGAGGCTGCAGTGACCCTTGATTATGTCGTTGCATGCCAGCCTGGGCAACACTTTGTCTCCAAAAATATAAAAAAGGAGTTCACAGTCTAGAGACAACAAAGATAAGTAAAAGAATTGTGACAAAATGCACTAAGGGCTCTGACAGAAGGAAGCAGAAGGTGCTCTGGGAACATACAGGGTGGATCTGAGAAGACTGGGCAGGAATACTTGGTCAGAAGTCCTAAGAGAAGCATGTTGTCTTTTGTAAATGCTGAACATGCCTAGTAGCAGGTGTCAGTTTTCTGTGTCCTCCCTAGTGAGGGAAATGGACCTGGGGGGAGGCTCAGTGCTCACCTCAGCCATGTGCAGGGGTAGAGTTATGAGCATAGTGCTTCGAGGATAAAGTGACCTCCCTGACTACCATCTATTTGTGGGCACCCAAGTGGCCTTGCCTGTAGCTCCCCACCCTCTGTGCCCAAGCCCCAGGTCAGTTCAGACACCGTTTCTGGAGACAGGTGAGCCTAATAAACCTTGAATTGTGAGTAATTATCATTTCCAATTTACTTTCAATCTGTGAAAGGTACATGAACTAATTTGTATATTTGTCTATTTAGTGTGTTTTTCCCCCCCGCTTTTATTCTAGATAACCATTTCCATGTAGATAATTTAAAGGGGTTTTCTTTCACGGAATTCACTGAGAGCTTGTCTGTAGGTTTGCTTCTAGGGAGTCCTGGTCTAGCAAGATGAACAGATTTCCTCTGAGTACATTTCAGTTAATCCGTGGGCACGGACACACAGTCACACCTTCTTGGGAAGTCTGTTGAAACAGCACATCTGGTATTTGTCTGCAGGTCTGTTCTTGCAACTAATGAGCATGGATTGGAGCTCGTCGGTGTGTTTTTCCCTGTGTTTGGCTCTCCACCTGTGGCCACCATGTCACCGATACTTTATTCTGCCTGCCTTTGTCTAGAGGACTAGCCCAAGAATGTGCACACAATTTCCTGTTGCATATTTATTTAAATTGTATTTGATGACTAAAGAGATAATGTTTATTCAAGGACAAGTATCATATTTGAACAAGTATCATATTGAGAAAATTATATAATTGACATGCTTTAGTTTACCATAGATTCAATCAACCCCCTTGGGTGAGGAAGCTTAGCTGCCTGCTGAGTGAGTTGCATAATACATGTATAAGGGGTTCTCAAACCGTAGCATGCTTTAGAATCCCCTGGAGGGCTTGGAATTTTAAAAATTGATACATAATAATTGCATGGGGTTTCTGCTGAGCTTGGTGGTGTGCACGTGTAGTCCCAGCTACCTGGGGGGCTGAGGCAGGAGAATTGCTTGAAGCTGGGAGGTGGTGGTTGCAGTGAGTCAAGATGGTGCCACTGTACTCCAGCCTGGGCAACAGAGGGAGACTCTGTCTCAAAATAATGATAAGAAGAATTTTATGGGGTACATGTGATATCTTGATACATGCATATAAGGTATAGTGATCAAATCAAAGTATTTAAGATATACAGTCCCTCTAACATTTATTGTTTCTTTGTGCTAGGAACAATTCAAATCTTCTAGCTATTTTGAAATATGCAGTAAATTATTATTATTATTATTAATTTTATTTTTTTATTTTTTGAGATGAAGTCTCACTCTTGTCCCCCAGGCTGGAGTGCGATCTCGGCTCACTGCAACCTCTGCCTCCTGGGTTCAAGTGATTCTCCTGCCTCAGCCTCCCAAGTAGCTGGGATTATAGACACCTGCCACCATACCTGGCTAATTTTTGTAATTTTTAGTAGAGATGGGGTTTCACTATGTTGGCCAAGCTGGTCTTGAACTCCTGACCTCAGGTGATCCACCCGCCTCAGCCTCCCAAAGTGCTGGGATTACAGGCATGAGCCACCGCGCCAGCCAAATTATTAACTATGGTTTCCCTGCTGTGCTGTCAAACATTCAAACTTATTCTATCTAACTGTATGTTTCTACCCATTAACCAACCTCTCTCCATCCCACTCCCCTTCCCAGCCTCTGATAACTATCATTCCACTCCCTGGAGGGCTTTTGAAAGCACAGATCGCTGGGCCTCACTGGTAGAGTTTCCAATTCCCTAGGTCTGAGGCAGGGCTTGATAATGTGCATTTCTGACAAGTTCCCAGGTGTTGCAGATGCTGCTGGTCTGGAGACCACACTTTGAGCACCACTGACATACATAAAGCTCTTGGTGAAAGCCTGTACAAATCTCACAAATTTGCATTAAAGAATAACTGCTTCTTTTTAAATTTCAATGAACATGTTTTAAAAATAGAAGCGGTGGCACCTTTGAGGAGATTTTCAAAATGTCATGTAGTAAGAATCTATGATCATTTCCCCAAAAGACACCTCTGTATTGAAGAAAAGCAAGCAACAGACCAGGAGGTCCATGTTCTGAATCCCTTTAGACCTTGCTAAACAGGCCACTGGAATGAGACTAGGCTGGAAAGAGGCTCTCAGGATTGGACTAGGGCATTGTGGCAAAGACCTTCCCCTCCCCTGACCAGCAACACCCTGGATAGCAGTGCGATGAGAACGCAAAATAGATGACAAGGACGGCTACAATTAGGATATGGCTTTTCTCATTCTCTCTTTTTTCTTGCAGGGAAAGAGTAAAGAAATCTGGGTTTTTCTAAAAAAATTAAACAACAATGATAGTGATCTTTTTGGTAAGGTTCACGTGGGAAACATTATCTGAATGGAATCAATAATTTGTGGGGTAGGCTCTTAAGTCATAAAGGGGAGAAGAATTCCCTGGAGGGTCCCTGAGGTTGCTTGTCTCGCCTTGATTAATAGCCTTTCGTGCCTAGCCTGGGCAACATAGTGAGACTCTGTCTCTACAAAAAAATATAAGAATTGGCCAGGTGTAGTGGTGCACCTCTGTAGTCCAAGCTACTTGGGAGGGTGAGGTGGAGGATAGCTTGAGCCCAGGAATTTGAGGCTATAGTGAGCCATGACGGTACCACTGCACTATAGCCTGGGCAACAGAGTGAGACCCCATTAAAAAAAAGTCTTGAAATAAACTCTAAATTCCAAAGAGATACATCATCTCTCAAAGTGATGCATGGATTACTTAGGGTTGTTCAGGGAAACAGAACTTATAGGAGATGATAGATAGATAGATAGATAGATAGATAGATAGATAGATAGATACTGATTTTAAGAAATTGGTTTATAGGAATGTGGAGTCTGGCAAGTCCAAAATCAGCAGAGTAGGCTGCAGGCTGGAGACCCAGGGAAGAGATGATGCTGTAGCTCAAATCTGAAGGCCATCTGCTGGCAGAATTTCCTCCCCTCTAGGGCAGGTCAGTCTTTTTCTATTAAGGCCTTGAATCGGTTGGATAAGGCCCACCCACTTTATAGAAGATGATCTGCTTTCCTCAAAGTCTACTGATTTAAATGTTAATCTCCTCTAAAAAACACATTCACAGAAACAGCTAGAGCAATATCTGAATAAATAGATCCAAATACTGTGGCTGAGCAAGGTTGACTATGAAATTAACCATCGCGGTGCTTCATAAATAATTATTGATTGACGAGATATCTAGCATTTTACTCTGTAGAATCCTGTGCAGTTGCACAAAAGTGACCTGCTATTGATTCTACTCTGAAACATTTGATGTAACAGTTTTCCAAACAGCGAGAACTATTTAGGCGGTGCAAAATAAAAGGGCTAGTCATGGTGGCTCATGCTTGTAATCCCAGCGCTTTGGGAGGCCTAGGTGGATTGCTTGAGGCCAGGAGTTGCAGACCAGCCTGGACAACTATGTACAAGACCCTGGCTGTACAAAACAAATTTTTAAAAGTTTTGCCAGTGTGGTGTCATGTGCCTGTAGTCCTAGCTGTTTGGGAGGCTGAGGTGGGAGGATCACTTGAACCCAGGAGTTCAAAGCTACAGTGAGCTACAATTGTACCCCTGCACTCCAGCCAAGTGACAGAGCAAGACCCTGTGTCTAAAAAAACAAAACCAAAAACAAACAAAGAAACAAACAAACAAAAAACCCACCTAAATGTTGTTGGTGTCTTTCCTATAACTTTCTATCCAAAATTTACTCTCAGACAGAATATAGTAAGTTCCTTATTTTCCATGGTAATAAGAATGCAAGACCCACTCTTGTACTAACGGGTTCTGTTATGTTACTGCTGTAACCCTGGCAACTAGGGCAGTGCCTGACATGAGGTTGAGCACTAAGGAAATATGGAGGAATGAATAAATGAATTCATGACGATGGAACCAAGCAGCCATGGAAAGTGCAATTAGAAAAATGTGATTAGGATGTCACATGTATATTTTCTATGATAAAAGTTAGCATCAATCCACATGCATAGAAGAAATTTCACTTCAATTTAATCTAAAAAATTTCATCTTCTTGGCCGGGCACTGTGGCTCAAGCCTGTAATTTCAGCACTTTGGGAGGCCGAGGCAGGCGGATCACTTGAGGTCAGGAGTCCGAGACCAGTCTGGCCAACATGATGAAACCCCAAAATACAAAATACAAAAATATATCTATCAAAAATACAAGAATTAGCCGGGTGTGGGGGCGCATGCCTGTAATCTCAGCTGCTCAGGAGGTTGAGGCAAGAGAATTGCCTGAACACAGAAGGCGGAGGTTGCAATGAGCTATCACGCCATTGCACTCCAGCCTGACACAGCAAGACTCTTAAAAAAAAAAAAGGTCATCTTCTTGCCTGGAGAATAGGTTTATTGAAGCAGCAATTGTTAAGTAAAATACGAAGATTGTGTCAAAATATAGTCTGCATGGAATCTTTCAGACACACCAAACATTGAAATAGTGTACCTGTTTCTAGTGAGAGTTATCAGTGGAGCCAGCCCAGGGGCTTATTAGTGGACAACTGCACAGGGTTCAGAACCGCTTTTCATAACACATCTCCCTGACAGCCATCTCAAGGCATGAAATGCCTAAAGTTCCACCATTTGGGGTGTGTCCCTTTGAATCTTGAGGGGATTTTAGGTTTCTAGCTTTCTTGATCAAAATGTAAATACCTCACAAAAAATAACATGTTAAAAATGTCATGTTAGCACCGGGCAGGGATCAACTCCATCTATCAGCCGTCAACTGGATGCCCCATGTATCTTTTTCTGTTATGATTTTTCCAGTTCTAGTAATTCAAAAATATCCATTATCAATTCCTCCCTTACAACCATAAAGGAATCATATCTCATGAAAGATATAGGGTTTATGTGTACAGTTTTTTTCTTCCTTATGCATTTAGGTAGATTTGCATAATAAATCATCTAATTGTTTTCACATTTAGGAAAGGGAAGAACATTCCAAGCTCTTTATGCTCAGGGAAGAGTAATGGCTGTGGAATGCAGTTGAATGACTTTCTGCTGACATGCTCCTTCTGGTTGCTAGGGTACTCACCCATATGTTTATGTACTTCTGCAAAAACGACCTAAGGAATGAAGAATGGATGCAAAAGCACTTCAGGGATTTGGGGATCACTTTCACAAACCTATTAGATTTTTCCTTCATCCGTCCTTCCAAAGCCAAAACCATATATTTACAGAAAATACGACCAAGAAATGTTTATATAAATTCATAGTTGGATTGTTGGGTTTTGATAGAATATTATCATTGAAGCAAATATTACACTTGGAAATGCATTTTTAAAATAAGCCAAAAACCTATAAGAATAATGTTCCCTATTTGTGTGTTAAAGTTGATCATAAGTATATTTACCTTAATACCCATTGTTCAAGTTGTAACCTCAGGATGATACACAAAAATGTGCAGTTTTGTCTAGAAAAACTTGTATCTATTTGGTTCCCCAGGTAAAATTTTGTTGTATTAGTTTTAAAATCACTCAAGATACAAATGGTTTAACAGTGGTAAAATCACGTTCTCTGAGAAAAGCACTTCCATTCCTTAATTTTATTTTCTTTTTATAATAGATATACTGGAAACTGATGGATAGCAACTTGTGCCTTTTTTTGATACTGTACCGCAAAGAAGCGGTACAGTAACAGCTTCTCTGTGGTAGCTCCAACCACATCTCCTAGAGTGATGATGAGGATTAAATAGAACAATGGACTAAAGTTTGTGGCAAAATACCCAGCATAGGGTAGCCACTCTCCAAATATTAGTTTCCCTTGCTTACTCTAAAGGATTTTAAATTACATATTTAATTTCAAAAAATTGAAAAGTTGAACGATTATGTCATCAGAATTTTCATTCATTGGAATGTTCATGAATCAGAATTTTTAGGCAAAACTTTTCTGAATTGGAATTTTCATGAATCAGAATTTTCAGGCAAAATTCTATTACAGCTCAAGTCACTTTTTTGTGTTTATATTTTACATTAAACCAAACGACTAAAAAAGTTTTCTATGAAGGGACTGAAACCCTTTCTTTCCCTCTTTTAACAAGGTCCAACTGCTAACACTGAACTGGTTTTTTGTTTCTTTGTTTGTTTGTTTGTTTGTTTGTTTTTGAGATGTAGTCTTGCTCTGTCACCCCGGCTGGAGTACAGCGGCGTGATCTCGGCTCACTACAACCTCCTCCTCCCAGGTTCAAGTGATTCTCCTGCCTCAGCCTCCCGAGTAGCTGGGATTAAGGCACCTGCCACCATGCCTGACTGATTTTTGTATTTTTGTAGAGACAGGGTTTCATCATGTTGGCCAGGCTGGTCTTGAGTTCCTGACCTCAGGTGATCTGCCCATCTCAGCCTCTCAAAGTGCTGGGATTACAGGCATGAGCCACCACGCCCAGCCAACACTGAAATGTTAACACTGAACTCAGCCTGCAGTGTAAACATTCTGTATGCATTACCGCCCTTTTGTCAAGGTCAAGAACATGCTACACGCTGTTCAAGGGTATATCTCTAAAGAAAATGTGCTTATAATTAGTACAATGAACATTATTTGCTAGGCAAAAATACAAGTATTTTCTGGTCTAAACTGATATTCAGTGGTCTTGGGTCATGACGCGTTTTAGAAATCTAATAAATCACTCCCAGAACTATGTATCCACTGTAAATCAACAAGTCAACAAGACTTTCTTTAAAAATTTTAAACAATTTTAGAGTAGAATAATACACTTCCTTGTAATATATTCATACTTACACAAAGCCACGAGTATTTGAGGAAATATCTTGTCCTTTCCAGTTCTCTCACACTTCTTTTTATACTAAATTTTTGGCGTGGCTCTGTTCTGATGGACAGATCTCTTACAAACCTATTATGTTTCCTAACCATTCATTTCACTGAATAAAGGTTTGAATCCCTATTGGTCAACATGCTTTTACCTCCTGTTACAAATACACCAAGCAGTCAGGGCTCTCTCTTTCACAGATGACCATTGTTTCTCACTGACCAGCCCCCAACCTCTGCATCCAGAATTTAGGGCCAGCCGTGTCAGAACTGTACTTGCTGATAGTTATGTAGGTAATTTCAAGATGCCCATCTTTCAGAATGTTTAAAAATGAAAGTTCTTAAGATGACAGTCTCTCAAATAACAGATAAAGAAATTAGGCACGATACTGCTGTCTCCATCTCTGTGAAATAAAACTTAGGCGCGTTCACTGATAATAGACTGACACCAACATGCAGTCAGTAACACGGGACACTTAAAACAAGCCATTTAGATCACACAAAGAAGAATATTGACTCTTGCCACTTCAAAGCATGTGATATCATTTGGCATTCACAATTCTTTCGCTATTTGTCGTCTGTATTGAATTTTTCCTTTGACTAGTGCACTTGCTCCTGTATCTTGCCCTCTTTTAAACCTTGGCTGATGACAGTTCTTTGCCCAACTGCGGAGTCTTTTGCTGCTCCAGGTGCATAAATAACTGAAGTAAGGCTGCAAAAGTCAACCGAGCTTGGGCATGAAGGACAATGAAGTTGCTGAGTATCTCTTGTGCCTCATTGACTCCTTTCCAGTCGGGAGACGGTAAGTGCTTTGCACTAACTGATTGTGTTCCAGGAAACTCCAGTGTGTTAGGAGCGCAGCTGCAGGCCATTGGCTGTGCCATGCATCATAGCCCTGGGCAATCACAAAGTCTAGGGCAAACAATATGAATAGCGAGATTGTTGCTCCCCTGTTTTTTATGGGAGAGACAAACCTGAAGTGGCTCAGAGTTGGCCATGAACTTAAGTAGGTTACAGAAGCTGCTGGGAATAAGGGGGGGTCCCCAGCAGCCATGTTCAGTCACCTCTTGACTCCTACACGTTACAACTTGTGCAAATGCAAAGAAGTGGGTGCGGAGCTTTCCATCACATCTCAATACCCTAAGATCAAAGATCCTTCCAGGCTAAGGACTCAATAAAAATACACAAACCTGGATGCTGTACCATACTTTCAAATATGGCTGTGGAGGGATGGGAATATCATTTATTGAGTGTCTGTTGTATCTCGGGCTCGGTGCACATTCCATTTCAAGCTCATAAGAACTCTATGAAGAAGTGCTATCTCTGATGATAGAAAATTGATGAGAAAACCTGAGTTGCAGAGTTAGCTAGCAAGAGTCAGAACTAAGTTCTCACCTAAATCTGTCTGATTGGAAGGCCTTTGCTAGCTTTTTCTCTTTTCTTTTTTTTTTTTTGAGACAGTCTGGTTCTGTCACCCAGGCTGGAGTGCAGTGGTGCGATCTTGGCTCATTGCAACCTCCACCTCCTAGGTTCAAGTGATTCTCATGCCTCAGCCTCCCAAGCAGCTGGGATTACAGGCATGTGCCACCATGCCCAGCTAATTTTTGCATTTTAGTAGGGACAAGGTTTCACCATGCTGGCCAGGCTGGTGTCGAACTCCTGACCTCATGTGATCAGCCTGCCTCAGCTTCGCAAAGTGCTGGGATTACAGGTGTGAGCCACCATGCCCAGCCAGACTTTGCTAGCTTTAATCACTAGGTGCATGACTAGGGTAATGGAAGAGGAAGCCCTGCAATGCATGGAGTTTAGCCAGAGCTTCAGTTCCCTTGCTCATCCTCCTCCCTTCATCTCTATCTCCTCCTTCTCCCTCTAGCACTGACAGTGTTCAAACAAGATCTCAAGCTACCTAGGCCTGACTTTCCCCATCTGCAAAATTAGGGGTTGGTCTGGTGACAAGACAGTGGCACCAACCCAAATATGAGCCTGTTGTGACAAAGCCCATGCTGGGCCTTGCTGGGTCTGGACGAACTACACACTCCCATTCTCCCTGAGGCACTGACTTGGGTTTTCTTGCTCTGATTTGATTTCCAGGGACCCTCCCTGGGTCACGAAATTTGTAACCCCTGGAATATCGTGTAATGCAAACTGAACTGGATAGTTGTTTATCTAGCTCTTACCTTGTTTTGAAAAATGTACGGAATTCTTTCTTTTTAAACAAGTACCATTTTGTTTCAGACCAGTTTGAAGCAGAAGAATGTCCTGATAATGGCGTAGAGCCAAAGCGATTCCACTCTCTGGACATGAGCTGTGTGGTGTCCCCGTCCTCATACCTATTCCGGAACCACTATGGTCCCTGCTCATATCTCTAAACTGTCGGAGGACAGATCTACTTTTGCAAGGACTAGAACTCCCTGTGTTGTTGCTTAAGATTTTTACCTAGGCATGAAAAGGAAACGAATTCTGCCAACTCATTGCTGGGTCTGTGGGAACAGAAACTCAGGGCACCTATTCCCTGCAAGAAAAGCATCAATTCCCTGTAAGAAAAGTTTCCCACTAGAGCCAATGACACAGAGCAACGTAAATGCTCTTTTGGTTTTATGATTTCTGATATCAGATTTTACTTGTTTTTTTCATTTTTCATTTTTTTTAAAATTTCATTTTGAGAGTTAAAAAGGTTACTTCTTTTATTTCCAGCAGTTCAAGGAATTTCAGAGCTATCTTGGTCCAGAGTTGGTAATAAAGACATTTAAATGAGATGGGAATACTGTCTGTTATGCTGACCAGTACTAAATCTCCCGTAGGTCATTTTTCCTGAGAGTAAATGCCTGTCTGATACATCAAGACCTATTTATGCTTAGTAATTGTGTGATTCTACATACTCTAAAGCACCTCCACCTGAAGATTAGTCATCCAGCCAATCAACATTTGCTCAGCTCTTACTCTGAGCAAATCTTGATGTTTATCATCACGGAGTATGCGAAAAATAAAGACCATGATTTCTCCTTAAGAAGCTAAACTTCTGGGCCGGGCGCGGTGGCTCAAGCCTGTAATCCCAGCACTTTGGGAGGCCGAGACGGGTGGATCACAAGGTCAGGAAATCGAGACCATCCTGGCTAACCCGGTGAAACCCCGTCTCTACTAAAAAATACAAAAAACTAGCCGGGCGAGGTGGCGGGCACCTGTAATCCCAGCTACTCGGGAGGCTGAGGCAGGAGAATGGCGTAAACCCGGGAGGCGGAGCTTGCAGTGAGCTGAGATCCGGCCACTGCACTCTAGCCTGGGCGACAGAGCGAGACTCCGTCTCAACAAAAAATAAAAAAAAAAAAAAAGAAGCTAAACTTCTTCCTGGGGAAAAAGTGAACAAAACAAGAGCTGACATAGGGAATGTGTAATATACTTAATAATTAACTGCTAGAGGAAAGAGGCAAATAAATGATTTAGAAGTTCAGAAGAGAGATGGACCCCCTAAAAGGTTTCATTCATTCAGGCACCAATTCCTTCACTCATTCAGCCACACAGTATTTCTGGACTCCCGTGGTTGGGTGAAAGGGGATTTCAGGATGAGTAAGAAAGGGACCTGCCCCTTGGACTTACAGTAAAGTAGACAAGCTAAGTCATGTCCACAAATAACTATAAATCTAGGTTATAGGTGATACGTGCCACAGAGAGGTAGAGAAATGTATGGACTTCAGGGCTCAGCTCAGAGACAATCCCGGGAGGCCTCCTCAGGGAGATGTTTAGTCTGACTTTGAAGAATGGGCAGAATCTGAACCTATGGGGTTGCTTAAAACCACTTTCATCAATGGTGCCCAGACAATTTCTTTTTTCTTTTTTTTTTTTTTTTTTGAGACAGAGTCTCGCTCTGTCCTCCAGGCTGGAGTGCAGTGGCCGGATCTCAGCTCACTGCAAGCTCCGCCTCCCGGGTTCCCGCCATTCTCCTGCCTCAGCCTCCCGAGTAGCTGGGACTACAGGCGCCGCCACCTCGCCCGGCTAGTTTTTTGTATTTTTTTAGTAGAGACGGGGTTTCACCGTGTTAGCCAGGATGGTCTCGATCTCCTGACCACGATCGTGATCCGCCCGTCTCGGCCTCCCAAAGTGCTGGGATTACAGGCGTGAGCCACCGCGCCCGGCGACAATTTCTTTTAGGATTGACCATTGGTACTTGGAACATATTTCTCATAGAAACCATACCGTGGTCTTTGGTCTCCTGGTATGCCCACAAATCTACAATGTACCTGAGAAGTATTATAAATACATTCTTTCAACTATAGTCATGTGCTGCATATACAACAGTGGTCCCATAAGATCATAATATCGTATTTTTACTGTACGTCTTCTATGTTGAGATGTGTTTCAATACACAATTGTGTCACAATTGCCTACAGCATTCAGGACAGTAACCCGCTGTACAGCTTTGCAGCTTAGCTGCAACAGGCTACACCAGCCCAGGTGTGTAGTAGGCTCTGCCATCTAGGTTTGTGTGAGTGCACTCAACGAAGTTCACAGAATGACAACATCACCAAGGGCACATTTGTTAGAACACATTTCTGAGAATCCCCATCATTAAGTGGTGCCTGACTGTAGGTATAAATATTGTGTCAGGGTTCCTGTGGGAAAACTCAAGCTGTTTTCTCACGTTTGGAGCCATGCACACAGCTTCCTGCTGCCCAGGCTCAGGGGCAGGGTCCCCACGCCCAGCTTTCCTCCCTGGCTGCAGGCCCCTCGGGTCTCAGCCAAGGCACAAGGACAGTGAAGGCTTCTGTGATGGGTGAGATTTGCGAGGGAAGATCTGGATCGTGGGGCCTGTAACTGACACAAACTCGGTGGGCCCTTTTCAGAAGAGGAATGTAAAAATCCCTTGCTTTTGCCAGTTTTTTGGTTTTTTGTTTTTGTTTTTGTTTTTTTTTTTTTGAGATGAAGTCTCGCTCTGTCGCCCAGGCTGGAGTGCAGTGGCGCGATCTCGGCTCACTGCAACCTCCGTCTTCCGGGTTCAAGGGATTCTCCTGCCTCAGCCTCCTGTGTAGCAGGGACTACAGGTGCCCGCCACCATGCCTAGCTAATTTGTTGTAGCTTTGGACAGTTTTATAGAAATATAAGTCTGTGTGAACATATTGCTAAGGCTCCTCCCAGGGCCCTACAAAGATCTCAGGAAGGGAAAGACTCTGTCAGTTGAGCTTCATTAACTTCCTAGAAAATCCACATCTGGAGCTCCAAAATTTGAAATGCTTGGAGACCAGACATCTATTTATTCCTCATTCTTCACTAAAATATGATGACTCCCAAGTGTTTTGTATTAGGGAGAAAAGGGACTAGGTTCCGGCAGCCAACTTTTTGCTGTCCCTGGGGTAGAGAGAAAAGGGGAGGAGAAAGGAGGGGGAAAGGGGACTGGAGTAGTCAATTATAGCACAGGTATAGGAGCCAAACGGACCTGGGCTGGTATTCCAGAATTTTCCAGAATTGATCTAGGACAAGTGACTCCACCTTTTCAAGCCAGGGATTTCCCACTTAGAAAAAGTGGGTAAAAATGCCAACTTCAGGGTGCAGTTTCAATAAAAGAACATGTCTAAAGCACCTAGCAGAGGCCGGGTGCAGTATCTCACACCTGTAGTCCAGCACTTTGGGAGGCCGAGGTCGGCAAGGCGGATCATCTGAGGTTAGGAGTTCAAGACCAGCCTGGCCAACGTGGTGAAACCCCATCTCTACTAAAAATACAAAAATTAGCCAGATGTGGTGGTGCATGCCTGTAATCCCAACTGCTCAGGAGGCTGAGGCAGGATAATCACTTGAACCCGGGAAGTGGAGATTGCAGCGAGCTAAGATTGTGCCACTGTACTCCAGCCTGGGCAACAGAGTGAGATTCCATCTCCAAAACAATAAAAATGAAAATAAAAAAATAATAATAAAATAAAATAAATTACCTAGCACAGTCCCTGGCTCCCTGCAAATGTTTAACAATGCACAGGGACAAGACATCTGGAGACTGTGATGCTACCTGTGGAAAACAGCTTTGCAAAACTTCACTTTCCTGCCTGTAACTTTAGTTCATTTATCTCTACACCTGAAATGAAGAAGAGACCACAAGAAATGTTGGTGTTGGAAAGGACATCAAGCATTATAGAGCAGACAGATATAAGTCTGTGTAAGTCTTTCATAAAGTGGTAAAATTCAATGCAAATGGGAATTCGTGTTGATGTCAGCTTGACTGTCAGAGATGGTGCATAGGTTTTCAGCTGCTAGCCAGGTGCAGTGTTTCCAAAGGATAAAGGTAATCAGATTGCTGGAGAACAGGGACTAGAAAAGCAGGTCAGCTGAAATAATTTAGTGTGGGTATTTTTACTAAAAATTGGTCAGATAGAATCCTTTCAGAGACAAATACTGAAATATTTACAGGTGAAGTGATGTGCTGGGATTTGTTTGCCCAGGGGGCAAGTGGTTGAGGGTACTGACAAACGTGGCCATCTCACTTCTGTGGTGTATGTCTGGAATTTTTCAAAGTAACATTTTAAAAATGATCAGATAAATAAAATCATTTATTCTAACATCAAGCAAATGTCAAGATGTGTCCTTTGCTGTGACCCCCGCCCACCCACCTGCCAAAATGACCTCACTAGTATTCCCTAATCCCTCTGATGCAGTGCTGCCTCTGTGCCCAAGGAATGCTGTTGACTCAGCAGGAGGCATCTTGACTGATGTAGAGGTTCCCTTACTTTAAAGGTGTCCTTGTTGGAGTGCCCTTGTCTGCTGTCACTATCCTCTTCTAGTCCCTGCCCCTGCCTTGAGCTTCAAGACTCCTGTATGACCTGGTTCTTTTTTTTTTTTTTTTTTTTTTTTTTGAGACAGAGTCTTACTCTGTTGCCCAGGCTGGAGTGCAGTGGCGCGATCTTGGCTCACTGCAAGCTCTGCCTCCTGGGTTCATGCCATTCTCCTGCCTCAGCCTCCCGAGTAGCTGGGAATACAGGTGCCCGCCACCACGCCTGGATAATTTTTTGTATTTTTAGTAGAGACAGGGGTTCACCATGTTAGCCAGGATGATCTTGATCTCCTGACCTCGTGATCAGCCCGCGTCAGCCTCCCAAAGTGCTGGGACTACAGGTGTGAGCCACTGCGCCGGCCTGACCTGGTTCTTAACCCATAGTCTTCATCTGACCTCCCTCACCTGCTTGGCCAGATGCATTGCAGAGGACTTAGTACCCATGTGTTTCTGGTCTTCTGACTTCTCCCTTGAATATGGAATCTGGCAATTAAGCAACTCACAGGTTCAACCCAATTTCATGCTTGGTGCATCCTCCCCCGACCACTCTCTGTGATTAACTGGGGCTCACAGTCCACAGTGACTCTGAAAGAAAAAAAAAATTGTGCATTTTCAACTCACAAGAATAACGTTCATTTCTTTGTAGTTTTATTCTGGAATTTTTAATTTACTATTTCTTTTGCTTTGAATGTATCAATTTCCCATCATCTTTTTTTTTTTTGAGGCAGAGTCTCGCTCTGTCGCCCAGGCCTGGAGTCGCGGTGCGTAGCGATCTCGGCTCACTGGCTCCGCCTCGGGTTTACGCCATTCTCCTGCCTCCAGCCTCCCGAGTAGCTGGGACTGGCGCCCGCCACCCGCGCCGGCTAATTTTTGTATTTTTTAGTAGAAGGCCGGGGTTTCACTGTGTTAGCCAGGATAGTCTCGATCTCCTGACCTCGTGATGATCCGCCGATCTCGGCCTCCCCAAAGTGCTGGGATTACAGGCTTGAGCCACCGCGCCCGGCCCCTTCCCATCATCTTAATGAACTCATTATAGTAAATCTCTGAAGCATTTTATTTCACTTTTAAAATTTGTATTTTTTTCTTTTGTTTATATTTTTTATTATCATAGGTAATCCAGACTCTGACATCAGAATACATAGTATCTATTAACTTCCTATTGCTGCTGTTAAAAATTACCACAAAGGTAATGGCTTAAAGTAAAATGCATTTATCCTTTTATAGTTCTGAAGGCCAGAAGTCTGGAATGGGTCTCCCTGAGCTAAAGCCAAGGTGTGGCAGGGTTGAGCTCACTCTGGAGGCTCAGGGGAGAATCTGTCTCCTTGCCTTCTTCTGGAGGCCACCTGCATCCCTTGGCTGGTGGTCCCTTCCTCCATCTTCAAAATCAGCAGTGCAGCCTCTTCCAGTCTCCCTCTGACTCCGACCTGTTTCATCTGCTCACCTTCCACTTTAAAAGACTCTTGAGATTCCACTGGGCCAACCTACGTAGTCCAGGATAATCTCCTATTTTACAGTCAGCTGATTAGCAACCTTAATTCCATCTGTGACTTTAATGCTTCCTTGCCATGCAACACATACATAGGTTCCAGGGATTAGCATGTGGACATTTCTGGAGGCTGTTATTCTGCCTGCCACACACCATATTAGATATTGAATGTCACCTTTAAGGATATCCAGGGCGAACTATATCCCAAGCATGGAGTGGATGGTTTAATAAGAACTATACAAGTGACTGGATGCTGTTCAGTGACATTTGTCTAAGCAAACTGGCGACGGAACCACTCATGCTCCTAGCACCATCAGTTTAGAGCTTAGCTTTTCCACAGGCTGCAGCTTTCTGGCTACCCAGGCAGTGCTCTTGCTGATCCGGGCTCCTGATTCTCATGATGCTGCCTCTCGGGTAACAGACTCAATGTTATACACTTAGAAGTCACTGCTGTTGACCTGGCACAACCCTGGCATTGTTCTCCACTCAGCCCCAGGGCACCATCTGTGCCACACGAGACCATGTGTCCAAGGGACGTGGCCAGCATCCAACACAAACATGGCCACTGGCATTGTGCCAGGCACAGGAGACGCACAGCAGAGACAAGAATTCTAATGCTGGAAGGGAATTCAGAAATTATCTTTTTTTTTTTTTTTTTTTGCAGTTTATCTTACAGATGAAGAAAATGAGGCCTTGTGATGCTGAGTAATTTTTAAAAGATACATAGGTAGTGTCAGAGACCAGACCAGAAGCAGATTTTTTTTTTTTTTTTTTTTTGGAGACAAGGTCTGGCTCTGTCGCCCAGGCTGGAGTTCAGTGGGGCAATCTCAGCTCAAGTGATTCTGCCACTTCAGCCTCCCAAGTAGCAGGGACTACAGGTGTGCACCACCACACCCGACTAATTTTTTTTTTTTTTTTTTTTTTTTTTTTTGAGATGGGGTTTCACCACATTGGCCAGGCTGGTCTCAAACTCCTGACCTCAAGTGATTCACCCACCTCGATCTCCCAAAGGGCAGGGATTACAGGTGTGAGCCACTGCACCCATCTCAGATGCAGATCTTTGAGGGGCCAAATGGAACCCACCTGCTTTCTTTCCAAATCATCACTGATAACATCTATAATTCTTTTCCAACAATAGTTTTTTGTTTGTTTGTTCGTTTGTTTGTTTGTTTTCGAGACAGAGTCTCGCTCTGTTGCCTAGACTGGAGTGCAGTGGTGCGATCTCGGCTCACTGAAACCTCTGCCCCCCCGCCCCTGGGTTTAAGCAATTCTCCTGCCTCAGCCTCTGGAGTAGCTGGGATTACAGGCGCATGCCACCACGCCCAGCTAATTTTTGTATTTTTGGTAGAGACGGGGTTTCACCATGTTGGCCAGGCTGGTCTCAAACTCCTGACCTTGTGATCCACCCGCCTCGACCTCCCAAAGTGCTGGGATTACAGGGGTGAGCCACTGCGCCCGGCCAACAGTAGTTGTTTTCAACAAGGTCAGTGTCACTTAATGTGTTGCAAGGCTAGAGCCCCATGACAATAAGGAATGAAAATCCTTTGTTCCAAAAGTATAAGCAAGATGAGATGTAGTAAAATAAAATAAATACAGTGAAGATAACGGTTAAGACTGCATTCAGAATAAGCCACTGTCCGGTGTTCAGCAAAGCTCAGGTGGTGCCATGTCCTCCTAATTGCTCCCAGATAAGGTAGTGGGAGCAAACAGGGGTGCATCCGTCTCCGTAGATCCCAGCACGAGGTGGGAAGCTCACTGCTCCCAGCCTACCAGTCCCAGAACCTAGTGACATGCAGGCCCCTTGCTTGAGGGAAGGACTGTACAAGCACTTTTCCCAGGCCCTTGTTCTTCCCAAATCTCAACAGAAGGGGAAAAAAAGGATGTGCTTCCTTTGTGACATTTCTGAAGGAACAATTAGTGTTACAACTCATCTTCTTAAATCCCGCCTTTAACTGGGAGGCATTCTCGCTACTGGAGAATTTGTGACATTTCTGAAGGAACAATTACTGTTACAACTCATCTTCTTAAATCCCGCGTTTAATTGGGAGGCATTCTCGCTACTGGAGAATGACAGTTTGACTCAGCAACAATTTGTCAGTTGTTCTCCCATGATCAGACATCTGTGTAAGCTGCACATTGTATGAAGAGAAATGTTTCCTGAATAAAGGACATTCAGTTGATTTATGCATTTTTAATTCATAAAAATGATGCCTGGTTGAACAATGATTCACTTTCTGTATTAAATAATACAAAAATGAATTCTGACAAATGGGTGTCAGATGGAGAACTTATGTGGGCTGTTTAATTCAGTTTTACAGTGTGTGACCTTGATATTCTAATTCATTGCCACATAACATGAGCTTTCATGGGAGGTACTGATTTATTACTATTATTTTTCTTCCTATTTCCTTTTTTCCCTTTCTTTCTTTATGAGTCCTGAAACAATACTAGTGAGTTATTTTTAAAACACAGCTCTTTATGTATGTCTGATCAACAGCAAAGTAATTTAGAATTTTAAATAAATTTGAGGGTCCTTATAAGCCTCACCATGGAAACCAGAGAGTGAATTGTTGCCATGGAGACATTTGTAAGTCCACTATGCCTGGAGTTATTATTACCATATACAGTTGGCCCTTTGTATCTGTGGGTTCTACGTCTGTGAATTCAACCAACCATAGATTGAAAAATCGTTCAAAAATTTCCAAAAAGCAAAACTTGAATTTGCCACACCAAATACTATGTTAACTCCATGAGAATGAAATGATGTCTAGGCATTGCATTAGGTATTATAAGTAATCTAGAGATGGCATAAAGTGTACAGGAGGTGATAAAAAAGTGTGCATAGGTATATGCAAATACTACCACATTTACATCAGGGACTTGAGCAAAACCCCTCAGATTTTGGGTTACCTGCTGGAATCAATCCCCCACAGATACTGAGGGATAATTGTATTCGCATACTTGCATGAATCAGGTATGGTATGTAAAGCATTTTAAGTTCCTCACTGAAAGCAGGGTGATGAATGAAATTAATATGAAACCCTTCAAAGTACCAATGTCTCCTCATCCTTGATACAGAGGGAGAAGAACCCCACAGTTCCCAGGCTTCACTTCATCCCCAGATCCCTGATTCAGTTTGGAGTGGAGGTGGGGTGTCTACATATATATATGTATACACACGCACACACACACACACACATATATATACTTTTTTTTTTTTTTTTTTGAGACAGAGTCTCTCTCTGTCGCACAGGCTGGAGCGCAGTGGCATGATCTTGGCTCACTGCAACCTCCACCTCCCGGGTTCAAGATATGAGAATTGAACTCAAATGCTTACGAAAGAACTAGGTTTTTACAAATTTTAATTAATTACACGTTAATTTTTAAAGTCAAAGGAAATCCATGACAGATCAACAGAAACTCGATTTAACTGAGACAAGGCTGGGACACAATTCCTGACAACCAATTGCCCACGAATTCTTGTTTGTAAGTCAGGGGAGAGACTCACACTGCACAGTCCTCAGAGTTACCTGAGAAGCCTGTTTAAAATATAGACAGCCATCCTGGCTAACACGGTGAAACCCCGTCTCTACCAAAAATACAAAGAAATTAGCCGGGCGTGGTGGTGGGTGCCTGTAGTCCCAGTTACTCGGGAGGCTGAGGCAGAAGAAGGTGTGAACCCGGGAGGCGGAGGCTGTAGTGAGCTGAGATCGCACCACTGCACTCCAGACCGGGCAACAGAGCAAGACTCCGTCTCAAAAAAAAAAAAAAAAGATAGATATATATATATATATATAGATAGATAGATAGATAGATAGATAGATAGAGATAGATGGATAGATAGACACCCAGGGCCAGGCACAGTGGCTCACGCCTGTAATCCCAGCACTTTGGGAGGCTGAGGCGGGTGGATCTCTTTGAGGCCAGGAGTTTGAGACCAGCCTGGGCAACATGGTGAAACCCTGCCTCTACTAAAAATACAAAAATTAGAAGGTATGGTGGTGCACACTTGTAATCCCAGTTACTTGGGAGACTGAGGCAGGAGAATCACTTGAACCTGGGAGGCGGAGGTCACTGTGAGCCAACAATGCACTATTACACTCCAGTCTGGGTAACGAGAAAGAGAATCCATCCAAAAAAAAAAAGAAAAAAGAAAAAGAAAACAAACAATGCGTATGCTTTTGTGTTGGCTTTTTTCACTCAACGTAACTCCTGTGCGATGCACTCAAGTTTTTGTGTATTGGCAATTGATTCCCTTTCATTGTTTGTAGTATTCCATTCTGTGAATAGACACAATTTATTTGTCTGTTCTTCCATTGGTGGACATACGGATTGTTTCCTGTTTTCATTTTATTATTATTCTTATTTTTAAAAAGTAGAGATGGGGTCTCACTATATTGCCCAGGCTAATCTTGAACTCATGGACTCAAACGATCCTCCTGCCTTGGCCTCCCAAAGTGCTGGAATTACAGGCATGAGCCACCACACCTGGCCATTTCCTGTTTTTACTATTATAAACAAAGCCTCCGTGGACATTCTTTTATATATATAACATATATATAACATACATTACACATAATACACTTATTATATATTACATATATAACACTATTGGATTATATATGTAATATATCACATATATAACACTATTGCATTATGTATGTAATATATTACATATATAACATACATATTGTATAACATATACAACATAATATACATAATATATTACACATATAGCACATATTATATTATATATGATATATTTCATATATAACATCTATATTGTATAACATATACAACATAATATATGTAATATATTACACATATAGCATATATTATGTTATACATATACTATATTACATATATAACATATGTATATTCCACACACACATATATATACACTCGCACACACACATCTTTGGCATACACATGCATGCATTTCCCTTGGGTATAAAGCTGTGGCTGGGATTGCTGGGTCACAGGGTAGCCGTATGTTTAGCTTTACTAGAGAACACCAAGCTATTTTTCAAGGTGGTTGAGTGAGGCTATACTCTTACCAGCATGCAATGTATGACTTCCAGTTGTCCCACTTTGTCACTAATACCAGAGATTATCAGTCTTTCAAACTTTGTCTACTCTAGTGGATGTTTTGTGGTGTATTTTATTTTATGCACTTAAAAACAGTTTTCTGAGAAGGGATCCATAGGTTTCACCAGGCACTATAAGGAGTTCATGGCACAAAAGGCTCTAAGACCCCTGCATTAGATCATGATCTTCACAGGCCTGGTCAAAACTGGGCACTTTGGCTTTCCAACCTGAGAGAAGGACAAAGAGCAGAAGTCCACAAGCAATTTCCTTTTAAGCAATAAGACGGAAGTTGTTCATTCCTCAGTCATGCAGCAGCTTAGTCACCTGGCCACACCTGGCCTCAAGGGTGTCTGGGAAATGCTGTCTCTGCCTGGGCAGTCCATGCTCAGTTTACACTCTGTTAATATAGAAGAAGGGGCGATTGACTGCTAGTAGTCTCCACCACATTAAGCGATCGACCAGGCCTGGTAGATTTTGGGAGGGGAGACTTTCACGGCCCCATAAGTGAACTGGCACCCAGGGTGAGTGACGAATGACTAAGTCAGCCAAGCTGCTCCCTCTTGCCTTTAGTTGCCCGGGCCTGGGGTGGTTTCCTGCCTTTTGCTCAGCCTGTCCCCCAGGCAAGCACATGAGGTGATCAGGCCTGTGAGGTTTTCCAACAATGGATTTATAAGATAATCCTTTCCATGCTGTCAGTAAATAACTGCGTGACCGGAAGGTGAGTAGTGTAGTTTTATTTGGGTCTTGGAGAAGAATGCTGAAGGTACGGGTGTACTGATGGCCTGAGTCATGCCTGTGTCAAACACTGTGGGCGGCACTTTACTCTTGAACACAACTGCCAATATCGTGCTGAAACTTTTCTAGGAAGTTGCCGTAGTGTTTCAACAAGGCCTCTCTGATCATCCATGAACGAGCTTTTCCCCACTTCTCTGACCGGGTCTAGCGGCTACCCAAGGACATCTGTAGGTCACAGAGACAGCGCTCCAATTCCTCCGCTCCACACACTTACACGACAGTTAGAGAAGGGAGCAAGTGATGAGGTGGGAAGAAGTGATAACATGTCTCCCGGTAGAATTATGTAGATGGGATCTAAAATATATGGTCGTATTACTCAGGAATTAGAGCAGGGTACTTTGGCATGGATCCTACCAACACCCAGTGGTTAGAAGAAGCTTTGTCATGTAATTCAAGGTCAGAGTGGAACTAATGCTCTTTTATGATAGTGAACTCATGCTTACACCAGCTAGGTTTGGGGTGGAGCTTTGGGTCCATATGAAGACTCAATGATAAAGAGATTAGATCTCGAAGTATGAGTCATGTCTAATTAAAAAATATATGTACTTGAAAGCAACCAAAGAAAAGCAAAACCCCAACTACCTGTAGGGAATGGAGAATTATCGCAAACTCCTTCCTCCCCACCCCTCTCATCTTGGGCGTCTGAGTTTGTACTTCTCTGCTTGGCAGCAGATGTAGGCGGAGAGGAGAAACAGCCTTGATTTACAGATGGAGGAAGGGGCTGGGAAAATGTCGAGGAATAGCCTTGATTTACAGATCGAGGAAGGGGCTGGGAAAATGTCAAGGACGCCAGAGAAGCTTCAAGACCTACTAACCTTTGGGAGAGAGGGTGATGTGAAGCTTTCAGGACATGGGGGAGGCAGGAACTCTGGGAGAAGAAAAGGAATTAAAAGGACAGATGGGGCCGGGCGCGGTGGCTCAAGCCTGTAATCCCAGCACTTTGGGAGGCCGAGACGGGCGGATCACGAGGTCAGGAGATCAAGACCGTCCTGGCTAACACAGTGAAACCCCGTCTCTACTAAAAAAAAAATACAAAAAAACTAGCCGGGCGAGGTGGCGGCGCCTGCAGTCCCAGCTACTCGGGAGACTGAGGCAGGAGAATGGCGGGAACCCGGGAGGCGGAGCTTGCAGTGAGCTGAGATCCGGCCACCACACTCCAGCCCGGGGACAGAGGGAGACTCCATCTCAACAACAACAACAACAACAACAACAAAAAAGGACAGATGGCACTGGGGGAGGAAACAGGTGGGGCCCACGTGGAGAAAACGGGTTTACCTGTGAACTGCTATCGAGGGAAGTTTGGGCAGCAAAGCAGGCTCTCTAGTAGGACACACGGGGTGCACTGGTGAGAGAAGAAAGCCCAGGCCGCTGGCCTCATCACCCTCTCTTAATGCCTCCAACTCATGGCCTGCAGCGCTGGGCACCCTGACATGAAGTGGTGAGTGTGGTGTGCAGGGGTGCACTCGGGGTCCGGAAGAGCCGGAGTCGGGAAGTGCTTCCACCTTTCTGTCCCCATGTTGGGGGAGACCCCTTCAGAGTGGGCCAAAGCAGCACTGCATCCACTCACCAGAGACACTGTAAAGACGAGACCCCACACTCCAGTGCACTGCACCCCCAGAGCCCAGCGCCCCAGCCCAGGAGGAGGAGGGGCTGCGCAGGTATGCACGGCTCCTAGAGCGTGGAGGAGCTTTGTGGACACCAAGGTCTTTGAGCTTTATGGCCCCTTACTTGGTTACGCGGGTTGTTCACACCACACCTAAGCTTTAAATGTGTGAATTCCACTCAAATCCGTTCAGAAATTCTAGTTTGGGGAAAGTCATACATAGATTTCTCATGAACGCTTATGGGGAAAAAACGCACACATGTGAATGCATCCATTGGCTAAGGCTGTGAAGACAGACCTGAATAAAAAGTTCTTGTTGGCACACTGGGAGATCTGGAAATACGCCTCCTGCCTGCCTGGCAAAACGGAAGTGCTGATTGAATTAAGAGTATATTATTCACACAAAAAGCGTGTTTATTGGACGAGGAAACCCTGACCTTAACAGTCTTTTTTTCTCTTTTTCATTTATAATATTTGATTTAATTAAGAAGCATAAGGCAGGCATGGTGGCTCGAGCCTGTAGTCCCAACATTTTGGGAGGCCAAGGCAGCAGGATTGCTTGAGGTCAGGAGTTCATGACCAGCCTGGGCAGCATAGTGAGACTTCGTCTCTATAAAAACACTTTTTAAAAAAATTAACTAGGCATGGTGGCACATGCCTGTAGTCCCAGCTACTCAGGAGGCTGAGGTGGGAGGATTGCTGGAGCCTGGAAGGTCAAGGCTGCAGTGAGCCCATGATTGTGCCAATGCACTCCAGCCTGGGTGACTGAGCAGACCCTGTCTCAAAATAAAAAGGAAGAAAGGAAGGAAGGAAGAAAGGAAGGAAGGAAGGAAGGAAGGAAGGAAGGAAGGAAGGAAGGAAGGAAGGAAGGAAATTGTGAATGTTTTCTTGGCAATATGACTATCCACGTGGACATCAATGTTGACTATAAAGCTCCATTTGGTATTGGGGACAAAGTTATCAGCTCACTAATGTATGGGCAATTTTCCTAGAAAACCAGTGAGGTTCATTCAGTGTCGGGATCCAGGCTTTGTTTTAAGCATGGTGACGTGCTGGGATGTGCTGATGGGGAAGAGAAGCCAGAGCTTGGCCCAAAGTCTCCATTGCCTGGGCAGGAACATTTGAAAAGCCCATACACAGGGAGGAGATTGTGGATAGCTTCAGAAATCATTTCCAGGCAGTGGTTCCTCAGCTGTCTACTTACAGCTGCATAATATGGTGAGAACACTGCCTCCATTTAATATATAATGAAGGATAGGCATTGCAAATGAACCATAGGAGAGAGACATAGTCAACAAATGGCATTTACTCATTGGCTTCAAATCCTTCACTAAAATGAATTTCATTAGAATTAGAAACCAAGAATAAAACAGCAACCGTAGAAAAGCCAGAAGAATCTGTGAAAAAGAAAAAGAAAAAGACAAAAACGAAAAGCTAGAAGATAATAGAACTGAGTATTAGTAAAACTGCTGGTGTGTGTGTTGGGGGTGGCATCTTTTAAGTTTAGAAGAAATCACATAGAAATAACATAGATGTGTTTGCATATTTTGGAATTCAATATTTGTGGGAAAAAAATGGCTGGGAAGTAATGAGAAGCCAATGAGAAACAAACGATCAATTGTCTTAGATTAGGTTCCCTGGAAACCACCTCAGAGGAAGCTTTGCACACAAGAAGTTTACTAGGGAGGGTTCTGGAAACAGTATCTGTGAGACAGTGAGGGCTGCAGGACTGAGCAGAGAGCAAAGCTGGCCTGGGACATAAGACTGACTGAGGCCTCAGTTTGTCTTTCAGAATCATCCCAAACTGAGGCAAGAGGAATGGTGTCCACTGGATGGATCTTTGGGTGGCCCCTGACTGCCTAGCCCTGGGCAAGACAGCTCCCTTTCCTGAAGGCATCTGCAGAGAGGGAAGCAGTTGCAAGTCAGCAGCTCATCCTCCTGGCAGCTGCGGGAATGACAGCATCCATCTTTCAGGGGGGTCTGGGTGGCTCACCCTAGAATTCACTATAATTATCTAAATGGCTCATACAGTTAAAAGAAAAAATGATGACTGTAGTAATACACACATTAATAAAGGAGACAAACAGGTAATTCTTAATTTATAAATAGAAAAATGCCCAACATCACTAGTAATGAAAGAAGTACAGGTCAAACAAAAATAATAAAATATAATTGTTTGCTAAGTCAAATACACAAAACATAACAGGGAGTCCTAGAGGCACTGTGGGTCCGCCCGTGCACATTCCTGGTGGTGTCAATAAAGAGTTATAACCATTTGGCATTGTGTATTACACCCTTAAAAGTGCTCTTGCTCTCTGACCCAGTGATTTCCACCTCAAAAAAGTCTCCCCAGAGAGATAATACATTATTTGAAAAGGTTATATGCATGAAGATATTTATTATAGCATTATTATTATTATTATTATAAACAACAGCAATTTATCTCACAGCGCTGGACGCTGGAAGTCTGATCAGGGTGCCAGCATGGTCAGGTTTCAGTGAGAGCCCTCTTTCAGGAGGCAGACAGCTGACCTCTCATTGTATCCTCACGTGGAGGTAAAAAGAGGGCCAACTCCAGGCGCGGTGGCTCACACCTGTAACCCAAGCACTTTGGGAGACCAAGGCAGGCGGATCACCTGAGGTAGGGTGTTCGAGATCAGCCTCGCCAACATAGTGAAACCCGTCTCCACTAAAAATACAAAAATTAGCTGGACATGGTGGCGGGTGCCTGTAGTCCCAAGTCCTCAGGAAGCTGAGACACGAGAATTGCTTGAATCCGGGAGGTGAAGGCTGCAGTGAGCTGAGATCATGCCACTACACTCCAGCCTGGGAAACACAGCAAGACTCCATCACAATAAATAAATAAACAAATAAGAGGGCCAGCTCTCTGGCTTCTTCTAATCCTATCATGGAGGCTCCACCCTCATGATCTAAATACTTTCCAAAGGCTCCGCTTCCTAGTACCATCCTACTAGGAGTTAAGTTTCAACTTACGAATTTTGAGGGTACACAAACATGCATTATTGTAAAATGGCATGGTACTATCTATAATTGTGAAAAAAGATGCTACAACCTAAATGTCCAATAATACAGACAAAATTTAAGTAAATATAATTATGAAGTTATATAGCTATACAGAAAAAGTTTTAAATATGCTATTTAAAGGATAATACAATTCCAGATAGACACGGTCACTTCTATGTTAACAGATTCCAAGAAAGAAATTGGAAGGAAGTAGGAATGTGACCAAATAAATCTGAAATTCACAGGAAGAACAAATAGACGCAAATTGTAATGTCAATTCCGAAGAAAAGCAGCAGAACCGCTCTAAAACATGTTATAAAGTGTTCTGGCGGTTATTGCTGCGTAAGAAATCACTCCAAACGCAGTAGCATAAGTAACAATAGTGATTTTGTGTCTGGAACTGGTGGGTTCTTGGTCTTGCTGACTTCAAGAACGAAGCCACGGACCCTCACGGTCAGTGTTACGGCTCTTAAAGATGGTGTGTCCCGAGTTTGTTCTTTCACATGTTCAGATGTGTCTGGAGTTTCTTCCTTCTGGTGGGTTCGTGGTCTCACTGACCTTCGCAGTGATAGCACATAAAGGTGATGTGGACCCAAACGGTGAGCAGCAGCAAGATTTACTGCAAAGAGCTAAAAATTAAGGCTCCCACTCGGGTTGGCACTGCTGGCTTGGGTGATCTGCTTTTATTCCCTTATCTGGCCGCACCCACATCCTGCTGATTGGTCCATTTTCACAGAGTGCTGATTGGTGAGTTTACAAACTTTTGGCAAGACACAGAGCGCTGATTGTTGCGTTTTCAAACCGTTAGCTAGACACAGTGCTGATTGGTGCATTTTCAATCCTTCAGCTAGACAGAAAAGTTCTCCAAGTCCCCACCTGTGCCGGAAGCCCAGCCGGCTTCACCTCTCACTGGCGCTCACCAGGTGGCTCCGCAGCACGTAGCTCGGCACTCCGGCAGCCCAGAGGGAGCTCGTCCAGCTTCTGATCAAGCCCAGCAGGCGCTGGCCGGCCGCGGAACCCGAGCCCGTGCCCACGTGGAACCCGTGCCGGCCTGCAGCCCAGGCTCCCGCCCGCGCCTCTCCCGTCACACCTCCCCCGCGCGAGCAGAGGGAGCCGGCTCCAGCCTCGGCCAGCCCTGGAGAGGGGCCCCCACAGCGCAGCGGGCTGAAGGTCTCCTCCAGCGCGCCCAGAGCGGACGCCGAGGCCGAGGAGGCGCCGAGAGCCAGTGAGGGCTGCTAGCACGTTGTCACCTCTCAATTTTGTGTCTCCTGCCTTATGAATCTGGAGGGTGACTGGGCTGGGCTAGGTGGCTCTTCCTTGAGATTCGCATGTGGCTACAGAGAGGTGGGAGCAGGGCTGAGATGGCTAAAGACTTGCTCCCTCCCAGGCTGGGCAGTTGCGTCGGCTGGGAAGACTTAAAGGGCTGAGGCTGGACCTGCTGGGCCCTGGACTCTGGGTGGTTCTAACACAGCGGTTTCAGAGCTGGTGAGCTTCTTACATGTGGCTCCTACTCAAACGCCTGTGTCTCAAGGGAGCCTAGAACAAGCTTTGTGGCCTTCTCTAGGCTAGTCTCAAAAGTCACATGAGTTACCTCCACTGCAGAGTACTCCTGAGGCAGTCAAAATGCCTACCCAGTTTGAAAGGGAGGGAACACAGCCTCTCCATCTTTTTGGAGGAATGCGAAGGTTCTAGAGGGTTCGTGTAGGATGGGAAATATTATTGCAGCCATTTTTGCAGAAGACAGCCACATAAAACTAGAATAATTAAATAGTATTGTAGCAATGAAAAATGAAACTGATCAATGACAAAAAAAGCCAAAAAACTTTACATTTTAATATGTGATTAAAATCACATCAATCTCAACTCAATGAGATAGAAAAAGTATTCAATTAATTATGTTATGACAATAAAGGCATTAAGGAATTCAATGTTAAAAAAAATAAATCGAGGCCGGGTGCCGTGGCTCATGCCTGTAATCCCGGCTCTTTGGGAGTCTGAGGTCCAGACTTCGAGACCAGCCTGGGTAATATGGTGAGGTCCTGTCTCTACAAAAATTTAAAAATTTAAAACCATGGAAAAGGCTTAAAAAAATTAAAACACGGAGAGGGGTAGGCCACTTCAGAAGCTTAAACGTTGTGGGACAAATCCCACAGGAACATTTTAAACAATTAGATAATTATGATAAGTGTTTAAGTCCAAAAAACCCCGCATTTTCCATACAACAAAGGAAATGAGTTACAAATTCAGAGATATATTCTAAGTAAATATGAAAGAAAAAGAGTTCATATCCTCTAACATGTAAAGAATTCATTCACATGGAACAGGAACAGACAATTTGCAATGGAGGACATTTTTAAAAGCCTTTTAAAAATTGTTCTAAAATACATAATACATAAACTATATAATATGAAATTTACATTTTTTAACCATTTTTAAGTACACAGTTGAATGGCATTATGTACATTGACACTGTTGTGCAACCATCACCACCATCCACCTCGAGAACTTGCAGTGTTTCTAAATTGAAACTCCACACCCATTAAACAATAACTGCCATCCCCTCTACCCTTAGCCCCTGACAACCACCTTGCTACTCTCTGTCTCCATGAATTTGACTACTGGCATACCTCGTATAAGTGGAATCACAAAATATTTATCCTTTTGATGTCTGGCTTACTTCACTTAGCGAAATGTCTTCAATGTCCGTCCACATCGTAGTGTGTGTTGGAATTGCCTTCCTTTTGAAGGCTGAATAATATTCCTTTGTATACGAAGCCATCACACTGAGTTTATCCATGCATCCATCAAAGGACACCTAGTCGTCTTCACCTTTTGCTACTGTGAATAATGCTGTGGAAAAAGAAATGGAATGCTTCCATCGTTATCTTATTGCCAGAGGGAGCTAATTGCTACCCTTTTCCCTTTTTAAAAATACATTATTATAGTTTGTCTTTTTTTCTTTCTTCTCCTTGATTTTGGATGTGATCTTGTTGGCTGAGGTACTAATGTCTCTAAGGTGCAGATCACTGAAAGAGGAGCTCAGCAGAGCTGGAGGAGCACGGGCCAGGCCTGTGATCTGGCTTTGGGGACTATGGCTTCGTGACATGACTTCCACAGGCAGCTGCTGAGTTAACTTGGGGTTATGTTTTCTGAGAGAGTGAGGGGTGCATAGGAGTCTAGGTCAGTTGCGTTAGGTGCGTTTTTAAACAGCTGGAGAAAGGGGTGTGTATGTAAAATATAGAAGACTCTTTTTCAAGGTCTGTCTCCAGGGTCCATGTCTGAACTGATTTTGTATAAACTGGACCAATTAGTCTTTGTTTCTTTTGTAATTTTAAACTTGGAATGAAGAGACCCAGTGTGCAGTGAAGAATGAACCTTACTCAAAGAGAAGACTGGCCTTTGCCCTCAGCTACTGGGAGGTGGTTTCTAGGCCCCTGGAATGTCCTGCCTTTGTCTGGCTGGAGGTTTTCACCACCAGACAGTCTAACAGTGTGATTTATGATGGGGGATGTGGGCTACATAGGATGGATTCTGTCTCTAGAAGGGACTGGAGACTGAAGTTACCAGACTCATCTCCAGGAAGGGGTAGAGACTAAAGGCCAGCCATGTGGTCATTATGCTATGCTATGGAGCAACAATGGAAACAGTGGGCACCCAGGCTCTGGCGAGCTTCCCTGGTTGGCCACACTCCATGTGCATTATCTCATCATGGCTGGGAGGAGCTCATACTGCTCAACAACACAGAGAGGATAATCAGAAGCTCCATGGGCGGACCCCTTTCTGGACTCTGCCCCACAAGTCTCTGCCCTTGGCAGATCTTAATCCATTTCCTTTCTCTGTAAGAAATCGTACCATGAGTATAACAGATTTTGGTGAGCACCGTGAGTCCTTCTAGCTAGTGAATTATCAAAACAAGATGATTTTGGGAACCTCCCAAACTTTCAGTTGGTGTCAGAGTAAGGACGGTCTCTTGTGGGGACTGTCCTGTCTAATTGCAGCAGTGAAGCGTGCACCCTGCTCCTGGAAGCCAATGTTGCTGAGTCGCACAGAGGGCGACTCTCTGAAGAGAAGCCCGCGAAGCCTGCTGCTGGGGTGCTCAGAGCTGCCCTCACGTCTCCACTTTCTGCTTCTCTCTTCCTACGATTCTGTACTTATCAAGAGCTTTCCAATAAATTATGTATTTTCTTAAGCTGTCCCAAATTGGGTTCTGTTATCTGCAACTAAACTATTCTTAACTGCTCTGGATACATACAGGGACAGAAATGATATCTAAAGGGACAGCCCCAAGCATTTATCCTGCCTCCCTAATGAGTTGTATTTCAGAGTAAACAGTTGATAGGACAAGTGCTTCTTTTTTAAATAAAATTATTTATGATTTTTAATAACAGAGACAGGGTCTCGATCTGTTGCCCAGGCTAGTCTTAAACCCCTGGGATAAAGCACTCCTCCAGCCTCCGCCTCCCAAAGTACTGGGATTACAGGTGTGAGACACCACACCTGGCCAAAGAAGTTCTTCTTTATGGAAGAATCAAAGTTAATCATTGCAGGGGATGTGAGGCAGATAGAATTTGAAAAATCACTACGTTGCGTCTGCTAATGAAGTGATAGATACAGGCAATGATGAAGCCTGTCTTCTAAAGCCAGTAGGTAAACAGGCAGTGGGGAACAGGTCAGGCTAACAACAATGAACCACTAATCATCAGACAAGAAGGCACTTCCTCATGAGATGCAATAGGAACTACACACACCATCTTTTAAGTATTCTTGTCCCCAACGAAACTGAACCTGAATACAGTACCAACAAACTTCTGGATCCAACCATCCGTCTCCAGGAAATATGGAGCATATTAAACAATCTACAAGAATATAACCAACCAAATCCAGATTGGGAGAAATTCTACATAAAAATTGTCCAGATGTCTTCAACAAATGGCAGGTATAAAAAGGAGAGGAGAGGAAAATTGTTAAAGACTACAGGAGTCTTGAGACCATTCATCAGCTGCATTGTCTGGACCCAGTTTGAGTCCTGATTTGAAACAACTGATTAATAAAAGACATTTATAAGACAATCAGGGATATTTACACATTGGCTGTATATTCAATTTTATTAAAAAACCTTTTTAAAAAGAGAAGACTATGCATGGTGGTTAGGTTTTTTTAAAAAAAAAAAAATTCTTGGCCGGGCGCGGTGGCTCAAGCCTGTAATCCCAGCACTTTGGGAGGCCGAGACGGGCGGATCACGAGGTCAGGAGATCGAGACCATCCTGGCTGACACGGTGAAACCCCGTCTCTACTAAAAAAATACAAAAAACTAGCCGGGCGCGGTGGCGGGCGCCTGTAGTCCCAGCTACTCGGGAGGCTGAGGCAGGAGAATGGCGTGAACCCGGGAGACGGAGCTTGCAGTGAGCTGAGATCCGGCCACTGCACTCCAGCCTGGGCGACAGAGCGAGACTCCGTCTGAAAAAAAAAAAAAAAAAATAATAATTCTTATTTCTTAGAGATACATACCAAAGTATTTCTGATGAAATCCTATGTTTTCTGGTCAGGCCCAGGGGCTCACGCCTGTAATCCCAGCACTTTGGAAGGCCAAGGCAGGCAGATCACTTGAAGTTAGGGGTTCGAGACCAGCCTGGCCAACATGGTGAAACCCCGTCTCAACTAAAAACACAAAATTAGCCAGTGTGGTGCTGCGCACTTGTAATCCCAGCTACTTGGGAGGCTGAGGCAGGAGAATCGTTGAACCCAGGAGGCGGAGATTGCAGTGAGTCGAGGTTACACCACTGCATTCCAGCCTGGGCAACAGAGCGAGACTCTGTCTCAAAAAAAAAAAAAAGAAAAAAGAAAAAGAAAAGAAGAAGGGCCAGGCGTGGTGGCTCACACCTGTAATCCCAGCGCTTTGGGAGGCCGAGGCGGGTGAATCACCTAAGCTCAGGAGTTCGAGACCAGCCTGACCAACATGGTGAAACCCCCTCTCTACTAAAAATACAAAAATTAGTTGGGTGTGGTGGCGGGCACCTATAATCCCAGCTATGCGGGAAGCTGAGGTAGGCGAATCACTTGAACCTGGGAGGTGGAGGTTGCAGTGAGCCGAGATTGCGCCATTGTACTCCAGCCTGGGCGACAAGAGCGAAACTCCATCTCAAAAAAAAAAAAAGAAGAAAAACAGAAAGAGAGAGAAAGAGGGAGGGAGGGAGAAATAAATGCTATGTTTCCTGGAGTGACTGAAATATTTGAATTGAAGGGGAGGTATAGATAAAATAAGATTGGTCAAATATTGATGTAATTGTTAAGGCTGAGTGACAGGAAGTCATCGTTCTACATGCAAAGTCTACTTTTGTGTATGTTTGAACATTTTCACAATAAAAATAGTATTAAGAAGAAAAGGTATGTATCTCACCCTATTCTAGAATAAGTAAGCCTTAATTGTAAAAACTGAAACCAGAAAAGGAAGAAACCATGGGAAAATTGTTTTTGTAATTTCTTTTCTTTCTTTCTTTCTTTTTTTTTTTTTTTTTTTTGAGACGGAATTTCACTCTTGTTGCCCAGACTGGCACAATCTCAGCTCACCGCAACCTCTGCCTCCTGGGTTCAAGAGATTCTTCTGCCTCGGCCTCCCAAGTAGCTGGGATTACAGGCACCTGCCATCATGTCCAGCTAATTTTTGTATTTTTAATAGAGATGGGATTTCACCATGTTGCCCAGGCTGGTCTTGAACTCCTGACCTCTGGTGATGCACCCACCTCAGCCTCCCAAAGTGCTGGTGAGAGGTGAAGCCAGCTGGGCTTCCTGGGTTGAGTGGGGACTTGGATAACTTCTGTCTTACAAGAGGTTTGTAAAACACACCAATCAGCGCTCTGTAGCTAGCTAGAGGTTTGTAAAATGGACCAATCAGCACTCTGTAAAATGGACCAATCAGCAGGACATGGATGGGGACAAATAAGGGAATAAAAGCTGGCCACCCCAGCCAGCCTGGGTAACTCCCTCTGGTCCCATTCCATGCTGTGGAAGTCTTGTTCTTTTGGTCTTCTCAATGAATCTTGCTGCTGTTCACTCTTTGGGTCTGTGCCACCTTTAAGAGCTGTAATACTCACGGCAAAGGTCCATGGCTTCATTCTTGAAGTCAGCAAGACCACGAACCCACCAGAAGGATCCAACTCCGGACACACTGGGATTACAGCAGTGAGCCACTACGCCTGGCCTGTTTTTGTAATTTCAAACTACGTCAGGATTCTCTTAGAATAACTGACTTTGTATTAGTCTTCTAATGTAACTGTCTTCCATTGGTTAGTATTTCATTAATACTTCGCTGCTATCATACATGACAGGTGTCAGTTTACTTTTCTGTGTTTTGTCAGGTTTGTATGTTAGTGTTAGGGTATCTCTTCATGAAATGAATTGCTTCATTTTCCATTTTTTCCTTTTTTGGGGAGAGTTCTCTTATTGGTCACGGTTCTCCAGAGAAATGAAACCAGTAGAATATATAGAACCCAAGAATTGGGTCATGTGATTATGGAGGTCCTAAATTCCCCTGATCTGCCATCTGCAGGCAGGGAACCAGGAAGACCTGTGGTGTATTTCAGGGGAGCCAGTCATGTAAGTCCAACTCTGAAGGCTCAAGAACCATAAGTGCGGATGGCTGAAGGCAGCAGGAGATGGAGGTCCCAGCTCAAACAGGAAGCAAATCCACCTTCCTTCCTCTGCCCTTCTTGTTCTATTCAGGCCTTCAACAGATTGGACAATGCCCCCCCACGCTGGGGAGGGTCAACTGCTCTGCTCAGTGTAGTTCACATGGTACCCTTCTCCAGAACACCCTCACAGACACCAAGAAGTCACGTTTCACCAGTTATCTGGGCAACATTCAGCACAGTGAAACCGACACAGAAAATTAACAGCACATCCTCCAGCAACTTGTTCATTTTTGTTTCTAGCAGTGCTGTTGTTGAGTTTTTCTTACCCCCTTTTCCTCCTTTACTATGATGATAAACTGATGAGTTTTTACTCAATATGCTTCAATCTTCTCTTCAAGCTAATTCCTGTGTCCTTTGGCGTTAATCTTGGAGTCTCAGAGATTTCTTGCTTTCTGATATAAGAGATTCAGGGTTGGGCACAGTGGCTCACGCCTGTAATCCCAGCACTTTGGGTGGCTGAGGCAGGAGGATTGCTTGAGCCCAGGAATTTGAGACCAGCCTAGACAAGACGGCAAGACACTGTCTCTACAAAAAATTTAAAAATTAGCTGGGTGCAGCGGCATGTACCTGTAGTCCTAGCTACTTGGGAGGCTGAGGCTCAGGAGGATCACTTGAGCCCAGAAATTGGAGGTGGCAGTGAGCTATGATCATTCCACTGCACTCCAGCCTGGGTGACAAAGTGAGAGTCCCATTTCTTTCTTTTCTTTTTTTTTTTTTTTTTTGAGATGGTGTCTTGCTCTGTCACCAAGGATGGAGTGCAGTGGCACAATCTCAGCTCACTGCAACCTCCACCTCCTGGGTTCAAGCAATTCACCTGCCTCAGCCTCCCGAGTAGCTGGGATTACCGGTGCATGCCACCACAGCCAGCTGATTTTTGTATTTTTAGTAGAGACAGAGTTTCACCCTGTTGACCAGGCTGGTCTTAAGCTACTGACCTCAGGTGATCCACCCTCCTCAGCCTCCCAAAGTGCTGGGATTACAGGCATGAGCCACCGCACCTGGCCAAGACCCCCATTTTTAAAAAAAGAAAAAAAAGACATTCAGTATTTCTTCATGCCTGTAGTCCCAGCACTTTGAGAACAGTCTGGGCAACATAATGAAACTCTGTCTCTACAAAAAATATAAAAATTAACCAAGTGTGGTGGCACAAGCCTGTAGTTCCAGCTACTCAGGAGGCTGGGTGGGGAGGATCACTTGAGCCTGGGAGGTAGAGGCTGTAGTGAGCCAAGATTGTTTCACTGCAATCAAACCTGAGTGAAAGAGTGAGACAGTGTCTCAAAATAAAAATAAATAAGTAAATAAATAAAACAGCATTTCTCCAAGAAGCCCTGGTTCTTTTCAATGGAAAATGGTGTTTAGAGACCACAAAATGAATGCTAGATGTACCTACTGCTACTGCATTGTCATGGCTTCTAGGCCTCTGCAGCTTCCAGAGCTGGGAAAAGCCCATTAATTTTTTTTTTCAGAAGGGATATACATCATGAGTTCATACTTACTTACTTTTTTTTTTTTTCTTTTTGAGATGGAATTTCACTGTTGTTGCCCAGGCTGGAGTGCAATGGCACAATCTTGGCTCACTGCAACCTCTGCCTCTTGGTTTCAAGTGATTCTTCTGCCTCAGCCTCCTGAGTGGCTGGAAATACAGGTGCCCACCACCATGCCCAGCTATTTTTTTTTAATTTTTTTTTTTTATTTTTAATAGAGACAGAATCTTGCTATGTTGCCAAGGGCTGGTCTCAGACTCCTGGGCTCAAATGATCCTCCTGCCTTGGTCTCCCACAGTGCTGGGACTGCAAGCATGAGCCACCACACCCAGCCCATACTTACTTTTCAATTCAAATGAAATATTTCATGGTTTTTATTTTGTAATTTTATATTTATATCTTTTTCCTCTTACATCATACAGCTTGGTTCCTAATAAAATTAACTTAATTATTTCATATGTAGAGATAGATTACGTGTGCATGCGTTTGTGTGAGCACACACGAATGTATATGATGGTGGTTTAATAATGTGTCAATTTGGTTAAACAGAACTACATTTTCCAGAATGCCCTTCCTGGTAGACCTTTGGTTAGAGTTGGACACAGGGGAATTTCTGAGATTTGAAAGGTAGCAGTCAAGAAGTAGCAGCGCTCACCCTCTGAATGTTGGGCTAGGCTACGCCCTGTTGGAACTTAGGCACGTGCAGGCCTGCTGGCTCCTTTGTTATGCAGACAGTGTCTGGAGGCGGAATCCTCCAGGCCCCATGTGATCTCTTCCTGCAGCTTCTCCAAGTTCTGGGCCAGGTGTGAAGACAGGAGAGGTAGCAGTGGGGTGAGGCGAGGGAATCTCTGCTCAGCCGCATTTCACATGCATTTTTCCTTCCTAACCACGGCCTTATGACTTCAGGCTCAGTGTCAGGCGTAAAGAGCCAAACGGAGGCTGTCTAGCCAGCTCCCACAACTGTGTAAGGTCAAATCCCTTTAGGAATCCTTCACGCTCGATTATTTCTAGCGATTCTGCTTCTCTGATTACACCTGGCTGATATTTATGTATATACATCATACATACAATGTGTATATCTTTCTGTGTATATGAACTAATTTTAAAATATCAATGCTAACATTGCTACTATTAATATCAACATAATTTAAGATTTCCTTGTGATACTTTTTGTCTCCAACATAATTTATTTAGATAAAACATCTTTCCTCCCTGATTTGAAATGTTGCTTATGTCTTATACTAAATTTCCATATTTCTTTTGGTCTAGTCTGGACATGATGTTCCAGATGACCTTCTTTTTCTTCATCTTTTTTTTTTTTTTTAAAGGCAGCATCTCACTCTGTTGCCCAGGTTGGAGTGTGGTAGCACAGTTATGGTTCACTGCAGCCTTGAACTCCTGGACTCAAGTGATACTCCCTCCTTAGCCTCCCAAGTAGCTGGGACTACAGGTGCATGCCACCATGCTTGGCTGTTTTTTCTATTCAAGTGTCAGTACCACACAATTTTAGTCACTGTAGCTTTAAAATATATTAAAATATCTGATAGGGATACTCTCCTCTTATACTTTTTTTTTTTTTAGATTTTGTCTGACCTTTATTGTTTGTTTGACCTTCCTATGAAATTTAGAATTCATGAGTTTACTTTAAAAAATCCTGTTGATAGTTTTATCGGTAACATCAGTTTTGATCACTTGTATTTTTTAAAGAAAATTATCTATTCCACACACGGTAAATGTTTTTTTCACCAAAATCTCACTTATTAACTTACTCTTTCCTAACAAAATGTATGTTGACTCTCCTCTTGTTTTCTTGGTAACGTTTGTACACAAGTTGTCTATTTTCTTCAGAAAACCAGCTCTTGGATTTGTCTACCAAATGTGTTGTTTTATGTTTTCTAATTTATCCATTTTTTGCTCTTGATTTTATTATTTCTTCCCTTTGTTCCTTTTAGGGAAAAATAAATTAGAAGAAAAAAAATGATTGTGTGTAAGAAATACCTGTTTTCAACGTAAATGAAGGGTTTTTTCTTTCATTTATTCACTGAATTTTTAAAGCCTCCACGTTCTGAGTTAGGTACTAGCCAGTAGGAAAATAAAAAGATCTTTTATATAGGGAAATAGAAATCATTCCAGCATATAAATACTATCAGAGTCTCAGGAATGCTTTTCTGGAACATTCCAAAGCTGAATTGGCAGGCTCTGGCTTTTCTCTGGCTTGCATCCTCACCACCTAGATGGTTTCCCTAGTTATGATCTCCCTACCCGTAATGGAACAAGAATTCTTAGAACTGGGGTCAGCTGGGCACGTGGCTCAGGCCTGTAATCCCAGCACTTTGGGAGGCAGAGGTGGGGGAATCACGAGGTCAAGAGATGGAGACCATCCTGGCCAACATGGTGAAACCCTGTCTCCAGTAAAAATACAAAAATTAGCCGGGCATGGTGGCATGCACCTGTAGTTCCAGCTACTCGGGAGGCTGAGGCAGGAGAATCGCTTGAACCTGGGAGGCGAAGGTTGCAGTGAGCCAAGATCGCGCCACTGCACTCCAGCCTGGTGACAGAGCGAGACTCCGTCTCAAAAAAAAAAAAAAAAAAAAAGAGCTGGGGTTAATTATTCACGTCATTGACCTGAGATGCCTTAGTCATAGTTAGTTCTCCCACACTTGTTCTTCAGAAACCTCTGAAACCACACCCTTGTGAGGTAAGAGGCCTTACAGTCAACAAGTCATGCAGTTCTCTAGCTACCAGGGAAACCTGATTAGATACTAATAACAGGAACCTCTCGGCCAGATGGCACTCACACACCTCTGTGCAGGGGTCAGGCATTTTAGTGTGCACTTCCTCAAACAGTCTAACCATTTCTCTTATGTGTTGCACATGATGTCAACCAGAGCTAAAACTTCCTACTCTACAAGTTTATAAGGCAGTGAAAGATGCTCCTTTCACCTATCAGTTTCTGTAGCACAGATGCTTCCTCTTCGTGGCTTGATACCAGCACAGTGGATCCCACAACGGTGTTTTAGCTTAGAGTCACTGCCCTCTAATGTTAGAGGTTAGAAATCACCCAGAGGCTGGTCCAACCTCTTTGCAAAGGAAGAGCAAGTGAATTGCTCAAACGCACTGGCATCTGGGAGAAGAGGGTGGTTACACTCCCTTATTTCCAACACTCGCCATTCCCGTCATGCTCCATTTTCCTCATCTGTCAAAGCAGGAAGTAATAGCGTTATTGAATACTATTAGCGTGAGTACTAAATAAGAAAATATATAATGTGCTTTAGTGCAGTCACTATACAAAATTTAGGAAGTGTAGGCTTAAAAAATATTTTATTAAAACGAGGTTTCACTGTGTGGCTCAGGCTGCACTAGAATCTCTGGACTGAAGGGATCCTCCTACCTCAGCCTCCTACGTAGCTAGGACTCCAGGCACACCACCATGCCCTGCAGTGTAGGCTTACATTTTAAAAAACGTTTAATCTGGAATCCTCAACGCTTCAATAGTCATGGTGTCCCTGTGTTCCTAGAACCAGATGGTAAAGAAAACGGAACAGTCTTGGATTGCAAAATTTTAGGTATTATCTCAGAAAACTGGTTAGCTGGCTACATTGTTTCTACCTAAGAAATGTTCAGAGGTAGCAATCTGGCTGCAATCAGAGATGTGTTTCATAGCAAACTCAGAGTTTTTACTTGGATATCATGTTAACTTGCATAGCATTTAAAAAAGCACAGATTTTTATTCAATCTACATTATATTGAGAAAAAGGTCAACTTTCCATACAAAAAATATCATTTTTGTGGATTACTGCTGGGGGGCTATGAAGGTAACAGGGTAGTTAAAGCCCTCTCAGTGGAATTCTGTTCTTCCACTACCTAACATCTTTGTGGTTTCTCATAAAACAATTCAAAGCAGCAAACGTTTTTAACCAAAGTTTTAAATAAATTAAGCCCTGGGCCATTTTACAACTTATTTTCTACTCTCCCCATCTTCCAACATCAGTTCAACAAGAAAACTTCAATATCAAGTTCATAGGGTTTTTATCCTGGTGTATCCTCTGGTGACCTTTCAATATTCATCTGACATTGAGCAATTGAAAGTCCTTGTCTGAACCAAGGATCAGTGGACTTCTTGGCACCAGGAGTTTTCCTCTTCAAAAACAATAGACGGGGCCACGGTCTATTGAAAATACGTGGGGAAAAATGAAGTCCCCCTGAAAATGAGAATGTTAGATGCTAAGAAGAGATACAAAAACCTATCCAGATATGATAAGAAGTAGAATACTGGCTAAGGAGGACTTGAAATAGTTTTTGACTACTGTCTTCTGCTCCTTAAACTGGTTACCCAGTGTGGCCCACCCCGATGTCATTTGAGCATCCTCTTTTTCCACATAGATGAGACTCCAAAAGAATGTGCAGTGAACAGACAATGCCTGTTAATGCCTGTGCTTATGTTAAGACAATAAACAATCTTGGTTGCTTGTATTTGGAGCGCAGTGAGGAGTGCGCAGTGGATCTGGCAGATGTAGCGCAATTTATTTATCCATTCACCTGTTGATGGACATTTGGGTTGTCTCCCATTTGAGGCAATTAGAAATAGGGCGCTCTATCCATCTGACAAAGGGCTAATATCCAGAATCTACAAAGAACTTAAACAAAGTTACAAGAAAAAATCAAACAACCCCATCAAAAAATGGGCAAAGGATATGAACAGACACTTCTCAAAATAAAACATGTATGCAGCCAACAGACACGTGAAAAAAATGCTCATCATCACTGGCCATCAGAGAAATGCAAATCAAAACCACAATGAGATACCATCTCACACCAGTATGAATGATGATCATTAAAAAGTCAAGAAACAACAGGTGCTGGAGAGGATGTGGAGAAATAGGAACACCTTTACACCGCTGGTGGGACTGTAAATTAGTTCAACCATTGTGGAAGACAGTGTGGTGATTCCTCAGGCATCTAGAACTAGAAATACCATTTGACCCAGTCATCCCATTACTGGGCATATACCCAAAGGATTATAACTCATGCTGCTATAAAGACACATGCACATGTTTGTTCACTGTGGCACTGTTCACAATAGCAAAACAAAACAAAACAAAAACAACTGATCATTCCAAGTATTGGTGAAGATATAGAGCAACTGGAACCCTCATACACTGCCATCAATGATAGACTGGATTAAGAAAATGTGGCACATATACACCATGGAATACTATGCAGCCATAAAAAAGGATGAGTTTACGTGCTTTGTAGGGATGTGGATGAAGCTAGAAACCATCATTCTGAGCAAACCATCACAAGGACAGAAAACCAAACACCGCATGTTCTCACTCATAGGTGGGAACTGAACAATGAGAACACTTGGACATAGGAAGGGGAACATCACACACCAGGGCCTGTCGTAGGGTTGGGTGGTGGGAGGGATAGCATTAGGAGATATACCTAATGTAAATGACGAGTTAATGGGTGCAGCACACCAACATGGCACATGTATACATATGTAACAAATCTGCACGTTGTACACATGTACCCTAGAACTTAAAGTATAATAATAATAAAAAAATAATAAAATAATAAAAATAAATAAATAAATAGGGTGCTCTGAGCATGTGCGTTTGTTTCTCTTGATAAATACCTAGGAGTATAGCATCTGTCTCATATGGCAGGTGAATGTTTAAGATTTTAAGAAAATGCCAAACCCTTTTCTAAAAGTGTTTAACATTTTACATTCCCACCAACAGTGTATGAGGGTTCCAGTTGCTCTATATCGTCACCAGTACTTGGAATGATCAGTCGTTTTTGTTTTGTTTTGTTTTGCTTTGAGATGGAGTTTCGCTCTTGTTGCCCAGGCTGGTGTGCAATGGTGCAATTTTGGGTCACCACAACCTCGGCCTCCCAGGTTCAAGCGATTCTCCTGCCTCAACCTCCCAAGTAGCCAGGATTGCAAGCATGTGCCACCATGCCTGGTTAATTTTGTATTTTTAGTAGAAATGGGGTTTCTCCATGTTGGTCAGGTTGGTCTCGAACTCCCGACCTCAGGTGATCCGCCCGCCTCAGCCTCCCAGAGTGCTGGGATTACAGACGTGAGCCACCATGCCTGGCTGGAATGATCAGTCTTTAGTTATTCTAATAGGTGGGTAGTGATGTCTTAGTGGGGTTTTAATTTGCATTACTTTTTTTTTTTTTTTTTTTTTTGAGGAAACAGTCGCTTTGTCCCCCAGGCTGGAGTGCAGTGGCCGGATCTCAGCTCACTGCAAGCTCCGCCTCCCGGGTTTACGCCATTCTCCTGCCTCAGCCTCCCGAGTAGCTGGGACTACAGGCGCCCACAACCGCGCCCGGCTAGTTTTTTTCTATTTTTTTAGTAGAGACGGGGTTTCACCGTGTTAGCCAGGATGGTCTCGATCTCCTGACCTCGTGATCCACCCGTCTCGGCCTCCCAAAGTGCTGGGATTACAGGCTTGAGCCACCGCGCCCGGCTGCATTACTTTAATGTGTAGTGATGTTGAATATCTTTTCTACTGAATATTTGTTTGCTATTGGTATCTTCTTTAGTGAATCTTTGTTCAGATCTTTTGTCCATTTTCAAATGTTTTTTCTTGAGTTTTGAAAGTGTTTACATATTCTACATACAAGCTATTTGTCAGATGCAACTTGCAAATATTTTCTCTGAGCATGTAGCTTGGCTTTTCATTCACTGAACACTGTCTTTTGAAGAGCAGAAACTTTAAATGTTAATAAAGTCTAATTTATCCGTTTTTTTTTTTTTAACGGTCACGCTTTTGGTGTTGTATCTCAAAATCCTTTCATTAACCCAAGATCAGATAGATTTTCTTCTACTGTTTTTCTAGAAGTTTAATACTTTTAGGTTTTGCATTTACATCTGATTCACTCTGAGTAATGTTTTGATTATGGTGTAAGGTATGGAACAAAGTTCTTTTTTTCCACATGGATATCCAATTGTTTGTTAGAGAGCAATAATTTAGTCTTTCACTATTAAATATGATGTTAGCTGTCCATTTTTGAAGATGTCCTTTATCAGGTTGAGGACATTTCCTTCTATTTCTAGTTTGCCAAGAGTTTTTATCAGAGTGGCCGTGGTGTATTACTACTTGAAAGTGAGCTGTGATGGGTTAAATATGTCAAGTTGGTTGATTGTGTTTTTGAAGTATTCTATACACTTACTTTCTGTTTCCTTGTTCTCCCAATTATGGAGAGAGGGTCGTAGAAATCTCTGACTATTATTGTAGATTTGTGTATTTCTCCCTGCAGTTTTAAAAGTGTTTTTTGAGACAGGGTCTCCCTCTGTCACCCAGACTGTAGTGCAGTAGCACAATCTCGGCTTACTGCAATCTCCACCTCCCAGGCTCAAGCAATTCTCCTGCCTCAGCCTCCCGAGTAGCTGGGATTACAGGTGTGCGGCACTACTGCCTGGCTAAGTTTTGTATTTTTAGTAGAGATAGGGTTTCACCATGTTGGCCAGGCTGGTCTTACTCTTGACCTGAGGTGATCTGCCCACCTTGGCCTTCCAAAGTGCTGGGATTATAGGCATGAGCCACCATGCCTGGCTGTCCCTGCAATTATCTCAGTTTTCATTTCATATGTCTTTAAGCTCTGTTACTGTGTGCCTAAACATTTAGCATTATTCTGTCCTTTTTATGAATTGATGCTTTTATCATTACGAAATGATCTTCTTTTTCCCTTGTACTATTTTCTCAGAAATCTGCTTTATCTGGTACTAATATAGCCACTCCATCTTTCTTTTGACTTGCATGGTGTATCTTTCCCCATTATTTTACTTTTAACTCCTTGTGTTTATATATATAAAGTAGTGTCTCTTATTGGCAGCATATAGTTGAATCTTATTTATTTTTTATTATTGAGACAGAGTCTTTGTCACCCAGGCTGGAGTGCAGTAGTGCCATCTCAGCTCATTGCAACCTCTGCCTCCTGGGTTCAAATGATTCTCCTGCCTCATTCTCCCCAGTAGCTGGAATTACAGGCATGTGCCACCATACCCAGCTAATTTTTGTATTTTTGGTAGAGACGGGGTTTTGCCATGTTGGCCAGGCTGGTCTCGGACCCCCAACCTCAGGTGATCTGCCCACTTCAGTCTCTCAAAATGCTGGGATTACAGGCATGAGCCACTGTGCAAGGTCCTGAATCTTATTTTTTAATCCAATCTGAAAATCTTTGCCTTTGATTTAGGGTGTTTAGACCATTTACATTTAAAGTAATTGCTGAAATGATTTTATTAACTCTGTCATCTTGCCCTCTGTTTGGTATTTGACCCATGTTTCTTTATTCCTTTTTTCTTCTCTTCTGCCTTCCTTTGGTTTAATTGAATACTTTCTATGATTCTGTTTTACCTTCTTGTTGACTTATTAGCTATAACTGTTCTGGTATTTAAGTGATAAATTATAAATTTTATTTGTTTATTTATTTATTTATTGAGACAAGGTCTTATTCTGTCACCCAGGCTGGAGTGCAGTGGCTCTATCTGGGCTCACTGCAACCTCTGTCTCCCAGGCTCAAGCTATTCTCATGCCTCAGCCTCTTGAGTAGCTGGGATTACAGGCACCTACCACCATACCTGGCTAATTTTTGTGTTTTTGGTAAACATGACGTTTCACCTTGTTGGCCAGGGTGGTCTCAAACTCTTGACCTCAAGTGGTCCACCTGCCTTAGCCTTCCAAAGTACTGGAATACAGGCCTGAGTCATTGTGTCTGGCCAACTCTAAATTTTAGGGTTTATAGTATACATCTTTAACTTATCACTATCTACCTTTAAATAATATTATACCATTCATGTATAGTATTACAATAGTATACTTTCATTTCTTCCTTCTTAGTCTTTTTCCTTTTTTTTTTTGAGCTCTGAACCTTTTATTGGCCTCCTGCTCCCCAAAGGGTAGGAGGCTTCGGCTGGCTTAATGCCTGAGAACTTTGGTGTCGTTGGTCTCAGATACCACTTTGCCATCCACTCTCTGGCAGTTGGTGGTTTTTTGGATGGTTTGCATGGAGTTCCTGCTGTACAGGGCATCACCAAGATTGAAGTCCTCGCCATCTTCCAGGAGGCAGCGGTAGGTGGCGATCTCAGCCTCCAGCTTGACCTTGATGTTCATCAGGGCCTCCTACTCCTGGGCCTGGCGCTGTCCCTCTGCCCAGGTCTGTGCCAGCTCTAACTCCAGGTGCAGCAGGATCCCGTTGAGCTGTTCCGTCTGTAGGATGTAGCGGGCCTCCACCTCCCTCAGGCTGTTCTCCAAGCTGGCCTTCAGATTTCTCATGGAGTCCAGGTCAGTCTCCAAAGACTGGACTGTACGTCTCAGCTCCATGAGTGTTGTCTCAGCAGCTCCAACCTTGGCAGACTGCGTGGTGACCACTGTGGTGCTCTCCTCAATCTGCTGTCCAGCTCCTCTCGGTTCTTCCGAGCCAGCTTGTCATATTGAGCCCAGATGTCTACCAGGATCTTGGCGAAGTCCTGAGATTTGGGGCCATCTACCCCCACGGTCAACCCAGAGCTGGCAGCCTGGGCTTGTAGGCCTTTCACTTCCTCTTCGTAGTTCTTTTTCATGAAGAGCAGCTCCTCCTTGAGAGCCTCGATCTCTGCTTCCAGCTGCAGCCAAGTGACATTGGTGTCTTCGACGACCTTGCGGAGCCCATGATTGTCGCTCTCCACAGACCGACGCATGGCCAGCTCTCTTATACTTGTCTCTAAAGTCAGCAGCAGCCAGACAGGCATTGTCAATCTGCAGAACGATGCAGGCATTGTCCACAGTATCTGCGAAGATCTGAGCCCTGAGGTCCTTGATAGTCTTGAAGTAATGGCTCCAGTCTCTGACCTGGGTCCCTTCTTCTTCAAGTGCTCCCGGATTTCACTCTCCAGCCTCCGGTTCTCGGTCTCCAGGCTCCTCACTCTGTCTGGGTAGGAGGCCGGACAGTCATTCAGGCTTTGCATGTTCTCCTTCTCGTTCTGGATGCCTCCCATTCCTGCCAGATTCCCGGCCATCCCCACGGCCAGGCCCCCAGACACTATGCCACCCTGGAAGCTGGTGGAGCGGGACATGGAGATCTGGGAACCAGAGCCCCCGGCACCTGCATAGACGCTGGTGGCGCCTGGACAGAGCCCAGAGACCGGTAGTTGGTGCAGAAGGTGGAGCGAGTGGTGAAGCTCATGCTGTTCTGGGAGGAGGGCGAGAGGACAGGACTCAGGCTTTGCCGACAACGCTTTCTTAGTCTTAATGCTACTATTGTCAAAGATTTTGTTTTTATATATATTTTCCACAATGCATTTTTAGAGAGTCATGTATCTTTCAAATATATTTAAATAATAATAAAATATTATATATTTACTCATTTAATGAACCATACATGGTGCTCTTTATTCCTTTGTGTAGATCTGAATTTCTGCCTGTTATCAGGTTTGTTTTTTTTTTAAAGTCAAAAGAACTTTTTATTATGGAAAATTTCAGAGTAGATAAAAGTAGAGAGAACAGTATAGTGAACAATGTATCTATTACCTACTTCCAGTGATTACCAACACTTTTGTACTTTTTATATTTTCTGGCGTGTGCATGTTTTATATATTAAAACAAATATAAAACAATTATGAAAATAAAATACCATGTGCCTAAGCCATACTGCAGAACTATGGAGATAAATCCTCGGGGTCTGAGCCCAGGAATCTGCATTTTAACAAACTTCTGCTCCAGTTGATATAATTTTACTTCTGCCTGAGGACTTTCTTTAATATTTCTTGTGTTGCATATGTGCTAGTGAAGATGTCTTTCAGCTTTTGTGCATCTGAAAAGTCTTTATTTCTTCCTTATTTCAAAAAGATAACTATCACTGTGTAGAGAATTTTAGGTTAATACATTTTTAACTTCAGTTTGTTAAACATGTTACTCAACTTTCTTCTGGCTTGCATTGTTTATCCAAATAATCTGCTGTTCGTATCTTGGTTGCTCTTTGTACATATGTCTTTTTTTTCCCTCTGACTGTTTTTACCTTTTGCTCTTTATCTCTGGTTCTGATCAATTTTATTATGATGTGCATTGATGTAGAAACCCAAGGTCACAAAGGTTTAGTCCTTTATATTTTCTTCTAAGAGTTTTATAATTTTAATTCTTACATTTTGGTCTATGATATATTTTGAGTACATTTTTGTGTATTATGTGAAGAAAGGTCTAATTTCATCCTTTTGCATATGGATATGCAATTGTCTCAGCACCATTTGTTGAAAAGACTGTTCTTTCACCCTTGTGGAAAATCAGTTGATTGTAAATAAGGGTTTATTTTTCGACTCTGAATTCTAATCCATTTATATATATGTGTGTGTCTATCCCTATGCCAGTGCCACATTGTCTTAATTTCTGTATCATTGTAGTAAGTTTTAAAGTAAGGAAGTGAAATTCCTCCAAATTTGTTCTTTTATTCAAGATTGTTTTGTTTACTCTGAGGCACTTTAAATTTCCATATGAATTTTATCACCTTGTCAATTTCTGCAAAGAAGCCAGCTAGGAGTTTAATAGAGATTATGTTGAATCTATAGATCAATTTAAAAATATATATTCTATCTTTTTATTTACTTTCTATGAGGAGACATTGTCATCATATCTTCCTTTATTATTTAATCATGGTTTTCTTTAGTTTTTAAAATATATTTATAATGGCTGCTTTGAAATCAGTGAAATCTGACACCTGTGCCTTCTCACAGATAATTTCTGTTGTCTTCTCTTTTCTTTTTTTTCCTGTTTATGGTTTATACTTTACTGGTGGTTGTTGTTTGGCATGAGTTATAATTTTGTTAAAAAAACAGACTTTTAGATATTGTAGCAATTTTGCATACTGATTTTTCTCTTCCCTTCCTCCTTCCTAGGCTTGTTGCTATTTGCTTTATTTATTTATTTAGTAAGTTGACTGTACTATTTTAGTGAAGTCTATTTCCCTCATAGTGTGAAGCTTCTGATGTCATTGTTCAGAGGACACAGCCTTGGTCACATGTACAGTCACCCTGGGATGACAGTAGTTTAGCAGGGCACTTTCAACTATCTCTTTCCTCAATCTTTCTGTTAAGCTGTCTGCCTTTGTTTGAATCACAAGCAGCTCTTAGGCTGTACTAATTACCAGTCGAATTCTTTATTGTGTTCAATAGTATCCGATGGATTAATTTCTCCACTATTTGATCCTATTAAATTCAGACACATTTGCAGGGATAGTTTTTGAAGCCAGTCTTTGAGATTTGTTCTGATTCTAGGAGGGTTCTTCTTAGCTATCTCTTTTTTCAGTCTTCTCTGGTAAACTGGCTGGTCTATAATCTAGCTTGCTGCTCTCATGGAGCTACTGCTTCCTCTTAATTGCTTACGACCAAACTCTCCATTGTTTTTGAGAGTGGTCTTAGGCTTGAGCTCCCTGACACTGTGCTCCAAATAAAGTCAGTTTCTTTGGGGAGAGTTTTAGAGTACTCTGTCCTTACGGCCTGACTCTCCCACTAGGAAAAATCTCTGAGTAACTGCTTCAGACCTGAGGGTAGGGACAGTGGGCCACTTTTCTTGGAGTAGCACCCTTGCTTTATGAGTGGGTTGGTGGATATGGGTGGTAGTCTCTGGTCTTCTCACCTTCTCTCTCCCAACATAAAACCACTACCATGTGAGCAAATGAGGGCCAGGACATTAATGGGCCCAATATTGTCAGACTGCCATGACTATGGCAGCATCACCTTCCTATGAGTGAAGAAGGAGAGCCTCTGACTTTTTGGGTGGATTAACCTATAATTTAGCCTCTGTAACGAAGAACATGGAGAAAGAGGATGAGAGACGCTGGCAAACTTTCTCTCCCAGAAAGATACCCTGGCCCTTGACTGGGAGCTTCGAGGAAAAGAGCCTCATCTTTTTGGCCATGCCCACCTAGGGCCAGGCTTCCGTCATGCTGAGCTGATGGGAAGGGAGGGAACAGGTTATGCCCAAGTGCCACAGAGTCTTGCTGTCTGCAGTGCAATTAGGTAGATTTTCTTGAATGTTTGTTTGTTTGCTGTATGACTTAGGACAAGTTTCAGAGACTTTCAGTCGTCCTTGTTTTATAATTTTCACCAGTTTTGGTTGTTTTGTCAGGGGGTGAATCCATGGAGTGGTGGCCTCATGTCATAATTCTGGGTGTCATCTGACTGTTCATTTTTATGTACTTATTTATTTGAGACAGGGTCTCACTCTGTGACCCAGGCTGGAGTGCAGTGGCAATCACAGCTCACTGTAGCCTCAAATAACTGGGCTTAAGCTATCATCTCATCTCAGTCTCCTAAGTAGCTGGAACTATAGGCACACACCACCATGCCTGGATTAAATATATATATATATATATTTTTAGAAATGGAGTCTTGCTATGTTGCCCAGGCTGGTTTCAAGTTCCTGGCCTCTAGTGGTCCTCCCACCTCAGCCTCCCAAAGTGCTGGGATTATAGGCAGAAGCCACTGTGCCCCAGCCTGTTCATATTTTAAAATTCTCTTGTTCCTCTGGGTTTCATTATTGATAGTTCCGATTCTTATGTCTTCAAGTTCAGTAATCTTTTCTTACATAATGTCTAGCTAGTCTTTATTTTATTTTTAAATTTGTTTCTCTTGGCGGGACCAATCAAGTAGTTAATTTGCCTTTAATTCTAGCGAGTGAATTTTTCATATTGAACATTGCAGTTTTCATCTATTTAGAAGCTTGATTTGAGTCTTTTTGATATTTTCCTTGTCTCTACTTACCGTTTGAACATATGTAATACAGTTTAGTGCCTTGTCTTCTAATTCTAACATCTGTGTCACTTATGGATCAAATTTAATTTGTTTTTCTCATTATAGGTTGTATCCTCAGGGATCTTTGCTTAACCGGTAATTTTCGGTTGGATGCCAGACTTCATGAATTTTACTTGGTAGGGTGATGGACATTTTTTACGTTTATATAAATATTTGTTCTAGAACACAATGATGTTACTTGCGAACAATTTGATCTTTTCAGGTCTTTCTTTTTGAATTAGTTCAGCAGAACTGATTAGCATTTGGCCTAATTATTCCCTTTTACTATGTACCATCCCTTTAAAAGGAAAACTTTAGGCAAATTAAATTGAACACAGTTTAATTGAGCAAAGAATGATTCATGAACTGGGCATCCCCTAGAATCAGCAGCACAAGTCCAGGGCCACCATGTGGCCGGATAACATTTATAGACAGAAAAAGGGCAGTGACCTACGGAAAATGGAGGCGAAGCACAGAAGCAGCTGGCTGGCTACAGCTTGGCACTTGGTTAAACATGGGTTCAACACTTGGCTGCCTTTGAGTGGCCAAAATTTGGCTGCTATAATTGGCTGAGGCTCGGCTACTTGTTACAGGAGTGGGTTACAATCTGGTCACATGTCCAGTTAGGTTCCATTTCTCTGTGTATGGAAAAACATTTAGCCTGAACTTAAAATATGGAAGGAGGTAGCTTTAGGCTTCACTTAGTTTAACACTACTACTGTCGATGAACTATGAGGTTTTCTGGTCTGGCTGGTGGGAATAAGCACTATTCCTTGCTCTGAGTGAGCACTGTAAACCTCCATTCCTTTCAGGTGGTTCTCTCCCTTGTCTCCGATGACTCCTGCGCACGAATGTGCTGGTCAGTAGGTCCTCTGATGAATACTCAAGGATCCTCTGCAGATCTCCCAGTTCTCTCTTGACGGAGCTCTCTCTTCTCTGGGGCTGATTCCCATGCACTCTGGCCGCCTTGATCTCCCGACTCTCACCTCTGTCTCCGCAAGTCAGGGATCCACCAGGCTTTGCCTGTGTTCTCCACTCTGCACCACAGCCTGGAAACTGTCTTAAGGCCACAAGATGGGGCAGTAGCTTAGGGATCACTGATTGTCCTTGGTTGCCTAAATCCATGGTTTGAAACATTTTTTTTTAAAGTCTCATCTTTTGTTGTTGTTACTGTTTCAGGCAAGAACACAAATCTGGCCCCTGTTACTGTATTTTCACCAGAGGAAGGAGTCTAGAGTCCCCCTTTCAATGTCTAAATTTCTCTCAACCCAGCAAATGGAACTACATTAGATCTACATGCTGGTAAGAAAGCAAAAAGCATAGATAGTAAGATTATTTTATGTATAATAAGAAAAGCACTTAGACAAACACATTACTTTAAGATGTCAAAAACCAAGTGCAAACAGCTGCTCTGGATAAATTCTAACCTCTCCCGGTGGGCTGCATTTTCTGGAAAGATCTCCCCAGCCCAAGGAAGAAAAGGGATATAGTAATCACCTAAAACATTCAATAAGAACAGGCACCACTGTCTCAAACTTCCTTTTTATTTGTGGTGTGTCCTTCCTCTCTCTCTCCCTCCTTCTCTCCTAAAATTGCCGTATCTCGAACTGGCTTTAGCGCAACAAGGAAGACTAAAGTGTTTATGTTAGTAGCTGAGAATTTGGTTTTATTTCAAGTGTATCTCTTTAACTAAAATAATACTATGAAAGCAAAACATATCGGTGTTTCAAAATGTTTCCGTTTCAAAACCCAAACAACAGTTTTGAATACTTAACTTTCATAATCCTGTTTTTACCAGACACTGGAAAACATTGAAACCAAACCAATCCCCCAGAAATGTGTTCCTAACCACAACTCCGTGTAGGCAGACAGACAGAAGTTATGTCAGTTCCTGGAAAAGAAAGGCTTAGGCGCCACATTTAACCATTTCACCTTCTTGGTTCGTTTGTTCTTGGTCTGTCTCTCTTCAGAGGTAGTGAAGGTAGGAAGAGACACGTCAGCCCTCTTTCTGCCTCGGTTCGGACTGGGCTTCTGGACACTTACTGGTCTGCCCTGGGTTTCCTGGAGGCCTTTCTCTGGCTCCAAATCTCTTCTCAGCTGTGCCCAGAAAGAGTGGTTCTCCCTGGGTTCTTTCCATGTTGACCTGACCCCAGCGGAGCTGGAGGCTTAGCTGCAATGTGCACTGTGACGTGGTGAAGAACTCCCCTTGTGTCCTATTTTAAGACTCCTCTCTCATGGTTCCCGGTTCTGGGTGCCCTCTGCTCTAAGTGTTGCACTCCTGGGGACTCCTGCTGTCTGCACAGTCCACATGCACTGCAGGAGATGCCCAGATCCAGCCTCTTCGTTTGCATGTGGCTACAACTGTGGTGGGTAAATCTCAGGAGTGGTGTCCTGGTCAGCTCCTGTAGTGGAGGCAGGAGAGGCAGAGAAGGCCAGCCTGTAGACAGACAGAACAGAAGCGAAAAAGGAGGAGGCCTTTGCACTTCTAAAGCAAGCCCCTTCCTGATATCCAGATGTTTTATCTCCTTGACGTTAGGAGATATCATTGAAGCTGCTCGATAACTATCTCCTCTCAGCTACCATTTTTTCTGGCCTAATCTAGCTCTCCAGTTGGTTCCTTATTACATGGCACAGTTACTATTTTTTTTTTTTTTTGAGACGGAGTCTCGCTCTGTCTCCCAGGCTGGAGTGCAGTGGCGTGATCTCAGCTCACTGCAAGCTCCGCCTCCCGGGTTCACGCCATTCTCCGGCCTCAGCCTCCCGAGTAGCTGGGACTACAGGCGCCGCCACCACGCCCGGCTAGTTTTTTGTATTTCTTAATAGAGACGGGGTTTCACCGTGTTAGCCAGGATGGTCTCGATCTCCTGACCTCGTGATCCGCCCGTCTCGGCCTCCCAAAGTGCTGGGATTACAGGCTTGAGCCACCGTGCCCGGCCACAGTTACTATTTTTAAAAAATCAATTCTAATTGCTTGGGGGAAGTTAATAATGTAATATTTTCTACGTTTTGAAAGTTATGTGCTAGGCCGGGAGTGGTGGCTCACGCCTGTAATCCTAGCACTTTGGGAGGCTGAGGATGGCGGATCACCTGAGGTCAGGAGTTCAAGACCAGCCTGATGAAACCCTGTCTCTACTAAAAATACAAAAATTAACCAGGCATGGTGTTGCGTACCACAGCTACTCGTGAGGCTGAGGCTGAAGAATCACTTGAACCCGGGGGGCGGAAGTTGTAATGAGCCAAGATCATGCCACTGCACTCCAGCTTGGGTGACAGAATGAGACTCCGTCTCAAAAAAAAAAAAAGTTATGTGCTAGAAAAGTGCTGTCCAATAAGAATACAATGTGAGGCCGGGCGCGGTGGCTCACGCCTGTAATCCCAGCACTTTGGGAGGCCGAGGTGGGCGGATCACGAGGTCAGGAGATCAAGACCATCCTGGCTAACACAGTGAAACCCCGTCTCTACTAAAAATACCAAAAATTAGCCAGGCGTGGTGGCAGGCACCTGTAGTACCAGCTACTCGGGCGGGAGGCTAAGGCGGGAGAATGGCGTGAACCCAGGAGGTGGAGCCTGCAGTGAGCCGAGACTGCGCCACTGCACTCCAGCCTAGGTGACAGAGCGAGACTCAATCTCAAAAAAAAAAAAAAGAATACAATGTGAGTCATATATTACTTTAAATTATCTAGTAGCCACATTTGGAAAAGTAAAATGAAGCAGGTTTAACTCATCTTAATAATGTATTTTACTTAACCCAATATATCCAAGATGAGAAAAAACACCTGGGCCTTCAAACTGTGTTCTATTATCAGTTCTCCTTTTAGAGACAGTTCTCACTCTGTCGCCCAGGCTGGGGTGCAGTGGCACAATCACGGCTCACTGTAGCCCTGACCTCCCAGGCTCAATTGATCCTCCCCCCTCAGCCTCCTGAGTAGTTGGGATCACAGGCGCCTGTCACTGCCTGGCTAGGTTTTTTTTCTGTTTTTTTTTTTTTTTTTTTTTTTTTGTTTGTTTGTTTTTTTTTTTTTTTTTTTGAGACGGAGTCTCGCTCTGTCGCCCAGGCTGGAGTGCAGTGGCCGGATCTCAGCTCACTGCAAACTCCGCCTCCCGGGTTTGCGCCATTCTCCTGCCTCAGCCTCCCGAGTAGCTGGGACTACAGGCGCCCGCCACCTCACCCAGCTAGTTTTTTGTATTTTTTAGTAGAGACGGGGTTTCACTGTGTTAGCCAGGATGGTCTCGATCTCCTGACCTCGTGATCCGCCCGTCTCGGCCTCCCAAAGTGCTGGGATTACAGGCTTGAGCCACTGCGTCCGGCCGGTTTTTTTTCTGTAGTGACAGAATCTCCCTATGTTGTCCAGGCTGGTCTCAATTTCCTGGGCTCACATGATTCTCCTGCCTCGGCCTCCCAAATTGCTGGGATTACTGGTGTGAGCCACCACACAGAGCCCTACAATTAATTCTTGTCAACGTAAACTTTTGTATCCAAGACATTAGTTATAACATGCAAATACAGTGATTTATTAGCCTGAATCCTTATTCTGGTTTTTGTAAATACATTGTTGCTGATGAATATTAAAGAAACTCGTGAGTACCTCTTAGCAGAACTCTGGGCGATTGCTTAGAAGTGCTGTGATAGTTTCCACCATGGAAATAAGAGTGAAGGAGAAGAGTTGTTCATAGCGACTGGTGAGTGTCTCATCAGCTCTCTCTTCACTCCCTGGCTAGAAGCCACTAGGTGAATATCAGTGCCTTGAATTATGGAATTGGGGTCAAATAATCCAATCCTACACTAGGAAGAAGGAATTTAGTGTAGTAAAAAGAACACCAGAGGCTGGGCACTGTGGCTCGTGTCTGTAATCCCAGCACTTTGGGAGGCCAAGGCAAGCAGAAGTAAGGAGTTCGAGACCAGCCTAGCCAACATGGTGAAACCCTGTCTCTACTAAAAATACAAAAATTAGATGGATATGATGGCACAAGCCTGTCATCCCAGCTACTCCGGAGGCTGAGGCAGGAGAATTGCTTGAACCCAGGAGGCGGAGGTTGCAGTGAGCTGAGATTGTGCCATTGCACTCCAGCCTGGGCTACAAGAGCGAAAATCTGTCTCAAACAAAACAAACAAACAAACAAAAACAACAAAAACCACTAGAAATTTTCGTCAGAAGAAATTGTATGCTAGTCCTGTTTCTGTGTGACCAAAGGTAATTACTAATTGCACCCTCTGAACTTCCACATCCTCAACTAAAACATGTGGATGCCAGACTGGGCAACATGGCAAAACTCCGTCTCTACAAAAAATTACAAAAATTAGCCGGGTGTGGTGGTGTGTGCCTGTAGTCCCAGCTACTCGGGAGGCTGAGGTGGGAGGATCACTTGAGCCCGGTGAGCGGAGGCTGCAATGAGCAGAGATTGCACCACTATAGTCCAATCTGGGTGATAGAGTGAGACCAAGTCTCAAAATAATAATACTAATAAATACAAATACAACATGTGGATGCTTCACGGGCTTGCTGGAGGGGTTAATGACCTCACAGATTCAAAAGCAGTTGACATGTAGTGGATGTTCAATAAACATTCTCCTTGTCCCTTTCATAACTGAGACATGAAGACTATACACATTACAATCTACATTTTTCTAGATATAAATTTTTGTTCACAGAGTTGTTGAATATATAGTGTCTTCAATGGCATATTCTAATAAGAGATGGTACATTATCGGAGGACCTTGATTCAAATCCCACCTGCCATTTGCAAAATATTTGTCCCCTTGAGGTATCTGAAATTTGCTTTCTCATCTCCAAACAGCAAGATGTTACTAGCTTCTCCACGGGGTTACTGTGAGGGTTCAAAGTGATGCACATGCGCGTCAGGGGCTTTGTTTGCAAGTGAAAAGCTCTACCTCGACAAGCCTAAGCTCCGAGGGGGAATTTATTGGCACGTGCTGAGGCAAAGCAGAGGTGATCCAGTCCTGGGGAAGAACTGCAACCTTGGACTTAAACACTCTATTCCCTCTGTCTCTCAGATCTGTAACTAGGTGTTGGCACTTCTGTTCTGCTGAAACAGTTACCAAGAAAAGGGCTAGACCCGGGTTCTCGAGGCTCAAAACTCTCCAGTATGAATGCTGTCTCCTCGAGTTTTCACAGCCCGGACCATGCGCCCTAAAGCAGCTTTCAGGCGCATGCGCCATCCCTCTCTCCTCCCACGCGGGATGTGGGTGTGGTCATCACAGACCTTCCCACCTCTCTGAAATGGGGAAGTGGAAGCCACACTGAGCTCTCCCGGACTGACTTGGGTATATCAATTCTTTCTCTCCTCAGTGTGCGTTCTTTCTCAACAGATGCATCGCTGAGAGGCTAACCTGGAGGTTCAATCCCACTGAGTCATCGACTCTGCGTTCAGTCATGCCCTTGCCCTTATGTAGATAAATCCAAGTCAGCCTGTTCAGTTTTTCTTATGCATAAGAGAAAAAATATACAGTCATGCATTGCTTACCAATGGGAATACGATCTGGGAAAATGTGTCCTTAGGCGATTTTATCACTGTGCGAACATCATAGAGTGTACGTAGGCAAACCTAGATAGTACTATGCGGTATAGCCTACAGCTCCTAGACTACAAACCTGCAGCAGATTACTGTCCTGAATACTGTGGGCAGTTGTAACACAGTGGTAAGTATTTGAGCATCTAAGCATATCTCAACATAGGAAAAGTGCAGTAAAAATACAGTATTATAATTTTGGGAACACTGTCATTTATGCAGCCCATTGTTGATTAAAATGTTGTTATGTGGTGAATTACTACATACATGCATATGTTTATCTATTATTTATAAATGCATAGTGAATGATTTTTCTTCTGGCTCATTGAAATCCCTGAAACTCATTTTAAAAAAAATTTTACTTCAAGTTCTGGGATACATGTGCAGAATGTGCAGGGTTGTTACATAGGTATACATGTGCCATGGTGGTTTGCTGCACCCATCAACCCATCACCTAGGTTTTAAGCCCCGAATGCATTAGCTATTTGTCCCGATGCTCTCCCTCCCCTTGGCCCTCCCCCAACAGGCCCCAGTGTGTGCTGTTCCCCTCCTCATGTCTATGTGTTCTCATTGTTCAGCTCCCACTTATAAGTGAGTACATGCGGTGTTTGGTTTTCTGCTCCTGTGTTAGTTTGCCAAGGATGATGGCTTCCAACTTGATCCATGTCCCTGCCAAGTACATGATCTCATTCTTTTCTATGACTGCATAGTATTCCATGGCATATATACACCACATTTTCTTTATCAAGTCTATTATTGATGAATCCCTGAAATTGTTATTAATTCTTATTAAGTTTAGCCTAAAGCTGCCTCCTTACTTACTTTAAGTGAGGCCTGAAGGTTTATCCACACATAGTGACCTATGAGTAAACAAGACTCTAACCTATTTTGGTAACAATTGGCCAAGTGTCTGCCAATCGCAGGCAGCCAACTGTTCAAACTGTGTTCAAGTAAGGCAACCGCCAAGCTGTGAGCGGTCTGGCTATTTCTGTACCTCCCTTCCATTTCTGTATGTCACTTTGTTTTTTCTGTCTATATGTGTTACCCAATCATGTGGCAGCCCTGGAGTTGCTCTGAGGGTTCTGGGGGCTGCCTGATCCATGAATCATTCGTTGCTCAGTTAAACATTGTTCAATTTAATTTGTCTAAAGTTTCTCTTTAAACATTATTATTATTTTTTTTTTTTTTTGAGACAGGGTCTCATTCTGTTACCCAGACTGGAGTGTAGTGGTGCAATCTCAACTCACTGCAACCTCTGCCTCCCAGGTTCAAGCAATTCTCCTGCCTCAGCCTCCCAAGTAGCTGGGACTATAGGCACACACCACTATGCCTGGCTAATTTTTTGTATTTTTAGTAGAGATGGGGTTTCACCATGTTGGTCAGGCTGGTCTTGAACTCCTGACCTCACATGATCCATCTTCCTCGGCCTCCCAAAGTGCTGGGATTACAGGCGTGAGCCACTTTGCCTGACCTTTTTAACATTAATTTATTTTCTTTCTTCCTTTCTCTTCTTTCTTTTCTTTCTTTCTTTCTTTTTCTTTCTTTCTTTTCTCTCTCTCTCTCTTTCTTTCTTTCTCTTTCTTTCCTTCCTTCCTTCCTTCCTTCTTTCTTTCTTTCTTTCTTTCTTCTTTCGTTCTTTTCTTTTTTTTTGAGATGGAGTCTCACTCTGTTGCCCAGGCTGGAGTCCAGTGGTACGATCTTGGCTCACTGCAACCTCTGCCTCCCAGGTTCAAGCAATTCTCCTGCCTCAGCCTCCCAAGTAGCTGAAACTACAGGCACATGCCACCATGCCTGGCTAATTTTTTGTATTTGAGTAGAGACGAGGTTTCATTGTGTTGCCCAGGCTGGTTGTGAACTCCTGAACTCAGGCAATCCACCCACCTCAGCCTCCCAAAGTGCTGGGATTACAGGTGTAAGCCACTGCGCCCGGCCTTTGTTTTTATTTTTCAAGACAAGGTCTCATTCTGTTGACCAGGCTGGAATGGGATGGCACAATCACAGCTCACTGCAGCCTTGACCTCACTGGGCTCAGGTGATCCTCCCACCTCAGCCTCAGCTGGGACCACAGGCACATGCCACCGTGCCCTGCTAATTTTTTTTTTTGTAGAGATAGAGTTTCACCATGTTGCCCAGGCTGGATGAATAACTTTGGTTATTTCTTGCATATATCATGGTATTTAAAGTCCCAAGCTTTGGATCTAGGACAACTGTGACTTTCAATCCTGGTTTCATTGCTGCCTCACTGACATTTCAGGTTAACTCTCCCTTCAGGCTTGGTTTTCCTACTGAGTTACCTCACATATGATCTGATTTGCTCCAGCAGTCCTGTGAAGTATTAATAACCACAATTCATGCAGAGGCATCTGAAGCACATATGCTTGCTGATTGGTTTCATTATTTATTTGTATGTTCATTCTGGCCATGACCCGTCTCCCAGAGAAGCCAAAATCCCAAACTCCTATAAGAAATCAATAATATGTAAAAGAACAAAGCAAAACAAAGACACCTAAAATTGAATATAAACAGAAACAAATAAATCTAACTTTACATCAGATGATTACATAACCACACAGAAAGAATAAATAACTAAATTAGCCTCTGAACCCCGTGCTCTGATTGTATAGCCTTGGTAGATAGACAGAAAAAAAAAGGCTGTGGAGAAATTTTGAATTCACTTGTTAGTTTCATTGTTGGAAGCGGCATTGGTTGAGTGATACTGAAATTATTTTCTGTGTATTGAGGGATAGATAAGTTCCATGTTGTAGGGAGCCAGGGTTCTCACTGAGGGGAGAGGGAAATACCAGTAGGTCATGGGGAAAGGTGAGAAAGAAGAGCTGTGGCTGTCCTAGTGTGGGCTCCTGACTGTTGTTTTAATCTTATCCATTGAAAGGGCCTATATACCCTCTCCAATATCACTGAAATACCTAGCACGAAAATCTTGATGTCTAAATACCATTTCCCATTAAGGGGAATCATAGGTCCTTAGAGAAGTAGCTGACAGGTAAAGTAAAAGGTGATCTGAAACGCTTTTTTTTTTTTTTTTTAAATTGAGACAGAATCTCACTGTGTCACCCAGGCTGGAGTGCAATGGTGAGATCTTGGCTCATTGCAATCTCCACCTCCTGGGTTCAAGCGATTCTCCCGCCTCAGCCTCCCGAGTAGCTAGGGTTACAGGCACCTGCTATCATGCCTGGCTAATTTTAGTATTTTTGTAGAGACGGGGTTTCACCACGTTGGCCAGGCTGGTCTTCAACTCCTGACCTCAGGAGATCCGCTTACCTCAGCCACCCGAAGTGCTGGGATTACAGGTGTGAGCCACTGCGCCCGGCCTTGAAACCTTTACTATGTCAGATACATATTACTTACCAAGGGAAAAGGTACCTTTACAATGGGAAATCTAGCAGACACATCTTAACCCAGTCAGCTTCACCAACAATGGGATAAATTTACCTCTGTGCTCCCTGCTATTATACAATGCGAAGGATATGATATTACCTTTGCAGTATTCTTGCCAAAATGTTAACCTAAATCTTATTAGGAGGAAACAAGCAGTCAAATACAGACTGTGTGACACTCTATAAGACAACTAGCTCTTTAAACATGTTAAAATGTTGGAAGATAAAACAAGCTATGAAATTTTTCAAGATTAAAAGAGATTCTGGCCGAATGCGGTGGCTCACGCCTGTAATCTTGTAATCCCAGCACTTTGGGAGGCCAAGGTGGACAGACCACCTGAGGTCAGGAGTTCAAGACCGGCCTGGCCGATATGGTGAAACCCCATCTCTACTAAAAATACAAAAAATTAGCCGGGTGTGGTGGCGGGCTCCTGTAATCCCAGCTACTTGGGAGACTGAGGCAGGAGAATTGCTTGAACCCAGGAGTCAGAGGTTGCAGTGAGCTGAGATCGTGCCACTGGGCAGCCCAGCGCACTCCAGCCTGGGCACAACAGAGTGAGACTCTGTCTCAAATAAACAAACAAACAAACAAATAAATAAATAAAATGAGATTCAAAGAGACATGATAAATGCTAGATCCTTGATTGGATCTTGGCTCAACCATAACAACAAAAAAACTTTAAAGACTATTATTAGGACAGTTGGAGAAATGTGACTATAGAGTATCTATTAGATGACATTAATTAATGTATTAATATCAACGTGAAATATCTTGGGAGTGATAATGTTATTATAGTTTTAGACGAGAATGTTTATGTTTACGGGACATACAAGCTGAAGTACTTAGGGGTGAAATGTGATGAGAACTCGAATTTACTTGTAAAAGGTTCAACCAAAAATGTATGTGTGGTTTAGCCATATATCTATATCTATACAGAGAGAAAGAGAAAGCAAAGGTGGCAAATGCTATCAATTGGTAAAGGGTATCTAAATGGTTTGTTCTATTTTTTTCCATTCCTCTGTAGCTTTGAAAATTTTCAAAATAAAAAGTTGGGGCAAAACTCCAAGGTGACTTCTGGTGTAATACTGCCAATACCACCAATCTGCTTTCTGGCAGCAGCCGCCTGGCTAGAACATTAGAGTCCAGAGGGCCTCCAGAAAGAGGCCATATTGCTTTTCCCTGCTTGTTCGCATAAAGTTTTAAGACAGACTGTAAAGTTTGTTGGAAATAAAGTTCAGTCCTAGAGTCCAGAATCCAGAGTTGGAAAAGGGCTTAAAGTCGTATAGTTCAGTAGTTCCAGACTCTTGGATTTTATACACTAATATAAGTTAAAAAGATATGTATATACACACACACACAGAACAAAATAACACAAAAAATGAAGGGACTGACATTAAGTTGCTAATCCATTTTGTCTAGGAATGACTGACATAACAATTTTTAAAAACCCATCTATCATTCTGTTTTTATACTTATGTCATTAAAAATGTTTTTTTTTTTTTTTTTGCGGGGTCTCGCTCTTTCCCACACGGTGGAGTATAGTGTCCCGGTCTCTCAGCTCACTGCAAGCTCCGCCTCCCGGGTTCCCACCATTCTCCTGCCTCAGCCTCCCAAGTAGCTGGGACTACAGGCGCCCGCCACCTCGCCCAGCTAGTTTTTTGTATTTTTTAGTAGAGATGGGGTTTCACCATGTTAGCCAGGATGGTCTCGATCTCCTGATCTCGTGATCCGCCCGTCTCGGCCTCCCAAAGTGCTGAGATTACAGGCTTGAGCCACCGCGCCCGGCCAAAAATGTCATTTTTAACCACAAAAAGGCAATCTATTATTCTCAGAGTTAAGTTTTTAAAAAATTGGCAACATTCAGCCCTGTGAACACACACCTTGTCCTTCTTCCCTTCCTTCTTTCCTTCCTTTACTGACAAATAAAAACTGTATATAGTTACAGTGTACAACATGATGTTTTGATATATGTATACATTGTGGAATGGTGAAATCAAGCTAATATATCCTTTACTTCACATGCCTATTTTTTTTTTTTTTTTTTTTTGGCGGGGGTGAGACTATTTAAGATCTATTCCAAGCGGTGTTCAAGCGTAAGATCCACTGCGGTTAGCTCTGTAGTCAGTACGTTGTCCAGCAGGGTGGGTCAGGCTGGACAGGAAAGGGGTGGCGGGCTGCTGAGTCACCACATAGGTTCTGGGGAGCAGTTCCTCCTGTGGGGGTCATGTGGCTGACGTCCTGACAGGTGGCAAGTCTGTCCCTACAGGAGGAGGACAGCTAATTCCTCTCCCCAGAACCTCTTCCACCTGTACATCTCTGTCAACAGTGAGTCGTCCGGGCGCGGTGGCTCACACCCATAATCACAGCACTTTGGGAGGCTGAGGCGGGAGGATCACTGGAGGTCAGGAGTTCAAAACCAGCCTGGTCAACATGGTGAAACCCTGTCTCTACTAAAAATATAAAAAATTAGTAGGACGTGGTGGTGGGCGCCTACAATCTCAGCTACTCGGGAGGCTGAGGCAGGAGAATTGCTTGAACCCGAAAGGTGGAGGTTGCAGTGAGCCGAGATTGCGCCACTGCATTCCAGCCTGGGCGACAAAGTAAGATTGTCTTAAAAAAAAAAAAAAAAAAGAGAGTGAGCCACTCCTTTAGATGGGTTGGGATGAGCTGCTCTGTTGCGTCCGCTCTTTGACTGTTACTCTGCCATCTGGAGCACCTCAGAATGTAGAGGCACCTCAGTTTTGCCCCCAAGTAAGGTCAGGTATGAACATGAAAAGCAGTAAACCAGGAACTGATCTTTCTCTTCTTTGACGAGTATGCTTGCACTATTTGAAGGTTGCTGTTACGCTTCTCTTAATCCTCTCCAGACGGAACACACCAGTCTTTCAAAGATTCTTCTTAGTCTGGTGACTGGTGATTTGTTACATTCTTCTTGGTCAACCACAAGGTGCCAGGACTAGCGTGGTGCTAGGGTTACCTGCGGGGCCCTGTGGTGTCTCCAAGGCATTGTAGTGACATGCTCAGTGAAGAGGACCTGTCAGGCATGTCATGGGTGGCTCAGAGATCCTCAGCGAGGGGATGTGGCTGTCTTCATGAGAGGCACGAAGGACAGCCGCGTCCTCAGACTCTTGCTCCCACAGGGTCACACATCTCTTTCTCTCTCTGCACATTTGGCTCCAGGCCCTCTCTTACCTCACGCCTGAGACCTGCCCCACAGCTCCTGAGTCTGCATCACCTTAGTTCCAGTTGCACATAGAAGCCAAGTGGACCCTCAGGACCTCAGGTCCAAATCCCCGCAAGAGAATTGCACTGGTCTACCTTGGATCAGACATCTACCCACGCCTACCCGTGGCCAGTTGGGGTAGTAGTAAAGCAGTATCTGCCAGGTCTCCAGCCCCACCCTCCCCCACTTTTGTTTTTTTTTTTTAGGATGAGCATTCTTCAGAGGAAAGAGTTTTTCTGAACTGGGCAGAGTCTTCATGAAAGCATCTGCTGTAAGATTCTTTAACTTTTGACTGTAAATACAGAAAAAGGAATAAATCAGAAAAAATGAACTCACTTTGGAATGGTACACTCAGTGTATCAAACAATGAGACAGAAACGCCACACACAGTCTGTGGCTGGCCGCGACAGCGGCTGGGCGGATGACAGCTGTCCCGCCCTTCCTGCTAAGCCTGTCTTTCCTCTTGCTTAATCTCTGCTGGGGTCTGACATGCCGATCTCTGCTGCAGTGGGCCCGGGCGTTAGGATTAAAACAAATTTCAGGGATTTCCATAGACACTTTATCTGTACATTCTCAAAAACCACTCAACAGTTGTCTCCTTAGTTCTAGTTAGCGCGTGTGGGAGCTATGTCGCAAGGCTGGAAGGTAGGAGGTTTACATCCTTTCAAAGTGCCTTGCGTGTGCATGTGGCAGGTCCTCATTATTCCTGTTAGTCCAAACTGCACCGTTTTGTAAGCTCCCTGCTATGTTGCAGACCTTGGCCAAAGTGAAACATTTCACGAGGGTTTGGGCCACAAGAAACATCCTGCTTACTAACCACCTGACCACAAGGCAGACAGGCAAAGGCCCAACTAAAGAAACACCCCTATCATATTCTGCTGGGAGAAAGGGCAAGGAACACCACATTCTGCCGGAGCAAGAGCCAGGACCGCCTCATCATGGGAAGATTTTATCAATACCCTGCCGGGCAGCAAGCCATACTGCCCAGACCTCTCCCACCCATGCTGATACGTACCCCCAGCCTGTAAGCAGCGGTGGGCTCTGGCGTTAAGCCGGTCCCCACTCCCGCAGGTGTCTGCAATATGCCTGTGTTGCTGTTGGAGCTGCCCTCTCCCTCTGTGGGTGTCTTTCTTTAACCCTCGCCTTCCCTTCAAAACCTAACAATCCCGATGGTGGGTCTTCTCTGTGTGTGCTGTGTCTTCTCTTTTTCTCTGACCTTCTCTGAGCTATGGCTCTGAGATGGTTTACGACAGGCACCTGCCTCAACCTCCCAAAATGCTGGGATTACAGATGTAAGCTACTGCTCCTGGTCTAGAAAGGACACTTTCATACCCACAAGTAGGAAAGTCATACTCTCAGAGTGATATAATTGGATACTTGGATACATTTCCTGCCAAGAAAAGCTTATCACATTCTTTGTCCCCACTCTCATTTTGCTGCAGATTGGTGGCAGTTTGTCATGGGCAACTTGGGAGCCATGTTTTAGGCGTGACATGCAATGGGAGATAGGAGAAGGGCCAGGCCTGCCCTCCACGAGCTTGTCCCCAGGACCTCAGCTGGAGGCAACCTTCAATGGCATCTTGTCCAACCTCCTTCTCAGTGTTTAGATGAAAGAAATGACACAGCTGAGGTCTAATAATGGAGACACAACCATGACACAGTGTAAAATGTGGAAATCCTCTCAAGGGGGAATGGAAATTTCCAATGGGAATACTCTGAACTGCGCAGAGGAAAGAGAAAGCAGGGAGGCTTGAGGAAGCAGCATATAAACTAGACATTGAGGAGTGCTGTGATTTAGGCCAATGCTTCTCCAACTTTACTGTACGTCAGAATTACCTGGAGGGCTTGTGAACACACAGAATCCAGTTTCCAAATTAGTAGTCTAAGCAGGAGCCTGCAAACTTGAATTTGTTACCGTTCTCAGTGAGCAGTATGGCTTGCTGCCCAGCAAGATATTGATAAAATGTTCCCAAACTGTTTCTGCCGAGCCTGGTCTGGAGACTATGCTTCGAGAATCACCAGTTTAGATGTCCAGAGATTTGGGACTTCAGCAAAGGTACAGAGGCCAAAAGGTAGGGTGGGTTGGTGTAAGGAAGGTGGGTAGGTGGGATTCTGTAGAATAGCGACTGCTGTGCTAAAGAGTTTAGACTTTACTTCGATGGGCAATGGGAAGGTGTACAAGAGTTTTGAACAGAAGAGTAGAATTTAAAATCTTCTCTTTTTTTTGAGATGGAGTTTTTCTCTGTAGCCCAGATCTGAGGGCAGTGGTGTGATCTCGGCTCACTGCAACCTCTGCCTCCTGGGTTCAACCGATCCTCCCACATCAGCCTCCCAAGTAGCTGGAATTACAGGCGCACGGCCACCACATCCAGCTAATTTTTGTGTTCTTAGTAGAGATGGGGTTTCACCATGTTGGTGAGGCTAGTCTCGAACTCCTGAACTCAAATGATCCACCCGCCTCGGCCTCCCAAAGTGCTAGGATTACAGGCGTGAGCCATCTTGTCTGACCAAGAGTAGAGTTTAAATCAGTATCACATACGAAGGAGTGAAGTGTGAGTATATTCTAGAACAGGGATGAACTTTGGAAACATTATGTTAAGTGAATGAAACCAGACACAAAAAGACACATGTTGTATGATTCCATTCATTTTCTCAACAAATATTTTTTGAGCATCTAGGGTACATCCTGGTGCAAGCACATGTCTTGTTATTGTGGCCAGCTGGGGCTGGTTTAACACACCAGATGTTTATATTGTTTCTTTTTCATTTTCTAGATACACCTGTTTTCTATTCCTGGTCTGAGCTACAGCCCTCCTTCTCAATCTCTTGGATAGTAAGGAAGTAATGCCTCCTTCATTTCTCTTCTCTGGATCATGCCCTGGGATTAGGCTAGATAATGCAGTCCAGACAAGGACCTGGACGGGTAATAGCATGGTCACTGAAATCTCCCAAGTGTGGCCTTCTCCACCTCAGGCCCACAACCCCACTCAGTGGCCTTGCTATTCTGTTCGGAACCACCGTCTTCAGCTCTGACTTAACTCTGCCTCTCCACCTGGCCCTTCTTTCTGGTTCTGCCACTTCTTGGGCACTAGGTTAACCTTATGGACCATGGCTTTTCTGCTTTGGACCTGGATCTGTCGTCTCACATTTTATTTTTATTTTTTAATCATTACTGCCTTTTCCTCATAACATTAACGGGACCAAATCCGTGTTTATACACATGAATTCTCACACTGGTGTCACAGCAACAGAAGTCTGGGAAACAGCCTATTTCCTAAAAGGGCCAGGGTGCAGAGGTGAGCTCGGACTGCAGGCTTCCTGACGCCAGGACTCCCTGGTGACTTTTTGCTCCTGGCTGCATGTCTGGCACATAGCAGTACCTAATTCATATTTGGGAGAGCAGAGTCAGAACCAGTATGTGTGCATCCTGGGTAGTGGATTCAGGGCAAAACATATTAGCTGAATATTATATTAATTGGGGTTCTCCAGAGAAGCATGAACTAATAGGTAGATGGATGGATAGATAGATTTTAGGGAATTGGCTCATGCTATTATGGAGGCTGGCAAGTCCAAAATCTGCAGGGCAGGCTGCAGGCTGGAAGCTCTTGGGAGAGTTCCTGCTGCAGCTTGAGTCTGAAGGCCCTCCACTGGCAGAATTCCCTTTTCCTCTAAGGAGGTCAGTCTTTTCCTTTTAAGACCTTCAACTGATGGCTGGGTATGGTGGCGGGTACCTGTAGTCCCAGCTACTCGGGAGACTGAGGCAGGAGAATGGCATGAACCTGGGAGGTGGAGCTTGCAGTGAGTCAAGATTGCGGCACTGCACTCCAGCCTGGACGACAGAGCGAGACTCCGTCTCAAAAAAAAAAAAAAAAAAAAAAAGACCTTCAACTGATTGGATGAGGCCCACCTACATTAGCAGAATACCCTGGTTTACTGCAAGTCCACTGATTTAAATGTTAGTCTCATGTAAGCTATCTTCACAGAAGCATTTAAAATAATGTTCGATGAAATATCTATGGCCTAGCCGAGTTGATACATGAAAGTAACCATCACAGGCTGGGTGCTGTGGCTCATGCCAGTAATCCCAGCACTTTGGGAGGCCAAGGCAGGCAGATCACGAGGTCGGTCAAGAGAGTGAAACCATCCTGGCCAAAATGGTGAAACCCTGTCTCTACTGAAAAATACAAAAATTACCTGGGCGTGGTGGCGTGTGCCTGTAGTTCCAGCTACTTGGGAGGCTGAAGCTGGAGAATCCTTTGAACCCAGGAGGCAAAGGTTGTAGTGAGCCGAGATGGCATCATTGCACTCTGGCCTGGGCAACGGATCAAGACTTCTTCTCAAAAAAAAAAAAAAAAAAAAAAAAATCTATCTATCTATCTATCTATCTATCTATCTATCTATCTATCTCTCATTGTTGGGTTTATTGTTTACTCTTTAGGTAAGAACTGTAGGGCACTAAAAATAACATAGTTGAGTGGGAAATGTGTTTCACAGACATGATCTCATATGTTCTACAAACATTTATTATTTTTATTCTTTGGGAGAAATTCCTCAGCTCTGCAGGGAAAACACCAAAATGTATTTTCTGAATCCCCTCCAGTCAATGGGGAGAAATACCAGTGTGTGTGTGATTATGCCAGCCAGCCCTGACTCACTCATCTTTGCTGCTGATTCTCTATGTCGAGCTTTGGTATTTTATTTCCCAGTCTGTTCAACATTTTTTTCCTGCATATCCCTGGTAAGGCCTCAAACTAAAAACTGAACGCATGGGATGCTAATTTACATGTTTACTGAAGTGTGCGGGCTTGAATCGTGTCTGTGGCCCACCAAGGCAGACCTTTGCAGGGACTCTGCCTCCGTTTCAAGAACAATGGCACCTTCCTTTAGACAGGGGGACAGTGACATCATTGACATAAGAAGCCTGGCAGGGCCCGTGGGTACCTGGTACCTAGCTAGTAATTAACACTCAATAAGTGTTGCTGTGCTTACTTGCATCATGCTCCTTTCCAGACGTTCACAGTCAAAAGAGAAGAGTAATCCTAGATAATCCTTAAACCTTCTGTTTAAGTTTCATTTTCTTCCCTTCCTTACCCTCTATATGCAAATGTACGTTTGGCAAGCAGCAGGGAGCTTTCAGATTCCTTATCTCTCACACCCACCAGAACCTAATTTTGTTCATGGAGAGTAAAAAATAAAATAAATATTGCATTGGGGGAAAGATATGTGAAGGCACCCACATGACAGAGAATGGCTGTAAGGATATGAACATACATAAAGTAAGAAAGTGTGATTCTAAAAGAGCAGTTTCTTGTTGTTTGAGCAGCCTGACCGGGACTTGTCCTTTCTGTTCCACTCTAACCAACACGGAGCCTTAGGTTTTACAACTTTGATAAGTTGGTAAGTGAAACATTTTTTCCTTTTTTTTTTTTTTCTGGAGACAGAGTCTTGTTCTGTTGCTCAGGCTGGAATGCAGTGGTGCAATCTCAGCTCACTGCAATCTCTGCCTCCCGGGTTCAAGTGATTCTCCTGTCTCAGCCTCCCGAGTAGCTGAGATTACAGGCATGCACTACCATGCCCGGCTAATTTTTGTGTTTTTAGTAGAGATGGGGTTTCACCATGTTGACCAGGCTGGTCTCGAACTCCTGGCTTCAAGGGATCCACCCACCTCGGCCTCCCAAAGTACTGGGGTTACAGATGTGAACCACTGCACCCAGCCCAAAATTATTCCTTGACGCTTTAATCTGTATGCTTACTTACTTGTGAAATCGAATGCTTTCTTCATACATGCATTTCCTACTTGTGAACTCCCTGATTGCATCTGCTCATTTTTCCTAATGGATCTTGGAGGTTTTGTTAAAAATTATAATGATAAATAATAATCTATTAATTCTTTCTATATTGATTATTAACTGAGTCATATTTATGCCAAATATTTTCCCAGATTGCAGTTTTAAAAATTGTGTTTATGATATTTCTTCCGTAAAGCAAGTGTTAACATTTTGGTGCTGAAACCTGTCAGTCTTTCTCCCTGTGATTTTTGAGAGTAAATCTGCATTTCCTTCTCCCCGCTTCCTCCCCCATTTAGGAGAAATGGAGCCAGGGCCCCTCTATCCTCGGCTAACCACAGTAAACCCTCGGCTAATCTTTTTTTTTTTTTGAGACACAGCCTCACTCTATCGCCCAGGCTGGAGTGCAATGGCGTGATTTTGGCTCACTGTGACCTCTGCCTCCTGGGTTCAAGCGATTCTCCTGCCTCAGCCTCCTGAGTAGCTGGGATTACAGGTACCCACCACCACACCTGGCTAATTTTTGTGTTTTTAGTAGAGACGGGGTTTCACCATGTTGTGCAGGCTGGTCTTGAACTCCTGACCTCAGGCGATCCACCTGCCTCTGTCTCCCAAAGTGCCGAGATTACAGGTGAGTCACCGTGCCAGGCCTGCCACTGGCTAATCTTGATGCCCCAGTTTTGAACATCTGCTGACAGTAGGACCAGGGGAGGCTGCATAGCCTGAAACTCAGGAACCACATGTGGGCTAGGGGAAGAACTGTCTGGAGGAAGGCCAGCTTCCCAAAAATCTTTACCCAAGGGAGAGTTCTGCCTTAAAGTCCTTAAAATGCCCTCTACCAGAGCTACTGAAGGTTGGTTCTTAGGGTAAGGTTCAGTTCAGTAGAAGAATATGACATTGGACACAAGTCATATGCAGGAGGGGAAGTGCAGGAGGGGAAGGGCAGGGAGTCGGGAGAGAGGTAGGGCTGGGGCCCTACCGGGAGACTGGGAAACCAAGCCCTCTTTTCTTATTTCCTATTTTTGTTCCTTTTTAGACCCAGTATGTCTTTCAGTAAAAAAACTGTTATTTAGCTGAAGTTAGAATTTGCATATTTAAGCCTCCCATGTGAACTGAGTGTAAGATGGAGAATCATAAGTAATTTAGATGTGTATAGCTATGCATAAAGTACTGACGCTGTTTTCTAAATCTGGAGTCTTTTCTACATTCAGAACAATTGAGGAAGGAAGTGAGGATGTCTGGAAGTCAGCACTTCCTTTTTAATGGATAGTAACAACCCAGAACGGTTTTATGGGCGTAGGGAAGGGGACAAGGTGACAACAATTGCAGTTCACGTGGGACTGAAGTTTCCCAGAATGAGGGACAGCCAGGACTAAAACCTGGACAGTCCCATGCAAACTAGGATGCTTTGTCATCTGGACTTGCTATTCACACACACACCCCCCACATGTGTGTAACCCTCCCCCAAAATAATGCAACAGCCTTTCAGTATCCATCTTTGACAGAGGATGGAACTACGGGTTGAAGAGACTCAGATACTTCCTTAAATTCACACAAATTGGGCATAAAGGAGCCTGCATGTAAACTTGGTTCCGTCTGATGTCAGAGGGCCCTTTCTACCCTCCATGCTTGGGATTTATCAGTCGGGTCGGTGAACTCACTCTCTCACCCACCTACTCACCCCATATTTTCAGAGAGCAGAATATGTGCTATGCGAAGGATTGGATTATGGATGATTGAGAACAGGCTCTGTTATATTGGTAATTGGGAAAGCCCAGGGACAGCAAGGAGAATAGTAGTTCAAGAATAATCTTAAATAAAATGTATGGGAGGCCACTGTTTTGGACTGAACTCTTACACTAGGCCCAATGGACCAGACCAAACCAGAATGGAGTCATTCCTGCTAGGTGCCAGGCTGTCCGGCTGAACTTTAAAAAGGGCAGCTTTCCAAAAAATAAGAGATGCACAGCAGCCAATCAAAAGGACCAGTTTACCTGAGCAGGTTTGATGAGGAAGTCCCCCATGCTTTAACTCTGCAAGAGAAGTAACTCTAAAATGCCAGTCTGCCTTTTGTTCCCTGTTTCTGCTTCTTCAGCCTTTCCTGCCTATAAAGCCAAGTCCTTTGCCTGGCTTATTGGAACATATTTTCTCAGTTTTTGGATGGGACGCTGCCTGATTCATGAATCAGTAATAAAAGCCAATTAAATCTTTAACGTTGTCGAATTTTTTTTTTTTTTTTTAACAATAATAACCTCAGTAGAAATAAAATTTGCAAGAGGTCTAATGTAATTGGAGCCTTAAGGCAACTCAGTACAGTAGTTCGGTACTCTTAGTACAGGTTAAACATCCCTAATTTGAAATCCAAAATGGTCCAAAATTAGAAACTTTTTGACTGCTGACCCAATGCTCAAAAGAAATGCTCACTGGAGCATTTCGGATTCAGGATTTTCGGATTAGAAGTGCTCCACTGGTAAGTATAATGCGAATATTCCAAAATCGGAGAAACACTCCTGGTCCCAAGCATTTTGGATGACGGATACTCAACTTGTACACAAATATTCTTAGAGGCACTTCAGATTAGGAAGAGTCTGTATTAGTTTCTTCCTCATCTAGGGCAGTCTTGGGAATTCAAACAAAACCCAGATTTTCCTCTATCACAAACACACACACTCACCTACCAGTTGACTAGGTTCAAACTCCAGCCATCCTGAGCATCTTCTCCTTTACTTGGGGGTTGGTTTCAGTTGAATTCAAGGTTTGGAGTCTCTGGAATTTATACTCATTTCTTGAATGAGAAGAGTTACCAAAATGAAGCAATTACACCAAGCCTCAGACATTTCACATCATACAATAGTCTCCCGTTTATATGTTTGTCTCTTTCCTTTACTGCTCGGCTTCGGCGTAAGTCCTCTTCCTCCACCGGCCATTCTTCCAGTGTCTAGCACAGTCAGGGTCTGCTACTCGCCGAATGGGTGGGTAAACAGCTAAACACAGAAATCCCTGCAATATAAGAATCGTTGCCAACATCTACAATTAAACCAATTTTTAGTTGATAGCAAATAATGTTAAGGTACAAAAAAGTGAAACACAACTCCTTTTAAGAAAAAGAAATCCTAAACTCCACAGTATTTCTCTGAAAAATTGCAAGAAAACTTACATGACTCGCCAGAAGGAACAACCCAAGACAGCCTATGAAACAAAACTGGGGTTGTGGCGACTTTGATCTGCATCATTAATTTAATTTCTCAGTTTTACAAGTAAGCAATGAAAATGAACAGGACTGATTGAATTACATGTTACTTAGGGCTTTTGGGAGGTGGTCACAGCTGAATCAATCCATTTACCTTCCATGGGAGGTGTTCATATATATCTTATTGCTTATTTTCTTTTAACCCAACACTTTAAGCTCAGCCAGAGATCCAAGGGACGGTGGAGGTTGCTGGGCAGGAGTGTCAGTAAAGAGGCCAGTGAGATGCTGAAGATGGCTTAAGCTGCCCAGTGCTAGCACTCAGGAATCTGAAAAATTTAAACACTATCACCTGACACCAATCCTCTGTGAGGTCCCAACAGAGCCTTCCTTGTCTTCAGCGAGAGCTGTCTACTTGTTCTGCAACACTTCTGAGCGCTCCCATTCGAGGCGATGGAGACGATGAGGAGGTGAGCCCCCACCCTCCCCGTTTCCCATCTAAGATGTCACCACACTTTCCACAGGAAGAAGACATCTGGAGTTGCAAAAGGAGGCTGTGCAGTTTCTATCCGCTTACCTAATAGCCCCTCCACCGAGCAGCCACCTTCCTTGGGGTTCTCAGGAACACTCCCCTTCCCACAGACAAACGCTGTTTCCAGCCTTCACCCACCAGCTACTGTCTCCTTTTTCAAGTCTGTGGGTGAACTGTGGGGTCCACTCACCTCTGTTTTTCTAAGTCCCTCAAATCCCTTTCCTACCCTGGTATGTCCAGGATTCATCTCCTCAAAATTGTTTCAAGGGCGCGAGTTACAAATAAGATTAGGTAGCACATGCTATTTAGAAAGTTTCAGAAAGAGAAGGAAAGAAGGAAGGAAGAAGGAAGGAAGGAGTTGTTACGTAAATGAGAAATACTGAAAGGCTGTTTAACTGATATTGCAGACACTATAGTTCCATAAAAAAGATAAATTATGAAAAACAAGGGTTGTAAACACTTTTATTTTTCCTTAATTGACTCTTGAGCAAACCAGATGACTCAGTACTGGTCTCCAGGGATCAGCCTGTGCTCCAGGGTGTTGTAACACATTTATATTACTTATCCTATTTAACATTTTGAGTCATATTATTTTCACAGAACCTTATTTACTATAAAGTCTCATAAATCTACATAGTATACACATTTCATTTAATATCTAAGTAACATATACTATTGTACACCATTAAATACACCCAGTAAAGACACCCTAGTTTGCTTAATCATTCCTCAAATGTTAAGAGATTTGAGTTACAATTAATGCAACAATCCTCCCTTTACCTCCATGGAGATAATTTTTTTGTTGTTCTCTAACCCATTTATTTGTTTCTTTGTCTGCATATGTGTTTATACTCAAACAGGCAGCTTTGTTTACTCTTCATCTTTGTATGTTAATGTTCAACAAAGGATTTCCTGAATCAAAAAACATGGTCAGTTTTATGACCATTCCTGGCTTTTGCTGTTGGAGACTTTATAGCAGCAGAGAAGTGGAGGTCTGAATTAGCACATGACCATTTACGTTACAAAATTCTCATAAGAAAAACTTGCATGTTCTATTTCTTAATTTGATAAATTGTCAGTTATGTACCATCGAATTTTTATCCCTGCTGAAGTTATACCCGAACTCCATATTTGCAGGGAATTCCAGAGGAGTCAGGATGGGCCCTCAGTGCAGTAATCATAGAGTGTAACAATAGAGAACATGGCACTTTTTTAAAAAGTTGAGGGCTACCTCTGACCTGTCACTCCTGAAATATGTCTCCTAGCAGTCATCTTCCTGCCTTCCTGGGCTAGAGCTTTATAGGTTACCTTAGGGTGATCATGGGGACCTGGTTTTCATGAGGCCATGTTTAAGTTCAGGGGTGACCTGGCTGGGGAGAGGGTATAAACCCATGAACACGGGCCAGTTGACAGACTAGGATTGCCACTTTGTAAAGAAGAGCCCAAGGCCTGATCAGAATGAGACACAAATGAGGTCATTTTTAATAGAGCTAGGGGTGGGGAGAAGGACAAATGGACTGGGGCAATTCTCAGGGAGGGAAGGGCTGGATAGGGGACTATTTTGGGAGAGCCTAGAAACCACACAAGCGTCCCAGACACCCGGGCTAGTGGAGAGGAGAGCGGAATGAGAGCAGTCATGAAAAAGGGTAAGGGAACACAAGAGAAATTCGGTTTGCTTATTTTTGTCTGGGCACAGTTTTGCCCTTAGCAACCTAAGGCAATTTCACAAAACTCCACTCAGGGCACAGGATGTAGAACACGGGGGAGGCTTCCACTGTGGTTTGACTGGCTTTTGGGAACCGAGCTGGAAAGCCAAAAGGACACGTTTCAGTGTGGACATCCAAGTCTTAGTGGGTGTCCTGAGGGCAGGCGAAGGCCTTGGGGGAGGTGTCTTTGCAACTGTGTAGCGGTGGTTTTCTGATTAGCAAATCTGAGGGCAGGGAGATACTGTGATCAGGACTGTTTGATTCTGGGCAAGCCTCTTTTCACCCTGCCCACATAGAAGACTCTGCTTTGGATACAAAGTCAAGGACAGATACTGATACAATGGACCTGTAACTTGTGCATGGCTGCCTTTTGAACAATTTAGTCCATTTGAGTAACCTCCACAAGCCTGCACTTCCAGAGCAAAGTTCCTGCTCTTCTGGGGAATTTAATTGTGAACTGTCTGTTTTGGGGCCCATTTTGACTCCAGTATTCCAGGACTTACCTCTTTGGAGGCCTTGATTTGGAATTTCCCATTGGATGGGGCTACTTGGGTATGGGGTAGCTTCAACCTGGCTTCTGTAAGAACAAAGCCAGATGATCACGGTGGGTGGTCTGCTAGGAGAATGGAAACGCCATTGATTAAAATCGAAAGGTTTGGAGAGGGGCCTGAGAGTTTGGGATAGGAGATGAAGTTTTTAAAAATCAGTTTTTTAAAAAAAACACTTCCCATCTGAAATGCCAGTGAATGGTCCAGATAGATCACACTGAAAAGGCTGACCTTTCTGTAGCAGCCACGAATGAAGTCATCTGAGTGGATGAGGTGCTCTAGGCCATACATGGAGAGGAAAGAGAACACAATTACCCAGGCCTCCCGTGACTGCGCGCGGCCACAGCCTCTGCTCATTTCCTAGTTAGGAAGGACGCGGGGGTCTGCTGGGATCTCCACGTTTCTACCTGTACTTCTGAGGACTGGGTCTCTGCCCACACCAGTTGCAGGATTCGCTCTACTGAGAAAGAGTTCTGCTCCAGAATATGCAAGTTTCCTGTTTCAGACACGGACAGCCAGTTTTGCTTCTAGTATCATTTTCAGCTACCTACAGAAAAATGAACTTGGCTGAGCTGAAGAGCCACGCGTATGTTAAACGGCAGCTCGGGTATTAGGAACGCCGCGAAGGCAGGCCGAAAAGTGAACCCCCTTCTCCTCGCCCCTGTCCTCACAGCGGCCCCTTCAGTGGCCTGACTTTTTCTGCCCGGGACCCAGAATGTGGCTTGAGGATGGGACTAACCCGCAGACCTGCAAGCGCTGCCACGCAAACGGCCTCGGCCAGAGCAGCCGCTTCTCGGCTCAGAATGGCATCTCCAGGGACCCTCGTGCAGTGGGGCCAGGTCTCCACCGGGCCGGTCCCGTCCTTCCTACCCGGGCCCTGCGGCCAGGCGGGGCCGGGAGCGGCGGATGCGGGAGGGCGCCGGGGGAGCCCGGCTCGCGCGGGGCTGGTCCGAGGGCGGAGGCAACCCGCCGGCGACGCCGCAGGTCCCGGGTGGCTGACGCCGTCCGGGGGCGTTCCTGGGAGCTGGGGGCCGGCGAGGCTGGACCCGACGCGCCCGGGAGGAGCCGGCCGGCGGCCACGTGACCCAGCGCGGCGGGGCCGGCGGCCCAGAAATAGCAGCGGCGGCGGTTCCGCCCGCGGGCGGCGCGAGCGAGGAGCCGAGGCGGGAGAAGCCGGCAGGGCGCGGGCGCGGCGGCCCCGGAGGATGCTGCTGAGCCCCGGCCCTGCCTGGCCGCGAGCACATGATGGCTATACGGGAGCTCAAAGTGTGCCTTCTCGGGGTGAGTCCTGGCCGCCCCCCGCCGGCGGACCCCGGCCGGCGCCCCCGCGCCCCTTCGCTCCCCTGGTCCCCGCGCGCGCAGACCCCGCCATCCCCTCGCTCTCCGCTCTCCTCTCGCAGCTTCCGTCCCCCTCGTCCGCGCGCCCGCTGGTTCCCCGGGTCCCCCTCGCTCCCCCAGTCCGTGCGCCCCTCGCTCTCCGCACCCCCTCTTGTTCCCCGCCGCCCCCTCGTCCGTGCGCCCCTCCGGTCCGCCCCCGTCTCCCCCTGCCGGGGTCCGGGGCCGAGCCTGCCCCGGGCTTTTTCTGCTCTTTCCTCCCGGCCCGCGAGTCCCCGGACCCGCGGCGGCCTCGCGGGGACCCCCGGCGGGGACGGGGCAGTGGCTGCGAGTCTGGGGCCCCGAGGGCTTTCTCCTCCGCCTTTGATAGTTTCCTTCCGGCAGAAAGTTTAAGTTGCTCAGCCAAGTCGCTGAGGACTCCTTTGCCTCCTGGGGCAATTGATTGTTCACTTAAAACACAAAAATAAAACCAAACGCGAGCCCAGCCAAGGGGGTGAAAGCCGAGGGCGCGGCCGGGGTGGAAGGTGAGGCGGTGACCTGTGCGGAGCGCGCCCTGCAAACTTCCCTGCTGCGGATGAAAGAAGCCGGCTGGGAAAGTCCTCCCCACCACCACTTCTCCTAAAGTGGGGCTTTCTCAGCCCGAAGAAGCCTTAAAGCCGCCAGAAACAAAGAAGCAGTCAATCCTTGCGGTCAGGGGACTGCAGACCGGGGACCCGGCCAGGACGCAGGGAGCCGCTGGCGAACCGCCCCTGAGAATTCAGATAAACGTAGGGTCGCTTCCTTTCGGGGGCCCACATCGCATTCCAGAATTCCTTCTTCTAAAAGAAGAGCTGGTTCTAAGGGCGTTTTCAGCAGCCTTTGGCATCTGGTGTACCCGCCCATGTCACTGGCAAAGCTGGTCTCATGAAAACCATTTCCTAAAAAAGAGCAGCGAAAGGGTCGCATTCTTGTGCGAACTGGTCTGTCAAGATGGGGATACAAGAACTGTAGAAAGAGGAAATGATTTCGGTGAGGACTGAACTGTGCCAGCGTCTCTAGGCTTCCTCTAGGCTCTTCTGGAACCTCTGGCAGAACCTTGTTCTGTCCACCGGCTCCCTTCACTGGCCTCTGCCAAAACCATCCCTTACCTTAACTCGATTGTCCGGTTGGCCTAGAATTCCAGAGGATCTGGGAAGGCCCTGCCCTCCCTGGTAGCCCCTGGCACAGATCCCCACCTCCCCCGACTTGCTCAGCCACAGCCAGGATCTAGCCTGGTCCTTTCCCTGTTGACCTTTTTGTGTGTCTGGAGTGGGTTTTCCTGTTCCCCAGGCCCTCTAATATTTCCAGACGTGAATTCCAGGAATCCCGTGCTTCCCTCTTGAGGGGCCATTTCAGCCTCAGGAAAGGCCTTCAGAGACTTAGAAGGAATGTCATGTTCCAAGGAATGAAGGGGCAGCCTTGATGTGCGCTGTGTTTGTCAGGATTGGCCTTGGGAAAAATGAAATAAGACATGTTTTTGCCTTTTTTTTCTTAAACTCTTTCTCTTCACTTTTACTGAGGTGGTCCAAGCCCTGCCCTATCACAGGACCCCTTATTTTCAATTTCGGCATTTAGGGACAGGTCTCTATATCCTCCTACCAGGACACTGATCAGGTGGCAAGAACCCTGTGTCAGGAGGCAGGAAACCCAGGCTCTCATTCTTTCCCACCAACGAGCTGTGTCGCTTTAGCAAAGCAACTCAGCGGCCTCATCTATGAAATGGGCATAATAACATGTTCCCCCTTAAGGCAGAGGACTATACCAGATGATCTCCTAAGATACATGCTACCATTTCAGGGTGGCAATTAGCAAACCTGGGAGAGGAGGAAGGTGGAGGAAATCTCTTTACTTCTTTTATCTCCAAGAATGATACGCACTCTTTGAGTGGCTTCCTGCAGACAGTGCCTTACCTTTGCCAGTTGTGTGTGTAGGAAATTGAACTTGGAGTTGGAAGAACCATGCCAAAGCAGAGAAAGAATAGGTTTCTGGGCAGACGGAGGCTTTGAAACATCAATCGTGGCTGGTCGCAGTGGCTCACACCTGTAATCCCAGCACTTTGGGAGGCTGAGGTGGGGGGATCATTTGAGGTCGGGAGTTCAAGACCAGCCTGGCCAACATGATGAAACCTGTCTCTACTGAAAATACAAAAAAATAACCGAGTGCTAGTGGTTCGTGCTTGTAATCCCAGCTACTCAGGAGGCTGAGCTAGGAGAATCGCTTGAGCCTGGAGGTGGAGGTTGCAGTGAGCTGAAATCGTGCCACTGCACTCCAGTCTGGGTGACAGAGTGAGACCCTATCTCAAAAAAAAAAAAAAAAAAAAAAAAAAAAGAAACATCAATCATATCACACCACATCTGTGGCTTCCTTTTTTTTTGAGGGTGGCTGTAAGTTTCAGTTTTATTGAAATCAGAGAACATTTTATTTGAAAAGCCAAATGATCTTATTGTCCACACTGAGTAAGATTTGCCACATCCCCTGGTTTGGCTGGCTCTTTCCTGGTTGAGATGTGTGCAGCAGGCTGTGTTTCTAGCTGCTCATCCAATTAGGCTGGTTCTCTGGGTGGGATAACATTTGAGGTAGATCAAAGCCATTTAACTGTCTTCGGTTTACTCTCTTCTCTCTCTCTTTTTTTGTTTGTTTTGAGACAAGGTCACGTTCTGTCACTCAGGCTGGAGTACAGTGGTGCCATCATAGCTCACTTCACCCTCGAACTCCTGGGCTCAGTGGATCCTTCTGCATCGGCTTAGGTTTATTCTCTTGATTCCAGAGACCCTGTGGATCAGTTAGTGCTAAGTCCAAAAGTCCTTAAAAAAATATGTATATTTTTGAGATAGAGTCTCACTCTGTCGCCCAGGCCGGAGTGCAATGGTGCCATCATGGCTCACTGCAGCCTCAACCTCCCAAGCTCAGGTGATCCTCCCACCTCAGCCTCCCAAGTAGCTGGGACCATAGGTGTGCACCACCCACCCAGCTAATACTTTTTGTTATTTTTGTAGAGATGGGGTCTCCCTGTGTTGCCCAGGCTCTTTCAACATTTTAACAGGAATTGGGCTCGTTTGTTCTTTGCATAGGGAGGTGTCTTTTCTGGGTGAAGTTTTGTGTGTTGCCGGCACTCAGCTTCCTGTTTTTTAGCCATGAGACACCTCCCTGAAGTCTTGGTATGACCAAGACCCCGACAACCACACCTTCTTTCTCCTTTTTAGAATCACTGTCTGTTGGGTTTCCCTTAGAAGGTGACAGAGAACATAGACTTCGTAACAAAATCTCACTCTCACTGGGAAGGCTGAGGGGTTGGTCTTTTTGTGCCTGGTCCTGTGCTCAGTGAGGACGTGGGGACATGCCTCCCATATAAGGTATAGGTTGTTTTAGGCATGGGCAGTGGGAACTTTCAGCAGAGGCTCCCTACTGGTCACTGTTTGCTGTAGTTTCCTGCTCCATCCATGGGGTCGGAGGTCTTACCTCCTGACATTAGAGTCATTTGCAGCAGGTGGGAGTGAAAGTGGGCCGGTGCCAGGTCTTCTTCACCTGAACTTCATCTGTTTTCCTGGCATGTTAGGAATGTTCAAGCTTATTTCTTTTGGTGAATGCTCCCACATGGGATGGACAATGGCCTGTGGAACATTCTCTGAATGCTTTGTGTTCTTGGAAAACCAAGGACTGGAGAGCACTGGGTTTGTTTAGGTTACCTCTTATAAATTCTTGGCTCGCATCTCATGTGTGGACTTTCTCGGGTTCATTCCACATGGGGACAGCCCAGCAAGCCTTTGTGAATGCCCTTTCCTGGCCTGAGCCGAGTCACCTGTGGAAGTCAGCCTTGCAGGAGGGTGTGCTTGATGGGGGAAGCACCCTGGGCAGGACCCTATAAGCTTCCTTCTTACCAGGAAAGTGTCATTCGTCCCACTTTGTGATCTGAACCGGTGTTATGAAACATGAAGCTTAAAGGCAACACCCTTTAAAACAGCAAAGTATGTTAACAAAAAAAAAAAAAAAAAAAAACCTAACAAAAACAACACTGAGGCAGCAGCTGCTTCAACCCCAAAGGTGGAAAGTTTCCCAGTATGCATTTTTAACACACATCACCACGTGGCAAGAAGCAGGAGAAAGGCAGAGAGTGGGGAGGAGGAGAAAGAGAAGGAGGGGACCTTTGTTTTGTTATTTCCTTGGGGTATTTGTGCGCGTGCACTTAAAAACTGCTTCCTGATGGAATCCCAAAGAGATTTATATTTGGACTTTGGTTGTCTTGACAACAATTTAGAAATTTCTACCACTTCCTCAGTAGCTGAGTGATCAGTTAAAAGAGCCGATGGCTTCCCTGCTTCTGGTAAGGAGCTTGTTGAAGCATCTCCTTGTGATCTTGGAATCTATATGGTGGCTCATCAAAGAGCAGTCAAATACCTGGGATTTGGTGAGACATCTGGGTAATGGGGACTTTATCTATGTCCAAGGCCTTCACATGGGCCTCTTGTCTCCCCAGGGACACTAGGATGCAAAAGAAGAACAGATTTATATTCATGGTAAGGCAGATCATCAGAACTGCGCAACCTCACATGAGTTGCTTTGACTGCTATATGAGAGAGTATCCAATAAGGTGATAAGAATTTGTTAGTGTTATTGTGGAAGGAAGGAATGCATAGGATAGTGGGTTGGGCTAGGTAATGATCACATTTGCTTTCCGAGTCGGAGATTCTAGTAACTTACTATTTTTTTTTCCCCCAGAGACTGGCATTTCTTGGGGAGGAGGGATGGTGAGGAGGGTGGAGTGGCTAGCCACAGCATTTATTTCTTGGCACAACTGATTCCTCTATTAAATTGAACCATTTGTGGAAAGTATGTTCAGCACTGGTGACTCTGGGTAGCTTCTATGTTACATGAGAATAAATATGATATAGTAGGGTATCTTCCCAGCAGTGCCTGGCATATGGTAACACTGTGTCTAATGCACTTATCCCAGGCTGATGGAATCCATCAGGGTCCCTTTGTTCCTCCTTTGTTCAGGGTCAACATTGCTGCTTTCATCCTCCCTCAGCTTTCAGAGCTCAGTGCGTCTCTGGAGCGTGCATCAGAATCATTTGAGGAGCATTTTCAAGCTTCTCATGGTCCTTTCCCCCATCCCTTGTGTCTTAATTTGAGCTGCTGTCACAAAAATACCATAGGCTGGAGGGCTTAAACAATAGACATTTAATTCTCACAGTTCTGGAGGTTGGGAAGTCTAAGACCAAGGTGCTGGCAGATCTAGTGTCTGGTGAGGGCTCGATTTCTGGTTTGCAGACAGCTGCCTTCTTGCTGTAGCTTCACATGACTGAGAGAGTGCTTGGTCTCTTTCTCTTCTCATAAGGACACCAACCCCATTCGTGAAGGTTCTACCCTCATAACCTAAGCACCTCCCAAATCCTAATATCCTCACTTTGGAGGTTAGGCTTCAAAATGTGAATTTTGGTGGAGGGACACAAACATTAATTCCGTAGTACCTTGTCAGTTGCTTTCAGGCATGTGGCCTCTACTTTTGCCCTGGCCCAATGACACTGTTTTAATGAGCGTGATATATCCCTTAAGTCTGCTCTAAGGCCATAGCCATGAGAAAATAGGAAACTTTACATTTTAAGATGCTAGGACAGTGGTTCCCAACCTTTTTGCCACCAGGGATCAGTTTCATGGAAGATGATTTTTCCACAGATTGGAGCAGAAGGCTTTTAGGATGAGACTGTTCCACGTCAGATCATCAGGCATTAGTTAGATTCTCCTAAGGAGCATGCAACCTAGATCCCTCACATGCGCAGTTCACGACAGGGTTTGCCCTCCTGTGAGAATCTAATGCCACCATTGCTCTGACAGGAGGCAGAGCTCAGCTGGTAATGCTCACTCACTCTTCACCTCCCGCTGTGCAACCTGCTTCCTAACAGGCCATGGGCCAGTACCACCCCAGGGGCTGGGAACCTCTGTGCTAGAGCGCAAAAGATTTTGAGTTCACTAATTGGAAAAGACCTTTAAAATTTAATTAAGCCTGGTAGATAACACTTATTTGGTGTTTGCACGCCTGTGCAGATTTTATACTTTCATTTATCTTAGTTTTTATCATTTATGATATGTGTTTGAAGATGAAATAGGTATTCATTCATTCAGCCATTCACCATTCATGGAGTGTTTCTTTTATGCTGGGAGCCATGGGTGGCCACATGTAGACAGGATGGCAGTGATTGCTGCTTCTCAAGGACACGAACACACCAGCAGTGAGCTCTGTGGCAGTGACTGGATTCTGATTATGGTGCTTACCATGGCCCACCATACAGACCAGAAGTAGTGTGGTGTGATGATGAGAAATACTGACTGTCATCCCGCTTATTAGACTTGACGGCATGGGAGGGACAGAAAGCTCTTGCTCCAGGTCTATCTTGGGTACCTGCTATTGCACAGTGCTGTGCTAACTCTGCTAGAGACAGAAAGTAGGTCAGGCAGGGATCTGGTCCCTGCCTGGCATGGAGAGGCTTCTGGTTGGTTCCTGTGCCACACGCACAGGAACGCGGCCCAATGTGACAGGTGTGTGCAGGAGCTATTGCATGTACAGTGGGAGATGCTGGGAGTCGAACCCCATGGGGGCTGTGAAGTGGGGAGCTGGGAAGGTTTCTTGGAGTAGGAAGGATTTGAGCAGTGCCTAAATGGGTGAGTAGGGCTTTGACAGGGAAGGAAAGGTGGGTGTGCACTCCAGGCCCTGGCAGGGGGCTTGAGATCTCACTGTATTTTCTGGCACAGTCCCTCCTCTCCCAGCCTGCACACTCTTCCATTGACACCCCCTACTCCCTGTCTCTCTAGCACTGGGTCTTTTATTTTTAATTCCCTTTGCCCCGTGTTTTTTGAAAAATTTAAAACTTACACAACAGTTGAAAGTACTATGAATGTTCCCTAGATTCAGCAGGGATAACATTTTGTCACTTGTCCTTTCTCTCTCTCTCTCTCTCTCTTTTTTTTTTTTTGACATGGAGTCTCGCTCTGTCAACCAGCCTGGGGCGCAGTGGCACAATCTCGGCTCACTGCAACCTCCACCTCCCGGGTTCAAGCGATTCTCTTGCCTCAGCCTCCTGAGTAGCTGGGATTACAAGTGTGCAACACCATGCCCAGCTAATTTTTGTATTTTTTTTTTAGTAGAGATGGGGTTTCACCACGTTGGCCGGCTGGTCTCAAACTCCTAGCCTCAAACAATCTGCCCACCTTGACCTCCCAAAGTGTTGGGATTACAGGCGTGAGCCACCGCACCTGGCATGTCTCTCTGTTTATAAATAATACTAAACATTTTTTTTAACCATTTAAAAGTAAGTTGCAGACATGGTGGCACTTTACCCCCAAATACTTCAGTATGTGTCTTTTAGGAAAAAGGGCATTCTCCTATGTAACCACAATACTATGCTCCCATCCCCTAAACTGAACCAGGTGCAGGAATAGTATCAAATATGTACTCCATGTTCAGAGGTTTCCAGTTGCTCCTTTCCAGCTGTTTAAAGGGTGCAGTTAGACATCATGTATTGTATTTGGTTGTCCTGTCTCTTCAGTCACTGTGCATCTAAAACAGTTCCCCTTCTTTTTACCCCATTTCTCTGGCATTTTTGAAGAATCCAGGCCAGTTGTCTTGTAGGCTGTCCCAAGATCTGGAAGTGTCTGATTGTTTCCTCATTGCTTCTTTCAGGTTCAGTGTTTTGGTGAGAATACAGCGTAGGCGATCTTGAGTGGGCTTATTTTTTAACATGATCATGTATAGTGTTAAAATACTCTTTCCCATTTATCTCTGTGGCATTTATTTAAAAAAATTTCTTAGCTTCTGCAAGTGTCAGGCAGTGGTGTGTCTGACACAGGACTTTGACCTCTTGGAGCCTACATTTTAGCAGGAAGGTGGGGAAGTTAAATCCTATGGTCTTTTAGGAGGTGGTATGTGCTTTATGGGAAAAGAAGGCAAGAGGTGGGAGTGGGCTGGCGGGGGTGACAATTGAGCGTGCTCAGTGTCTTCAGAGCCCAGGGTGGAGGCGTCTGCCTCTTACTTATCCATAGGTTGATACTGGTGTTACAGCTTCCTCCTGTGGTAAGCTGCTGAGCTTTGGAGAGGAGAGTATGTCCTAAAGAGCCAGAGTGGTCATTCTTGTTGCCTAACTTTGTCAGCAGAAATGAGGAAAAGAAAAGTGGAATTTTTATTTGAGACGGAGTCTTGCTCTGTCGCCCAGGCTGGAATGCAGTGATGTGATCATAATTCATTATAGCCTCCAACTCCTGGGCTCAAGTGATCCTCCTGCCTCAGCTTCCTGAGTAGCTGGGACTACAGGCGTGCCACCACACTTGGCTAATTTTCTTTCTTCTTTTTGTTTGTTTGTTTTTGTAGAGATGGGGTCTTGCTGTGTTGCCCAGGCTAGTCTTGAATTTATGGGCTCAAGAAATCCTCCCACCTCAGCATCCCCCAAAGTATCGGGATTACAGGTGTGAGTCACTTTGCCCAGCCGAAAAGTGGACTTTTTTTTTTTGAGACAGGGTCTCACTATGTCACCTAGGCTGGAGTTCAGTGGTGCCATCACAGCTCACTGCAGCCTCAGCCTCCCAGTCTCAAGTGATCCTCCTGCTTCCAAAAAGTGGGATTTATCATCAGGTCACCAAATGGGTTTTCACTGTGGGATCTTTTGATGAGTCTTTTTCAAATACATTTCCTTGATTTAGATGTCTCAGGCCTGCTTGAATTCTCTAGAAGTCATGAAAGTGGCTTCTGTTTGCACCACATTAAACCCAGAAGATATCTTAGGCTACCTTCGGTCCCCCCAGAGGTGCATAGGAGACTTGAGTTATCAGAAAATTGAAGAGGCCTGCAGGACAGCAAACAGAATACAGGGAAGTCATTTCCCTTCTATTTTCTCTTCTTTGAACAGGATGCCACAGACAGCTAGATCCCTTTCTATCAATGTATTTTTTTTTTTTTTTTTTTGAAGAAAAAGATGCCTTCATTCTCCAGGACTACTGTCTGCCCTCATGGAATCACTTTCCTAACTAGGATCTGCAGATATAATGTGTAGCCCTGGGAGGGAAGGACAGAGGGAGAAAGCGGGAGAGAAAGAGGAGAGAAAGAGGAGAGAAAGAGAAAGACAGAGAGACACGCACACGTACACATACAGACACACGCACACACAGCATGCAGAATATCACATAAAACTTGCCCTCTGCTGGCAAAGAGAAAGAACAAAAAGCGTTTTTTATTTTTGACAATCAGATTATTGGCCAGGGCATTTACATTTATAGAGGTTAATTAAGAAAGTTTTATTTATTTACTTTTTATTTATTTTATTTACTTTTTTGAGACAGGGTCTTGCCCAGGCTGGAGTGCAGTGGTGCCATCACAGCTCACTGCAGCCTCGACCTCCTGGGTTCAAGCAGTCCTCCTACCTCAGCCTCCCGAGTAGCTGGGACTATAGGTGCCCACCCCACACCTGGATACTTTTTTTGGTATTTTTTGTAGAGACGGGACTTGCCACATTGCCCAGGCTGGTCTTGAACTCCTGGGCTCATGTGATCCACCTGCCTCAGCCTCCAAAAGTGCTGGGATTAGAAAGTGTTTTTTAAAGTTTATCCCATGGCATCAATACTACATAGTTAATTTATACTTAATTTTAGCAGCTAAAATATTTTCTGAACTTTTTTTTTTTTTTTGAGACAGAGTTTTGCTTTTGTTGCTGAGGCTGGAGTGCGGTGGTGTGATCTCAGCTCACTGCAACCTGCAACCTCTGCCTCCTGGGTTCAAGCAGTTCTCCTGCCTCAGCCTTCCAAATAGCTAGGATTACAGGCACGTGCCACCATGCCTGGCTAATTTTGTATTTTTAGTAGAGATGGGGTTTCACCACGTTGGTCAGGCTGGTCTTGAACTCTTGACCTCAGGTGACCCACCTGCCTCGGCCGCCCTAAGTGCTGGGATTACAGGCATGAGCCCCTGCAACTAGCCTTATTTTCTGAACTTTCATAATAAACTTCTAAAGAGCTAACGTTTTTCATTATCAAGTAGTTTAGTCTTTTTGGGCTGTTACAGTAAAGCACCATAGACTGGGGGCTGATGAACAACAGAAACGTATTTCCCGCAGTTCTGGAGGCTGCAAGTCCACCATCAGGGCGCCTACACGGGCAGGTTCTGGTGAGGGCTCTCTAAGGGGTTGCAGACTGAGTCTTCCCGTCGGGTGAGGGAGCTCCCTGGGGCCTCTTCCATAAGGGCACTAATCCCATTCATGAGAGCTCTAGCCTCATGACCTAATCACCTTCCAAAGGCTGTACCTCTTAATATTATCACTTTGGAGGTCAGGATTTCAACATATGAATTTTGGGGATCACAAATATTCAGACCGTAACATAAAGTGATGCATGCTATTTACAATTTGAAGGCCAGGCATGGTGACTCACGCCTGTAATCCCAGGACTTTGGGAATCCAAGGATGGTGGATTGCTTGAGGTCAGGAGTTTGAGACCAGCCTGGCCAACATGGTGAAACCCCGTCTCTGCTAAAAATACAAAAATTAGCTGAGCGTGGCGGCGTGAGCCTATAATCCCAGCTACTAGAGAGGCTGGGACATGAGAATCGCTTGAACCCAGGAGGTGGAGGTTGCAGGGAGCGGAGACTGTGCCACTGTACTCCAGCCTAGGCGACAGAGCAAGACTCTGTCTTGAAAAAAAAAAAAAATATATATATATATATATAAAAAAATAAAATTTGATCTAATTGTGGGGGAGGGGAAATGATCAAGTAGTGAAATGATACATGCTGATTGTAGTTTTAGACTGCAGAGGTGAGGAATACAGGATGATGGTTTTAATCCCATTTCTTAATAATGACACATCATTGTACTAGCTGTCAATAATATCCTATTTGTTCTCCTCTTTAGTTTGTTTGTAATCCCACAGCCAAAGAGAAGTCATCCTGCTTGCCCCCCTTTTCTGTAACACTTACCTCCTCGTTTAATTTCTTTTTTTTCTGTCTTTCGTTTCACGTTTGGAGGATGGCTTTATATTTTAGGACCAACATCAACCTCACCATCCTGCCCTGTATTTCTTCTGTTATGTCGCTGCTTTTTTCTGCCCCTGCAGGATCATTTTCTTCCATCATTTTAATTTGTTTTCTTATTCTCTCCACTTCACACGATGAGTCATCAGCCCCGACCTCTTGGAAAGAGGCATCCAGGGCTTCGCTTTTGCAGGAAAGTGTTTCTAACCCTGCTTTTCACTTGCTCCCACCCTTTCAGTGGGACTGGGCCAAACTGCTTCCTGCTGTGCCACAGCAGCACTCAGCAAGCTGCAGGGTTGCCATCAAGCCTGGCCAGGCTCACCCTTTTTTTTTTTAGATGGAGTCTTGCTCTGTCACCCGGGCCGGAGTGCAGTGGCGTAATCTCCGCTCACTGCACCTTCTGTCTCCTGGGTTCAAGCAATTCTCCTGCCTTAGCCTCCCAAGTAGTTGGAATTACAGGCATGCACCACCACGTCTGGCTAATTTTTGTATTTTTAGTAGAGATGGGGTGTCGCCATGTTGGCCAGGCTGGTCTTGAACTCCTGACTTCAAGTGATCTGACTGCCTTGACCTCCCAAAGTGCTGGGATTACAGATGTAAGCCACCACACCCGGCCTGACATCTTTAGTTATGAGAGTTGTATTACATGGGTGCTATGTGGTAGTCTCTGTCCTTGAGTTTTACAGTCTAGCAATGTCCTTGGCCTGCTAGGGCATATGTGGGAAAAGTTAGGTAACAACACCAGACATCCCAATGGGATACTGCCAGATGCTTAGTTGCCAGATGTTCAGCAGGTGAGGGCTGGTGGAGTTTGGGGTGACCAGGAAGAGCGTGTCGTGTCTGCTAATGAACCAGAAGAAGGGGCATATCTGGGAGCGAGTGGGCCTGGCTTCACTTACATGAGACACACACACACACAGGGAGAAGGTTCCCCAGAGACTCGGTGTCACAGTGGTTTCCTATATGGTGTAGGGGGTAGATTTGGGCTTATAAGTAATTTTTGCTTTCTTTATTTTTTTGCTTCTCTGTATTGATTTATTTAGTGAGCGTGTATTGCTTTGTGTAATTACATTAAAACCTTCAAAATATGTTGCAAGGGACAAGGAGATGCTTGACAGAGTGAGATCCATTTGGTTCTTACTGGAAATAAGAGGTACACTGGTAATGAAATTGGAAAGTAAGTCTGGGTCAGACTCTAAAGGGGCCTTGCAGTTCGAGTTTATAGCTTCGGTGAAATGACAGGTCTGGCATCAACAGGATGCAGATTTGGCTTCTCAGGTAGTGCTGTGCTTTCGCTTGTGCAGGCCGTTCTCTGGGGTCCGTGGTCCATCACGGGAGGGCAGCCACCTCCTTTTGGGGAATGGTGACCTCTTCAGGGTGGCATTTAGGCTTTGTCATCATTCTCTAATTTCCTGTTCCTCAGAATGGGGTCTAGGAAGGTTGTGAGCCTGTCGATCTGTTCTTAGGTTCTGCAGGTTTTCTGTGTGTGGCATATCTGTTTTCTGTGTGCTGTTATTTGAAAAATAAATAAAACTACATCCTGGATCTTCCAGGTCATCATCCTCTCACAGAACTCTGTGTGACAACATTAATGTCATTAAAACTGGCTTAGGAGAAAATAACCAATGTAGAGTTAGTGTAGAAATTATTGGGGTCGACCGGGCACAGTGGCTCATGCCTGTAGTAATCCCAGCACTTCGGGAGGCCAAGGCAGGCAGATCACTTGAGGTCAGGAGTTCCAGACCAGCCTGGCCAACATGGTGAAACCCTGTCTCTACCAAAAAATATAAAAAATTAACCGGGTGTGGTGGTGCGTTCCTGTAATCCCAGCTACTTAGGAGGCTGAGGCAGGAGAATTGTTTTAATACGGGAGGTGAAGGTTGCAGTGAGCTGAGATTGCGCCACTGCACTCCAACCTGACTGACAGAGCGAGACACCATCTCAAAATAAATAAATAAATAAATAACTGGGGCCATGTGAAGACCATGTAATTATGCAGCACATGCAGCAGGTGTTTACTGAGTGCCTGCTGTATACCAGGCAGTTTCTAGGGGTTGGGGGAATAGCAGGTAACAACATGGACTGTCCCTGACCTCATGGAGCTGATATTCTAGTAGGGGTGACAGGCGGTGCACAAATACCAAGTGTGGCAGATGGTGAGGGGTGCTGTGGAGAAAAGGAAATAGAGGAAGGGCCCTGGGTGTGCTGGTTGGGAGGAGTGTGGTTTCAGGTAGGGGCTTGAGATCTCTGAAAGGAGGTATCTGAGTGAAGATCAAAGAGACAGTACTCAGGGCAGCCATGTGGGCCACCAGGCAGAGGGGTCTGTGAGGCTGGAGCAGGGTGGACACGCCTGGTGAGTCTGAGGAACTGCAGGTGAGCAGTGTGACTGGGGTAGGAAAGAGAAGGGAGGTAGAGGAGGGTGTAGAAGGGGGATAGGTCAGGGAGGTTTGGGGCTGGGTCAGGTGGGATCTTGCGGGCCAGTGTAGGAACTTTGGCATTTCCTTGGAATCAAGTGGGAGAGCTTGCGGAGGTTTTGGTACAGAGCAAGGACATGATCTGATTTAGCTTTTATGAGGGTCGCCCTGGCAGCTGTGTGAGGGCTGACCATAGGAGGATGCAGAAGGAACATGGGAGGCAGCGGTGACTTCTAGAATGTAGCAGCAAGGTGGTGCACATGATCCCATGTGAGCTGTGTTTTGAAGGTGGAGCTGACAAATGTTGCTGATGGACTGTGTATGGAGCACAAGGGAATTAAACCATGACATGGTGCATGGTGCGTACCTCGGAATCCAGCCACAGTGGAGCAACACTGTCCATCACGTGAAACTAACGTCAAGTGGAATGTCATTGGCTTTATAGTTTAATTTGTATTTAATCAGTGCATCTGTGTCTATTTTGTAGTTTCAGAAGAGCACAGTTTATGTGTACCCTTATTATTTGTGTATATTTACACAGTGGAATAGTTAATGACTACCTCGAGGTCCATGAGATTGTTTTTCCCCGTGTGAAAGTATGCAGAGTCTTAAAGGGGCCTGAGAAACCCTGCTCTAACCACTGCGATTAGCCAGGGACTGATGGAACCCATTTGTTCCCTTACGAAGTGTCACAGTACTGGCAGGACTCTGGACAAGGACGGGGAAGGCTGCGTTCCTGTGGCACCACCAGGTGGAAGGTGCAGGTATGTTCTCAGGTATGTTCTCAGGTATGGCCAGTGTCTGCCGAGATGCTATTCCTCAGCTCTACAGTTTTACTACTTTTTCTGGTATGACATAACTAATAGACAACCTTGAAAATCCTGGCTACTCTCATGACTAGATGCAGGTACTGTTGAAACCTCAGAAGTCTGTGTTGCAAAATAAAGCAAAGAATGCATTAGGCTTTGTTCATAAAAGCATTTTTTTTTTTTTTTTTTGAGACCAAGTCTCGTTCTGCCACCCAGGCTGGAGTGCAGTGGTGTGATCTTGGCTCACTGCAACCTCTGCCTCCCAGGTTCAAGCAATTCTCTTGTCTCAGCCTCCCAAGTAGCTGGGATTACAGGCGTGCGGCACCATGCCCAGCTAATTTTTGTGTTTTTAGTACAGATGGGGTTTTACCATGTTGGCCAGGCTGGTCTCAAACTCCTGACCTCAGGTGATCTCCCTGCCTCGGCCTCCCAAACTGCTGGGATTACAGGCGTGAGCCACCGTGCCTGGCCCGTAAAAGCATTTTTATGAGCATGTTGAGTAATGAACTCAGTCATTTCAAGATCTTCCAAAACAATTCATTTGTTAGGGAATTATTAGTAAATATGGCAAATAAAAAATTTTAAAAATACCTCTATTTAAAAAGATGAGTTATATATATTATTTTTCATAGATTAATCTTAGCAAGACAATTTTCTTAGTCCATTTTGTGTTTTGTAACAGAACACCCGTGACTGGGTAATATGTAAAGAAATTGGCTCATGATTCTGGTGGCTGGAAAGTCCAGGCTTGGGCAGCTGCATCTGGTGAGGGCCTCAGGCTGCTTCCCCTCATGGCAGAAAGTGGAAGCGAAGTGGGTGTGTACAAAGAGATCACATGGTGAGAGAGCATACAAGAGAGCAAAACCAAAGAAGCCAGACTCTTTTTACCAACTGATTGTTTCTGGAACGAATCCATTCCTGCTAGAGTCAGAAGTCATCCACCCCAGTGAAAGGGCATTAGTGTACTCATAAGGTTCCACTCCTATGACCCACACACTTCCTACTAGGCCCACCTCCCAGCACTATTACACTGGTGATCAAATTTCAAACCGAGTTTTGGTGGGGACAAACAGACTACATCTAAAGCATAGCAAGAATGTAGTGTGTAATATTGTATAATCAAAATATAAGTATTTAAAAAACATTATTATTGAAATGATACTTTGCATAATGTACTGATTTGCATATGTTGCTACTGTTAATGAGGATTTCATGGTTGGACACTTCACTTGCATTGCTTCTGACTTGTTAATTATAATTGTTGTGTCACAAATAACCAGATGTGCACATTCTTATTTGTGCTTATGAACAAAGTAGTTACCCTCTACTTATGCCGTCTTTATATGCCCTTGGCTTCTTCCTTATTAAAAATATCCATGGGTGAAAGAAAAACAGTAATTGTAGACTCACAGGCACTATAATAATTTGTAATTGCTTCTGCTGTGAATCTTGGCAACATCAGGAATGGTTGAGAAGGATTGGTACATAGCCCTGGAACGTACTCCTTTCTTTTAAGGAAGCACTTCAGAATGCCTTTGATTAAGAAGGATGTCATTATGCAGATGAGCTTGTAATTGTTCTAGTGTAGGAAAAAGGTAATAGCCCCATAATCCTCAGCTCGTAGGCTTGTACTGACTATAACTCATGTGCCACAGACTGTGCTCAGTGTTTGTTACCTATTGCCGCTTAACAAACTACCCTAACCTCAGTGGCTCCAAATAACAACTTGTTAATATTTCTCACAGTTCTGTGGGTTGACTGGGCTCAGATGAGGAGTTGTTAGTTACCTGAAGGCTTTGTCACTTACCTGTCTGGTGACCGGGCTGGGCAGGCTGGGTCAGTTGGGTGCTAATCAAGCATCTCTCTCCAAGTGGCCCCTCTACCTGGGTAGCTTGGGCTTCCTCATAGCATGGAGTCTCAGGGTGGCCAGTCTTGTCACCTAGTGGCTGGCTGAGTTCACAGCAAGTGTTCCAGAGCCTTGGGGAAGTGGGTGCTAAAACACTTCTGACCTAGCCTCACAGATCCCAGAATGCCATTTCTACCATATTTTATTGATCAAGCATTTTACTAAGGCCAGCCCAGAAGCAAAGAGAGGAGAATTAGACTCTACCTCTTGATGGGAGGAATAGCAAGAATCTGTGGTCATCCTTAATTTACCCTACTGGATGAGTGCTTTACGTATGTTATGACATTAATAGGCTTGTAAGAGTGAGTTCTGTTCTTCATCTTGCTAATGAGGAGACTGTAGCTCAGGGATTTAAGTAACATGCTCAAGGACTGACTGCTAATAAATGACGCTTCGAGCATTAGAACTAGCTTTGTATGATTCTAAATCCCAATGCACATAATGACTTAATTGTGTCACAAACCAGTTATTATTGTTATCATTATATGTCACAAATTATTTGTTCAAAACCGGCATGTGGTAGGGAGAGCACCACTGGTCTGATAGAATGAACTTTTTAAAAATAAGGAGTCTTGTATTAAAAACATAATTTAATAATTTTATTGAATAATTTGAATCAGGTATGAAGCATTTCCATGGAAGGAAAACATACAAATTCCCACAATATTAGGGTCCTGGTCAGGTTCTTTGGAGATACAGATAATGTTTGTCATTTCTGGGAATGTATGAGATGTGCAGAGGCAAAGTCCAGTATCAGAGATGGTCTCACCTTGATGGCAGTAAAAGGCTCGAATGCGTTTATAATAACACCAACGGCAGCAGCGTCAACAACATATTTGTTTGGCACTTTACAGTTTACAGTGAACTGTCCTCATGTTATTTCATTTAGTCCTCAAATAACTCTATGCGGTTGACTTTTTGTCTTCGATCTGCAGGTGTGAAGGGCAGAGGCTTAGCCATGTGAAATGGTTTTGCTCAGTGTCATAAAGGTCATACGGGAAGTGGGCCCTAACCCAGGCAGTGTGACTGCTCCAGGGTTCCCAGCTCCAGAGTGCAGGAGGCACCCGTTTCCAGTTCTTTCCTTCCTTTACTTTCTCACAGGGCACCTTTTAAGCACTATAAGTTGGTTTCAGGAAATGTCAGTTTGTGAAATGTGATCCATCCAGAAGGCCAACCTGCTGGACTGCAGGGGCCTGTTAGATATTAGAGGTTCCCAGGTCTGCTATTACAGCTGTTGGATCACTGTGCAAACGCTGCTGCCAGGGGGGCACAGTGGAGGGCAGATGAGCCCTGGTGGCAGGTGGACTTGGGCACGTATTCGCTGTGGCAAATCATGTAATCTCTGGGGCTCAGTTTTCTCATTGCAAAATACTGACAGTTTGCGTAGATAACGCCTCTAACAGGGAACCTTGCCTGGCACGTCATATTCAAAATATTACCTTACCAGCCTCTTCTCCCAGACCGTTTTACATCCTCATCACTTGAAGGCTTAAGGGAGTTTAAATAGATTCTTTCCATAAGAGGAGCTCTGGCTGAGTTGTTTTCTTTATATACTTTGCTACAGGGTCTGCCAAGTAAAAGGTGCTGAGTAATAGCTTTCAATTCACTAAATGAATACTGTAGAATATCATTATTTTCATTCATTAGACTAAATTTATAACATACTTTAATTTTTTATATTGAAGTATAACATACAAAGTACACTAATCTTAAGTTTAATGCACGATGGACTTTCACAAATGGAACAGACCTATGTAAACACCTGGGTCAAGAAATACTATTACCAACTGCCCGGAAGCCCACCCTGTTCCCCCTTCCAAGCATGACCTTAAAAAAAAAGTAACTAGTTGTCTTGACTTCGAACACCATAACATTTTGTTTTGCTTGTTTTTACATTGTAGCATATGCTTACTGTAGGATCTTTGTTTTTATTTTTAAGTACTTATATTAAAATGACGTTCTTAGGACAGAAGTTTCCCCACCAAAGGGCTGGGGCAGAATGTGCTGCCATTGGGCCATAAGTGTGCAGAGACATGGATATTGGCCTGGGGAGATGGGCTGAGTAGGCTGTGGCCCTTTGGCTTCTTCCAGCTGTAGCCATGTGTGCCCATACAGCCTGGTGCTATATAGATAATAGCACTTTCTGTGTTTGCTGGGATGTGAATAAGGTTGGAAAGCAGTGTCTTCAGAGGCCTTGTAAAATCAATTAATTAAAATGAGAAGCATATTCCTTTTATTTTATTTTATTTTGTTTAGAGACAGGGTCTCTCTCTGGCGTCTAGGCAAGAGTGCAGTGGTGTGATCATAGCTCACTGCAGCCTTGAACTCCTGGACTCACATGGTCCTCCCACCTCGGTGTCCTGAGTAGCTGGGACCACAGATCCTCCAGCACGCTTGGCTAATTTTTACATTTTTTGTGGAGACAGTGTGTTCTCGCTATGTTGTCCAGGCTAGTCTCGAACTCCTGGCCTCAAGGGATCCTTTTGCCTTGGCCTCCCAAAGTGCTGGGATTATAGGCATGAACCACTGTGTCCGGCCTGAGAAGCATGTTAATTGTGTATAATTAAGCCATTTTAAAGTGTTCAAGGGTGTTTGAAAACAGTTTTCTCAAATATTAAAAATATGTCTTGTTTCCATTTTTAATAAACAAAACCTTTCTGTGAAGAAAGTCTTTGCTAAGATCAGTTTTTCCTCTTACCCCAGCTTTACTGAAGTATAGTTAACAAGTAAAAATTGAATATCCACTTTTAAGGGGTGCAATATAATGCTTTGATTGTATACATTGTGAAATGATAACCACAGTTAAGCTAATTAACACATTCATTATCTCACATAGTTATCTTTTTTTGTGGTAAGAATACTTTGAGATCTACTCTCTTAGCAAATAGATCAGTCTTTTTTAAAGTTGTTTTTAATGACTAGACTTAATGTATATTTGTAAAGAATAAAAAGGGTACACATAGGTATAAAATGAAAAGTAAAAAAGACCACCTTTCTCTACTAATGTCTTCTATTTCTTGTGTATTTTTTGAGTTATGGTCTATGCATATGCAAACATTAATGTAAACCTTGAGTATTATTCCTTGGCACTATGTATAGAGCAATCTCATTTATTTTAAAAGTCACATAGTGTTCTGTCACAATAGTATATCATGATTTACTTAACTAGTGCCCAAATGATAAATGTTGAGGTAGTTTTCATTTTTTGGCTTTACAAATAATTCTGCAATAAAAATCTTTGTACTTGAATCTTAATGTACATGAATGAAATGTATTTGTGAGATTTTCTAGAAATAGAACATTGGGTCAGAGAACAGGAGATTGATATCTAAAAAGATATTGCAAAATTAACCTCAAATATTGCACCAATTTACACTCCCTTTAAATGTTTGATGACATGATTTTCTACACCCTTACAACACAGAATATAACCTAATTTTTTGTTTGTTTGTTTGTTTGTTTTGAGACAGGGGCTCATTCCATCACCCAGGCTGGAGTGTGGTGGTGCAATCTCAGCTCGCTACAACCTCTACCTCCCAGGTTCTAGTGATTCTCATGCCCCAGCCTACCGAGTGGCTGGGATTACAGGCGTTTGCCACCACACCTGCCTAATTTTTGCATTTTTAGTAGAGATGGGATTTCACCTTGTTGGCCAGGCTGGTCTCAAACTCCTGGCCTTACGTGATCCACCCGCCTTGGCCTCCCTCAGTGCTGGGATTACAGGCGTGAGCCACCCCGCATGGCCTTGAATATAATCAAATTTTTTATTTTTGCTAATATTATAGATTAAAAATGGTAATCTATTCTAATTTGCATTTCTTTATCATGACAATGGATATTTTAAAAATTTGTTTATTGACTGACTATATTTTTCTGTTATCTGCCTCTTTACGTCATTTACCCATTTTCAGTTGGGTTGTTTTTGTTACTGATTTGTGGAGAAATCTTTGTATATTAAGAAACAAAACTCTTTGTTATTTGTATTGCATATGTTTTTCCTCAGTTTGTTGTTTCGTGTTTCACTTTGTTTACTGTCTTTTAGAAAAACATACTGATATTTAGAAATCTTCATTTAGTTAACTGTATCAGTCTTTTGTGATTTTGATGTGTTATGTCTTGCTTAGAAAAATCCTTCTCCACTCTAATATTATGAAAGTATTTAGCGGCTGGGCACGATGGCTCATGTCTGTAATCCCAGCACTTTGGGAGGCTGAGGTGGGCGGATCACAAGGTCGGGAGATTGAGACCATCCTGGCTAACATGGTGAAACCCTGTCTCTACTAAAAATACGAAAAACTAGCCGGGCGAGGTGGCGGGCGCCTGTAGTCCCAGCTACTCGGGAGGCTGAGGCAGGAGAATGGCATAAACCCGGGAGGTGGAGCTTGCAGTGAGCCAAGATCGCGCCACTGCACTCCAGCCTGGGCGACAGAGCAAGACTCTGTCTCAAAAAAAAAAAAAAGTATTTAGCTATATTTTGTACTAGTACTTTCATATTTTCTTTTTTACATTTTAAATTATTTGAGCACTTGGATTTTGGGATAAAGAACCATCTAGGGATTTAGTCTCCCCTCCCCCCTACTGTAAATGCCTCGTTGGTTGTTTTAATACCATGTATTTATTAATTCATGATGATTATGGACTGGTCTGACATGTTATCTTTGTCATAAATGAAATTTCCATGTGTATGTGGGTCTGTTTTTGGACTCTATGTTCTATTAAAAATTTAATTAATTTCTGAATTTAAGAAAAATCAGAGCCAGTTGCGCCTGAATTATGAATTTACTCCTGGTTGTTTTTTTTTTGTTTGTTTTTGTTTTTTTTTTTTTGAGACAGAGTCTCGCTCTGTCGCCCAGGCTGGAGTGCAGTGGCCAGATCTCAGCTCACTGCAAGCTCCGCCTCCCGGGTTCACGCCATTCTCCTGCCTCAGCCTCCCGAGTAGCTGGGACTACAGGCGCCCGCCACCTCGCCCGGCTAGTTTTTTGTATTTTTTTAGTAGAGACGGGGTTTCACCGTGTTAGCCAGGATGGTCTCGATCTCCTGACCTCGTGATCCACCCGTCTCGGCCTCCCAAAGTGCTGGGATTACAGGCTTGAGCCACCGCGCCCGGCCCCCTGGTTGTTTTTTAACTCTTCTCTTGACGTACTTCTCACACACTGCATTCTGTTGCATAAAAGGAATAACATGGTGTTGAATGACAGATCTAAAGATGGACATTTGTGTGGTAAATATGTGGTAGATTCTGGGTGATTTTTCATATGCTTCGTATAAAAAATGATTGTACGTAAAATACCTCTTTTGGAAGGAACATAGTCTGAGCCATTCAGATACACCAAAATCCAGCTCTTCTCTACAGTGTCGCTGTGGGTGTAGCTAAAAGACGAGATTTTAAGTTTAAAAACAACTTCTGCATGTTATTTGGAAATTCTTTTTACTAATTTCTCACCCAGCCCAAAACTTAATGGGCAAATTTAAAATATGCATTTAGTATCTTAGCATTTTACAAAGTTTGAGGTAGACTTTTTTTTGAGTCAGAGTCTCACTCTGTCACCCTGGCTGGAGTGCAGTGGTGTGCTCTCAGCTCACTGCAGCCTCTGCCTTCTGGGTTCAAGTGATTGTCCTGCCTCAGCCTCCTGAGTAGCTGGGATTACGGGCGTGTGCCACCACCCCGGCTGATTTTTGTATTTTTAGTAGAGATGGGGTTTTGCCATGTTGGCCAGGCTGGTCTCGAACTCCTGGCCTCAAGTGATCTGCCCGCCTCAGCTCCCAAAGTGCTGGGATTACAGGCATGAGCCACCATGCCTGGCCTGAATTTGCTTTTTCATCTATGATAATAAGCTCCTCCCCCAAACAGATGGGAATTGAACTCAGACAAGTTTTAATTTACACCCATTTGCAAAGGTAGGTTTGCATTTTTCATTCACTTTCCCTTTTATATATTTATGTGTGCAGAGGACAAAATGCAGAAGACACAAAGGATGAAGAGCGAGAAACAATGCCCTGGCTCCATCTCCCTCAGCTCTGCCATTCCTCTCCCCAGGAGCACCGGCCACTTGTAATGCCCTCAGAGCTCTTGGGTTCATCCAGCATGGGCTCCACCTTGCCTGTGCAGGTACCAGACCATCTGCATCCAGGGGGACGTGGAGCCACACGCATGCAGGCAACAAGGAGAGGGCCTGTCACTGGCTGAGGCTGGGCCCCTGGGGCAGGGGTTTCATCAGAGCCCTAGGTCTGCTCTGTCTCCAGAGAAACCTCCCCAGTGGCAGAGGCCCAAGTCCTGCACCCACTGCAGCAGGGCAGGGCTGCAGCCAGGTGAGCAGAGGGCAGAATCCTCCCCCAGAATACATTAGACCCAGTGGTGACATTAGTTCATGCTCAGTGCTCTGTTCACAATCTCTGGTCCTCACAACGGCCCTGTTAGCGGCTTAGGTGCGGGCATGCAGTGAGAAGGTGGGTGTTGGAACTTGTACCCAGGCTTGTCTGACACCAGAGCCCATGCTCTCCACCACAGCCATGTCTCTAACCTCCCCCTAGTGCTTGGTGCTACTGCAAGGACTTTCTTTTCCCTTCTCCCCTTAACTGTCATGATAAAGTGACAACATCTCAGGCAAATTTAAAAATTCCCTGAAGGAATCAGCTGGTTGGCGCTGAACTTTGCAGGGTGCCTTGAACACTTGTGGGCTGGAGTCTGAATGAATGCATTGCTTTCCTCATGCAACGGTATTGTTTTGAGCCACTGTAAACCCACGAGAGTTTTGCTGGGTGCTGAGTTTCTGCGAGTTTTCGTCGTCTGTGCTAATGCTCCTCTTGCTGAGCATAATAAACTGGAGCGTGGCCTGTATTGAATTCACTTGGTGGCTGCTGCAGGACTGAAACTTGAGGGTAGGTTAAGGGAAGCAATGGGGATGAGCTGAGCTTTCACCGGGTGGCACCTGGCTCTGGATGCTGATGTGTTTGGATCAGCGGTAGAAAACAAGCAAATAGAATGATGGTTTAGACAGTTTCCACTGCACACAGCACTTGGGCGTTGTCCATGCTGTAAATCTTTATTTTTTCCACTTTGGTGTGAGTGGGATCACTTCCATTGGAGCTAATCCAGAAATTGCCAAGTCAGTGGGAATTGTGAGTCTACAAGTTAGGAATAAATTGAGCTTAACATGCAATGTATTGGAAATGATCCTAGATCCTGGATCCTTCCTCTTCCCAAACAGTGAGCTGTGAGGGAGTCACTCCTCCCACCAGGTTAGAACCATCTGATGTGTGCAGATGTGGCATATATGGTGTATGCTCTGAGGGACAAACCCTTGCCTATCCTCCATGGATGCACATTAGGAAGGCTTTGATAGGACACTAATGTCTTGACTCTATCACAGTAATTGAATCATTATTAGTATCCACAGGCATTCGGTATCCACAGGCATTCTGGAAGCCCAGGTTCTCCTTCATTCTGCTTAATAGCTCGGCCTAGAATTCTCATTCCTATTCTCTGCCTGGAGACCCAGCCCAAACTCCAAGCTTCATTCCATTTTCCTGGACCCTGGTTCCCTCCAGGATTCGGTCCACAGGTGGGTGTGGACAAGACTGCTGGGACCACGGCCTTGGTTCCCTGCTCTGTTGATGAGGTTCTTGGGCTCAGACACCATCTGTAACCCTTCTGCAACCAGCCTCTCCATTGTCTGCAAACCCTTGCCCATCCTTCCCTCAGAGACCTTGTACCCTTGTTTTCTAGTGATCCTTGAAATTTGAGGCAATAGCTATTAGAAAGAAGAGACTAGAAAAAAATAGGAGGCATAGTTACTGGGGAGGGAGGGCTTGGTTGGTAAAAATAGGTGAATTTTGCTGGCATGGGTCAAATTCCTCCTAACTGAAAAGAGGGGAGTATCTATTAATACAAATGCAAAGAGGGGAGAAAATGTCTTCTGTTATATGGGAGAGGCGTGCCCCATAGTCGGGAACCTGTGCCCAGTTATGTGAGATGGAAGCTGGGGGGCAGGGTGGCGGGGAGGAGGGAGGGAGGGAGGGAGGAAGAAGGGAGGGAGGAAGAAGGGAGGGAGGGAAGGAAGGAAGGAAGGAAGGGAGGGAGGGAGGGAGGGAGGGAGGAAGAAAGGAAAGCAGGCAGGCAGGCTAAACTAAGGTCATACACTCAGGTCCTCAGGTACATAAGAGCTAGTATCTATCGCACTCTAAATACTGACACTGGACGAACTCCTTCCCTGCGCTGTCACAGCCCTGTGAGGTGTTGCTCTTCCTGTCACTATTGTGCAATTGAGATGGAAGCCTGCAGAAGTTAAATACTTGCTCAGGGCCCCGCAGCCAGTAAGTGGCAGGACCTGTGCTTACCTCCTGGCCCATGGACTCCAGCTATTGTGCTGTGAAGCCACCACGCCCGCTGCCTTTCCTGAACAGGGACAGGATGCGTTACATATCTAACTAGGAGAACATGGGCTAAAACTCGCGAGTTTAAGTTGTGAGTGAGCTAAGGGTGAGCCGAGAGGATGATTGTGACCAAGGCTGGCCCACTCTCCGGTGTTGTTTACTGGAGTGTGGGTGTCCTGAACAAGGAAGGGGGAAGTCCTTATCCCTGAGGCACTGTTTTACCTGGAGGGTGGTTCCCAGTGCTGGGGGCTCTGGTGTGGTGCTGGATGTCATGCGACTGCTTTGGCGACATTTGAAAAATGGCTGAGGAGCTTCGAGTATGGGACTTTTGAATTCTTTGTCATAGGAGGTGTTTAAACAGAGCTGAGTGGCCACTTCACAGGGGCATGGACACGAAGGCGCTTTCTAAAGCCCAGCATAGCATTTTACAAGGGAACATTTTGATCAGTGGTGGAGGGAGACGGCAGGCATGGTCCTGGGCTGAGATGTCTGCCAAGCACCTGCCGGGAGCCACCCAACAGGAAGCATCCCTGGCAGGCTTTTTTTTTTTTAGATTCAGGAGATGCATGTGCAGGTTTATTACATGGGCATATTGTATAATGCTGAGGTTTGGGCTTCTAATGTTACTGTTGCCCAAGTAGTGAACATAGTACCTCATAGTACCTGATAGGTAGTTTTTCAACCCTTGCTGTCCTCCCTCCCTCCTGCATTTTGGAATCCCCAGTGTTTATTGTTCCCATCTTTGTGTCCGAATGTACCCAAGGTTTCGCTCCCACTTGTAAGTAAGAACATGTGGTATTTAGTTTTCTGTTCCTGCATTAATTCACTTATGATAACAACCTCCAGCTCCATGCATGTTGCAAAGGACATGATCTTTTTTATGGCTGCATAGTATTCCATGGTGTATATGCATCACATTTTCTTTATCCAGTCCACTGTTGATGGGCACCTGAGCTGACTGTGTGTCTTTGTAATTTCAAGCAGTCTTTTAATGTTTAGCTAGAAAAGTCATTGCTTTGTCTTTCCCGTGTAAACCTCTTAGAAGATCTAGGCTACTGAACATTGAAATGAAATGTTGAAGGTGTTTTGAAGCATTCTTTCTTTTGGGGTAGGCTTCAACCTCATACGTTCGTTCAAATTTGTTGAAAAGAATAGTTCAAAATAGTCTGGCCTTTTATGTAAGTTTAAGTCTAAGTGTTTGAAATCGGAGAGCCAGATGAGGAGTTGGACCTAAGGTCTGTTTCTAACACTGGCTCCACGGGGCTCAGACCTTCACAAGGTGGGGCACGGTTGGGGACAGGTGGGAAATGTGGCGAGCGACTTGAAGACGTGCACCTGGCAGCTGGGGAAGCTGTCTGCAGGCGTGGAGGGGTGAATTGTCAGTGAAGGTGAGGAACAGCAAAAAGGAGAGGCAGGCAGGGTGCAGAAAGGACCCCACATAGGATGGACAAAGCGGGGCCCGAGGAGCCACCCCTGTGGGGAAGCAGTGGGGCGGGGAAGGACTCGAGTCTCTGGCATCTCAGCACTGTGTGCCAGATGAGAGACAATTTGTATGTGGCTTTATTCTCTCCATATCCATTTCTTTTTGTTTTGTTTTGTTTTTGAAAAGTATTTAGCATTTAATGAACCTCCTTCCATGTGGCTTCAAGCCACCAGCACACAGGCCCCCCCAGCATTCTTAATCTTCTCAGCTCATCAGAATTGGGCCTTCACGATGACAGCCTGCTTTGGGAGCTTTGCCTTTCCCAGAACTTTATCGTAGCCTAGTTGTACCATAGCAGTGATGGGAGGAGCCTCTTGGTGGTGGTGGTGGTTTTTTTTTTTTTTTTTGAGATGGAGTCTCTCTCTGTCGTCCAGGCTGGCGTGCAGTGGCGCAATCTCGGCTCACTGCAACCTCTGCCTCCCGGGTTCAAGTGATTCTCATGTCTCAGCCTCTCAAGCAGCTGGGATTCTAGGCGCCTGCCACCATGCCTGCCTAATTTTTGTGTTTTTAGTAGAGACGGGGTTTCACCATGTTGGCCAGGCTGTCTGGAACTCCTGACCTCCAGTGGTCCGCCTGCCTCTGCCTCCCAAAGTGTAGGGATTATAGGCGTAAGCCACTGCGCCCGGCCCACCGTCTTGCTTTTAGCAGCATTCACCTGTGTCTGCTCGCTGGCCAGAGTCCACAGCTTGTCAAAGTTGACAGTTGGGCTGAAGCTCTGTTTCCTCTTTAAGTGGTAATGCCTCACACCTACTTTTCCACATAACCTGGGTGACATTTGTCAAAGCTGATCCTGTGGTGATGCACACCACCAGCATTACCACAGCCTCCACGCTGCTTCCGCACTTGGTGACGTGGCTGTGGCTGTGGCTGTGGCTCTCGAGGCCCTGAAGTTTCCGGCTTTTCCTCAGTCTGGATGGCATGCCAGACGAAAGAGAAAGGTTTCTACAAAGTCTCTTAAGGTATTGAGCACCTATTTCTTCTTTTAAAAATGGGTAAGCTGAGCACCGTTGTGCATGCCCGTAATCCCAGCTACTTGGGAGGCTAAGGTGGGAGGGATCGCTTAAACTCAGGAGTTCGAGATCAGCTTGGGCAAAGGGCAATTTTTCTTTCATTATCATTTTGATGTAGAAAATCAGTAACATCTTCTTTGCCAATATGAAAGCGTGTTTTTCTTTAAGCAGTCTTGCTGTCAGCCAGGTTGGAGTGCCACGGTGAGGTCATAGCTTACTGCAGTCTTGAACTCCTGAGCACAAGGGATCCTCCTGCCTCATCCTCCTGAGTAGGTGGGACAACAGACATGCACCACCACACCTGGCTAATTTTTAAAATTTTTGCAGAGATGGGGTCTCACTAGGTTGCCCCAGCTGGTCTGGAACTCCTGGGCTCACACAACCCTCCTGCCTCAGCCTCCTGAGTAGCTGGGATCACAGGTACACACCACCATGCCTGGCTAATTTTTTATTAAAAAAAATTTTTTAGAAGGTCTTTCTAGGTTGCCCAGACTGGTCTTGAACTACTTGCCTCAAGTGATCCTCTCCCCTCAGCTTCCCAAAGTGATGGGATTACAGATGTGAGCCACCATGCCTAGCCTGAAAACATTTCCTTTTGATTCTAGCATTTAGATCCTAAACCTAAAACTGTTGCCCTAGAATTGCACTGCCCACTTTTGCTGCTAATCTCATTCCCTGTCCAGACCTTTGAGGACCAGAGTTGGCTGAGCCCCCCTCCCAGATGATGCTCAGGGTGCTGGATGCTGGAGCGCAGGGACTTTCTCTGGTGACTGTGGGGAAGTCCCTGCCCTCCCACCTCCCTTTTTTTCATTTGTTGATTGGCAGAGCTGAGATTTCCCAGCGTATGTGAATTTGGTTTTGTTCATTTGTAAACCCCTTGACGACTCCGTACATCAAAATAATGGCATTCCTCTTGGGAGTATTTTGTGATTATTTCCTCACTGTGTAATATCACATCAAATATCCAAAGTCAATTCAGCAAATGTTTATTAATAATAAGATTTGCCGAAAGCGATAGAAGTCTTAAGTGAGTTATGCCTACAGTTTCTAAAAAGCCTTCAGATTGTGGTGGTAAAAAAACTTGCTTTGTAAATTTTGTGTAATTTGTATTAGAAGATGCTAATTTATTTTAAAAGCACAGGACTCTTCTGTGGTAAATTTCCAAGTTTGCCTCTGTCATTTGTAAAGCTTTTGGTGTGAGTGTTCTCGGATGTAATTGGGTGGTGGGGCAAGGACTCCTTATTTTTGTTTTCAAATATGTATTATCTCTTTCAAATAGCTATTAAAATTTATTACATATTTACACTTATAAATGTTTTATGTACCAATTTTAAAAATGGATCAATAGATTTCTGTGTCTAGCAGAGAATCGGTTAATGAGTTTTGAACAGTGTGCCAAGGTGACTCAGCTTTATGACTTTCCATGGATGACAGATTCTGCCCCTGCGACAAGGTGAAGCCCATAAAAATTCCAATCGGATACCATAAAAAGGACAGTTTTGTATGTCAGTTTAATTCTATCGCAGTCTCTTCTGTCAGCATAGCTGGCGATTCCATCTGTTTCAATTTAAGATTCACTCCAACCATGCCTCTGTAGTAGGTAACACACACACACACGTGCACACACACACACCCACACCCACACACAGTTTCTTTATGTAACATACATGATGTAAATATATAATATAAATATATTGTTATATAGAATATAAATATATTTACATTGTAGTAGAGGCTGAGTCAGTGGTATAATAGAGCATCTGCAATTCAATATTTAGAGTATAAAGCTGTTTTTCCTTTGTGAAACTATTTGTTTTCCATACACTGCTTGGTGTTGGGTGGGGAAATAATGTAGTTACTTATCTGCTACACTAATGAGCAGATGACTGTCCTCCTCTCCTGCGGCTCTTCTGCAGAAATGAGTCGCCACAGTGAATTGCTTGTGTTTATTATTCTGGTCATGGGTTAGCACCAGGTGTCACAGTGAATCAATCTTGGATTGGTAATAGGTTGTCACGAAGGCAGAAAATTGCAGGCTAGAGAAAATTGTCCTATGCCCATTCTATAATCTCAAGTAATGATGGTTGGTTATGCATGGAGGGGCTGAAGTAGTCCATAGCATAAGGAAACCAAGCAGGGGTCTCTAAATAGGTCAGAGGGTTCTAACAGATACCCCACCCCCTTCTGCTGCTTTGAAAAGCTCTTGTTACTGAATGGTCATAAAGAGAGTTTTGTCTGCCTCCCACGCTAACCAACAAGACAGGCTTACCAACAACGTGGTTCTGGCAGGCAGCCAGCCGGCCGGCATTTCAATGATGCTTGCTGCTGTGGCAACCCCACGGGCCTTTCATGGGTGAGCGTGGACTCAGCAGCTGAAGGCCAACTGCAACGTGGAAGGCAGCAGTGCCAGCACAGTCCTGGTTCCAATGACTTAATGACGCCTGGGCCACTGCAAGACCAGCGTGGCAGACAGACCCCCTGGCGAGGAGCTACATGTGGGGTGGGTGGTGGGATATTGTGAAATGTATATTTGGTCTTCACCCCTGTTTCCCAAAACCCTTAGAATCTCTGGAGTGAAGACTATTTTTTGCCTGCTCGTGATTGACTGATAGCTGGCGGGTCCCCAGGTTGGCAGCTTTAGGATGGGGCTGGACACAGGAAAGACCAAGGCAAGATGGGAGGGTTGGGACTTTTAGCCCCACCACCAACCTCCAGGGAAGGGACTTCCAGGGAAGGGAAGGGGCTGAAGGTTGAGTTGATCCCTAGTGGCCACTGGTTGAATCAGGCATGCCTATATCATGAAGTTTCCATACAAACCCAAAAGGGTGAGTTCGGAGAGCTTCTGGATAGCTGAACATGTGGACGCTCCTGGAGGGTGGCACAGGGGCGCACTGGGGAGGGCATGGAAGTCCACATCCCTTCCCACAAGCCTTGCCCTACAAGTCTCTTCATCTGCATCCTGTGTAACATCCTTTATAATAAACTGGTGAACGTCAGTAAGTGTTTCCCGGGGTTCTGTGAGCCACTCTAGCAAATTAACCAAATCTGAGAAAGGGGTCACGGGGACCCTGATTTGCAGCCAATCAGTCAGAAGCACAGGACACTTTCCTTCTTGTGCTGGGCCTCTGGAGTGGGAGAAGGCCTCCTTGGAGGACTCAGCCTCCCACTGTGGGATCTAACATTATCTCCGGGCAGGTAGCCTCACAATTGAGTTGAACTAGAGGAGACTCGGCTGGTGTCCGCTGAAGAATCAATGGCTTGCTTGGTGTGCGGGGAAAACCTCCTGTACATTTGGTCCCAGAAGCATTTTGTGTTGTGAGAGCAGAGTGGGAGAGAAAACATTTTGTTTTTCTACTCAGGTGGCACGTTCCAAATAAAAACATTGGAAAGAATATGAGTTTAAACAAACGGATTGTAATGCATGATCTAGTGGCATACTATATAAATAAATCTCGTAAATTTGGATTTCACTGCCTTAGAATTTGTAAGAATTCAGCCGGGTGCAGTGGCTCACACCCATAATCCCAGCACTTTGGGAGACTGAAGCGGGCAGATCACAAGGTCAGGAGATCGAGACCATCCTGGCTAACATGGTGAAACTCCGTCTCTACTAAAAATTAAAAAAAAAAAAAAAATTAGCTGGGTGTGGTGGTGGGCACCTGTAGTCCCGGCTACTTGGGAGGCTGAGGCAGGAGAATGGCGTGAACCTGGGAGGCGGAGCTTGCAGTGAGCCGAGATCGAGCCACTGCACTCCAACCTGGGCGATAAAGTGAGACTCCGTCTCAAAAAAAAAAAAAAAAAAGAATTAGTACGAATTCAGACTCAGGGTCCAGGATGAATTTACTGCTTGAGAAGATGTAATGTGCTACAAGAAAAAAAAAAAAAGTAAATCAAACAAACTATCCAGATGACCTCAGCCTGTGGAGAGTAAAGCACAGGTTTTTAAGTTTCTTAGATACACCGCATTGATGAGGATACAGGCTAAGCTGCTGAAACAGGAGATCGCAGAGTATAGTGACTTCAGCTTTTTCAGTCCTCTTGGTGTCTGGTTCAGGGCTCGTTTGGTGGCTTGTGGGGTCATCACATTGTATACTCTTCTGTCCTGTGTGCCAGCACCTGGTCACATGGCCACCCCTGACTGCAAGGAAGATGGGAAAATGTCATTGTAAGCTGGGTAACCAAGGGCCCAGCTAAAACTCAGGGTTCTTTTTCTTTTTCTTTTTTTTTTTTTTTTTGAGACGGAGTCTTGCTCTGTCGCCCAGGCTGGAGTGCAGTGGCGCGATCTCAGCTCACTGCAAGCTCCGCCTCCCGGGTTTACGCCATTCTCCTGCCTCAGTCTCCCGAGTAGCTGGGACTACAGGCGCCCGCCACCTCGCCCGGCTAAGTTTTTGTATTTTTAGTAGAGACAGGGTTTCACTATGTTAGCCAGGATGGTCTCGATCTCCTGACCTCGTGATCCGCCCGTCTCGGCCTCCCAAAGTGCTGGGATTACAGGCTTGAGCCACCGCGCCCGGCCAGGGTTCTTTTTCTAATAGTTGAAAGGGAGAGTGAGTATCACAGAGCCCCAGCAATTTCTCTCCTAAGCATCTTTTATTTTCCAATGAGGACACTGCCAGGCCAGTTGTGTCTTCCTTGACTAGAGCTTTGATCTGCAAACTTGCAGCTGATTGTTACCTTAGACCCTGGGGTGACAAGAGGAGCTCCATGATTCTAGTTAGACCAGCCTAACGGATGAATTGTGACTCCTCACTTGCTGTTTGTGTGGCCTTCAGTTGCGCTGTTGAGACTCTCTGACATTCCGATTCACTGGTAATGATAACTGTCTCACAAAGTCATTGTAACAAGTATTGTGAGAACATCCAGGATAATGCCAGTCATATGGTAAGTTTTCAGTAAAAGTTCATTTGTTCCTTCTTCTCTAGAATGAATCATAGAAACCATCTACTCACCTAACGCTTCCAGTGAAACAAGCTAGTTTGCTCAGAACCTGATTTAATTTGCATTATTGCATCAGGATGACCTCTCTTTACAGTAAAGTTATTTATGCTTCTCCAAAGGCAAAATTTAAAATTATTTTGACTGGGCGTGGTGGCTCATGCCTGTAATCCCCGCACTTTGGGAGGCTGAGGACGGTGGATCACTTGAGGTCAGGAGTTCGAGACTAGCCTGGCAACATGGTGAAACCCTGTCTCTACTAAAAATGCAAAAATTAACTGGGCGTGGTGGCGCACACCTGTAATCCCAGCTACTCAGGAGGCTGAGGCAAGAGAATTGCTTGAACCCGGAAGGTGGAGGTTGCAGCGAGCCGAGATTGCACCACTGCACTCCAGCCTGGGTGACAGAGTGAGACTCCATCTCAAAAAAAAAAAAAAAAATGCTGTTGGTGGGTTAATGTTACCCAGAAGCAGGTCATACTATGCTCACACGTCTTCTGTCCACATCATACCAATGCTAGAATAAAGGGGGCAAACAGAAAAACAGGTTTTCTTGGGAAATGATGTATGGAAGTTGCTCCACAGGGGTCTCTAACGGCAGAGGTGCCTCCAGGGGGCTTTGATATGGTCAGCAGTAGCAGCGCACACTGCAGTGCCTTCCTTGCTTGTACTAAGTGGCCTCTGGGTGCTTAAAGCAAGACCCTATTGTGTAAGATGCTGGACTTGGGAAAACCCCTGGCAGGGGCTGCATTGAGGCTGGCGGCTCCTGCGGGGGCATTGTGTGCTGCATAGTGTAAGAGGCAGCCGCTCTGGGCCCACCACGGTGGCTCACGCCTCTGATCCCAGCACTTTGGAAGGCCGAAGTGGGCGGATCACTTGAGGTCAGGTGTTCGAGATCAGCCCAGCCAACATGGTGAAACCCCATCTCCACTAAAAACACAAAAATTAGCCAGGTGTGGTGGCGGGTGCCTGTAATCCCAGCTACTTGGGAGGCTGAGGCAGGAGAATCGCTTGAACCTGGGGGGCAGAGGTTGCAGTGAGCCGAGATAACGCCACTGCACTCCAGCCTGGGCAACAGAGTAAAACTCCATCTCAAAAAAAAAAAAAAGAGGCAACTGCTCTGGGTGCCCCGGCTTGTGGCGAACTTCAGAATTGGGTGTTGGTGTGTCGGTGCTAAGTGACCGAGACAAAACCACTGTGGATGTATCACAAGGGCTGGAGTCACAGAGTCAGAGCTGATGGAGCTTTCCTGCCAGCCGTGCACCATCTGTCCAGTGGGAAGTCCTTTCTGTGCTGGGAGGAAGGCGCCGGTAGGACCCCTTGTCCTGCGCCAGTGCCAGCCTCTCTCAGCCTGTGTGCAGCACGTACATGTCCATGGCAGCCCTCACCTGGATCTCAGAGCTGTGGGCAGGGGTGGAGGCTACTGCTAGGCCATCCTGCTGCTCCAGCAGCCCCCTCAGGGACACTTGACTTTTCCCATGAACCCAGGCCTGCCATCCAGGGTGGAGATTTCATTTGGAAATGCTCGCCTCACTTCCTGTGCGGTTCCTCTGTCTCTTTTATGAGCGGGACATACCCCTCATCCACTGCCTCATCCAGGTTTCCTGGTGTGGCAGCGTCCCCAGGGACCCAGAGCGAGCCAGGGAAAGTGAGTCAGTGGCTTCCCAAAGTGGCTGCCTGGCCTGTGTTGTCACAGGGCTGCTGCTCTCTGCCCTTTGTCCTGTCTCACGGTGTCCCCAGCCCTCCCAGCACAGGCCGCTGAGAAGACAGAGTTGAGTTGACTGTCACTGTGGTCTCCGGGAAGACCACTAGGCAAAGCGCTGGCAGGTCTCTGAGTGGCAAGGCAAGGTCAGACTGGGTTGAGAATTGCAGCTTTGATTGAAGGCAGTCTTTCAAAGCAGGCTCTTGGTGAGGATTGGGTAAGAATGGCGATATTGCAGCGCAGAGTTGGTGGAAACAGCAAGCAAGGGTTTCGAGAACTTCAAAGACTCCTGGGGCAAACTTCTGCTGCTTCCTACTGAAGAGTAGATGGGCCTTCAGGGAAGTTGCTGGCAGGAACAGTCCTCCCATTTGTCTGGGCGGATGGTCCGGAAGAGCAAAGACATGCTAATGAGACAGAGGAATAGCAAGTCCCGTTCAAGCAGACAGGAAGGGACCTCAGTTCTCAGCGCCAGCCTGAGTGTGGGGGCTGCTTGGCTCGGCCTGTTTCCCCGGGACGTTCTATGCGTTTTCTTCTTCGTGGCTTTTTGTTTTCTAATAAAAGATGTTTCTATTCATAAATGTTGTAGATGAGGATAATGTCCATTTATTTTATTTTGGAGGGGCGGGGATGGGGAAGGCTGAGGAAGGGGGCTGATTGCTGGCTCATGCCCAATTATAGTTTATTTCCTCCCTGAGTGCCCTCTTTGATGTGGGAAGGAAAGGGAATGAAATCCTTCTCTTTTACGCCTGAGCAGTGCAGACAGCCTTCTCCGGACAGTTTGGCTTGACCTGTTGAGAGTGCTTTCTCCCTGGCGAAAAGGAACAGGAAAGCTCACGGCAGCGAGTGGCACAGGGGTGGAGCCACAACGTGGCTCTTTCTCCTTCTCCTTTTCCTTCTTCTTCTTTTTCTAAAAAATCCAGTCCACTAAAGCACGAATGTGTTTGAGAGTCGCAAGTGAAGTATAGCAGGACTTTAAAAAACCAAAGCTGTCTTTCAACGTGTTGATATTCTCGGACTGTAGCAAACACAGTTTGGACTTGTCCATTTAGAAAGCGGTGTCAACAGGCTCTGAAATGCCATTGTCCCAAGGGAAATGAGGACATGTGGCAAAGCTTTAAGAATTCAGCCCCTAGACTTAATTTTGATTGATTGAAAAAGTTGTGCTTGAAATAATTTATTTTCTTGAGTTTTTTGATTTTTATTTCTTCAGTTCTATCTGGTCACCTTACCTGTGTGGGCATGACCAGCACCTGAGGAAGAATGATTAACAGATGTACGAATAACTGAAATGTACTTGAAAGCTATAAAGCAATATGTGTTACTGAAAATAAACAGATAGTGTAATACCTGGATTATAAACACCTCCATCACTTGAAAATAAAGTGTTGCCTTAATTCAAATAATAATACCTCAGTGTTTACATAGTGCCTATCTGAAAAGTGTGTGAAGTTACTGTTACTTTCTAGATTTCCTGGTGGGTTGATTCACTGGAGGGCTAGTTGGGTAGGGAGGTAGCACCCGAGCTGCCACCCTGTCACAGCTCCCAGATGGACGTGGAGTTGGGTGCTGGGTGGGTTTGGGAAATCTTCTGGGTCCGGCCCTCCCGGATATGCTTCCTGTCCTGGGGCTTCCCGGGATCTGCGTTCTCAGGCCACATGCAAAACCAGTTGTTAGTCATCCCTGACACACTCTGAGTCACCAGCACCCTCTGGGAAGCCACAGGGAGACCTTGGCTGAAGCCACCGCAGCACCATGTTTCGCCATCTTGCAGCCAAGTCTGTTTATTTGTCTGCCTTTGGCATCTCCAGGACCTCACTCTTTTGAGTGTTGGTCTCAGTTTGCAGACAGATGTGACTGTGGACTCCCGGGTGCGGTCTGTGCCTGTTGGGAAGGTGGTGCTCAAATACTTGTACGTTCATCATAGCCAAAAGGTGGAAGCAGCCCAAATGCCTGTGATGAATGGATGAGCAAATTGTGATATATATATACAATGAAAAACTATTCAGCTGTAAAAAGGAATAAAATACCGATACATGCTACAATGTGGATGAACCTTGAAAACATTATACTGAATGAAAGAAACCAGACACAAAAGGTCACATATTGTGTGATTCCATTCATAGGGCTTGTGCAGAGTAAGTTGGTACATGGAGACTAAGTAGATTTGTGATTGCCAGGGCTGGAGAAGGGGCAATGGGGAATAACTGCTTAATGAATATGGAGTGATTTAGGGGTGAAGAAAGTGTTTTGGAGTTAAGTAAGGGTGGTGGTTGCCACCACTGTGGATGTACTAAATGGCACTGAGTTGTTCACTTTGAAATGGTTAATTTTATGCTATGTGAATTGCAGCACATACAAAAATTGATATGGTTTAAATGTGCGTAATTAGTTCCTAGCAGGAAGAGGGTTTAGATCAACAGTATTAAATATTTTCCTACTGAAAACACACGGCTCATATAACACCTACAGTCAGCGGCATCCACCCAGGAGACACACTCCCAGGAGCTCCCAGGAGGATGCACAATTTACGCAAGTTTCCTGAATGCCACTTCATCAGCTTTGTTACGTTAACTCTGATTAATTACGAGTTACTCGTGGCGTATCTTGCAGAAGCAGGGTGAGGGGATTAGGTGATGGTCATTCTAACTTTTGATAATTTTGAGGGACAGCAGTGTAGAGAGAAAATACTAGTGTAAAAAGTTACATTTATCTGGGTGCAGTGGCTCAAGCCTGTAATCTCAGCACCTTGGGAGGCCAAAGCAGGAGGATCGCTTGAGCACAGGAGTTCGAGACCAGCCTGGACAACACTGAAACTCTCTCTACCCCCTACCCCAAAATAATAATAATAATAATTAGCCAGGCATGGTGGCATGCACCTGTAGTCCCAGCTACTCGGGTGGCTGAGGTGGGAGGATTGCTTGAGCCCAGAAGGTTGAGGCTACAGTAAGCCATGATTGCATCACTGCACTCCAGCCTACGTGACAGAGCGAGACCCTGTTTCAAAAACAAAAAAGCTATATTTATATAGAGAAGCCTAAAGAATACAAAATGTGTACCCTAATTCCTCTACTTAGATCACATCTGTTGATATTTAAAAATAAATATAAGGAGGCCAGATGCGGTGGCTCATGCCTGTAATCCCAGCACTTTGGGAGGTCGAGACGGGCGGATCACGAGGTCAGGAGTTCGAGACCAGCCTGACCAATATGGTGAAACCCGGTCTCTAATAAAAACACAAAAATTAGCCAAGTGTGTAATCCCAGCTACTCGGGAGGCTGAGGCAGGAGAATCACTGGAACCCGGGAGGTGGAAGTTGCAGCGAGCCGAGTTTACGCCACTGCTCTCCAGCCTGGGTGACAGAGTGAGACTCTGTCTCAATAATAATAATAATAGTAAATATAAGAAATATATTGTGTAGAATTAGAAGATTCAAATAGTGTAGAAGGGTACAGACTGGAGAGTGAAGGCTTCTCTACTTAGTACAGTTGCTGTTAATACGTTCTCGTGATTTCTGTTTGTTTTCTTCAAAGAACCATTTTATGGTTATGTGCATATGCTTACACAATTAAAAATAATAGAGGTGTCATTACAGATTTGCATATGGCTTTTTCACTTGATACACCTTGAAGCCTTTTCCATACGTATCAGCATCTAAGGATATACTTTATTCATTTAAGTGGCTGCAGCATCACGGTAATAATCAGCACTTATCGAACCTTTGCTGTGCGCCAGCACCGTTCTAAGTGCTGTGGGCACATCATTGTCGTTAATCTTCACCACAGCCCCGTAAGGGAGGCGCCACCATTGCCCCATTTTAGGGAACGGAGGGGACGGAGGGAACAGAAGTGCAGGGACATCCAGGAAGATATTTAAATTTCGTGTGTCTGATTCCAGAGCCCAGGCTCTCACCAACACAAAATTCTACTCCTCTGCACAGTTGGTTTGTGGGAGGGCTGGGATTTATTGTGATTTATCGTCTACACAGCTTCTGTGTGTTGCGGTTTCCTGGTTCAGTGCCCTAAGGTGCGTGTGCCCTGTGTTTCACATTTCAGCCTCCCAGGGGCTCTACCCTAGTGGGTTTTCTTGATTTTGTCTTCCTTAAATTAGAAAAGGAAAGGAAGAACCAAGGAGACCAAAACAGTTATGACTGAGGTTTGCAGAACTGTTCCCATGAATGGCTGCTAGCTCTTGATACATTAGTCCAGAGCACAGAAAATCTATACTTTTGATAGCTTGGACTGGACACAACAGTAAGTCTTTCTAGACTGTTCTGTCCGTTAGGGGAGAAGAGTCCTCGTTGTTCCTCTGGGATGCAACATAAGAGAGCAGCACAGAGGCTTTATGGGTGACCCTGCCACGAGTGAACAGGTCCCAGCGTGAAAGCGGGACAAGAAAGTTGAGCTCGTGACCTCCGTCCATTGGGTCCTTCTGTTCATTCTTTCTTTTCTTCTCACTGTGTCATTGTATCTCCCTGAACTCAGCTCCAGATTGAAACGTGGCTGTAACCCCAGCTAACAAACAGGCTTCCCTTGAACAGGCCGAAAGGTACACAGGGTGAGTCTATGTCGTGACTCTGTGGAGGCGTGGGCAGCGAGATGGTTGTCTACCGGGATCTGTGTTCTGGCTTTTGTGAAGAAGGAAAGAAATGGGAAACATGCTGATGCCAGCCTTGCTGCGACTGGTTGGCAGGAGTGTAAACAACTAGCTGGTTTGGATCTGGGATCAAGATGAAGCGTAATAGAAAACCCGGGCTGCCTTTATCCTTAGGTCAGCAAAATGGCAGGATGCTGCTGTCTGCGTCCCGGCTGACCCTGGTGTTCCTGACCGCTGCCAATACAGTTTGCCATTTAGATCCATTTAGCAGAAAAGGACATTCGTGTAGAAGGATCCCGCCTTGTAAAAATGCAGGCTTGGCATGCACTGGGGCCCTGGGAAGCCATTCTTATGAATCTTTTTCTGGGGGAGAGGTGCCGGCTGTTGCATGCAAAACTGGGCACTGCTGTGGCAGATTGGCCAGCGCATTTTTACGTGTGGCGGACACTATGGAAAGGCTCCTTTGTGCCAGTTTGGATAAGACTGGGTGGGAAACCAGTGTTTGAAATTAGGTGCTGAGGTCATAGAGTCAGATCACAGCAGAGCAGAAGTTTAAGCTCTGAGTTCGGAGAAGGTCTCAATATTTTCCCTGACCTCTGAAGTTGTCCAAACCACTAAGTGAAGAAACATACTTCCTTTGGTTCATCTGACCAAATTATCATCTGCAAACTTTTGGCCTTGTTGCCTCAATCGAACTGCAATCTTCCTGCCTGCCTGAGAGAGAACTGGGTGTCGGGGGAGCAGGGGCAATGTATTGTTGCTCCCCAGGGTCAAAATGTGAAACCAGACCAAAGGGTCCAGATGGAAACCAGAATGATGATTTCACTCCTGGAACGAGGCGTCATCTTTCCTAGCACATGTATTTTTCCTTCATGCCTCTTTTCTTTTTTCCTTTTTTAGTTTTAGTCTTTTTGAGACAAGGCCTCGCATTGTCACCCGGCCTGGAGCATAGCTCACTGCAGCCTTGAACTTTTGGACTCAAGCAGTCCTCCTGCCTCATCCTCCCGAGTAGCTGGGACTGTAGGCAAGCACCACCATGCCCGTCTAATTTATTTATTTTTTATTTTTTGTAGCGATGAGGTCTTGCCATGTTGCCCAGGCTGGCCTTGAATTCCTGGGCCTAAGTGATCCTCCTGCCTCAGCCCTGCAAGTTCATTTCTCTTTTAAAATAAAGTCAGTCAGTTGTAAAGTTAGAATGTAAAAACAAACACTTTCTGATGGATTAGAGGATGCACACAGCTTTCTGTAACTGAAATTCTGAGTGCATGTGCAACAGTGCCTTTAAACAATGACCTTGGCCTGTGGTGCACATTTGATACACTGAGCATAACCATGGCTGAATGAGTGCTCCTGGTGCTTTGGCTGGAGGCAGGACTTGGATGTTGGCAAGGCCCTGACATCGGGCCACAGTAATCTTTCCCAGACTCTGCATGTCCACGTTTTTCTAGGTGGGAGACATCATTCTTTTGATGTATTGCTCTCCAACCGCAATGGTAGAGCAGCACGTGATTAAGTTACGGTTAGACATAGAAACAATACTTGTAGCAGAAACTTGAGCTGGTGCATGTAAAAAAGTGGTTCATTTAATGATGTAATGGCAAAGTGAAGGGACCAAATGGAAAGGGGCGTGCCCAGGGCTCATCTACAAAATCTTCGGGACATTTCCTCCTGGGGGTCAAGCTTTAGATGCCTGCTGCCCAGCCATGAGAGAACATCAGAGGGCCACAGCGTTCCCCAGGTTTCTGTTAACAGAGCAAACAAAACAACATCCCTTGCAACCCAAAGGCAGGCACACAGCTGGGCCCCAGGAAGACAGGGATTGCACTAGAATCCCTTGCGGTCCTGAGAGTGCTGCCTTCTGGCTGCTTGGCTTAGCTCCTCTCTGCACCCCAGCTTCCTCTCACCTTGCTGACTCCCCTGTGGGGAGTAAAAGAGGCTGCCTCCAGCCTCCGCTTGCACAGCTTTGTTTCTGCGTGTTCCCGGCCTCTGTGTGGAAGGACATGCTAAGAGCCCTTTCTCCACTGTGCTTGCATTGACTGATAACATGTCTGTCTGTGACACTAGCTCGGCCTTTTTTTTTTTGTGATGGAGTCTTGCTCTGTCGCCCAGGCTGGAGTGCAGCAGTGTGATCTTGGCTCACGACAACCTCTGCCTCCAGGGTTCAAGCGATTCTCCTGTCTCAGCCTCCTGAGTAGCTGGGATTAGAGGTGCCAGGCTAATTTTTGTATTTTTAGTAGAAATGGGGTTTCACCATATTGGCCAGGCTGGTCTCGAACTTCTGACCTCAGGTAATCTGCCCGCCTCGGCCTCCCAACGTGCTGGGATTACAGGCATGAGCCTCCGTGCCCAGCCCAGCTCAGCCCTTTTAATGTACGGAACTGTGCAACCTGGAGGTCTGAGGGCAGCTGCAGCTTTCATTAGCTCCAGCATCCCATTGACGTCCGGGTTGGATGGCTCAGTATTAAGCAGATCCTGACTGATAAAATATCATTCTTCTAAAGTTTCTACTTCTGTATGTTTTATATATTCTATGATACTTTAGTACAGTAGTACATGTGTGCAATTTATAAATGAGTACACACATATTAGAGGATGCACACAAACTCTTTTACAATTAGGATGTGCAATCAAAGAAGTTTGGAGACTTTTACTTTATGGAATGTCTACACTACATATAGGATGTTTATCCAGAATATCTCTGGGAATATGCAGTGGTTCATACAAGGGACAGATCATATCTTAATAAGCATATACTACACATTTTCTTTCTTGACTCCAAAAAAACTTAAAGAGATTTATGTCCATAGATCTTAAGGTATGTACAGTAGAATTTCATGTTTCAAACATTTACTGATAGTCTCACATTATCATGAGAAAGAAGACTGGGATTGTGCTGTGGGATTGTTATTAAGTTATCTATACTTACTTTCATAAAATGATTTTTAATATAAAATTAATCAAAGTTGCTCAGTTGTAAGAGATGAATGGCTTTATTTGAGATACTGCTATGATTCGAATGTTTGTCTCCTCTAAAACTCATGTTGAAACTTAATTCCCAGTATATTGAGAGGTGGGGCCTTTATGAGGTAATTGGGTCATGAGGGCTCTACTGTCATGAATGGGTTAATCCATGACGGGAGTGGTATTAATGGGATTAATGGGTTATCACAGGAGTGGCATTAGTGGCTTTATAAAGGGAGAAAGAAAGACCTGAGCTAACTCATCATCCCCTTTGCCAAGTGATGCCCTGCTCCACCTTAGGACTCTACAGAGTCCTCGGCAGCAGGAAGGCCCTCACCAGATGCAGCTCCTCAAAGTCTATTGGACTTTCAGCCTCCATAGCCGTAAGAAATAAATTACTTTTTTTTTATAAAGTACTCAGTTTCAGGTATTCTGTTATAAATAACAGAAAATGGATGGAGACAGATACCTTGGCTCTGAACTTTTTTCTTCCTTGGCTTTTGAAAGCCTCTCCTGGTCCAGTGTGGGTTCTATAAACCTTTTTTGACTTCTTTAGGACTCAAGAGCTGGAGCGAAGGTCTTTTAGCAATGGAGAAAGTACGTACTAGGAGACGGAGGCATGGGAAGTGGCTCTAACCCCATTTCTACAAGTAGTGTGACTGTAGATCGTGCTGGGGCTCAAGTTCTTGATCTGTAAAATGGGAATGATGAAACCTCCAAGAGTCATCATGAAAATCAAATACAACCATGAACGTGTTTGTGCTCTATGAGCTGTAAATCCTAAACGATAGGTTGCTTAAGATGAAGAAAGGCCATTGTTGAGTTTCTCATGAACCTCTGATGCAGGGCGCGTTCTAGTGTATCATGCGTAAGGGATCCTTGCCAAGTCCGAGGAAAACTATGTGGTGCCGAGTGCATCACCCTGGGCATGAGTAGTCCCACCCAAGACAGGCAGGGGGCTCCTGCCACTCTGCGCATAAACAGGAACTGAAAACAGAACTCCACCCCATTGAAACTTTGAGGTCTAGCATCATATTTTGTCCCTGTTTGTGCATCTTACGTGCTTATGCGATAAGGTACCGTCGGCCCTCAATATCTGTGGGTTCCATGTTTGTGGACTCAACAACCTTGGATTTAAAATACCGGGAAAAAAAATGTGTCTGTACTGAACAAGCACAGGCTTTTTCTTTCTTTTTTTTTTTTTTTTTTTGAGATGGCGTCTCACTCTGTCGCCCAGGCTGGAGTGCAATGGCGCAATCTTGGCTCCGCCTCCTGGGTTCAAGAGATTCTCCTGCCTCGGCCTCCTGAGTACCTGGGGTTACAGGTGCGTGCCACCATGCCCGGCTAAGTTTTGTATTTTTAGTAGAGACAGGGTTTCACCTTGTTGGTAAGGCTGGTCTCGAACTTCTGACCTCAAGTGATCCACCTGCCTAGGCCTCCCAAAGTGCTGGGATTACAGGCGTGAGTCGCTGCACCCAGCCCAGACTTTTTTCTTGTCATTATTCCTTAAACAATATGGCATAACAACTGTTTACATAGCATTTACGTTGTATAGGTATTATAAGTAATCTAGAGATGATTTAAAGTGTACAGGAGGATATGCATGGGTTATATGCAAATATTATAACATTTTATATCAGGACTTGAACATTCTCAGATTTTGGTATCCGTAGGAGGTCCTGGAACCAATGCCCTAGGGATACCGAGGGACAACTGTATGCACTGTTGAACCTCCAATGTCTAACACAGTGCCTGGTGTGGCCTAGACATGGAATATGTGTTTAGTGAGTGGAAGAATAAAGGCATTGCCATACCTACTTGTCTCTCTGGCACTTGTCACAGGATTGCAAGCCCAGATGGTGTTTGTGAAGAGGCAGGAGTAGGTACAGGATGGAGGTCTAGAGCTTGGGTTTCTGAGGCACAGACCAGGATCAATTGTATCACCTCCCTAAGCCTGTTTTCCCAACTGTAAGGTGTCACACTAGTACATCTCTCGTAGAATTGGATTGAAGATTAAATGAGGTGATGCAAATTAACAGAGTCTAGCATATGGGGACGTGGAGTGGGTGTCTGCAGGCAGCCACTGCTCTGTGTAGGTTCTGCCTCTGCACCCTACAGTGGGAGGGCCGCTACTGGGAGAAGAATCAGACACAGAAGAGGGGAGTGGGAACAAGTGGGGCTCTGCTGGGAACCTCGTCATCTCTGTGTGCTAAAGACCTTCAGAGAGTAACGCCCAGTCTTTACTTCCAGCAAATTCCTCTTTTGGTCAACTCTAGTCCAGAACTCTATGGAGAAGGGACTTCTGGGAAGTGAGTGGTGTTCCCAGCTCTAGCCACGTTGAACCTAGGATGATCCAGGACACTGCATGTTAGGTCTGTGTAACAGTGTCTGTGTGGGCTGTGTGGGCATGTGTGTGCACGTGTATGCATGTGCATGTATGTGTGTGTTCATGTGTGTGCTTCAGATCTCCTTTGGGGAATGTGCAGGAATGTCAGAAGTGGGGAGGTAGAGCCTCTGGGTTAGGGCAAGGGGCGAGAGACCCTCTTTGAGACCACCTGTGGGGGCTAAGATGACTCCATCCTGGATGCTAATCCATCATGTTGGCTTCCGATTAACTCCAGTTCTGGGAATGCCTCTAAAATTTCTATTTCATCTTGTTCCTTGTGTAAGAGCATGTACTTACCATAAATCTTGCCCTTAGGTCAAAACAACCTTGATGTTATCGTACTTACCGTAAATCTTGCTGTAATTGTCCTGCATAACCCTTCTGAAGCACAGACACTGTCCCCCTGTGGTACGTAAGCCCTGGGCCTGGGGATGGTAGCGCAGGGATCCCCCATTTCGTCTGCAGGCCACCCGAGACACGGCTCCTGTTCACGCATCCCATTAAATGTTGCTCTCTGAGAAGCTGGATTTGCTGCCTCTTTCTTCGACCTCTCAGCTTCCTTGGCTTTTGGCAGTAGGTTTGCAAAATGACCTGCTCACCACGGAACCAGCTTATTCCAGTCGGAGTGGGATCAGCAGAATGGGGGAGTGGAGAGCATAACCCAGACCCCTCCACCCACGTGTTCATGGGAAGGTGCTGGCTTCTCTGCCTCCTGGGGAGAAAAACCTCAAATGTCTGACTACGCTGACTCACTCGGACAGCCTTCCTTCTCTGTGGCCTCTGCTTGTGTTCTCCTCCCTCCTCCTCCCTTCTCCATTCACCAGTCCTGCCTGTCTCTCTGCTTGGCTAATGCATCCCTTTTGGTTTCAGATTTCGTGTCCCTGCCTCCATGAAGCCTTCCCTGATTGCCCCAGTGTGGGCAGGTGTCCCTGTGCATCCCCATCACAGCACTTGTCACAGTCGATGCCACTTCCCAGTTTCCTTGTCTGTATTCCTCACTCAACCAGGAGCCTGTGAGGGTGGAGACATGGGATCTTGCTGGGACTTACAGCAATAGCCATGTGCTTCCCTTCCCAATGTCACACAAGTGAGACATGGTCTGGTGCATCTGATTCTGAGTCTCAGCCGTATGCGAGTGTGGCATGACCTTTCATCCATCACCCCTCTCTCTCTCGCCACGAGGACAAAAGCAAGGGTGACAACTACAAAAATGACCACCGCTGCCAAGGCCTCTGCTCTGAAAGTGCAGCACGGTGGGTGGGACCTCAAGACAGTGTAACTGACGACGTCCGCAGAATTCAACCAGTGTGCCCTGGTGGGTGGGACAGGAAGTAGGGCAGTAGACGATTAGACAGAATTGATACTCTTTGAGATCAAGCAGTGTGTGGCTTTGAGATGGAGAAGCAGTAGTAGCTTTGTCCTTCCCAAGATTTGGACCCAGGGTTGCCTTGGGAATTCAGACATCAGGAAGGTGACCTGAAACATGGTGACTTGGCTATGTAGAGTGGAAGGCACTTAGAGGACATTTATCTATCCAGCGGGTCTTTTTGTTTTTGTTTTTTTTTTTTGAGACAAGGTCTTTCTCTGTTACTAAGGCTTGAGTGTAGTGCAGCCTCAACCTCCTGGGCTCAAGCAGTCCTCCTGTCTCAGCCTTCCATGTACCTGGGACACCAGGGACATGCCACCATGCCTAGCTAATGTTTTGATTTTTGTAGACAGTGTCTTGCTATGTTGTCCAGGCTGGTCTCAAACTCCTGGCTTCAAGCCATCCTCCCACCTCAGCCTTCCAAAGTGTTGGGATTATAAGGGTGAGCCACAGCACCTGGCCTATCTAGCAGATCTTAAAACTATTTAGGCCATAGATTACGTTGCGAATCTCATGAGGGACCCTCTCACCAAAAAAAATTACCTGCCCACAAAGGTTTCCATACGATTTAGGGGGATATTATATGCTTGAGGTCTATGATCTGTTTCTAAGCCTCATCCCAGAGGTGTGGTGATGAGGACCAACAAGGGGAATGTTTGTCTGAGGTCAAGACGGAGACAGGAGAGGTAACAAGGGCAAGGCTCTCTCGAGACCTGTTTCCATACATGGTGGGGTCTCTCAACTTGAATGGAAAGTTTAATTTTGCCTCTGTATGGTGGTAGAAATAGTGTCAGTGACATCAAGTTTTTATAACGGGAAAGCACCACAGAGGATCTTGGGGTGCTGGGCTCTGACGATGATGCATGAGCTATCAGGATTGTGTCCACTTCAGAGGGTACAACATGTTGAGAAAAGGGGGCACCAGACTAAGGCGGTCCCTGTGAGCACATTCTCGGAAAGTGTGAGGGTGGGTAAATGATCCTTGTTTCTTGCCTTGCATTGAAGCCTGTGCTATTCCACATTTCTTTTTTTTTTTTTTTTTAAGATTATTTTAATTTTATTTTTTTAACCTTGGTTAAAGATATGCATATTCCACATTTTCGCTGGTGCTTCAGAATTTGTTTAATGAAATGAGCTCTTTCTTTCTCTCTTTCTTTCTTTCTTTCTTTCTTTCTTTCTTTCTTTCTTTCTTTCTTTCTTTCTTTCTTTCTCTTTCTTTCTCTCTCTCTCTCTCTCCCCCCCCGCTTTCCTTCCCCTCCCCTCCCCTCCCCTCCCCTCCCTTCTCACTCAGTCACCCAGACTGGAGTGTAATGGCACAATCACAGCTCACTGCAGCCTCAACCTCCCAGCCTCAAGCGATCCTCCTACCCCAGCCTCCCAAATAGCTGGGACTACAGGCTTGCACCACCATGTCCAGCTACTTTTTTATTTTCTGTAGCGACAAGGTCTTGCCATGTAGCGCAGGCTGGTCTCGAACTTCTGAGCTCAAGCAGTCCTCCCACGTAAGCCTCCCAAAGTGCTGGGATTGCAGACCTGAAGCCACCATGCTGGGCCATCAGCTGTTCTTTAGGACAATTTTTTTCATTCTTTTTTTAAAAATCCTTTTTTCATTTAGTCTTCCCTGCATTTCAAATAGAACGATCTTATGAGAAGGGTCAGTGGGATTATTTAAAGCCGAGAGATGAGGCAGTGAGCTCCGGGAGGCGTTCGTGCCTCCCTTCTCCCTCTGTCTGTCGGGTCCCAGGACTAAGGATCCTGGCTGTGGGCAATCTGCAGGGTGGAAGAACAATCCTGTTTCCCCTAAAATGTCTTGTCACGGTTCCCAAGGCCCCCACTAAGGACGCGTGGAGTGGGGAGGTGAGACGGGAGGAACTGAAACAGCCCCATCCTGGTGTTAGGCTCCCTATTGAGTCACAATGTGTGGAAATGATATCAAATGAAGGAGAGTTTTTCTACTGAGATAAAAAGGCACTTAATAAAACGACATAACACTTCACAGGGAGCTGTTTTAATGGCTGCTCAAAGCAACTCTGAAGTATCTATAATGAGATCTTAAAAGCAAGTTCTGAAATCTCCAATTCTCTTCTTTCTGATCTTGGGTGCTGTGATATCTTCCCTAGAGACTGACTCGTAGACTGAATGACTGTATTACAGGGTAGCTCTCCAGCCATGCTAACTTCATTTGCTGATGGTAGGTTTATCGCTAGTGCTTAAATCACTCTAAATAGGTTTTGTCAGTTAAAGCAGTGTAATATCTTTGCTTTCTTATAGCCCAGAGAGTAGACTTCTGTAGGAATATTCAGAATTACTGCTCGCAGAGCAGAACCTTGTAATCCTATAAAACTTTGCTCTCATCAACCCCTCACACTGTTGATCTGCCCTAAACCTTAATGTCCTGATTTGCAAAATGGGGATAACCCAACTTCATTAGGGTTGTTGAAAGATTAAATATGTAACAAGCCTGGACAGAATCAGTGCTTACTAAATGCCTTCCATTATATCTGTATTAATTGTCCATTGCTGTTGTCCCCAAACCTAACAGCTTAAAACAACATGCACTGATTATGTCACAGTTTTTGTGGATCAGGAATTGGGCATGGCTTAGTAGGTGCTTGGGCTTGGGGATCTCTTACAAGTCTACAACAGGTATCAGCTGGGGCTGCAGTCATCTCATGACGGAACTGGGGCAGGGTCTGCTTTCAGGCTCCTTGGTGGTTGTCACCAGGATGCAGTTCCTGGTGGCCTGTTACGTATGTGCCCTGAGGCCTCTCTCAGCTCCTTGCCTTGCATCTCTTCATGCATGGCAGCTTGCAAGAGCAAACAGGCAAGAGGAAGAGAGGGAGTATGAAAAAGAGGGCCACCAGTATCTTTCATTTATTTATTTGTTTGTTTGTTTATTTATTTGTTTATTTATTTATGACAGAGTCTCGCTCTGTCACCCAGGCTGGAGTGCAGTGGCGTGATTTTGGCTCATTGCAACCTCTGCCACTAGGGTTCAAACGATTCTCGTGCCTCAGCCTCCCAAGTAGCTGGGATTATAGGTGCACGTCACCATGCCTGGCAAATTTTTAATATTTTTAGTAGAGATGGGGTTTCACCATGTTGGCCAGGGTGGTCTCAAACTCCTGAGCTCAGGTGATCCACCCGCCTTGGCCTCCCGAAGTGCTAGGATTACATGTGTGAGCCACTGTGCCCGGCCCCCAGTACCTTGTATAACCTCCCCCTCGGAGGTGACATCTGCCACTTTTGCTGCATTCCATTTCTTAGGAGCGAGTCATTGGGTCCAGGCCATATGGGAGTGAATACTGGGAGGCGGGGATTATTGGGAGCCACTTTAGAAGCTGCCTACTGTAGTTGTCATGATTCTTCATCCTTTTCTGCTAGATATGCAACTCAGGAACAGTAAAGATTGTCTTGTAAAAAATTGCAGAATGTAACAATAACAAATCCAAAGTTTGGAGCTTGGTGCCTCGCTTGGTAAGCGAGGTTATTCCACATGATCTGCGGAGGCTCCCTGCGGGAGGTGGGTGCCTGTGCCACTCATCAGTGACCCATCTTGCCCAGTGAGGATCTCGCACATGTGTTGCTTGTGAAGAAAGGCGGCAAACAAACAGGTGGTTCCTTGGATAGGAAGTATGATTTAAGTAAGAAACCACGTTAGGTGCTGCTGGGAGTTGCTTGGAGGTTGGCGGCGCGGGGCTGAAGGCTAGCAGACCGAGCGATCATGTCGCACAAACAGATTTACTATTCGGACAAATACGACGACGAGGAGTTTGAGTATCGACATGTCATGCTGCCCAAGGACATAGCCAAGCTGGTCCCTAAAACTCATTTGATGTCTGAATCTGAATGGAGGAATCTTGGCATTCAGCAGAGTCAGGGATGGGTCCATTATATGATCCATGAACCAGAACCTCACATCTTGCTGTTCCGGCGCCCACTACCCAAGAAGCCAAAGAAATGAAGCTGGCAAGCTACTTTTCAGCTTCAAGCTTTACACAGCTGTCCTTACTTCCTAACATCTTTCTGATAATATTATTATGTTGCCTTCTTGTTTCTCACTTTGATATTTAAAAGATGTTCAATACACTGTTTGAATGTGCTGGTAACTGCTTTGCTTCTTGAGTAGAGCCACCACCACCATAGCCCAGCCAGATGAGTGCTCTGTGGACCCACAGCCTCAGCTGAGTGTGACCCCAGAAGCCACGATGTGCTCTGTATCCAGAACACGCTTGGCAGATGGAGGAAGCATCTGAGTTTGAGACCATGGCTGTTACCAGAGATCCTGTAAACTTGCTGTTTTTGTTTTTTTCCTGCTGGGTGTTGTATGTGTGGTGACTTGTGGATTTATGTTTCAGTGTACTGGAAACTTTCCATTTTATTCAAGAAATCTGTTCATGTTAAAAGCCTTGATTAAAGAGGAAGTTTTTATAATCTAAAAAAAAAAAAAAAAAAGAAACCACGTTAATTATTTTTTTAACAGTTAAGGCCACATTCTCTATTTCTGCTTAGCTGCACGGAGTTTGTACACTGGGACAAACTGCTCTCTGGAAATGCCAAGAAGCAGTGGGGCTATTATAAGAAAAACGGAACTGAAGGAGTTATGGAACTTGCTCTTCTTCCCCATTTAAGAGTCGTCTTCCTTCTTTAACTGATCGGAAGAGCAGGGGAGGAGGAGAGAGCGGTGGTGTGGTCTTCCTTAAGAGCTGGGCTAGGAGAGACATGGAGCCTCTGGCACTTTGGTTTTTCACTCCTGATAACGTCAGTGGCCCTGGCTTTCCTAGAACTCAGCAGCCGGGTTTCCTTTCCACCAGCAGGGTAGACGAGCCACCACCATTGAGGCTAGAACACTCAGTGGCTGAAAGATTGCTGAACTTGGGAATCCACCAGATAGGCCAGCTCTGCAAGAATGAGAGAAAAATAAATTTAACAGTAGCAGAAAGAGACAGTGTTTTTAAATATTACAAATATTTTCTTATTAGGAACAGTTTCTTTAAGGTGGATGATGTCCCAGCACCAAGACCCTCTGTTCTTTTTAAACCTTCATCTCAGAGTCTGAAAAGATCTGAAAAGTGTCCTGGCCTTAACATGTGTCCTTGGACAAGTTGCTTTAATTTCTTCCTTTAAACTTATGCTAAGGCCTAATCAAACATGACCAGAGAGATGAGGAGACAAGGCAACTCAAACGAAAACCTTTCAACAGACAATAGAAGCAGACCCACAGAGAATCTGAAGAATGAGATTATCAGACATGGACTTTAAAAGATGAATGTTTAATATGTTCAAGGAAATAAAAATCAAGATTTAAAAATTCATCAAGGAATTGAAAACTAGAAAATGAATAAAATGAAACATTTATAACTGAAAACTCTAATAATTGATATTAGGAAATCAATAAATAGGGTTACCATATTTGATACATCTGTAGAAAAAACTGGAAGAAAATCTCCAAACTCAGAGAAACTCAGAGAGATAGAAAATAAAGAAAACAATAAGAGATATATATGTGTGTGTGTATATATATACAGTGAAAAAGTTTAATGTAGGCATAACTGGAGTTCCAGTAGGATAGAAGAGACTGAATGGAGCAGAAACAATGTCTAAAGAGATAATAGCTGGTACTTTTCCATAGGAATTGCTTAGCTTGGTGCCCAGAACTTTTTATATGGTTAGTAAATGTCAGCTTTTCTCATCATCGATATTATTATTTTGCTCATCTTTGCTCCTGTGGAAGATTTACACTGATGGCAGTTTATGAGAGTCCAAATCCACTAGGCCTTTTGTTCACCACAGATCTTACAGTCTTGGCGCTTCTGCTTCTACTGAAGGCCTGGAGTTGGGTTCACACTGGTTGAAATCTGATATGAAATTAGAGTAAGTTTTCCTATAGAAACAATATTGTCAATGAATGTGGGTGTCCACTGTAGAGTGCTGTAGCTCAGCAAGCTTGGGATATAATCGGTCTTTATTTACAGCATCAGTTCAATGGAAAAACGCATATTTTAGTTTCACATGCGTAGCCAACAAATGCTCGCTTGGAACTCAGCCATCAGCAATCCAGTTGATGGAGTGGGGATTGCCTGTACAATTAGTTCGGTCACTGTCACCCTAACCTCCTGCCTTTGATTCCTTTGTAAAGTTTAAGTCTCATTTGTAAGTGTCCTCACTGCAGGAATCAGGACATAATCTTTTTATCCCCTGTCCTTGCGTACTGCTGACTGCACGGGCGGTGAATCAGCGGATGAATTCGTGCATGCATTTGTGCGTGCCTCCTGGAGAGATGGTTCGGCTGGTGAACAGGGCACTGGATATGGGGAATAGGAAGTCTGAGTCTTGTCTGAGTCTTGACTCTACCCTTACTAGTTACAGGCCCACTAGGAGAATCCGTGTTTTCCTTATGCGGGAATTGAGGATGAAGTCATCTGTCCTCCCCTGACAAAGGGCTGCTGTGAGGACCAAGGGAGATAAGTGTGTGAACATGAGTGCACGGGCCATATTTTTGTATCTCAAATATGGCACCTTCTTCTCTGTATATGGGCTTCTGATTCTTTCATGGAGGGAACTGTGGACATTTCCAAGCTATGCTCATTAATGTTCATGGGGCATTAATCTAAATACTTGAGTTCACTTATGCCATGTATTAGTTTAAATTTACTTCCGTAAGGAATATGTTCCCTCATGAGGTAGACAGACAAAACGAAGTCTGGTGTAACAGGCCTGGAGCTGCATTTTCTTGCATTGCTAGCTCAGTTTTCCTAGAACAGCGTGTGAAGACTGAGATTGACTCTGCTTGAGTGAGATCTGCTCTCACCACCTCCAAAAGGAATCTTACAGAATGTTGTGGTAATAAAAACAGCACAGGATGGACTTGAGTTTGATAACGTTTTCTGCTTTTATGGCACTTCTTTTTTGGTAGTGGTTACTGTGACTTGTAAAAAACATACCTTTTTCTCTTCTGTGCATAATTGTCCCTCTGGTGAAAAGTGCTTGAGGTGAGAGGAATTATTTTATACCACCAACATAGTATTTTACAGCCCAGAGCAGACAGGCCCAGTAAGTCCGTAATCTGATAAGCCCCTGGAATGGGATCCACGTGCAAAGTACGTCCGTTCTCTTTGATGCAAAGGGAGGCCTAGACAGAGAATCAAGTGAGGAATGAATTGGAGCTCTCCAGGGAGTTCGCTGGTAGTTTTAGGAGTGATGGTCAGTGCGCGGTGGCTCAAGCCTGTAATCCCAGCACTTTGGGAGGCCGAGACGGGTGGATCACGAGGTCAGGAGATCGAGACCATCCTGGCTAACCCCGTGCAACCCCGTCTCTACTAAAAAATACAAAAAACTAGCCGGGTGAGGTGGCAGGCGCCTGCAGTCCCAGCTACTCGGGAGGCTGAGGCAGGAGAATGGCGTAAACCTGGGAGGCGGAGCTTGCAGTGAGCTGAGATCCGGCCACTGCACTCCAGCCTGGGTGACAGAGCGAGACTCCGTCTCAAAAACAAAAAACAAAAAACAAAAAAACCTCCAGTCTTTGGTCCGGCCGACTGATAGGATACTTCACTTTGGGGACCCGAGGCTCTTGTTGGATATGTAGGATTGGGATTTTCTGTTGATTGCTTTGTAACAAACAGTGTAGGGGGTGGGGGAGAGTAGGTTGGAGGAGTATATTCTCTTCCCCTTAGGCAAAGCTTCAAAAAAGTGCTTTGTGGGTTAATATGGAATTTGTGCCATATTTCTGTGGGGTTTCTTTGAAATCGAAAAGGGCAGGTGCAGCGCTTCCTGGATTAAGCATCCTGAGCCGTTTGTCTTCTGCTCTTGAGTTGACCCTGGTTTTTGGGCTGTAGAAAGGGGAGGAGTAGCCATCCAGTAACCCCGGCCTGAACTGCTAAGGCCAGGGCCCGGGGGCTGGGCTCTCACTCTTTCCAGACAGGGCTGAGGCACCGTCCTGCTCCAAGATGTGAAGGTGCCTTCCTACATGACCTCATCTCTGCATCTGCGAGCTCCATCTGCCCCCGGAGTGGGCGAGCCAGGCAAGCATGGCACTGTCCTTATTACTAGGCACTGCCTTCCCTTGCAGGCATCTCCACACAAGGCCACCTGCCTGGTAGGCGGGGCAGGCTGAGGCGGGGTGGGTGGGGTGTGTGTGCTGGTGTCCAAGGTGCCTGATGGGACCTCTACTTCTTTTGGTCACCTTTGGAGTCAGAACAGTCCAAACTGTTAATCATGCACAGTTCTGCCTGTTTCTCTCTTTATGTTATTTCTTTCTGCCCACAAGGTCTGCTGCCCTGTACAGGCCTCCTGAATTCCCTAACTTAACTCCTTGTCAATGCTGAAGACGCTGAAGACGTTTCAGAAGCATGTGGCTGGGCGCTTGGCTCATGCGGCTGGGCGCTTGGCTCATGCCGGTAATCTCAGCACTTTGGGAGGCTGAGGTGGGGATCGTTTGAGGCCAGGAGTTTGAGACCAGCCTGGGCAATATAATGACACCTCATCTCTGCCAAAATAAAAATAAAAAATTAGCCTAGCATGGTGGTGTGCACCTGCAGTCTTAGCTACTTGGGAGGCTGAGACAGGAGGATTGCTTGAGCCTGGAAGGAGCAGGTTGCAGTGAGCCGATATTGTGCCACTGTACTCCAGCCTGGGTGACAGAGTGAGCTCTTGTATCAAAACAAACAAACAAAACCCCAAACCAAAACAAACAAAAAGAAGTATGTAAGCCTTAAAGTCTAAACATTTAACTAAATGGATGACTGAATAAAAAAATAAACACAAAAATCCTTGTCATACAGGTTAACTCTGATTCCAAGATCAGAAAGAGACACTGGAATTATCAGGTGACCCCCAACGGGATGTGACGCACAGAGTCAGTTCTGTAGTGTACATTGTAGGCAAATCATATTCTCTGTCTTTCTGAACATTCTGAGAAGAATGAACTCAAGGTTTGAAAGACTACCATGTATGCTATAATTTTTGTGTTTAGTTTTTTTTTTTCTTCTTCTTATTTAACTACATTCTGAGGAATGGAATCCCTGAGTTTACAGGTCTTGTTAGTTGTTATTTCCTGTCCATAAGAATCATGTTGATTTATAATGTTATCAGCAATGTATATTCCTTACCAGTTTCCTAAGACACCTCATCACCTGAAGATTTCTGAAAGTCTGTGGAGCAGTGCTTAGTGAGTTTGGAGTGAAGGCGTCCGTAGGAGTATGGTGGATGTTGTGAAGAGAGACCAGAGGGGACAGCCTTTCCTTCTCAGTGCCCACTTTGATGGAGTCACAATTATTCCCTGAGGGTGGGGTTGAAAAGATTTTAAGGCCCTTTTCAGGTTCAATAAGATAATGTGTCTTGAATTGATTACTGATGTCTGCCACGAGAGCAGGATTAAGTAGTCTCGATCTATTTGCCTGGGAGGTATCATTCTTTTTTTAAATTATTATTATTATTATTATTATTATTATTATTATACTTTAAGTTCTGGGGTACATGTGCAGAACATGCAGGTTGGTTACATAGGTATACACGTACCATGGTGGTTTGCTGCACCCATCAATCCGTCATCTACATTAGGTATTTCTCCTAATGCTATCCCTCCCCTAGCCCCCCACCCTGCAACAGGCCCCAGTGTGTGATGCTCCCCTTCCTGTGTCCATGTGATCTCATTGTTCAACTCCCACTTATGAGTGAGAACACGAAGTGTTTGGTTTTCTGTTCCTGTGTTAGTTTGCTGAGAATGATGGTTTCCAGCTTCATCCGTGTCCCTGCAAAGGACATGAACTCATCCTCTTTTATGGCTTCATAGTATTCCATGGTGTATATGTGCCACATTTTCTTTATCAAGTCTATCATTGATGGGCATTTGGGTTGGTTCCAAGTCTTTGCTATTGTGAACAGTGCTGCAATAAACATATGTGTGCATGTGTCTTTATAGTAGAATGATTTATAATCCCTTGTGTATATACCCACTCATGGGATTGCTGGATCAAATGGTATTTCTGGCTCTAGATCCTTGAGGAATCGCCATACTGTCTTCCACAATGTTTGAACTAATTTATACTCCCACCAACAGTGTCAAAGCATTCCTATTTCTCCACATCCTCTTCAGCATCTGTTGTTTCCTGACGTTTTAATGATTGCCATTCTAACTGGTGTGAGATGGTATTTCATTGTGGTTTTGATTTGCATTTCTCTAATGACCAGTGATAATGAGCTTTTTTTCATATGTTTGTTGGCCACATAAATGTCTTTTTTTGAGAAGTGTCTGTTCATATCCTTTGCCCACTTTTTGATGGGGTTGTTTTTTTTTCTCGTAAATTTGTTTAAGTTCTTTGTAGATTCTGGATATTAGCCCTTTGTCAGATGGATAGATTGCAAAATTTTTCTCCCATTCTGTAAGTTGCCTGTTCACTCTGCTGATAGTTTCTTTTGCTGTGCAGAAGTTCTTTAGTTTAATTAGATTCCATTTGTCAATTTTGGCTTTTGTTGCCATTGCTTTTGGTGTTTTAGTCATGAAGTCTTTGCCCATGCCTATGTCCTGAATGGTATTGCCTAGGTTTTATTCTAGAGTTTTTATGGTTTTAGGTCTTACGTTTAAGTCTTTAATCTGTCTTGAGTTAACTTTTGTATAAGGTATAAGGAAGGGGTCCAGTTTCAGTTTTCTATATATGGCTAGCCAGTTTTCCCAACACCATTTATTAAATAGGAAATCCTTTTCCTATTGCTTGTTTTTGTCAGGTTTTTCAAAGATCAGATGTTTTTAGATGTGTGGCATTATTTCTGAGGCCTCCGTTCTGTTCCATTGGTCTACATATCTGTTTTGGTACCAGTACCATGCTGTTTTGGTTCCTGTAGCCTTGTAGTATAGTTTGAAGTCAGGTAGCGTGATGCCTCCAGCTTTGTTCCTTTTGCTTAGGATTGTCTTGGCTATATGGGCTCTTTTTCTGTTCCACATGAAATTTAAAGTAGTTTTTTCTAATTCTGTGAAGAAAGTCATTGGTAGCTTGATGGGGATAGCATTGAATCTGTAAATTACTTTGGGCAGTATGGCCATTTTCATGATATTGATTCTTCCTGTCCATAAGCATGAAATGTTTTTCCATTTGTATGTGTCCTCTCTTATTTCGTTGAGCAGTGGTTTGTAGTTCTCTTTGAAGAGGTCCTTCATATCCCTTGTAAGTTGTATTTCTAGGTATTTTATTCTCTTTGTAGCAATTGTGAATGGGAGTTCACTCATGATTTGGCTCTCTGTTTATTATTGGTGTATAAAAATGCTTGTGAGTTTTGCACACTGATTTTGTATCCTGAGACTTTGCTGAAGTTGCTTATCAACTTAAGTAGATTTTGGACTGAGAAAATGGGGTTTTCTAAATATACAATCATGTCATCTGCAAACAGAGACAATTTGACTTCCTGTCTTCCTATCTGAATACCCTTTATTTCTTTCTCTTGCCTGGTTGCCCTGGCTAGAACTTCCAATACTATGTTGAATAGGAGTGGTGAGAGAGGGCATCCCTGTCTTGTGCCAGTTTTCAAAGGGAATGCTTCCAGCTTTTGCTCATTCAGTGTGATACTGGCTGAGAGTTTGTCATAAATAGCTCTTATTATTTTGAGATACATTCCATCAATACCTAGTTTATTGAGAGTTTTCAGCATGAAGGCGTGTTGAATTTTATCAAAGTCCTTTTCTGCATCTATTGAGATAATAATATCATGTGGTTTTTATCTTTGGTTCTGTTTATGTGATGGATTATGTTTACTGATTTGCGTATGTTGAACCAGCCTTACATCCCGAGGATAAAACCGACTTGATCATGGTGGATAAGCTTTTTGCTATGCTGCTGGATTCAGTTTGCCAGTATTTTATTGAGGATTTTTGCATCGATGTTCATCAGGGATATGGGCCTGAAATTTTCTTTTTTTGTTGTGTCTCTGCCAGGTTTTGGTATCAGGATGATGCTGGCCTCATAAAATGAGTTAGGGAGGAGTCCCTCTTTTTCTGTTGTTTGGAATAGTTTCAAAAGGAATGGTACCAGCTCCTTTTTGTACTGGGAGGTATAATTGTTAATCTGGAGGGGTAGGAAGCTTGAAGGAAGCTTGAAGGAGTCCAGGAATGAATCAAGTATTAGTGCTTGGTTTGCATGGATTGCTGGTGCCTAGCGTTTTGTGTGGGAGCAGCCAAGAGGCTGTGGTTCCTGATTTCATAATTATAGATTTACATGTAATTAATAAGTGTGACAATTCAAACAGCAGAGGTTGTCATTTCAGAATAAGTTGTTCTCAGAGAGGAATCTCATATGAGGGATCCATTTCCCAGGAAATAGATGGAACCAATTACTGGTCATGAGCACCTCTCTGATATCAACTATATAAATGAGTATACAATGAAACACTATCAGGCCCACAGGTAGGGTTTTACTATACTTTATTTCAGGTTCTGGAGTCAGAATTGGGTTTATTCTAATGTCTCCCCACCAGTCAATAATTTGAGCCTCTTTCATTACTGTTAAGGCTGCAGCGGCTATCTTCAGAGCCTGTCAGGCTATGACTAACTTGAGCTATGCAACATGAAACCAGAAAGCACTAATAAAGTACTTGTGAGTTCTAGAAATTTGACTTTTTTTTTTTTTTTTTTTTTTTTTTTTAAGAAATTTAGGCTGGTATGGTGACTCACGCCTGTAATCCCAGCATTTTGGGAGGCTGAGGTAGGAGGATCGCTTGAGCCCAGGAGTTTGTGTTAGCCTGGCCCACATAGCAAGATCTTGTCTCTGCAAAAAAACCCTAACATTTAAAATTAGCTGGGTGTGGTGGCGCACACCTGTAGTCTCGGCTACTGGAGAGGCTGAAGCAAGAGACTCACTTGAACCCAGGAGTTCGAGGCTGCAGTGAGCTATGATCGCACCACTGCGTTCCAGCCTGAGTGACAGAGCAAGACCCTGCCTCTTAAAAAAATAAAGGAAAAACGTTCACTTAGCAGACAAGTTGATTTAACCTAGTAAGAGCCTTAAGAGGTTTTGACTAGGACTCAAAAGTTTGGTTCTGACTCTACCAACCAGCTATGTGACCTTGAGGAAGTCACACAGTTTCCTTTTGACCAAAACGAGGGGACTGGACAAGATGGCATGTGGTATTCTCAGAATCTTATGAAATGGAAACATGTATACATAGACGGGTTTCCATCAGTGTGGCCCTAAAGTCAGGCCACTCTGGTCCTGGGTCTCTCTTCCAAGGCTCCTTCTTCACCCAGTAGGCTTCATTCTCTCTTCTGAGTCCTACCTCTGTGTCTTCACGTGCGACAGCCACGATTCCCCTGGCGCGTTCTTTGTGTGTGTGTCACAGCCCCCGCGAGCTTCCTGCGGGGAAGGGCAGTCCCAGCGCGGGGTGTGACTCCTTAGCCTGGCTCCTGGCTTGTCCTCAGCAAACCGCGGGTAGGGTGTGCCTCTGGTGGCCGGCCGAGGAACAGCAGTCGCCCTGGAGGTCGGGAGCTGCATCCACTTGAGCGGTCCCAAGCCATGGGTCAGAGAGGATTTGATGGTGGTGTTCTTTGTAGAAATGTTTCCTTTTCTGAGACAAACTAAAACTTTGTCTATCCTTTTGTCCTGTTATTTCTTTCCTATCAGGTGTGTAAGAGTGTACATTTGACAGTGCATTATAAAAGAGGTGAAAGTTAAAATGTTTTAAAATAAAGAAACAGTGACTAGGTTGTTTGACTGAAAAATCAGTGCTTAAATCTAAATTTGAGCAGACTTGCTGCTGTCACTATTCAGACAAGTTAGCGCTGGCGCTTGAGCCCTTTGTAGAGGATGATGAGTAGAGCCGAACGCTGAGCACTAAGTGGCTTTTTCCTTTTCCACCTGCAAGGGCGTTTTGGGGCTGGCCTTGCAGGATTTGTTTGTTGGCTGCTTTGAGACTTGTGTCCATTGCTTTGAGCACATCCCTTGGGACACTAAATGATAGATTCCAGTTCTTCAGAGCAGTGCCCCCACTGAGAAGATGCACCCTCAGCCCTGTGCCCCGAGGGCATGTGAGGGAACCGAGCAAGCGCCTGCAGCCTAAGGAGGAAGGCCCCAGGGCAGACAAAAACCCGGCGAGGTTTCTCGCTGGGTGATAGGGTGAGCCTGGATTTCAAGGAAGGAAAAAAGGAGTAAATCGAGAGGTGTCTCCTGAGCTCAGGGGGACCACAGGTGAGGCAGCCCCGTCCCACCACTGTGTGCTGGTCCTCCTGCCGTGTGCCTGGCCCTGCTTAAGAACCCCTGGAGGCCAGGGAGGGTGGAACGGTATCTCCCCGCCAGTGGGGTCTAGCCTGCTGTTGGCATGGGAAAGGGAGGGTTTGGGGAATGCTTGTTGGGTGAGTGAAGAATGAACGAATGAACGAATGAATGGAGGAGCCCCGAGAAAGAGAATTCCTAAAGTGCGATGGAGAAAGGTAGAAATGAGAGTGGTCGGTGTTGGGGAGAGGTGCCCACCCTGCCTTCTTGGCAGTTTGTAGGAATCAGTTGGCCTCATGAAAGTGTGCTGCCTGCCGCAAGGGGCGTTCTCCTAATCTTCAAGGGCAGGGCAGGGCAGGCTGTCACCGTTCCTCAGTGTCCAGTTTCTTGGGGGTTATGTGGGCTAAAGCCTGGCAAGGATTTGCTCCTGCACAGGGGGTCTTAAGAACAACTGAGATGAAAAGAGTTGCGGTTTGGGGGACTGCGAGGGAACATGAGCCAGAATCCATACTTGGGGTGCAGCTCAGAAATAGCAGCGGCATCGATTGGCATCTCATGAGCTGATGTTTTAATTCTGCCGTCACCTCTTTGAACTCTGTGCATCGATCTGCACGATGCAGGTAAACAGCAGCTTTGGTGCCGTGTTTGTTAGGGCTCAGTCAGTGCAGGCTGCTCTCCTTGGGAGGCGAGACCTTCTGGAGAGGGATTTTCAGATGAGTATTAAAAGCCGAGTCCCCTGTTGCCCCAGGTTTGCTGGAATTGTCGCCCAAACACAGGACTGAGAAGGAGTAAAAATAATTCAGATTGCCAGCTGGTATTTCAAATCCCATCTCATATTTCAGTGTCGGAATAAAACCACATTTCTCTGAATTTCAACATTTTGTCCTTGATCTTTTGGCTTTCAAATTTATTCTTTTAATGTAAGAGAACCGAATCAATGATTTTTTCCTTCCCTCGATAAATGACTTGTTTCCCCTTTGTTTATGGTTTTCAGAACGCCTCCTTGATCTTTTCAGTAGAAACTTGTTGGCGATGGTGATCTGTGTTGATAAAGCCTCGGGTCCTGTGTCCTCTGCCCTTCCTGCCTCTCTCAGAACAGAAGCCATTAGCAACTGAGGGCAGATGCTTTTTCCTACTTTCTTCTACTTCTTGGGCACTTCCTGACTTTATTTTCTAACTCCTCTTTGAAATTTTAATTTCTACCATCATATTTTTAATTTTTTTTTTTTTTTTTGAGATAGAGTCTCACTCTGTCACCCAGGCTGAGTGCAACGGCACAATCATAGCTCACTGCACCCTTGAACTCCTGGGGTCAAGCAATCTTCCTGTCTCAGCCTCCCACATAGCTGGGACTACATGCCCATGTCACCACACCTGGCTAATTTTTACATTTTTTTGTAGTCAGGGGTCTTGCTGTGTTGCCCAGGCTGGTCTTGAACGCCTGGCCTCAAGTGTTCATCCTGCTTTGGCCTCCCAAAATGCTGGGACCGCAGGTGTCAGCCACTACACCTAGCCATATTTTAAATTTCTAAGAGATTAGTTTTATTCTCTGAATGATCTTTTAAAATAGCATCCTGTTCTTTTGTGTGTGTGTGTGTGGAGGGGAGCATATAAATGTCTGGTATTTCTTCATGAGCGTTTATATTGAAAAAGTTAAAAATATAAGTTGAAAGCTGTGTTTGTATTGGGGTTTGTCCACTGCTGCACACATGGCCTTTGGTTAGGGGATCCCAAATATCAGCAACTCTAGAGCTTTTTTTCTCTAACCTAAAGGGGAGCCCTCACTGCTTCTGTGTGGGCTTATCCAGCGTAGGGTGAACAGCACCTGGCCCCTCCCTTACCTGTGCCTGATGTCCCCAAGCCCAGCTCGGTCTCATGCAGGCTTCCTGGAGAGTAAAGCTCTGACCCTGGTCGTGTGGCCTGGGGCTCCAAGAGTATGTTGTTGTGTGGCCTTTCAACTGATCTGTTTTCAGCCGTGCCCTCCAGTGCTTGATGTTTTCTGAGATTCTATGGCGTGAATTGGCTTGCTGCTTTATTGGCTTCTCTCCCTGCCAGCAGTTTGGTTTCAGCTTCTTGATTCTCAGGGATCGCTTGTCCTCCTGGATTTTGTTGATATCACTTGTCTGGTGTTGTCTCTTTTCCTATCTCTTTGACCTTGTGAATGTGTGTCTTTCATTTCGTAAACCACTTTACAAGGGCTTTGGAAGGAGGTGGATATAAATGTGTGCGTTCAGTTCCCACTGTGTAATTGGACCCTTGCCCTAATCAGCTTTAAAGAATTATTTAAGAGAGAAAGAACTGAGACAAGACCATCATATAACTAAGCAGACTTTGGCAGTTATTACCCAACCATCAGATTCTAAAGAGAAAATGCTAGAAACGTAGAAATTAGAATTAATAGGTCGTGTAGGATGATACCTAGAGAAACAGATTGCGTGTCTTTTGAATGCAAGGTTTTGAACAGAGTGAATTCTTTCTGCCTAAACAATGCGGTGTGTTCGCGTACTTCTTCTCTAGACCCCTATCAAGATTTCAAAATTTCTGAAAATATATCCAAGGTGAACATGCTCGTTTTTGGTTAAATATTGTATACATGTCAGACATGTTTCTGAAACTTATTTTTACCATACTTCTTTTCTTTCTGTGAAAGCAGTACAGTGTGATTATAGAAAATACTGGTAAGAAATAGATGACAATATCCCCCCACTCCCTCTCCCAGTCTCATCAACCGGAAATAGCCAGTCCTGTCCTCTGGTTATCTGTGAGGTCAGAGTTGCCTCCCTTCGTCTTCATGGTTGTGTCCTCCTTCTTTTCCAGGACACTGGGGTTGGGAAATCAAGCATTGTGTGTCGATTTGTCCAGGATCACTTTGACCACAACATCAGCCCTACTATTGGGTAAGTTCCTCTATGTCGTTCTCTTTCACGTTGCTTCCTTTCACAGCATCAGAATGGCCACTCTGTCTGTGCCTGAGCCTTCAGGCAGGGCCACAGTTTTCATCCCAGCCAGTGAGAATCGATCCCAGCTGTAGACTGACAGAAATTCAGGGACTTCTGAGTATGTACCCAGGCTTACTGTCCCTGTCAGTCATTTTTTTTTCCTAGTCAGCTTCCTCATGCTACCTCCCAAGGTCATTTCCTTGAGCATTATTTTTATATATATATATATAATTATATATTATTTTATATATATATATTTTATATATATATATAATTTATGTGTATATGTATCTCCAAGAGCATTATTCTGCAAATCTTGTAGGTGTTATTTCCAGATGGAAGACGACACGCAGAGCAAACCCCTGGTAGTTCTGCTTTAAGTTGCCTGCTGGTAAACCCTGGAGATGCCATCCACCCATACCTCACCACTGTCTGGAAAGTCTGTGGAGCAGATTGACTTTCCTTTTCTGGAATTATCTTTTTTTTTTTTTTTTCCCTTGAGACTGAGTGTTGCTCTGTCACATTGCCCAGACTGGAGTACAATGGGGTGATCTTGGCTCACTGCAACCTCTACCTCTAGGGTGGATTCTCCTGCCTCAGCCTCCTGAGTAGCTGGGATTACAGGTGTGAGCCACCACACCTGGCTAATTTTTTTGTATTTTTAGTAGAGATGGGGTTTCACCATGTTGGTGAGGCTGGTCTTGAACTCCTGACTGAAAGCAATCCACCTGCCTCGCTTCCCAAACTGTTGAGATTACAGGCATGGGTCACTGTGCCCAGCCCCTTTTCTGGAATTACCTAATGCCAGCATTTCCACTCTCATGTGTGGGGAGGGGTGGAAGTGCATTGTTAAATTCTCCTGAGCTGGGGTGCAAAAGTGTTTTCCTGTGCATCTCCCCTTTCCAGTGGGCTCTTTGGCCGCATGTGCTTTGGCTCTGCTGTTTGGGAAGTGCCTGCTTTTTCACTCTTAGAACTTGGCCTCCGCTTATTTTTCACCCTGAGGATATCAAGTCTTTGCAGGCAATGTCTGTCTGTCTGTATGTTTTGGGAAACCCGTAGGATTGTTGAGAATGGGAGAGGGTATCAGAAGTGGAGAAAAATCATGGCGGGGAATAAATAGATGCTCAAGAGTACTCGGCTGATAGGCCAGTGGTTGGAACTGTGTAGCTGAGAAAACCCACATTTTGTAGTTTAAAAATGACTTAAAGAAACATACTCATGAAAATATCAAGAATTAGGAAGGGTCTGACATTTTACCCTAATTGCAGCCTGCAACTTGTTAACAAGTTAACAGTTGTGATGTGTTAGCCTGACTCTGTTTCAGGGATGCTGGCAGAAGACAGAAGCCCCCCGGGGCAGAGACAGAGGCAATAGCCATAGCCAGAGTATTCGCATTTTGCATTGGTTCCCCCGGTCCAAATTTCCATAGGGTGACATTAGAGTCAGAGACCTCACATGCAGGAGGTTGTGTGACGGGAGAGGAACCCCAAGCTGAAGGAACCCAAATCTTCTACATAGGGCAGTGAGCACGTCTGTCCTCAGCTAGAGAAAGAGACTCCTCCCCTCCAAGGGTGCTTGCTGTGCAGGTTGATCATCCCTAATCCAAAAATCTGAAACCCAGAATGCTCCCAAATCTGAAACTTTTGAGTGCCAACATGATGCTCAAAGGTGATGCTCAAAATGCTCATTGGGATATTTCAGATTTTGGAATTTCAGTTTTGGGATGCTCAACTAGGTAAGTATAATGCAATTACTGCAAAATTAAAAATCTGTATATCCAGCCAGGAGCGGTGGTTCATGCCTGTAATTCTAGCTCTTTGGGAGGCCTAGGTGGGCAGATCACATGAGGTCAGAAGTTCAAGACTAGCCTGGCCAACATGGTGAAACCCCATCTCTACTAAAAATACAAAAATTAGCCAGATGTGGTGGCACGCGCCTATAGTCCCAGCTACTCGGGAGGCTGAGGCAGGAGAAAGTGGTGGTTGCTGAGATTCTACCACTGCACTCCAGCCTGGGCAACAGAGCGAGACTCCATCTCAAATAAATAAATCAATCCAAAATCCGAAATACTGCTGGTACCAAACATTTTGGATAAGGGATACTCAACGTGTACAAGCATCCTTGAAAACACAATCCAGAAAAACGTGTTTACTTGCAAGATGTCCCCGGTGTGAGAGACTATAAAGAATTGTCTCCCAACATAGGTGCTTCTATGATAGGTATACTTTTTATGGAAGAAATTCTTTTCACTCTGCTCTGGAATGTACTTTTTCTCTCTCTCTCTTATTTTTCACTTTGTGTCTGTGTGTGTTTTTAATAATAAAAAGCGGAACTGATAAGAGTGATTAACTGTGAAGTATGGTTCCAGAAGATGGAGGAGAGATTTGTGTCTTCTACTTTCTAAACTTTTGTTTAAAAAATTTTTTAAATGAATTTCTTTTGTCATGACGTTTTTTAAAGTAAAAAGACAGTGCATACTCATACCACAAATTATGGGCAGTACATAAAAATGGCAAGCGTCTAAGTGTTAAGCATAGGTATAGGCATCATAAATAGGGTGGTTACGTAATTTTGGTCATAATCTCTTGGTCAAAGAAAGTTGCTGTGCCAGCCCAGATTAAAGGGGGAGGAGACACAGGCCGCCTTGTGGTGGGAGGACCCATGTGTGCCTGGAGGGAGGGTGGGGGATGGATTGCTGGTACCATTTTGCAGACAAACACAGTTGACAGTGTTTTGTGTGGTAATGCATTTCGGTGGTTTGGAGTTTTAAAAACCTTGTGTATTACAATTGACCCTTGAACAACTCGGGGATTAAGGGTGCTGACCCCTGAATGGTTGAAAAACCACCTATAACTTTTTTTTTTGAAACGGTACTTGGCTCAAAAGTCTGGCTCTGTCACCCAGGCTGGAGTGCAGTGGCACAGTCTCGGCTCACTGCAACCTCCGCCTCCCAAGTTCAAGCGATTCTTCTGCCTCAGCTTCCCGACTAGCTGGGATTACAGGTGCATGCCACCAAGCCCAGCTAATTTGTGTATTTTTAGTAGGGACAGGGTTTCACCATGTTGGCCAGGCTGGTCTTGAACTCCTGACCTCAGGTGATCCACCCGCCTTGGCCTCCCAAAGTGCTGGGATTACAGGCGTGAGCCACTGTGCCCAGCCCCATGTATAACTTTTGACTCCCCCAAAACTTACCTGCTAATATCCGACCATTGACCTGAAGCCTTATGGAGAACATAGTCAATTCACACATATTTTGTATGTGATACGTATTATATACTGCATTCTTACAATAAAGTAAGCTAGATAAAAGAAAACATTACTAAGAAAATCATAAGGAAGAGAAAATATATTTACTATTCATTAAGTGGAAATGGACCATCATAAAGGTCTTTGTCCTCATTGTCTTCACATTGAGTCAGCTGAGGAGGAGCAGGAAGAGGAGGGGTTGGTCTTACTGTCTTGAGGGTGGGAGAGGCAGAAGAGATCGACTTAGAAGTGGGCCCATGCCATTCAAACCCATGTTCAAGGGTCAACGGTCTATGGAAACTGTCTACACTTTCTGCTTAGTTTCTCCTGTAAACTAAAAGTGCTCTAAAAAACGGTTATTAGTTTAAACACTATGTCTTAGTTTTAAACATTATGAACAAATTTATACTATACAGAAATACATAAAATAGAAAGTGAAGTCAGAGGATTTTGCTAGCTCTTCAATCCCACATTCTTCAATTTACATAACCAATATTTAGAGTCCAAAGTGCATGTTTAACATATTTCTTCTAAGTACTTTCTGTGGACATGCAGGTACACAAGTAGATAATTTCTAAACATGAAAACGTATCACACTTTACCTAACAAGCCACAACATACATTCCCAGTTCACTTAGGTCCTCCTTATTCTTTTTCATGGCTGATTGCCAGCCTCTGGGAAACTGAGTCAGGCTGCCAAGTGATGACTGTTAACTTGTAAACAATTAGGGTATAATACAAGTATGCCCCGTGCAATATTTGGGACATGTGTATACTAAAAATTTATTAGTTCTTTATCTGAAAATCAAATTGAACTGGCATCCTGTATTTGTATTTGCTGAATGTTGCAATCCTCACCTCACCCCTCCTTTGGGCTTAAGCCAGGCTGGTTGGGTTTCCGAGTCTTGCAACCAAAGGGACCTCAATAGAAGCAGGCAGTTGTGCAATAGGGGCTTAGACAGGTGACTCAACTTTAATTGTGACACAGACAAGATTAAAATCTAATTGTTTTGATTATAAAAGTTCATGTTCAACGGGGCGTGGTGGCTCCTGCCTATAATCCCAGCACTTTGGAAGGCTGACGTGGGTGGATCATTTGAGCCCAGGAGTTCAAGACCAGCCTGGGCAACAGGGTGAAACTTGGTCTCTACAAAAAAAATACAAAAACTAACTGGGTGTAGTGGCATGTGCCTGGAGTCCTAGCTACTTGGGAGGCTGAGTCAGGAGGATCCCCTGAGACCTGGAGGTCGGGGCTGCAGTGAGCCAGGACTGTGCCACTCTACTCCAGCCAGGGCAACAGCGTGAAATACTGTTCAAAAACAAAAGTTCATGTTCACTCTAAAAAACTCGAAGAACACAAAATTCATGAAACTAGGAATCTTAGGGTACATACGGTTTTTTTACTCTGTCTTCTACTTAATGTATTTTGAACATTCTTTACAGTGTCACATAATCTTCAAAAACATGTTGAAAGTATTTTTTCTGATTATACAGGTATTATATACTCATCATAAACAACTGAGAATGAAAAAAATCATAAGGAAAAATATTTTAAAAACCCATAATCTACCTCTTAGAGGTAACTCCTGTAAACACTTTGTTTTTTGCTTCCAGCCCTTTTCCTGTATAAGTGTGTGTATGCGTTATTTATTCAACATCATTTTGTGAATTTCATGCCATTAAATAGTCTTTAAAAACAATTTTTAATGGTTGTATTTTTCACTTCAGGCATTTAGGTTGTTTAAATACTTTTGTACTTTTATAAATAATGTTATGAGGCTAGACATGGTGGCTCATGCCTGTAATCCCAGCACTTTGGGAGGCCAAGGCAGGTGGATCACCTGAAGTCAGGAGTTCAAGACCAGCCTGGACAACATGGTGAAACCCCATCTCTACTAAAAATGCAAAATTAGCCAGGCATGGTAGTGCACGCCTGCAGTCCCAGCTACCTTGGGAGGCTGAGGCAGGAGAATCACTTGAACCCGGGAGGCAAAGGTTGCAGTGAGACGAGATTGTGCCATTGCACTCCAACCTGGGTGACAGAGTGAGACTGTTGTCTCAAAAAACAAAACAAAACAACACATAAATAAATAATGTTATGATGTACCTCGCTGGGCATAGATACCCGTGTATACTGCTGATATTTCTTTAGGTTAAACTCTTAGCAATGGAATAATTTAGTCCAAGAATAAAAATATATTTAAGGCTCTCAATGGATACTGCCAAATTGTTTTTTGGAAAGGTTATCTCTGTACCAGCTTTAGAGAGAGAGAGAGAGAGAGAGAGAGAGAGAGAGAGAGAGATCTTTTTTTAAACAATTTTTAACTTTATAAAATTGTGAAAGTTTGTATGATTTTGATTTCTATTCTTTTCCTCTAAACTTCAAACATTAGCATTTTCTCATAGCTTAATGTTTCTGTGTTAACACAATTTTACGTGACGGCCGCATGGTATTGTGAGCTGTTCTTTTTTCTTTCTTTCTTTCTTTTTTTTTTTTTGAGACAGAGTCTTCTCTGTCGCCCAGGCTGGAGCGCAGTGACGCGATCTTGGCTCACTGCAACCTTTATCTCCCAGGTTCAAGCAATTCTCATGCCTCAGCCTCCCAAGTAGCTGGGACTACAGGTGCTTGCCACCACGCCTGGCTATTTTTTGTATTTTTAGTAGAGACAGGGTTTCACCGTGTTGGGCAGGCTGGTCTCAAGCTCATGACCTCAGGTGATCCGCCCACCTTGGCCTCCCGAAGGAGTTTACGGGCGCAAGCCACTGCGCCCGGCCCTGTTCGCTTTCTACTTCGTCCCTTGCTTTTCCTCTGGAGTCAATGTTAGGCTCAGCCCCTCCACCCTTATGTATTGTCTTCTTGATATAATTTAACTTCTTGATTTAAAAACTGATGAAAATTTTCCTCTGGAATTTTGAGAAAATATTTTCAAACACCAGTTGCAGAAAAATAAAGCTAGTGGGAACAATTTCTAAGTGACATATGCAGTTTTCCTGGAAGGTGGCATCAATGGAACACTTTTACAACATTTGAGCGCTTTTCCAAAAGCTGGTAGATTCGGTGGGCTGAGGAACTGGCTTATATTAATAGATTTGATTTGTTCAGCCTTCACAGTGCTGTAAAGACTTTAAGCCAAAAGTGAAGAATCAGGAGACCTGCACGTAATAAACTTGCATTCCTGGTTTCTCTTGAAAAATCAGTGGGTTTGGAGCCCTGGTGCCCATCCCCATGTAGTGGGAGCCAGCTGGTACCGCTCTGCATGGGTGGCCAGGCCTCCCGGCTTCACGCCATTCCCGCTAGGCGTTGTTACTATTATGTGCATCAGTATTAACATTCACACCTAGCCCGCTTCACTCATTTATATGTCCTGCCTGGTTCGTAGACATGTCAGTTCCTGGTCCCGGCACTGCCTTCTTGGCAGTAACCCTGCTGGCCGCCCCCAGCCCAGGGCGGTTAGGGGACTTGCCTAGGTGCACACAGCCCGTGAACAGCCCACTCATGGCTCACACCAAGTGAGTCCACTCTCAAAGCCCACCCTGGTTCTTCCACTGGAATCGCGTGAGCATTGGTGAAAGGCCATGGGCTGTAAAATGCCATTGCTTCAGCGTTAAAGGAGTTAATTTTTATGGCCTCTCTGACTCACACTGGAAAACCTTGGCTCTGCTATTCAGGCAGATTGCATTGACATCTTGAGTGTGTGTGTGTATGTGTGTGTCTCCCTTTTCATTTCAACTTTTGTAAGGAAATTGTGTTACTTCTCTGCCAGATTTTGGTTTCCACAGATAATGAAGTCAGTTTAGCAGGGCCAGTGCACCTCCTCCACCACTTCGGAGGGTGATCTACACAGAAGAAAAGATGCCTGAGGTTCTTGTTTGTTTGTTTGTTTGAGACAGGATCTTGCTCTGTCACCCAGGCTGGAGTGCAGTGGCGCAATCATGGCTCACTGTAGCCTCCACCTCCCAGGCTCAAGCGATCCTCCCACCTTAGCCTCCTGAGTAGCTGGGACCACGGGCGTGAGCCACCACACCTGGCTATTTTTAAATTTTTGTTTTTCATTAAATTTTTATTTTTGTGGAGATGAAGTCTCCCCGTGTTGTTGCCTAGGCTGGATGAGGTTCTTAGGATCAAAAGCTAGCGAAGACTTAAAAACCAACAACAAACCTCAGTCAACCAAAAAAAAGCAATGATTGTCATGGTCCTCATTTCAGATACTGAGAGTCTTTCTCCTTGTGGCGAGAGAGCGGGAGCACAGAGGGATGTGTGTGTGTGAGGTGTGCCTTCCTACTATTATTAAAGTTGCTCCTCACAGCTCACTGTGAACCAACGGGAATTTCACAGGTATCCGTTTCCTTCTTTGTCCCTGCGAACACCTCTGTTTAATGCAAAGTAGGTATTGGCCCCATTTCACAGAACAGGAAACTGAGGGGCTTTACGGGCTATTTAATTGAGTCCGGCAGTGAGGGCCTCTGCATCCTCTTCCTGGTTATGCCACTACATTCTTCTTTCACCACGAACTAGGCCGTCTTCTGGGATTTGGGTTTTCCCCCCTTTACCTGCCCTGTGAAGGGGTTGGACCGGATATTTAATATTTGTTTCTAACATTTTAAAGGCATGAACTTAGTTTTCTAACCCTAAGGAGAACTTTTTAAGGCTAGTAGGGTTGCTGTGTTATTTCTCCCAGCACCTACAATATATTGAAGAATAAATGAAAATCTGACTAACATCAGAAGTGAAAACAAAAACAAAACACACAAAAACAAAATGTTGATAGAGTTGTCTAGTAAAATTTTTAAATGAGTTTATGAAAAAAAAATGAACAAAGTTAAAGGGCAAATGTTAAACTGGAAAAATATTATTTACAATATATTACTACAAAAGGTTAGTGGAAACTACTCAAAAAATGAATAAGAAAAGGCTGAATATCTCAGTTGAAAAGTGGGCCAAGGTCGTGACCTCGAGAAAAATTCCTTTACAGAGAAAAGTACAAGTGAACAATAAATGTTAAAATGATGTTTAAACTTGTGATAAGCATAATGAATACAAGAATGAAATATTTTCTATCTAATACATTGAAAGAAATTTGAAAGAGTAATAATGGTTGAGGAAAAGGCCATCTCATACACCACTATGGACAGGTAGGTTGGTACAATCTAAGTTTGGCACAGGTAGCAAAAGTAGGGTGTATCTACTTTTATTTTATTTATTTATTTATATATTTTTAGAGACAGAGTCTTGCTGTGTCACCCAGGCTGGAATGCAGTGGCACAATCATGGCTCACTGTACCCTTGACCTCCTGGGCTCAAGGGATCCTCCTGCATCAGCTTCCTGAGTAGCTGGGACCACAGGCAAAAGCCACTGTACCTGGTTGATTTTTTTTTTCTTTTGTAGAGCCAGGGGTCTTGCTATGTTGCCCAGGCTGGTCTTGAACTCCTGGCCTCAAGTGATCCTCCCACCTTGGCCTCCCAAAGTGCTGGGATTACAGGTGTGAGCCACCATCCTCAGCTCTACTTTTTAAAAACTAAGTCTTAGGATATAGTTATGCAGGGACACAAAGATGTAAGTATAAGGATATTTACTGAATCGTTGTAATAGTGAACAATAGGTAACCAAAATGGCCATCGTTAGGGTGTCGAATAATTCCATAACATGGTGTATGATCTTCAGTCATTTTAGATGATATTGCTCTATATTCATAGAAATGGAAACATTTTAGATGATTTTTTTTTAAATTTTTTGAGACAGAGTCTTGCTCTGTCACTCAGGCTGGAATACAGTGGTATAATGTCAGCTCACTGTAATCTCTGACTCCTAGGTTCAAGTGATTCTCCTGCCTCAGTCCCCCACATAGCTGGGATCATAGGCATGCGCCACCACACCTGGGTCATTTTTGTATTTTTAGTAGAGACAGTGTTTTGCCATGTTGGCCAGGCTGGTCTCGAACTCCTGACCTCAGGTGATCTGCCCGCCTCAACCTCCCAAAGTGCTGGGATTACAGCTGTGAGCCACTGTGCCCAGCCAATTTTAGATGATATTGATCTATATTTGTAGAAATGGAGGAAAAGCAAAATTTAGATAGAGTATGATCAATTTTCAGAGTAAAAGTTATGTTAAAATAGATTGTCCTGCAAACTCAGAAGCAGATCACATGGAGGGGGGTCACACTGCAGTGTGATTGATACGAAGACCAGTGTTACCTGGGAAGAAGCCTGGAAGAGGAGAAAGAGGAAAGAAAAAGAGTCAGGAACAGCTCTTACTCAGGGATGCTGGACTTTCAGGGGTGTGGCTGTAAAATTCTCTGAGGGTGAGTGGGAATGCTTGGACCCTGCACAGCATCCTTTATACAGGGACGTGATGTTGGAGAGCTACAGGAAGCTGGTCTCCATGGCAGGAAATTCTCTTCCTAACCCAAATATTATCTTCATGATGGAGCAAGGGAAAGACCCCTGGACAGTGGAGAGTCAAGTGAAAATAGCAGGAAAGCCGAGAGTGGGAACATATCAAAGGTGTGATGAGAGTGGTGCTGCAGCTCAAACAGAAACACATGCAGAGATCTTATCATGGTGGACAGCTTTCGTCTGGTAGGGTGTCATGATATATATGTCATATTTGCATATATATAGGCTTTTACCTATGGTTCCTGGCTCCTAACTCCCAAGCCCTTGTTATAATCTTGGGGCACTTTAGGCCTCAGAAAACAGAATTGATGTCTGAACTTCTGTCTTCCTTTTACCAGCCCAAGGCAGGACTCTAATCTGATCGCGGGTCCTTCCAGAGAGAGTCCTGCCCCACCCTCTAGAGGAAGGAATGCTACACAGAGCGGCCAAGAAGAACCTGAACACACAGGCCTTGCTGGGTTTTGATCATGCACTTTCTGTCCGATCACGTTTCTGCAAGATTGTTAAGAATGCCTCTGTAGGCCGGGCACAGTGTCTCACGCCTGTAATCCCAACACTTTGAGAGGCCGAGGTGGGTGGATCGCCTGAAGTCAGGGGTTCGAGGCCAGCCTGACCAACATGGTGAAACCCCTTGTCTACTAAAATTACAAAAATTAGCCGGGTGTGGTGGTGCCTCCCTGTAATCCCAGCTACTCGGGAGGCTGAGGCAGGAGAATCGCTTGCCAGTTGCAGTGAGCCGAGATCATGCGACTGCACTCTAGCCTGGGCGACAGAGTCAGACTCTGTCAAAAAGAGAGAGAGAGAGAGAGAGAGAGAGAAAGGAAGGAAGGGAAGGAGAATGCCTATGTAATGAAGCCTCTATCAAAGAAAAGAAAAGAAAGAAAGAAAAGAAAAGAAAGAAAGAGAAGAAAGAAAAGAAAATGTAATGAAGCCTCCATAAAAACTCAAAAGAAATGTGTTCAGGGCACTTCTGAAGAGCTGAGGTTTCTGGAGAGTGGCGCCCAGGGAGTGCATGGCAGCTCTGTGCCCCTGTCTGCTTACCTTGCCCTAAGCATCTCTTCATCTGTATCCTTTGCAATATCCTTTATGAGAAACTGGTCACTGTAAGTAAGTGTTTCCTTGGGTTCTGTGAGCCGCTGAAGAAGATTAATCGAACCCAAAGAGGGGTCGATGGGAACCCCAACCTGAAACCTGTCGATCAGAAGTTCTAGAGGCTCAGACTTGGGACTGGTGTCCGTGGAGGAGCAGTCTTGTGTACTGAGCCCTCAACATGTGGGATCTGACAGTGTCTCCAGGGAGAGAGCGTCAGAATTGAATCGGAGGACATCTAGCTGGTATCTGCTGCTGCTGGTGGTAGAACCCCCCACAGATTTGGTCATAGAAGTCCTCTTCTGTGTTGATGGTTGTGCTGTGAGAGCAGAGGAGAAACATGGTTCAAGAGAGTTATCCCCTACACGTCTGGCTTCTGGGAACTCTCTGCTTCCTTCTCTCGGAGGGATATTTTCCTATATGTGCAATCAAGGAATTATCCCCCAAAGGGAAAAGTAATACGAGAGAAATATTCCACACAGTGTCACTGGAGTGTGGCAAAGCCTTCCGTGTGCAGTCAGCACTTACCATCAGGTGATCCATACTGGAGAGAAACCTTCCAAATAAAATGAGTGTGGCAAGGTCTTCATGCACAATTCACTTCTCCCACAACATCCAATAATTCATTCTTGGGAGAATCCTTACAAATGCAATGAGTATGGCAAACCTTTCATCATGAGTTCAAGCATTAATTGACATCAGAGAGTCCATACTAAAGAAAAATCATATAACTGTAACGTATGTAGCAGAGGCTTTATCCAGATTTCACACTCACTAGACATCAAAATAAGCATTTTTGATGAAACAGCAGAAATGTAATGTGCCTGCTGAGGCTGTCGCCCAAAGATCAAAACTGTAGAACATCAGAGGAGTCAGATGAGGAATATGACTTAGTCTTTAGTTCTCCAAGGTTAACTTTCAACATTTCACACTGCAGAACAATTACAAGTCAAAATATGTTAAAACTCATGACATGATATCTGTCAAAGGTACCAGGATGTTGGGCAGTGGTCAGTTACCTTCAGGTTATAAAATATTTTATTCAATTATTTGAAGTTTCTTGAAAAGACTACTTTACTGCTTATAACTTTCAGCTTGAACTTTGAAATAAAAGGGACGGAAATCCACAATATACAAGCAACTCAAACAACTTAACAGCAAAGAAAACCCAAATAAAATGTTTTAAATTGGGCAAGGAATCTGAATAGACATTTCTAAAAAGACATACAAATGGCCAACAAGTTTATGGAAAAATGCTCAACATCACTGTCATCAGGGAAATGCAAATTAGAAACCACAGGAAGATATCATCTCTCTCCAGTTAGAATGACTATCATTAAAAATACAAAAAATAACAAATGCTGGCAACGATGAAGAGAAAAGGGAATTCTTGTACTGTTGGTAAATGAAACACTGTGCACATTAGTACAGCCATTCTGGAAGACAGTATGGAGGTTTCTCAAAAAAGCTAAAAATAGAACTGCCATACAATCCAGCACTTCTACTACTGGGTATTTATGCAAAGGAGAGTGAATCAGTATATCCAAGGGATACCTGCACTCACTGATTTATTGCTGCACTCTCCACAACGGCCAAGATATGAAATCAACCCAGGTGTCCATCAACAAATGAACGGAGGCCGGTGCGGTGGCTCACACCTGTAATCCCGGCACTTTGGGAGGTCAAGGAAGGTGGATCATCTGAGGTCAGGAGTGTGAGACCAGCCTGGCCAACATGGTAGAACCCCATCTCTACTAAAGTAAATTACAAAAATTAGCCGGGTGTGGTGGCACATGCCTGTAATCCCAGCTACTTGGGAGGCTGAGGCAGGAGAATCGCATGAACCCAGGAGATGGAGGTTGCAGTGAGCTGAGACTGCGCCACTGCACTCCAGCCTGGTAGGCAGAGTGAGACCCTGTCTCAAAAAAAAAAAACCAAAACAAAACGAATTCATGGGTAAAGAAAATGTGGTATATATACACGTTAGAATACATTCAGCCATAAAAAAAGAACGAAATCCTGTCGTTCATGGCAACACGGATGAGCCCGGAGGACATTGCATTAAGTGAAATAATCCAGACATGGAAAGATAAATACTAAATGTTCTCACTTATGTGCAAGAGCTAAAAAGAAAAGAGCTCATAGAATTAGAATAGAATTGTAGTTATTAGAAGCTGGGAAGGGTTGGGGGAGGGAAGGATAGGGAGAGGTTGGTTAACAGTTACAAAGTTATAGCTAGATGGGAGGAAAATATTCTAGTGTTCTGTAGCACTGTAGGATGAATAAAGCTGACAATAATTTAGTATATATTTTCGAAAAGCTAGAAGAGAGGATTTTGGATGTTCACAACACCGAGAAATGATAAATGTTCAAGGTGATGAATATGCTAATTATCTTGATTTGATCATTACACATTGCTTACATGTAGGTACGTATCACTCTGTATCCCATAAGATGCATAATTATTGTGTATCAACTAAAAATAAAAGGAAAAAAATGAATAATCCCATTTTAAAAGTTGTATAAAAATAATTGGGAAGGACATACACCAATTTATTAGCAGTGACTATGGCTGGATGGTGAAATATGATTGGTTTTTATTTCCTTTTTGTTTTTTGAATTTCTTTTTTATGAAATACATATGTTGCTTTTAAAATGGGAAAAGTAATAAAGATATTAACATTTTTGGAATATGTTAGTTCTTCCCAGTAGTCTGGATATACATTTTAAACACTTTTAAAGAAATGAAGGAATAGATGTGGTTTTGATAATACTGGATCTTATCATTTAGAATTCTTAGAATTTCTATTTAGTGCAATTGTGGGTTGGTAATTAGAACTCTCTAACAAGCCTTTGGTTTTTGTGGGGATAGTGTGGGACTTGCAGTAGACTTTTCTACTTGGGACTTCTGTAATTGGCTTCTTATTCTTAGAGGATTTAGAGGCTGAGGAAATATTACTATGATGAATCCTAGTGGACCAGGCTGGACTATATAAAAGTAAGGGAAAGAATCCCTGACTCTTTACCTCCAAAGCCCCGGGGTCCATCTCCTAAGTATAAGAACATAATGAGGACGCCATGCGCCATGATCATACGTAGAAAATTAATTTGAATCAATGATAATATCTTGCATATAGTGTGAATTTAAAATTTTTCAATTGTTCTTAAAATATATTTTTTGGGGGGACAGGAGGTACGGGGTCTCGCTGTGTCACCCAGACTGCAGTGCACTGGGGCAATCTTGGCGCTTCACTACTAGCCTCAAACTCCTGGGTTCAAGCTGTCCTTCTGCCTCGGTCTTCTTGAGCTGCCAGAACTACAGGCTTGTGCCATAATGCTCAGCTGATTTAAAAATATTTTTTTTTTTTGGTAAAGAAGGAGTCTTGCTCTGTTGCCCAAGCTGGTCTCAAAATCTTGGCCTCAAGCCATCCTCCTGCTTCAGCTTCCCAAAGGGCTAGGATTACAGAAAAAAGAGCCACCACACCTGGCCAAATATATTTTAAAGCTGTTTTCCCCCTAATCTGGGGTCCAGCCAGGGTTCATATACTGCATTTGGTTGTTTTATCTCTTTCCTCTCAATCTAGATTCTGGAAGAATCTCCCTGTGTTTTTCTGGTTTGCTTCTCATGATATTGACTTATTTGAAGCGTTCAGGCCAGCTTGTCTTGCAAAATGTTTCACATTCTACATTTGCCTGATTGTTTTCTTACAATTAAATTCAGACTAAGCATTTGTGGCCAGAATGCTGTCTAGGTGATGTACTACTTCTTATTCCATCTCTTCAGGAGGCTCTCCTACCAGGTTGTCCCCCTCCTGGGGATGCTTGCTATTTTTTAATGAATAGGAAACTTTCTCTCATAAAAGTCAAGGCTATTGAACATTCCTAGTATTTTTATACCCTTCATGAGCACAAAGAAAATGCTTTTTTAAAGGAAATAGTAAGAAAAAGAAAACAGTAAGCGTTTCATGATCTACTGAGGCTTTAATGTCTTTTCTTTTTGGACTCAGGAGGGAGGAAAAATAATCCTTCCTTTTTTGTGGAGAAAACATAAATATGTGTTAAGCTGCCAGCCTTCGCCCCTGAATTTATGCAAGCAGGTTGGGACTTAGATGTAGTATATTCTATTAGTTGCTACTGGTGTTGGATTCATATCCAAAATTAATTTGAATCAATGATAATATCTCGCATATAGTGTGAATTTAAAACTTTTCAATTGTTCTTAAAATAACTTTTTTGGGGGGGTAGGGGGTACAGGGTCTCGCTGTGTCACCCAGACATGGTAAAGATGTAAGGCAACTTTTTTGTGTGTGTGGTGCCATTGTAAGACCAAAACCATAACATGCCAACATAGCAGCTGCTGTTTTCACTCTTGAGTATTGTAATAAGTTTTTAAAATCCAAGGTTGTGTTCTTTCCTGAGATCTGGGGGTATTTTAATAATTGAAGCTAACTGGTTTTAGAAACACAGTCTTTCTTTTTCTTTTTTGAGACGGAGTCTTGCTCTGTCACCCAGGCTGGAGTGCAGTGGTGTGATTTTGGCTCACTGCAGCCTCTGCTTGCTGAGTTCAAGTGATTCTCCTGCCTCAGCCTCCCAAGTAGCTGAGACTACAGGCACCTGCCACCACGCCCGCTAATTTTTGTATTTTTAAGTTTTATTTTATATATATATATTTTTGTGTGTGTGTGTCTGTGTGACAAAGTCTCATACTGTCATCTGGGTTTGAAGTGCCATGGTGCGATATTGGCTCACTGCAACCTCCACCTCCCGGTTTCAAGCGATTCTCCTGCCTTAGCCTCCCGAGTAGCTGGGACTACAGGTGCCTGCCACTATGCCGCCACCATGCCTGGCTAACTTTTTGTGTTTTTAGTACAGACAGGATTTCATTATATTGGCCAGGCTGGTCTCGAACTCCTGACCTCGTAATCTGCCCACCTTGGCCTCCCAAAGTGCTAGGATTACAGGCGTGAACCACTGCACCTGACCAGAAACACAGTCTTTTGAATGCCTCCTTTGTTTTGTTTTGTTTCAAAACCCCCAGTTGAACTAACAGAAAATGCAGAATATTTTCTTCTGGGTGTCATGAATCTTCTAGCCCTTTTCTCCTCTTAGTGGTTCCCAAGGACCAGGGCTTTTTGGGGTCCTGCTAAGGTGTAGCATTTAACTTGTTTGACTTGTGAATCTTTGTGAAGAAACAATGCAGTAATGTGGAGATGTTGACTCTCTTTTTCAGGGCATCTTTTATGACCAAAACTGTGCCTTGTGGAAATGAACTTCACAAGTTCCTCATCTGGGACACTGCTGGTCAGGAGCGGGTGAGTATATGCTGTGTTTTGGGCTTTCCAGTGGAAATAAGATCGGCTTCTGAAGCTTTGTTTGCATTAGACAAGACATCTTAAATGATGTTAAGCAAAAATGAAATGTACTCATGAGCTATGTGAAAAGTCTAAGGGGGTACCTAGGGTGAGGCGGGACTGAGTTCAGGTCCCCCAAATGTGTATGAGAGGAGCCTATCTCTCTTTATTTCTGTTTCTTTCCATTTAGTGCAATTGTGGTTGCACTCTTGGTTTGATTCATTTTTAGGCAGACTCACCCTCCCTTCTTGCCTCAAGGGTGGTAAGGATGGCCCCAACAGCATCCCTACACCTACCTTCAGCCTTTTTAGCAACCACCGGGTGAGCATGCACCTCTTCTGCAAGTGGGAACATACATCTTAGTGTCTCTGCGTTCTCAGTGGCCTGCCTCGGGCCCCATGCCCACTCCTCAATGTCAGGTGGTACAGTGTTCTGGGGGGTTTGGTGCCCCTACTGGTGGGACCTGGCAGTACACTGACCCCCAGAGGCAAGGGCTGGTGTCAGCCCCACCTGAACCAGGTTGTCTGGAAGTCAGGTAGGCTTAGACCTCCAAGGAAAACCTGGGGTCTCTTACTGGAAAAATGGGTCAATGGATGCTGGGTTATCAAAACAGTAGATGGCTTCTCTTCTACTCCTAATTCTCTTTCTTTGCTGAAAATGCTTACGGAGAAGACTATTTTAGAAGGTCATGCCTTTAGATTCAAAAAAGGGAATCAATGAATACTAACACAGTGTCTATTACAGGATACTTCATAATAACTGGAGCGTATATTATAAAAGTTGCTGTGTCTTGCTGTGTCTCCCAGGCTGGAGTGCAGTGGCACAATTATGGCTCACTGCACCCTTGACCTCCTGGGCTCAAGGGACCCTCCTGCCTCAGCTTCCTGAGTAGCTGGGACTACAGGCACAAGCCACTGCACCTGGCTGATTTTTTTTTTTTCTTTTGTAAAGCTGGGGGTCTCACTATATTGCCCAAGCTCGTCTTGAACTCCTGGCATCAAGTGATCCTCCCACCTTGGCCTCCAAAGTGCTGGGATTGCAGGTGTCAGTCATAATATAAAAGTTGAGGCCAGACGCGGTGGCTTACGCCTGTAATACCAGCACTTTGGGAGGCCGAGGCGGGTGGATCACGAGGTCAGGAGGTTGAGACCATCTTGGCTAACACAGTGAAACCCCGTCTCCACTAAAAATAAAAAAAAAATTGGCCAGACGTGGTGGTGGGTGCCTGTAGTCCCAGCTACTTGGGAGGCTGAGGCAGGAGAATGGCATGAACCCGGGCGGCAGAGTTTGCAGTGAGCCTAGATCACGCCACTGCACTCCAGCCTGGGTGACGAGCAAGACTCTGTCTCAAAAATAAATAAATAAATAAATAAATAAATAAGTTGAAGCGGATAGCCAAGTAGAGATGACCAATACCTTGTCTTAGCCAAGAGCTGTTAGCCTGATTGCAGTTATCAGAGTTGACGACTATAGAGTAAAATTGTAGAATTTTCCCTTGTTTGATCCAAACTCAAATGTCACCTTCTCTACCTCCCTGTTTAAAATGTCACCACCTCTTTTTCTTGCCCTACTCCACTCACTTCCTGCTTCACTTTTCTCCACAGTTCTTATCATCTTCCAATATATTATTTAATTCTCTTTATTTTGAGACAGGATCTTGCTCTGTCACCCAGGCTGGAGTGCAGTGGTGCAATCACAGCTCACTGCAGCCTCAAACTTCTGAGCTCAAGCGATCCTCTCACCTCAGCCTCCTGAGTAGCAGGGACCACAGGTGCTCACCACCACTCTGGGCTAAGTTTTAAAGTTGCTTTGTAGAGACAAGGTCTTGCTATGTTGCCCAGGCTGGTCTTGAACTCCTGGGCTCAAGTAGTCCTTCTGCTTTGGCCTTCCAAAGTGCTGGAGTTACAGGTGTGAGCTACCGTTCGGAGCCTTAATTCAATTATTGATCTGTTTATTGTCTTTCTAAAAGGAGGAATCCAGGATTCAGGATAATCTATAATTTTCTTTATCGTCTCCTAACTAATCAAGTGTTAGTTTATGTAATTTTCATTTTATCTAAATTCTCTTTCAAAACAAAAGTTCCTGTATTTGTAGATTAAAGCATTTTAAAAACACTGCTGAAAGAAATCATAGGCGTAGACACAAATAAATGGAAACACATCCCATGCTCATGGATGGGTAGAATCAATATTATGAAAATGACCATACTGCCAAAAGCAATCTACAAATTCAATGCAATTCCCATCAAAATACCACCATCATTCATGCCGGGTGTGGTGGCTCGTGCCTGTAATCGCAGGAGTTCAAGACCAGCCTGGCCAATATGGTCAAACCCTGTCTTTACTAAAAATACAAAAATTAGTCGAGCATGGTGGCACGCACCTGTAGTCCCAACTACTTGAGAGACTGAGGCAGAAGAATCACTTGAACCTGGGAGGCGAAGGTTGCAGTGAGCTGAGATCATGCCACTGCACTCCAGCCTGGGTGACAGAGAGAGACTCTGTCTCAAAAAAACAAAAAACGAAAAGCAACCACCATCATTCTTCACAGAACCAGAAAAAAAAATCCTAAAATTCATATGGAACCAAAAAAGAGCCTACATATCCAAAGCAAGACTAAGCAAAAAGGACATATCTGGAGGCATCACATTACCCGATCTCAAACTATACTACAAGGGCATAGTCATTAAAACAGCATGGTACTGGTATAAAAATAGGCATATAGACCAATAGAACAGAATAGAGAACCCAGAAATAAGCCAAATACTTACAGTCAACTGATCTTTGACAGAACAAACAAAAACATAAAGTGAGAAATGGACATCCTATTCAATAGGTGGTGCTGGGATAATTGGCAAGCCACAAGTAGGAGAATGAAACTGGATTCTCGTCTCTTACCCTATGCAAAAATCAACTCAACATGAATCAAAGACTTAAATCTAAGACCTGAAGCCATAAAATTCTAGAAGATAACATTGGAGAAGCCCTTCAAGACATTGACTTAGGCAAAGGCTTCATGACCAAAAACCCAAAAGCAAATGCAACAAAGCAAAAGATAAATAAATAGGACTTAATTAAACTAAAAAGCTTCTGCACAGCAAAAGAAATAATCTGCAAAGTAGACAGACAAGGGAGAAAATCTTCACGATCCATACATCTGACAAAGGACTAATATCCAGAATCTACATGGAACTCAACAAAATCAGCAAGAACAAAACAAACAATCCCATGAAAATGTGGGATAAGGACATGAATAGACACTTCTCAAAAGAATTTATACAAATGGCCAACGAACAGGAAAAAATGCTCAGCATCACTGATTATCAGGGAAATGAACATCAAAACCACGGTACGATACGACCTTACTCTTGCAAGAATGACCATAATCAAAAAATCAAAATATAAAAATATTGGCATGGATGTGGTGAAAAGGGAACAGTTTTACACTCTTGATGGGATTGTAAACTAGCATAACCACTATGGAAAACAGTATGGAGATTCCTTAAAGAACTAAAAGTAGATCTACCATTTGATTCAGCAATCCCACTCCTGCGTATCTACCCAAAGGAAAAGAAGTCATTACACAGAAAAGATACTTGCACACGCATGTTTATTGCAGCACCATTTGCAATTGTAAAAATGTGGAACCAGCCCAAGTGCCCATCAATCAATGAGTGGATAAAGAAAATGTGGTATATATATACCATACAATACTACTGAATACTCCTCAGCCATAAAAAGAAACTAAAGAATGACATTCGCAGCAACCTGGACGAGATTGGAGACCATTATTCCAAGTGAAGTAACTCAGGAATAGAAAACTAAACATCATATGTTCTCACTCATGAGTGGGAGCTAAGCTATGAGGACGCAATGGCGTGAGAATGATACAATGGACTTTGGAGACTTGCAGGAAAGGGTGGGAGTGGGGGTGAGGGATAAAAACTACACATTGGGTACAGTGTATACTGCTTGGGTGATGGGTGCACCAAACTCTCAGAAATTACCACTAGAGAATTTACTCTTGTAAACAAACACCACCTGTTCCCCAAAAACCTACTGAAATTTAAAAAGTAATGATAAAATAAAGCTGAAAGAAGCATGCTAAAATATGCATCTAATCTTAATCTAAAATTGTAGATGTGGAATTGCTAGTTCAGAGCCTCTGATACATACTGTAAAATCCACCTGTTATTTGGACCCACAATGTTTCACTGTTATGTTCTTTCACTTTTACCCAAGTATTGTATTAAAATGAGAAAGAAAAAATAATCCTTTAAAAAATATATATTTGCTTTCTGATGACTTCAAACTTTCTTCATATTTTTTTAGCCATTTCATTTCCGATCTGAATAATTGAATGATTATAGCTTTACCCACTTTTTTCTTGGGTAATTTGTAAGAATCTCTTACCATTAAATTATACATAATGTCTCCATTTGTTATTTATATTTTAATGTCTATTTTAGGTTTCTAACAGTCAAACTTGTTTTTTAGGGTCAAATCAATAATCTTGTCTTTTATAAATTCTGCTTTAGATTACATGCTTTAAAAGACCTTCAGAATGCTAAAGTAAATATTAATTAAAGTTATATTAAACATTTAAATGAAACATATTTTCTTAAAAAATACATTTTAAGCAGTTTTCAGAAATAAATTAGGATGAATATTCCAGCCTACAAATGCTAACCTCATTAGAATGTCTCCTATTTTTCTGCTAAATTGAGAACACAGACTTCTGTGCCCCGGAAGCAGCTGCCTGGGGCACCTCTTTAACTCCGTCAGCTGTGCCTGCCTATGCCTCAAATGAGGTGACCATTCAAGGAAAAATGTCTGCTTAGAGACCTCACTTCTTGATATGCATGTGTGTTACTTGTAGTTGATCTGCTAGTTTTTTGTTGGTATTGTTATGTAAACTTAAGCAGAGATAGTTTCTTGATTCCTTTTTACCTCTGGCTATGAAATAGTTGCTTTTGCAGCTGCCTTTAATGAGCACAATAAGTCAGTTTTGTGAAGTGCTGGCTTCACGTCAGCGATGCTTCTGCTTCTCCTGCTGGCGGACGTTCCCTGATGACTTGCTGTGCTCCATGTACTGTTCTGAGTGCCTGTGTGTACCGATGCATTCAGCCCTCTTCGCAAAAGCACTTTGAGGTAGAAACTGTCGTTACTCCCATTTGCAGGTGAGGTCATTGAGACACAGAGACGTTAAGTAACTTGCACAATGTCACAGAGCTAATAAGGTGTAAAGCTGAAAATTGAATCCAGCAGTCTGGGTCCTGAGCTTTATAGTGTTACTTTGATTGAAAAACCACACAAAAAACCATACAGTTGCAGGTAAAACTGCCCAAACTCCCACTACCCAGATACTTCCACTATGGATATTAGATGATCATTCTTCAGATATCTGTATGTGATTAATAATTTTATATCAATGGCATTGTGATTCTTTATAACCTGCTGTTTTCATTTGATATTACAGTGTCACAAAGGAGAGATTTCTGTGTCATCAAAACAGAATGTTTAACACTTACTCTAATAGACTATTCAAGGAATAGTCTTTTGATGAAACTTGAACTCTGCTAAAATGACTACTGTAATTTGTAGTTTGTTCCATTTACCATCGCAAATAAAAATACCAGTGGGAAGTTTTCAGGTGACCATATTTCTAATTATTGTGATGGCTTTTCCTAAAATTTGACTTAGAGGTTGTAGACATCTGACTCCATTGATATATCCATAATTTTAAAGAAACCACTAGTATTATATGTGCAAGGCATGACTCCACAGTAGGGATATTCTTTCTTTATACTTCGAGGAAGACGGATTTAGTTTGGGATAACGATTTCAAAGCAAACGTTTTTAGAGTCTAGATTTGTGGAGAGTGTGTGAGTGATATCCGTGTGGCTGTGTGGTCATCTGATCTCCCCAGCCCTCAACGGCCTGATTTCGTTATCCTCGGGCTGTCCTTGTCTGGTGTCCCCGGTGGAGTCTTGCATCTCTCCAGTAATGGCAATTTTTCAATTGTTTTGGCAGCTTGTTGCTGGCTTTAATTGTGCTTGTAATGATGTTGCCTAATGTTTGCGCTAAAAATAAATTCCCTGCTGTTGCTTGTGCCTATTGCTATTTGTTCTGTCTCATTAATTATTGGAGTCCAGTGAATTTTATTACCCCTCTTTAGCATCGTAGAAATCTGTTACTGTTCTTTTAGTTTTCATAATTTTAAACAAACAATCACTTTGGGTTTATGATTTGACAATATAAAGACAGATTTCTTTTTTCTTTCTTTTCTTTCTTATTTTATTTTATTTTATTTTTTAAAGACAGGGTCACACTCTGTCACCCAGGCTGGAGTGCAGTGATGCAATCATATCTCACTGCAACCGCAAACTCCCAGGCCCAGAATATCCTCCTGCTCCAGCCTCCTGAGTAACTGAGACTACCAGTGTATGCAACCATGCGCAGCTAACTTTAAAAAAAAAAAAATGGGCCAGGTGCGGTGGCTCACTCCTGTAATCCCAGCACTTTGGGAGGCTGAGGCGAGTGGATCACGAGGTCAGGAGTACGAGACCAGCCTGGCCAATGTGGTGAAACCCCATCTCTACTAAAATTACAAAAAGTATCTGAGCATGGTGGCACATATAGTCCCAGTTACTTGGGAGGCTGAGGCGGGAGAATCACTTGAACCCAGAAGGCAAAGGTTGCAGTGAGCTGAGATTGTACCACTGTACCCCAACCTGGGTGACAGAGCAAGACTCCGTCTCAAAAACAAAACAAAACAAAACAAAACAAAACTGTAGAGATGAGGTCTTGCTATGTTGTGCAGGCTGGTCTTGAACTCCTCGCCTCGAGCAATCCATTTCACTTGGCTTCTCAAAATGTTGGGATTATAGGTGTGAGCCACCAAGCCTAGCCAAAGGCATAGATTTCTGTGTCCTTAAAGGAAGAAAGCTCAACTCAGTGCTTTGCTTGTGTTCATGACTCAGTAATTTTTTGTTTGTGGAATGATTGTGCCAAGTTCTGCCTAACATACACAGCATTCTGGTTAATGCCCTACTTACTGCCCAGTAATAATTCTGTCTTATATTTGTGGTACAAATTTGTACTCTTGGAAAATTATTTTTTCTTCTCCTGAGCACAGGAATCTAAAAAGATCCTCCTCCTCTTTGTATAAGAGAGTATTCGTTCTATTTATTTTTATTTATTTATTTTAGAGACAGGGTCTCACTCTGTCACCCAGGCTGGAGTGCTGTGGCATGATCATAGCTCATTGCAGTCTCAAATTCCTGGTCTCAAGCGATTCTCCCATCTCAGCCTCCAGAGTAGCTGGGACTACAGGTGCGCCACCGTGCCCAGCCTATTCGTTCTTAATACCGTGTCTGAATGTTGCTTTTTTAATCCAGCTGTGTGTCATGGGCATCCTATCTCATTCATTCAGTGGCGATATGGTAATTCCTAGGGTGCTTCTATTAACAAAAATGTTTTATGAAAAACTTAACCATTTTCCAATTGAATCCCATTTGTTGGAAGTTTAACATTTGTAAGATTTGTGCATGATGTGTTGGTACCACCAAGTGCTATTAAGAGGGGCAGAGTGCCATTGGGCTCCCTCTGTTGTACCATCAGTGTGGCCTTTGGGAAGTTTTTATCCTGTCCTCTTGGAATGGGTTATTGTACTGGTTTCTGCTTTACGCCAAGCTGTGAACAGTACAGAGTAGCCGGTCAGCAGGCACCTTTGCGAGGATGTACACAGGAGCGATGCCTAGAGCGGTCCACCGCCAACAGAAGGGAATTTACCTGCTCAGCTCCCTGCGGGACCCCAGAGTCAACACATAGAGGGGCCTTTAGCGAGAGGAACTGAAAAGCAGCATTGGCATAAATAGGGCATGGGTTCATGGAGGAGTGAAGAGCTGGGGATTATACTTTAATCTACCAGAGGCCCCTCCTGGGTTCTCTTGCTGTATATACCATGGAGGGCCAACTTCTTCCAACCTGAAACTTTCTTCAGCCGTCTCCCTTCAATTTTTTTCCACCATGCTGTACTTCTACATAATTCATGACGTTCCAACACAAATTTCCCATTAAAAAACCTGAAGCTGTAGATCTAATGTTTGACTTTCCATGGCACTGAAGATAGATTTATTCCTTCCTTTTGGCTCAGACGGCCCCTCCCCATGTTGGAAAATGGTTTCTAAAAAGAGCTCAGTGAAGCGGCAGTAGTGGAATTCTCTGTACTTTTTCCTTGGCAAGGAGTTCTTTCCCTCACCCCCTCCTTACCTGTTCTAGACCCACACAAGCTTCTGTCTCTGAGCTTTCTGTCCTCATTCTCTGGTTGGCCTTGGAAGCAGCTGAGCCAACTTTCATGTTTTCTGGATAACCCACCCTGGAGCTTTAGCAGTTAGAAATCACATTCACTGAAAATTGCTTTTGTCCACATTTGCTTCTCTGTTGACTATCAGTATGTGGAGTATTACCAGCCTCTTTTCTTTATTTAAAAACAGCTTTACTGAGATCCGATTCACGTACCATACAATTCATCCATCTAAAGTATGCAGCTTGGTGGGTCCTGGTGTATTCCGAATTGTTCAACCATCAGCACAATCCATTTCAGAGCATTTTTATCAGTCCAGAAGGAAACCCTTTATGCATTAGCAGTCACTCCCAGTTCCCCCTCTACATCCCCCAGCCCTGAGATACTTTCCGTCTCTAGATTTGCCTAATCCAGACATTTCAGACAAATGGAATCATACCACCTGTAGTTCTTTGTGACTGGATCTTTTCACTTAGGAAAAGATTATCAAGGTTCACGTTGTGGTGTGGGTCATAGAAGTATTTCATTTTTATGGCTGAATAATATTCCATTGTATGGATAGACCACATTTTTGTTTATCCACTCATCAGTTGATGAATATCCACTTTCCCCCAACTTTTTGGCTATTATGAATAGCTGTGAACATTCACAAACAATTTTTTGTGTAGTTTTTTTGAGGCGGAGTCGGCTCTACCGCCAGGCTGGAGTGCAGTCGCGGGATCTCAGCTCACTGCAAGCTCCATGCCTCGGGTTCCGCGCCATTCTCGGCCTCAGCCTCCCGAGTAGCTGGGACTGAGGCCGCCCACCTGCGCCCGGCTAGTTTTGTATTTCTTAATAGAGAGGCGGGGTTTCACTGTGTGTTAGCCAGGATGGTCTCGATCTCTGACCTCGTGATCCGCCGTCTCGGCCTCCCAAAGTGCTGGGATTACAGGCCCAGAGCCACCGCGCCCGGCCGTAGATTTTTTTTTTTTGAGATAGAGTCTTGCTCTGTTGCCCAGCCTGGAGTGCAGTGGCACGATCTTGGCTCACTGCAACCTCCACCTCCTGGGTTCAAGCGATTCTCCTGCTTCAGCCTCCCCAGTAGCTGGGTTTACAGCTGCCCACCACCGCACCTGGCTAATCTTTTGTATTTTTAGTAGAAACGGGGTTTCACCATGTTGGCCAGGCTGGTCTCGAACTCCTGACCTCAGGTGATCCACCCGCCTCGGCCTCCCAAAGTACTGGGGTTACAGGTGTGAGCCACCATGCCCAGCCAGATGTATGTTTTTAAAAATCTCTCAGGTATATATCTGAAGTGGAATTGATGGGTCATACGGGAACTCCATGGCTAGCATTTAGAGGAACTGCCAAACTGTTTTCCAAAGTGGAAAACTAGCAGTGTATAAGGCTTTAGTTTCTCCATATTCTCACCAACACTTGTCTTTGCCTAACCTAAGGTCATAAAGGTTTACTCCTGCATTTTCTTCTGAGAGTTTTATAGTCTTAGCTCTCACTTTTATCCCTGTGATGCATTTGGAGTTAATTTCTGTGCATGTTGTAAGGACAAGATCCAACTTCATTCCTTGCAGGCAGCTGTCCAGTTGTCCCAACACAGTTTATTAAAAAGACTATTCTTTGCGCGATTGTCTTGGCACCTTTGATGAAAATCACCTGACCGTAAATTTGAGGTTCTGATTCTGGACTCTCAGTTCTATTTCTTTGATACACATTTTTTTGTCCTTATGCCAATACCACATTGTCTTGATTACTGTAGCTTTGTAGTAAGCTTTCAAATTGGAAAATGTGAGTTCTCTAACTTTGTTCTTTTTCAAGATTGTTTTGGCTATTCTGTGTATGTTGCATTTCCAAATGAATTTTAGGATCGGCTTTATCAAAACAATCCAACTGGGATTTTGGTCAGGATTATGTTGACTTTGTAGATGACTTTGGCGTTACCTGCTCCTCAAACCTTTAAATTATTAATGATAAGCAAGTTGCCAGCTGTCTTTCAACTCTTTGGAATTTACATGTAGGTTAGAAATGCTGATCTCAGAGAAAAAAATTTTGAATAAAGAATTAGGTCAGGCACAGTGAATCATATCTTTAATCCCAGTACTTTGGGAGGCTGAGGTGGAAGGATAGCTTGAGCCCAGGAGTTCAAGATAAGCCTGGGCAACACAGTGAGACACTGTCTCTACAAAAAGTAAAAAATTACCTGGGTGTGATGGTGCATGCCTGTAAGGGGGAGCCACATTCACATCCTGCGGGAGCCACGGTTTAATGCATGCAGTCAGGAGATCTGGGCACCCCAGGCTGTTCGGCCATACCACTTGTTCACCTCCTTCAGATTAACTTTGCAAGTGCCTGCCAGTCTGCATGGTTTGAAAGGTTAGGTGTTTGGAGATCATGTGCCCAGAGGGCTGGGATGCACTGGCGCAAAGCTGTGCAAAATCGCTGGGTCTGAATGGGTGCTTGAGAAAGCAAAGGAACTGGAGGCAGCAGATAGCTGAGGTCAAATTCAGGCTTCACAGACATCCAAAGAAACTCTTTTGCTCTCTTTCCTGCTTTCTTCAGGGCCCCAGCATCTATGGTCAAAAAAGTGGTTCACTATTCATAGGCTGTTAGTAAAGTCAGAGGAAATTTTGACCTTTGGAAGTTCTTGAAGAATGGAGCCTCTCACAAGCTCAGAATGAGCAGCTCCTTTCTTTTTCCTGCAGCCATTGGAAATACAGGCCCGGCTACAACACAAGCCAGCAGCACACACCAGAATCCTGTTCCTGACCTGCACCATCCCCAGCGGCCCACGATAGAACGTTTTTGTAGGCATTCCTCCTCATGGGAGAGGATAGAGTACATGCGAGTTTTTGCTCTCCTCCCCACCCCTTTCATAAGAGCACTGTGCTTTCTTTTCTTCTCTTTTTTTCTTTTCTTGTTTGTTTGTTTGTTTTTCTTTTTCTTTTTTAGACAGGGTCTTGATGTGTCACCCAGGCTGGAGTGCAGTGGTGCGATCATAGCTCACTGCAGCCTCGATCTCCTAGACTCAAGCAATCCTCCTGCCTAATCTCCCGAGTAGCTGGGATTATAGGCACCAGCCACTATGCCTGCTAATATTTTGTTTGTTTGTTTTTTGTTCAGAGACGAGGTCTCACTATACTGTCCAGGCCGGGATGACTGTGCTTTCAACCAATGCAAACTGAGATCCTGGCAAGGGAAATATTCCCTTCCTCCATGCCTCAGTAACTCTCTTGAAAGGGAAAACTGAGTGACGATTGTGTAGGGAGGAGACAGGCCGGGAGCTTGGAGATAGGGTTTATGCTGTTAAAGTGAGATAAACAGCTGTGGTGAGGGCCGTGCCTGCTGAGCTCCTTTAAGGAGAAGCCCCAGGAATCCTTCACTGAGTGGTTTACAGCTGAAGAGTTTCATTGGTATTTGAAAATTGGTGCTGGAAACTACAAAAGCAAAGCGTGAACAGAGGTATTGGAGAGGGGCATGAGGGGACCCTGACGGCAGCTGAGCAGGTGGAGCGGGGACTGCCTCGGTCCATGGACATGGCCCTCGGAACTGTGGTGCCGTTTGATGTGGGGGATGTGTGTCCTCTAAGAATATAGGAGTCTAGGTGCAGAACGGTCCTCCTGGGTGTCAGAATGCTAGTGACAAGAGAGGAGGAGGAAGGACCTGTCCATATACGAAGCTACCTTAGGGAAACATTGTAACCAGCTCTGCCCTGAGCCCGGGAGGAGGCCATGCTGGCAGTGAAGGACGTGGCCTGGGCCGTGGGGACACAGAGGCCGGCAGAGGGGACAGCCTCAGAGCTGCGTGGACAGGCTTCTTCTGCTCACACACAGGCTCCTGCCCTGCCTCTTGTCCCTCGGGAGTTCTTTTGTCACTGGAGACCCTGCTGTTGCCCTTTGCTCTCCAGTGCATGTTTCCTTCGTCCATATGCCCCCTCCTTGGTGGGGACAGGCTGCTCTGGGAGGGACACTGTGCTCGATGAACACCCTCCCAGGTCAGGCAATGACATTTTGCTGGCATGCGTTTTCATCTGGGATGCCCTGAGTAGCTTCTAATTATGAGGCACTGTCTGTGCCTCTTGGGTGGAGGCCAGGTTTCCGTTCTGCCAACTCTCAGAGGACGTGGGGCCAAGACACAGAGCCGCTGAGACAGGAGTTTCAGGGGGTCCGGAGGTGGATTTGCCGAGAATCTAAGAAGCACTTTACCTAGTTTTGTTTCCTCTCCTCCCTTCCCCTCCCTTTCCTTCCCTTTCCCTTCTGTCCTCTTCTTTTCTTTTATGGAGCTAATTTCCTAAGTCTGGCTAAAATACAGGAGAAAAGGCCTATAAAGCCTATGAGTGTCATTCTTGAATAGGAAATTAGCAAACAGATTTTGTTTGGTAACAGAAGAAGCTGCTCCTGAGGCGCTGACAGCCTGTCCTAACAGAGGCAGCTGGGCTGCAGTGAGCACGGACCCGCCGTAGGAAGACCTCTGCGTCCAGAGCGGCCCCATGGAAGGTGCTGGACTCCCCCTCACTCCAAGAAGAGGACACTTTTGGAGGGCGGGGACCTTGTTACCTTCTTCACCTTCTCTTTTTGTTTCTGATTGCTCCTGTAACAGATTGCCACACACTCAGTGGCTTAAAACAACAACAGACTGACTCCCTCAGGGCTGTGAAGGTCAGAAGTCAGAAATGGGTCTCATGCCTGTGGTCCCAGCTACTTGGAGACTGAGACGGGAGGATCACTTGAGCCCAGGAGTTCAAGACCAGTCTGGACAACACAGTGAGAGTCCCATCTCTATAAAAAGTTTTTAAAAAATTAGGCAGATGTGGTGACATGCAGCTGTAGTCCCAGCTACTCAGGAGGCTGAGACAGGAGGATCACTTGAGCCCAGGAGGTTGAGGCTGCAGTTAGCTGAGATTACACCACTGCACTCCAGCCTAGGCAACAGAATGAGACCTTGTCTCAAAACAAGAACAAAACATAAAAAGATTTAAACAAAAAAAGAAGTGCGTCTCGCTGAAATAAAATTAAAATATCTGCAGGCCTGAATCCCTCCTGGAGGTACAAGGGCAGAATCTGTTTCCTTGCCTTTTTCAGAGACCACCCGCTTCCTTGGCTTGTAGCCCCTTCCTCTGTCTTCAGAGCCAGCAGAGTAGCATCTTCAAATCTCTCTCCCACTCCCCTGCCTCCCTCTTTCACTGTTGAGGAGCGTTGTGTGGACACTGGGCTCACCCAAGGAATCAAGATACATGTCCTCATCTGAAGGTCAGCTGATGAGCGCTATTCCCCTTCCCATGTACCCTAACACAGTCCCGGTGACGGGGATTAGGACATGGACCTCTTTGGGGGGCACTATTCTGCCCGCCACACTGCAGTTTCTCTGCTGCTCAGAACAGTGCCTGCCACGTACTGAGTATTAAAACAGTTGTTACTGTTTGTTGAAGGAATGAATACATTTGATGTAAACCTGTGTCTTAATTATATCAACTGAAGCAACATGTCATTTCAGAGAAGCAACACAGGGATGGAAAAAGCATGAAATTTGGAGTCAAGACCTATGTTCAAAGTCTTTTCCACCATTTAAGAGCTGTATGTCTTTGGGCAATTCACTTAACCACGCTGAGCCTCAGTTTTCTCCTGTGAATAACAGGAACTGTTCTGTCTTGTCTCCCTGGCCTCACAGGGTTATTGACTTTTATTACGTGCATTTGGTCATTAAATATTTGTTGAGTCCTTGCTGTGGTCCAGATAGGGTTTCAGGGAAGGGTTCTCAGGGAGGGTGGCAGTTGATGAAAGGTGCGACAGAAGTGAGGAGGGGCCTTGAGGATGCTGGCGGAGGAGGGTCCAGGCTGCCGGAAGACATCAGGGAAGGTGCGGAGGCTCGGTGGACCTGCCTCTGTGTTTAGGGAGCAGCGAGAAGGCTGGGGCTGGAGACAAGCAGTGGAGGGGCCCGAGAAGGGACCAAGGCCCACCCAAGAGGCCACATAATGGAACTTGGCTTTGATACTAGGTTTGAAGGATTCTGAACAGGGAAGTGAAACAATCGGATTTATGCGGGAAGAAATCAATCACTCTGATGTTCAGTTAACATAAGATGATGTCAAGTATTTGCTTCAAAAGACTCCACGGGTGGGGATGGAGAGGGAGGTGAGACGAGGTGGAAACCGGTGTTCCAGGTGTTCGTGGTGATCTTGAAGCCAGGGGATGAGAAGATGGAACTTCATTATTCTAGTCTCTCTTCTTGTGGATGTGCTTGAAAATTTCCACAGTAAAAGTTAAAAATAAATACTTTCTGTGGTCAGCGTAAATACCATCATCCAGCCCTTTAAAACAGGATCTCTCTGGTGGCTGTGTGGCCAGTTTGGAGCTCACTGGATATCTGAAGGCTCTCGTGGAAACTTTGGACGTCCAGTCCAGGCAAGACGAACTTTGCTCGGACAGGAGGGAGGCGCGGCTGCGTGAGAGCTGGGGCGGGGTCTGAAGGCCGCGCCGGCTAGCCTGGGTTGGCACACAGCAAAGTGCAGAGTCCGGAGCTCTAGGCGCACTGAGGGAAATGACACAGTATGTTTCTGAGTGCATCTGGTGTGATGGGGCCTGTTCGGAGGCCTCCTCAGGGCTGTGCAGCGAGGATACTGTCCCGCACTGTGGGGTCTTGTCTTGAATGTGGTACGCTTACTGTGACTCTGAGGCTAAGGACGGGAAAGACCAAACCAACCTGGGCAGAGTGGAGAGAGGGCAAGACGAGACCAGTTTTCTATGATCGCCATGGCCATCCTGGCTTTCCCCACAAATGCATGGCACAGTGGCTGTGTATGATGCAAATAGACATACCTAGGAGTGGGGTGGGGCTTAGTTCTGGAGTTTTAGGAAATTCCACTTGTTTGCCAACACAGAGGACTATGAACTGAAGGTCACTGCCCTTGGACAATTTCATGGGTGGGAAAAAATGCATTTCTACAGCATATTAAATCATTGATTTCTTTTTTATACATTATTTTAGGGATTAGAATATTCTAGTTCATCACATTGTCTTTTAAAAAACACTAATCCAGGCCGGGCACGGTGGCTCAAGCCTGTAATCCCAGCACTTTGGGAGGCCGAGACGGGCGGATTACGAGGTCAGGAGATCGAGACCAGCCTGGCTAACACGGTGAAACCCCGTCTCTACTAAAAAAATACAAAAAAAACTAGCCGGGCGAGGTGGCGGGCACCTGTAGTCCCAGCTATTTGGGAGGCTGAGGCAGGAGAATGTCGTAAACCCGGGAGGCAGGAGCTTGCAGTGAGCTGAGATCCGGCCACTGCACTCCAGCCTGGGTGACAGAGTGAGACTCCGTCTCAAAAAAAAAAAAAACACTAATCCAGCTGGGTGCAGTGGCTCATGCCTTTAATTCCAGCACTTTGGGAGGCTGAGGCAAAAAGATCACTTGAGTCTAGGAGTTGAAACCAGCCTGGGCAACGTAGCGTGAACTTGTCTCTATAAAAACTTAAAAAAAAATTAACCGGGTATGGTGGCACACACCTGTAGTCCCAGGTACCTGGGAGGCTGAGATGAGAGGATGACTTGAGCCCAGGAGGTTGAGACTGCAGTGAGCGGTGATGGCACCACTGCACTCCATCCTGGGTGACAGAGTGAGACACTGTCCCAATCAGTCAGTAAAAGTAATCCATGCCTTGCTCCCACACCGTTTTTGTGGAAAGATGTTTGGATGTGTGTTGCGTCATTTTCTGCTAAATGAGGCTTGCGGCACATCTTGTCAGAAGGAGTCAGGTGCTCATCAGGTCTGTTCTAAAACCCAGCTTCCTCCTGGTACTGTTGCTTCAACCCTTGGATCCCTGAGTGCTGAGAAAACTTTTTGACTCTAACAACACATTCAAAGAAAAATGAAAGAAAGGGAAAAAAGGAAAAAGACACCCCCTGTCATTGCAGAAGTAATGTATCATGAGATAACAGAAACTTTTTTGAATAATTCAGAAATCGCAAAGCAAGTGGTGGTTTGTCTGTACTGCCATTATTTACAGAGAACATCTTAACAGTTCGATGTATCGTCTTCCAGCCCCATTTTATTCAACTCTGCATACACTCGGGTTTTAGGACGGCTGAGTAGGCATATTAACTAGGCCTCTGCTTCTCTGTGGAGAGAGAGGGTCTATGTAAAAGTCGGAAGCATTCTTCTGAATGGCACAGAAAGAACATTCAGTAATGTGTTTTTCCATTCAACTTTTGCCAGCTGAGAATGTTGAGAATTTCAGGAATTTTCTTCTACCGCTTCTGTCTTCGTTTGAATCCCAGTGGACCTTGGGCTCTTTTTGGCACTTGCCCTTGACTCTCCCTGATGGTGGCCTTGCACCTGACCGGCCACAGAGCAGCATAGGCGTCCAGGCCAAGCCTGAGCGACTCAACAGGGACCGAGCGTCCTCTGGAAATCATAATACAAAGCCCATCACTCCGAGTTCCTGGACCTGATGCCAGAGCATTCTGGCTTGGATAATTCTCATCTGGGAGGCAGAGCCCAGCTGGAGCTGTGCTTGTTTGGAAACTTCATGTATTTTCCACCACTGCCCATTCCTGACTTGCAGGATTTGGCTGCTGTAGAATTTATGATGCCACAAACCTGCATTTAAGGAATGTTGCCTGAGGCAGAGTGGGTGGTCTAAAGGATTAGGAGATTTCCTGGAATAGGACTTTCCACTGTGCTGCTGAGGGGTGTGTGTTTGTGTGTGCGTGCGTGCGTGCGTGTGTGTGTGTGTGTGCATGTGTGTGCTTGTGCGTGCATGTGCGTGTGTGTGTGCGCACGTGCACATGCATGCACATAGGGCAGTACAGGATGGGAAAACAAGAGACGTGCCCTACAGGGAAGGCGAGAGCCTCCATCCTGAGCCTGTTTTCACCTTGACCGCGAGCTCTGGACCGTTGTCCCAGAGCTGGAAAAAACCTCAGCTTCATCTCTGACCCCACCCACTGCACCAGTTTCACAAAATAAGAAAAGCAGGATAGAGCCAAGCCAAGCCTCAGGTCTTTCTTTGAGTCCAGTTCTCTTCACTGCCCCTGAGGTGGGTCCTGATCACACTAGGTCCCTAGATATTAATAAATACTACTTGGAAAAAAAAACAAAATAAATAGGTTTCTTTACTGTAGAAAATTTTCAGATCCTTTAATGCGCTAATTATGCTTTGTAAACATCCAGGGAAGCATTATTATACATGGTGTTTCTCACACTTATTTGGCCAGGAAACCTTTTTTCCTGGCCACCTCCAGGTGGTCTAGTGTTCTGCAGAAGACCCTCAGGAAAATACCACACTAGGCTGTCTTGCATCGTGTGCCATTTGATATTTCACAAACACCTAAGTCTAATTGCTGCTGGATATTCCATCATATGACTAAGCCAAAATTTACGTGTCCATTCCTTAATTGTTAGACATAGAGATTGATTACAGTTTTTCAGCATCATTGATAATTCTCAAATGAATTCTGGTTACTTTGTAACCATCTCTAATTATTCCTTACGAGGCAGAATTGTCAGATCAAAGTATCTGAACATTTGCAAGATTCTTGAAACACATTGTCCAGCTGCTTTCCAGAAAGGTCATGTTCATTTATTTTCTGCCAGCTGCTGGAGGTGGGGCAGGGTGAGTGTCCATCTGTGAAAGCTGAGCAGTCTGAGAAACTCCAAGAGCTTGAAGAAGGCCATTCCCTTCTCCCCCACCGTAGGGACCTCCAGCAATTAGAAAACAAATAATCACACACACTAAGGACATAAACAGCTATTTCTTTTGAGGAGACACGCTGGGTTTTCACAGTTCCCTGTGCTGTTTCTAAATAATTGAATGACATCTGAAAATTTTCTCAACATTTTAATTTGGTCTTCTAGATGTTTTGTTGGGTAGTCAGAGAAGAAGAGATTTTGAATTGGCATCTGTTGTGCTAATTTTCAAATAACCTTTCAAGGTAAGATGTAAAAATAAAGCTTTATCAGCCTCCTGTGACTGTGAACTTTATTTCTAGAAGAATCTTTTTATGTGAGCATTCCATCAGTCTTAATTCTGACCCCACAGGAATTGAATTATGTCATGTTGAGTACTGAGGCTGATTGTGGTGCTTTTGTTTTATGTTTGTAAGGGGGAAAAGCATATACGTTGTAGACTAGAAGTGATTTATCCTTTTTGTCCTCCACCAAGATCATCCTTTGGTCAATGCATTATTGGGTTTTGGAACTGAGACGTGAACTTCTAACTCATTAAAACCCTCAAGTCCCCAGCAATAAAGTCAGTTAAGTGGCTTCACCAACAGATTTATTTCAAAGTGATTCCATTTGGAGGAAGGAAAGAATGAGTAATGCATTATATACCAAGATCTCTTCAATAATTCATGAGACCTCCACACACCAGTGACCGTTTTAGATTCAGTTCATGGTGTTTTAGCCTAAAATGAACTCTCTCTGTCTTAGAAGACACCCGCAGTGTGCTCCTCCTTGAGCTTGAGTCCATGAATGTCTTTACTTTTGGGAAATAAAGTTTGCATTGACTGCTACTTTGTGTGTTTATGTGAACCACTCTTATATGGAGACTATTTTGAAAAAAATGGGCATTTTGGATAATTGGGGTAAAAAGAGACTGTATCTGCAGTCCTTACCCTTTGAAAAGTAGGAAAGTTTCAAACAATTCTTACTTTTTCCTCCCTTTGAGCAGGAATTCTGATTTTGTTTTTTAAGTGTAAGGAGTAGGTTGCCAAATGGTGAGTTAAAAATAGATTTATGGATGCCTAATAATTATGCCAGACACAGTATTGGGCAGTCAGTGAGTATGGAAAGGCACGCATGTGACAAATGTCGCTGTCCCCAAGTGCGTTCCGGAATGGGGGCAGTGGGTGGAGCCAGCCCTTCGGCATCTTTGGCCACCGGACAGTTCAGCTCTGAACTCCTTGGTTCACCCTGAGCTTCGTCCAACCTTCTCCCTTCTCTGAAACCCGCAGAGGCTCCAGAGTCCTTTCTCTTCAGGGTGGAGACCTGCATGGAGGGATGGAGGCAGGGAGGGTGGCCCACTTCCTTTCCACACTGTTGTGAGTGCCTCACCGGCATTCCTCAGTGCAGTAACAGGGAAACCTGGGGACTCAGATTATTTCCAAATACCATCATTTCAATTTGGCAAGTGTTGATCCAATGATGAGTATCGTGGGAAAGAAAATAATGAGTTAGGGTTTTGTTGCTTGCCAGAAAAGCTTCAGGATCCACTTCTCCTTCCTCCCTGCTCTCTCCCCACTGCCCAATAAAAACAGCTGCTTTGTTCAAAACTTAAAAACCATATTACTTAAAACTCATTGTAAAAAATTATGCTATACAGATGCTTATAAGGAAAATTTAAAATCACTGGAAATCCCACCTGTTAAGATTTAGAGGAACCTCGTGTTATTCCTGCATACAGAGACATACTCTCACACACATTTTACCCTACATTATATTATCATATAATAATACATTAAGTACATAATAAATGATACATTATATGCTATATGTGCTGTTTGAGACTATTTTTCATCTAACGGTATGTCAAAGATATCTTTTCCTGTAAATAAAAATCATCATTTTAATGTCTATAGAATATCATTACATACATATATGTATTAATCTGTGCACAAAATAACATAGACTGGGTGGCTTAAACAACACCCATTGATTTCTTACCCTTTGGGAGCTGGGAAGGCCAAGATCAAGGTGCCGGCATGTACAGTGCCTGTGAGGGCCCCTTTCTGGTATGCAGATACTCACCTTCTTGCTGTATCTCACATAGGGGCAGGGCGGGGAGGGAAGAGAAATCTGGTCTCCTTCTCTGCGTATAAGGGACTGATTCCATCAGTGACCTCATCTAATCCTAATTACCTCCCAAAGGCCCCACCTCCTAATACCACCACGTTGGGAGTTAGGGTTTCAATACATAGATTTTAGGGGAGACACAAACATTCGGTTCATAACATTATACCATGAGTCAATTCCCGTTTGCTCCCGTATGCAGCACAGGATGTGTCTTCCTGTGTGTGACAGCCATTCCAGTATATATTCCTCTCAGTGGAATTGCTGGGTCAAATGGGACACACATTTCAACTTTTGATTATGTTACCAACAGTTGCTCTGAAAGAAGATATTCAGCACATTCCATACAGAGCATGTGTGCCTCCCTTCTGAAACCTACACCAACACTGAACATCACACATCTTTTTACGATGTAATCATTTATAAGTGTCTCCTTATTTTTATTGGTGTTCCTCCAATTCTAATTGAACATGTTTTAAAATATTTATTGGCAATTTATGTCTTCTGTGATTTACCTATATCTATGTCTTTGTCCATTTTTCTATTAAGCCATCTTTTTCTTACTGACTTTCAAAACCCCTCCAGGATACTTTTTTTTTTTGAGATTGAGTCTCACTCTGTCTTCCAGGCTGGCATACAGTTTTGCAATCTTAGCTCACTGCAACCTCTGTCCCCCGGGTTCTAGCGTTCCTCCTGCCTCAGCCTCCCGAGTAGCTGAGATTACAGGCATCTGCCATGCCCACCTAATTTTTGTATTTTTAGTAGAGGCAGGGTTTCACCATATTGGCCAGGCTGGTCTCAAACTCCTGACCTCAGGTGATCCTGCCTGCCTCAGCCTCCCAAGTGTTGGGATTACAGGCGTGAGCCACCACACTCGGCCCCTCCAGGATACTTTTTAATTAAAAAAAAAAAAATGCAGATTAAGACTGGACCCTTCTCCAAAATACATATAAAGTGCACGCATTCTGAGACTAATGAGCTCCCCTGTCTGGGGATGAACGATGCTAGTGACCAGCGGCACTTGCTTTGTTAACATTTTGGAGTGGAGCTCCTCTGCTGTCTTGTCATTTGTGGACCTTAGGTAGGTGAGGAAGCCCCGCGTTGGGGAGGTGGCAGCCCTCCAGACCCGAGGCAGCTGCTGCCAAAGCTGCCCTTGCTGATTGGTCTTCATTAACGGCTCAGCGAGGGTCCTGTGATCTTTGCCAGTGTTCCCTTTCCCTCTCCTTGCCATGCTTCTTTCCTTTCCTGCTGCATAATTCTAATGAGATTGCCCTGGGTCGGTCAGTCATATTAGAGAAATGATGAGCAGCAGAGAAAAGAAAATTCACAAGATGGTAACATTTAAAATAAAATTTGTTTTTGGCTTTTACCCAAGAGTAGATTTCATGGTCAGTAAGCCACAAGTATATATATATGTTGATGAGGAGGAAAATTTCTTATTTAATATGAACCCTGGGGCTAGGCGTAGTGGCTCACACCTGTAATCCCAGCACTTTGGGAGGCCGAGGCAGGTGGATCACCTGAGGTCGGGAGTTTGAGACCAGCCTGGCCAGCATGGTGAAACTCTGTCTCTAATAAAAATAGAAAAATGATCCAGATGTGGTGGCGCGTGCCTGTAATCCTGGCTACTCCGGAGGTCAAGGCACAAGAATCACTTGAACCCAGGAGGTGGAGGTTGCAGTGAGCCAAGATTATGCCATTGCACTCTAGTCTGAGTGACAAGAGTGAAACTGCATCTCAAAAAAATAAAATAAAATAAAGAATAACATGAACCCTGGAAAAATTAGATGGGGAAGGAATTTAGGGATCCTATAGGGATGATGTAGGATAAAACTTTTATGTTTAATTTGGGATTGAATAAAGTCTGTTCACTTTGGCCTAAAACTGTTCATTGTTCTTAAACAGTTTCATTCATTGGCTCCCATGTACTATCGAGGCTCAGCTGCAGCTGTTATCGTGTATGATATTACCAAGCAGGTAAGAATGTCTCCTTCAGAATTTAGATGTCATTTATGGTGGTTCTCTCACTTAGAGAGACTGAAGCAAAGACGTCACTGCTTGCGTCTTCCCAGTAGCGTGCCACTATATATTGAGTTTATTTCGTGTATATGTAACAAAGCATCCCATATTTATCTGCTAAATTAAACAACAATGACCATTCATTCTTAAAATTGACTGTAGAGGCAAAGTCATGCCTGCTAGTACTATTCTGCAGAATGTCAGCTTTTAAAGAAAAGGAAAATAGTTTTTAATTTCTGCATGCTTTATAATTACAGAATACTTATTTTTGTTAGTGTTTCAGTCATACTACTTACTTAAAATGCCAAGCATAACATTTGTGTGCGTGTCAGTAAATCTTTGTGTGTTTGTGTATATGTAATATATTTTTAGTTATAATGTTGAAGGTTTTAGACTTCCATCAACAAATAACTGCAGTAGTTTGATGACATTTTTTCCCACTCCTGCAAATTGAATTATTTGCTTTTTTTCTCTGGAGTGTTGACTCAGCACATAAGACTATCAGTTTAGTGACCCATCACTGTTACCTTCCACGAGTTCCTGACCACTTCTACCTAAATGTGGTGTGTTGCCTTTGACCTGTTTTCTAGAGGACAATTGTGAGTGAAGGGCCAACAGGAAGACAGGACTCTAGAGACACATGATTCTTTCTTGGTGTAAGCATGAGCATTTACTTAGTCCTGTTATTCTTATTCATGCGGAGTCCAGGCTATCATTTTAAATTAACATTATTTATAGGAGAAAAATCACTGATATGATTTTCTTAACTAGATCAAGTTTTAATTTTAGAAAACTTTACATGGTCTATTAAAGTGTATTTCAGCTAACATTAACTTTTGTGCCTAGACAGAGGTAGTATGTTAATCTGCATGAGTCTCCTAAAAATATTTTTCTCCATTAAATTGTACTGGGTTTGTATTTCTGCTTGGTTGAAATATTATATTGAGGGGTTTTTCTAATGATTTCTGTATACTGTTGGTTTAGGATTCATTTTATACCTTGAAGAAATGGGTCAAGGAGCTGAAAGAACATGGTCCGGAAAACATTGTAATGGCCATCGCTGGAAACAAGTGCGACCTCTCAGATATTAGGTAAGACTCATTTTAATATCTTTTGTGTAGATATTATCCTCCGTCCCTGAATGTCATCCCTGAGTGTACAAAGGTATCATGCCTTTGTTACGTCTGCCCTCAGTGTAATAGTTAATGGCCTTTCACTTGTGGTAGTCAATGTGGCATTGATTCAACCAGAGAAGAAATAAGGGAAAATGATAGGGAAATGCAAATCTGGTGTACCATACAATGATAAATGTTAAAATTATAATTCCTGTACATAACACAGTTACATCCCTGACTACATATCTTTGGGCTAAACGGTTTTATTATTTCTGTTGTTACTTTTTCCATTTTTATTATCATTATGACTACTAGCACAATTTTAGTAACACTATGGTAATGGTCATCCCTATCGTAATGACCATTAGAATTCTTAAAATTTTTCATGGCATACCTGTTTGTTTTAGTTCTAGATTTTACCTTAAGAATATAGTCAAGGGCCGGGCGCGGTGGCTCAAGCCTGTAATCCCAGCACTCTGGGAGGCCAAGACGGGCGGATCACGAGGGCAGGAGATCGAGACCATCCTGGCTAACACGGTGAAACCCCGTCTCTACTAAAAAATACAAAAAACTAGCCGGGCGCGGTGGCGGGCGTCTGTAGTCCCAGCTGCTCGGGAGGCTGAGGCAGGAGAATGGCGTAAACCCGGGAGGCGGAGCTTGCAGTGTGCTGAGATCGGGCCACTGCACTCCAGCCTGGGCGACAGAGCGAGACTCCGTCTCAAAAAAAAAAAAAAAAAAAAAGAATATAGTCAAGTACGTAATCTCACTATTTTGTTCTTAAATCAGAATATGACACATTGTATGTGAGTACCTTGACTTCCCCCAGTGGTACTGGGTTATTGAAACTTCCCGTATCTGAAAGGAGGTTGTGGGGATCCAGTACACATGAATTAGAGATTTGGTGATAGCTTTGCCTAGCCTGGTAAGCTAGCTATTTTACTAAATAAATACATTATTTAAAAAAGGAAATAGTGAATTTGTGTATCTCCATTCTCTTGGTTAATTTAATTCTCAGGAATTCTAGTAGCTGATTTTCATAAAGACAACTACATCGTGCTTCTGGTTTTGCAAATCAAAATGTGATTAAACCAAAGCGAAATAAATAGTCGATGGAAATGGATCTTGCAAAAGCTCTTAACATAGCATTTAACAAATTGTTCTGTTTCTTTGGGATTTCAAAAGTTTGTATCACCTTGCATCTGGTTGGTTTATAATAACAGCCATAAACACCACTTAATCGTTTATTTTTCTGGGATTTGGACAGATCTTCAAACTTCCCAGACTTAGTTCAGATATCCACCTCCTTTACTGTAAACCTCAAACAGTTTGCTTGTCTAGTGTTCCCAGCAGAATCACCTTAACCTTGGTCATGGGAAGGATGAGGTGGGTGTGTAGAGACAACCTTTGCTGAGAGAAGGTGCTATCTCTAAAACCCCCTAATTATGGGACTAATGTGCACCTTTGAGTGGAACCAAGTTTTGTGTATCGTGGGAATGCTGATGGACTAGAATTTAAGCAGAGAACGATTTAAACTTGCAGAGTATCAGTTAGGATTCTTGGTTACGTGGATCCAAAACACAATTGAAATTCAGGAGAAAGGGGAATTATTGGAAGGTGCTGGTATCCACATGGTAAAAACAGAACTGCCCTCAGCTCTGGCATTTGACATGTTCCAGAGTTAGTCTCTGGGGAGATGCTGGCCTGGCGTTGTCTTCATTTCCAGTCTAAAATGCCAGGGAGGAACTCCTCACGTTAAGAACAGGCGTGTGTGGCCAGGAGGGGATTGGTAGTACGAGATGGTATTTCCCAACATTACTATGAGAATGGGAAGGCAGGTGGTCTTGAAGAGGGACAGCTCCTAGAAAAGTGTAGCCTGGCCAGACAAAACATACCTGTGACATATAGATGTGGCTACCAGCACCCAAGGATACGCTGTGTTTCGGGGTGGAATTCACCTTTTATGCACAGGTACGGCATTCTTCTTGATGAGCATTCTGATGTGTGCTCAGCTGATTCTTACATGTGCAATTTTCAATGTGCCCCAGCTAACATAATCTATTCATCTCACTTCCAACCGTGAATTAACTTACAGCCTCTCTATCCCAGTGGGAGAAAATGCAGGGCCATCCAGCTGCTACCTGTAGTGGTGGTGTCATGGGGCCACGGTCCCATGCATCCAGCCTCCCTGGTAATATCTTTTCTCCTCTTGTTTGGCCTCGGTGAGGTCTGAATGTGGCTCCTCGAGATCCTGCAGTTGTGTTTTAAAGTGTGGCATGTATATCTTTTGTTATACACAGTTATTTTAGATGATACGTGTTATTGAATCAGGCAACAAGAAGCTGACTGCCTTTAAAACTCTGATTAGGTCAGTGAGAAAGACTAGTTGGACACTAATTCGTTGTAAATTTTTAGACATTTAATATGTTGTATTGAGGTAAATTACAAAACATCACGATCACCTGTTTTAAGTGTACCATTCAATGACTGTTAGTGTATTTTTAGAGTTGTACAATCATCTCATGTCTAATTTTAGAACATTTCCGTCACTCTGTGAAGAACGTCATGCCCATTTATACTCACTCTCAATTTCCAACTCCTTCCAGCCCTGGTAATCACTAATCTACCTTTTTGTTCCCCTAAATTTGCTTTTTCTGGACATTTTGCATAAATGGAATCGTACAATATGTGGTCTTTTGTGACCACCTTCTTTCAGTTAAGCATGTGTCAGTGATGCATTCATTTTTATGACTGAATGGTATTTCATTGTATGGATATACCACATTTTATTTATTCATTTACACATTAACATTTGAATTGCTTCTACTTTTTTGCTATTATGAAAAATGTTCCTATGAACAATCATGTACAAATTTTGTGTGGATGTATGTTTTCATCTCTCTAGGCTATGTACCTAGGAGTGGCATTTCTGTGTCATATGATAACTCTTTTTAATAATTTTAGGAACTCATAAACTGTTTTCCAAAGTAACTGCAAGATATCCATATTCTCACCAACATTTATTGCCTTTTTGATTATAGGCATCCCAGTGGGTGTGAGATTGTGTCATTGTGGTTTTCCTAATGACTAATAATGTTATAGTAAATATCTTTTCATATGTTTATTGGCCATTTGTATCTCTTCTTTGGAGAAATGTCTCTTCAAATCCTTTGCCTATTTTTTAGTTGGATTGTCTTTTTATTATTGAGTTGTAAGGGTTCTTTATGTACTCTGAATAAAAGTCTCTTATCAAACATATAATTCGCAAATATTTCCTCTCATTCTGTGTGGATTGTCTTTTCACAATTTTTACCGTGTGCAAAAGTTTATGTCCAGCTTATCATGTTTTTCTTTTATCTGTTGTTCACAAGTGATTGGCTAAATGGACATCACAAATATTTATTCATGTTTTCTTAGTGCTTACATTTAGGTGTGTCATCCATGTTGAGTTACTTTTTGTATGTAATGTAAGATAGGGGTCCAAATTAATCTTTTTCCATGTGGATATCTAATTACCCCCACACCAGTTGTTGAAGAGATAGTTTCTCTCCCATTGAATCTTTTGGGGTACTTTTGTCTAAAACTAGTCAACCACGAATGTGGTCTTATTTTTATCCTCTTAACTTTATTAGTTGATCTACACGTCTGTCCTGACACTAGTGTTATACTATTTTGATTGCTGTAGCTTTGTAGTAAGTTTGAAATTAAAAATTGTGAGTCCTTCAACTTTGTCCTCTTTTTCAAGATTGTTTGACTATTCTGGACCCTTAACATTTTTATATGAATTTTAGGATCTATTTCTTAATTTCTGAAAAACAAAAGGGAACTTTGATTTTAATAGAAATTATGTTGAGTCTTTAGACCAATTCAAGTGTTAATCCCATCTTAACAATTTTAAGTCTTCCCATCCATCAATGTGAAATGTCTTTTCATTTTATTACGTCTTCTTTAATTTCTTTTAGCAACGTTTTATAGCTTTCAGTTTATAAGTCTTGCATTTGTTTTATTTATTCTTAAGTATTTGATATTTTTTGATGGTATTGTGAATGGGATTGTTTTCTTATTTATGGCATTGCTTTTGGTTAGTGTGTAGAAATACAATTGACTTTTGTATGTTTATCTTGTATCCTATAACTTTCCTGAACTCGTTTATTAATTTTAGTTGTTTTTTAGTAAATTATCTGGAGTTATCTATATATGAGATTATATTATCTGGGAATAAAGACTATTTTACTTCTTTCTTTCCGATATGGGTGCCTTTTAGTTCTTTTTCTTGACCAGTTTCTCTGGCTGGAATCTCTAAAACAATCTGGAATAAAAGTAATGAGAGTGCACGTTCTTGTTTCTTCCTGATCTTAGGGATAAAGCATTTAGTCTTTCTCCAGTAAGTATCACACTAACTGGTTTCACATATATCCTTTTTATTCTGTTGAAGAAGTTTCCTTCTGTTCCTAGTTTGTTGAAGGTTTTTTGTCATGATCGAATGTTGGATTTTTTCCAAAACAATTTTTGCATATGTAATTACATGTTAATTGATTTTTGGATGTTAAACTAGTCTTGCATTCCTGGGATAAATCACACTTGGTTATGATGCATAATCCTTTTTATACATTGCTGGATTTAGTTTGCTAGTGTTTTGTTAAGGATTTTTATGTCTATATTCTTAAAGGATATTAGTCTGTAGTTTCCATTTCTTACAATATCTTTGTCTAGCATTGGTATCAGGGCAATAACAGTCCTATAGAATGAGTTGGTAAGAGTTCCCACCTCCTCTGTTTTCTAGAAGAGTTTGTGAAGGATTGATGTGATTTCTTTTTGTTTCTCTACATCAACCTGGTCTCCATGATGTCAATTCTTTTTTTTAATTTTATATTAGATTTATTTTTTGAAAGATAAGCGTTGTGTTTTAAAACACATGACAATACTATATGATAACATGTAAAAAATTAAATGGTTCCTTAATATCAACTATACAGTGTTTGAATCCAGAAAAATGGAGTCTATACGTTGCAATGAATTGCAGTTACATGTCAATCTTTTAGTCCATGGGTTACCCCTACCCTGCCTTTTTTCCCTTTGAAATTGATTTGTTGAAGAAACAGATTCATCTCTCCTACACAGCTTTATGAAATCTGAATTTTCCTTGTTGTTTCCTAACGGTGTTATTTAACTTGTTCCCCTATGCCCTTGAAATAAATTGTTAGATTTAGACTTGGTCAGAATCTAACTGTTGGTAATCTACTAAGTGATTATGGTTAGCAAAATGGTGACATTCAAATTCTGTCTTTCCTTCTTCATTTGTTGCATGCAGTGCATCCATAGAGAAACTTCCTCAAATCAACTACAATATTTAATTATACTGAGGTACAGTGTATATGAAAGAGTATGAAAGGGAAGGAAAATGCTTGATATATTCTGTATTTAGAAGGTTTTAAAGTAATGAAATGATTCTATAATACCCTCCCAAATGACCAATTAGGTTTTTTGTTTCATTTTAAAACTCATTAATTTAAACAAACTTTATATCTTTAAATTGCAGGTATTATTTTACTAATGCACAAATTGTCTAATTTGTATGATGTCAGTTCTTTAAGTGTTATCTAATTTGCTGTGTAGTTCATAGTATTCTCTTATAATCTTTTTTTCTTAATCCCATGACCAATTAAATAATCCTTCTAATTTGTGTAAGGTCAGTAGTGATGTCTCCTTTTCCATTCCTAATTTTAGAAGTTTGAAACTTCTCTCTTTTTTTCTCATTCAATCTAGCCAATAGTTTGTCAGTTTTGTTGACCTTTTCAAAGAACCAGTGGTTTTTAGGTTTTTTTTTTCATTATTTTTCTCTTTCATTTCTTTATCCTCTAATTGTTATTTCCTTCCTCCTGTTTGCTTCGGATTTGCTTTGTTCCTCTTTTTCTAGTTCGCTAAGGAGAAAGGTTAGCATATTTATTTGAGATCTTTTTGAATGTAGGCATTTATAGTTATAAATTTTCCTGTAAGCACTGCTCTAGCTGCATCTCATAGGTTTTGATATGTTGTTTTTAACTATCTCAAAATATTTTCTAATTTGTGTTCTAACCCGTTATTTATTTAATAGCATATTGTTTAATCTCCACATATTTGTGCAATTCCCAAATTTTGACTTTTCATCATTTCTAATTTAATTCCATTGTAATCTGAAACATACTTTGTATGGTTTTAATTATTTTACATTTACTGAGGCTTGTTTTATGGCTTAGTATATGGTCTGTCCCGGGGAATGTTCCAAGTGAGCCTGATGCCACTAAGTTTTTAACACCTATTTTTATACTTGCTATTCTCTCTTAGAGAGAGAAAAAGTCTAAGGTTGAGGGCCCTCTGCAGACAACTGTCTCTAACTAGAGTTTAATTATATTTTGTCCTTATCATATTTATTTTTAGGATTACATTCTCTTTATGATAGTTGACACTAGTGTTGCGTTTACAACAGTGATATAAAATTTATTTTAAAATATTAAAAAAGTTGATTTATGCACATGACACGATTATCTACACAGAAAAGCCCAAAGAATATACCAAAAAAGTTCTAAAAATGCTAAGTGGGTTCAGCAAAGTTGTGGGATACAAAAGCAACATGGAAAAATCAATCAGATTTCTATATATTAATACTAACAATAAATATGCAGAAACTGAAATTTAAAACACGATATTCTTTACAATTGCTCCAAAGAAAATGAAATACTTAGGCATATATTTAACAAAACATATATAGGAGCTGTATGCTGAAAAGTACAAAATGTTGATAAAAGAAGTCGAATAAGACTTGAATAAATGGAAAGACATATTATGTTCATGAATCGAAATTCTCAACATAGTAAAGATGTTCATTCTCTTCAAATTGAGTTATAGGTTTAAATGAAGTTTCTGTCAAATCTTAGCAAGGTTTTTTGTAAACATAAATAAGCCTATTCTAAAATTTATATGGGAAATCACAGACACTGAATAGCTAAAACAATACTGACAAAGACGGATATAATGGAAAGAATCACTGTTCTATATGAAGGCTTACTATATAGCTACAGTAATCGAGACCGTATGGTATTGGCAGTGAGATGGATGCATAGATCAATGGAACAGCATAGAGAACCCAGAAATAAATCTACACAAATATGCTCAATTGATTTTTTGACAAAGATGCAAAGGTAGTTCAACAGAAGAAGCAATTCAGCCGATGACCTTTTCAACAAATAGAGTAATCGGACATCAATAGGCAAAACAAAAACAAACCTCAAACTTAAATAAAATTAGTCTAAAATGAATCACAGGCTTTAATGTAAAATGTTAACCCCTAAAACTTTTAGAAAAACTTCTAAAAGAAAATAAATTTAAAGATCTGGGGTTAGGCAGAGTTCTTAGACTTAGTAAAAGCACAATTCATATAAGGAAATACTGATAAATTGGACACCCTTAAAATTTAAAAACTTAAAAATATTTGCTCTGTGAAATATTGGTGTGTGAAGAGGATGAAAGACAAGCTACAGACTAGGAGGAAATATTTGCAAACTATACATCTATAAGGGACTAGTATGTAGACTGTATAAAGAACTCACAAAACTTATATGAAAAATTTGAAAATGGGCAAAAGACATAAACAGATATTTCACCTGAGAGAATGGAAGATGGTGAGGAAGGATGTAAAACGACGTTCAATATCATCATCAAACCTATCAGAATGGCTAAAATAAAAATCAACAACATCACCTAATGCTGGTGAGGATATGGAAAAACTGAGTCATCCATACATTGCTGGTGTGAATGCAAAATGGCATAGCCACTCTGGAAAACAGTTTGGCAGTTTCTTATAAAACTAAACATGCAGTTACCATATGGCCTAGCAATCACATTCTCGGGCATTTATCCTGGAGAAATGAAAACTTATGTTCACACAAAACCTGCACATGAATATTCATAGACACGTTATTTGTAATAGTCCTAAACTGGGATCAGCCCAGATGTCCTTCAGCTACGAATGGCTAAACAAACTGTGGTGCATCCATACCGTGGACTACTACTCAGCACTAAAAGGAAGCAAACTGCTGATACGCGCAGCTCGAATGCATCTTCAGGGGAATTGTGCTGAGTGAATGAAGCCAGTCCCAAAGGTTTCACAGTGCATGGTTCCATTTATATAACATTTTAGAAACAGAGGATAGATTACTGATTGCCACGGGCTATGGTAAGGGGAAGTAGGGGTGGGGGACGGGGAGGAAAGTGGGCATGGATTTGAAAGAGCAACATAAGGGACCCTGTGGCTTTGGCACTGCTTGGTGTCTTCTCTGTGGTGGTGGACACAGGAACCTACACAGGTGATAAAATTGTATAGAGCTTAACTCACATACATAAGTGCATACAAGTAAAACTGGAGAAATCTGAATAAGATAGAATGCAACAATGACAATGTCCTCTTTGTGATATTATACGATAGTTTTCCAAGATGTGACCATTTAGGGAAACTGGGCAAAGTGTATGAGGAATCGCTTGGTACTGTTTCTTACAACTGCATGTAAATGAATCTACGGTTATCTCAGTAAAAAATCTGATTAACAAAAAGTTGATTTAGATAAAAATAATAAATATTAGAACAGTGAGGTAAGGCTATGTGTAATATATATGCATTATATATATTATATACACATGGCAAGAATTGCAAAGGGGAATGTATTTGACAAAAGTTTTATAAGCACACTGGGCCAGGTGATTAAATGAACCATCTCCAGCACACCTAAGGTACAAAAGATAAACAGGGTAACTGTATTAAAAACTCCTGTTTAGGAAAGAGGGAAAGGGAAGCCTGCTGCCTGGGTCTCTGCCCAGGGTGTCTGTCTCCTGTGAGACAGGAATAGTCGGTAAGTGATAGGGCCTGGGAACCTAGTGGGCACCAGCTTGTTGACACGTTTCTATGGCAGGGGAATCGGTTCTTGGTCAGCAATCTGGCTGCTCCAGATTCTGCCTGCTGATATAATCTTTCTGGGGAGTTAGCCAAACCTCTAAACCCCAGACCTTATTCAGAGCATGACCTTCTTTTACTCTAATCCCAAAGTACTTTGCTCTCCTGTAATTCCCAGAAAACTGTGTTTGATTTTTCACTGGGGGTTGTAGCAGGACAGTATGTAGATATATTCAAACTCTCATAAGTCTCTAATAATAAGAATGTAATATATAAGTGTATAAATCTCTTATGTAAAATATAATATAAATGTAATAATAAATATATATATATAATAAATATAAATGTGTGTAAATGTGTAATATAGATATATATATATAAAGTATGTGTATAAAATATACTCTGTGTAATACAAATATAATAATATAAATGTATAATATATATAATAATATATAAAATTAATATAAAATATATGTAATGTAAATATAATAATATATATAATATATGTATGTATGTGTGTGGGAATATGTAAGAATGTGTAGATGTGTGTAGATGTGTGTGTGTGTGTAGATATGTAAGTGTGTGTGTAGATATGTGTGTAGATGTGTGTGTAGATGTGTGTGTGTATGTGTGTGTGTGGAGTGTGTTGTAGTGTGTGTGTAGATGTGTGTATAGGGGTGTGTGTGTAGATGTGTGTGTGTAGGGGTGTGTGTGTGTGTTGGTGGAACTGGTCTCATCCAACACACTTGGGTTGTGTAAGCTTGTCGATCCTTGGAAGGAGCTCTGCCTGGCATATTTTGAGAATGTGCTGGATGGAAGTGGAATTAGCCCTCCAACCTTGGCTCAGCCCACTGAAGGCATTTGAGTGCAGAAGTACTTGGCAGAGATGCCTGTTCAGTGTGTTTCATCTTCTTGCATGTTCCAGTAGACAGTATAAAGGTCCGCCCCACTCCCAGAGTGGAAGGCATTCAGAGGCATCTGGTCGGGTACACTCAGGATTTTTAGCTTGGATTTTTTTTCTAGGTTCCTGATCTTGGTGAGGGATTTTCCTGTCTTGAGCAACCCTAAACAAAATCTTCCTCTGCTCAAATTATTGTGAAACTGAAGTAATGTACGGTCCCTCTGAATTCAAGGCATGAAAGCAAAGTGGAATGTGAGAAGACTGTCCTGGACTGTCACAGAGTAGGTGCTCAGGGCTGTAACCCCCGTCCTTCCTGCTGCCCTTCTCCCTCCGGGTGAATGTTGTGCTCGCTGCTCCCAGGGGTGGAGAATGTGCGGTTCCTGGTGGGTCAGGCCATTCTGTTCCCTCCGCCATCTGCTGATGCTGCAGTTAGGCTTGCAAAGTTGGGGACATTTAAGGGACTGACAGAGTTGCAAGAAAATAAGAACCTTAAATGGATTGAATCCACAGGATCTGGGGTACCAGCTGACTTGCCTGGTCAAGATGGCAGGAGAACCGAGTCTGCATGCTGAGCTGGGACTGGCAGCAAGTTTCTGAACAAGTAGCACATGGCATGGGGCTAATTCAAGGTCTCTGCTATTCTAGGAGGGTGGATTGGCCTAGGGTCTAAATAGAAAAGAAAACTTTGTCTCAGAAAGTCTGGGGAGCCCAACAGGAGACTGCATGGCCTTTTCCTGGGTCTGGCGGAAAAAGCAGGGCAGTTGAGTCTTGCAAAGAAAAAAGAGAGAAATAGGTTGTAACCTTGCCTCAGTGGTTTTAAAACTTTCATGAATTTAAGAAACCATAGTGCACTTGTTAAAAATTCTAGTTCTAAGAACCAGGTCCAGAGATTCGGATTCAATAGGAAGAAGGAGGCAAGGATATGTGCATTTTAAAAAGTGATCCTTTTACAAGTGGTCCAAGGGTCATTCTTGGAAAAGCGTTGCTTTCGGCAGTAGAAGTTTACGGTAGAGAAGAATGAGGAAGTCCCCGAATCTATCCTGGCAGCTGCCCAGGTCTCTAACTGCTGGCCGCACTGTCTGGGCTTCTCTCTTGCCCTTCAGGCCTCCTGGAGATGAAAACAATGACTCATCATCTTTCAGGATTCAAAAGTGGCGCCCATTATCCTAAGCAAATTAATCCAGGAACAGAAAATCAAATACTGCATGTTCTCCCTTATAAGGGGAAGGAAACATTGGGCACTCATGGACATAAAGATGGGAACAGACACTGGGGGCTTCAGAGGCAGGAAGGAGTGGGGGGCAGTTGCAAAACTTCCTCTTGTGCTCAGTACGTGGGTGACAGAATCAAATGTACCCCAAATCTCAGTGTCACTCAGCATGCCTGTGTAACAAACCTGCACGTGTACCCCCCGAATCTAAAATAAAAGTTGAAATTATTGGCTGCGCAGGGTGGCTCACACCTGTAATCCCAACACGTTGGGAAGCCGAGGTGGGCAGCTCACCTGAAGTTGGGAGTTCAAGACCAGACTGGCCAACATGGCGAAGCCCCGTCTCTACAAAAAATACAAAAATTAGCTGGGTGTGATGGTGCGTGGCTGTAATCCCAGCTACTTGGGAGGCTGAGGCACGAGAATTGCTTGAACCCAGGAGGCAGAGGTTGCAGTGAGCTGAGATCGCACCACTGCACTCCAGCCTGGGTGACAGAGTGAGACTGTCTCAAAATACAAACAAACAAACAAAAAAGTTGAAATTATTTAAAACACACACACACACACAAAACACCAAACTGACACCATTGGCCCTGCATCTTTAATCTCTTCCAAAGCATTTCCAGGGCCTCTCTGCCCCGACCCCTTCATACCCCACACTCATAATCACCAGAAGAGATGTGATTGGGTGCAAATTAATATGAGGCTCCCCTGTGTAGCTTGGATATTTTTCTAGGTTCCTGATCTTGGTGAAAGATTTTCCTGTTTTGAACAACCCTAAACAAAATCTTCCTCTACTCAAAATTATTGTGAAGCTGGAGTAATGTGTGGTCCCTATTCTGGATGGTTCAGCTCCCTTATATCCAGCCTGTGCTTGTTGCCTTTGGCTTGGGTAAGGGGTTAAGGTCACCTGGCTTTGGGACCTCTGTGAGAGGACCTGCAGGTATTTCAGGAACCATCTGCTTTAGGGCCATGTGGCCAGGATCCTACACGAAGGAGGGAAGGTCAGAGGAAGAAGTTCATGTCCTATCCCGCCCTGGCCCTTAAGCAAGAATCACTCCCCCACATTTCCTCTGACAAGCATGGGCAGCCTTGACCTATGGCTGCCATAATAAGTCATTTCTTGGGAGAAATTACTCCAACCCCATCTATTCCGCGTAGCAGGTTCCAGTTCTACATTTCTTCTGCTTGATCTTGTTTTGTTGATTTTGAATTCTTGGCTCTACACAAATCCCCTTTGACTCTTCCCAATTTGAAACTCTTTCAGGCTTTCCTGGCCATTTTTGGACATTGCCTTCATTTCATGGCTTCTAATGGAACTGCGTTTCAGCCTCAGGGGTCTCCTGTTGGCATTTCCTTGGAATTCCACCTCTCACTGGTATATTTAGGGCCACGAATGAATCAGAAGGATGAGAGAGGGATGGGGAAGTGCTGATGGGAGAAAACCCCTCAGACCTAGTTTATTTTTCAAGTGGTAGCAGTGGGAAGTTACCCAACAATAGTGACGACGGGGGCTGGGTTGGGAAGTGGGAGAACCTTCTTCTCAGAGGTGGTGGGTAATGACCTTGAGATGGCTTTGCTGTCACTGGCTGCCTCTGCCCAAGATTCCTCCTACCCTCCGCATAAATACAACCCAGGAGATGCTCAGGGGCGGTTCTCGTGCACTCTTGCCTCTTCCGAGGGAAGGAATCATGGTCTCTAAGATCTTACGGAAGCACTCTGGTGCCTCTGACAGAAACACTGGGAGGGATGGGTGGGACTGCTGCCAGGGAGTCCAGAATTCCTTACTGGAGTAGAGGTTGTACACCAAGAAAAAGGCATCTGGTGTTAGCAGTGAAAACAGGTAGGGTAGGAGGAAGGAAATTAGTCCTGTCAGCTCTCAGTCATTCGATTAGCAAATACGTTTTGGTGGTTCTTTTGTGGCAGCAAAGTGCTGTGAGAATAGAAAAGAGACAGTCTTTTCCTTCGAACTATTAATGTTTACTTCTATTTGGGCAGCCAAGAAAGGGGGTGGGGAAATATCTGATGAGCGATATAAGACTATATTTAATAGAGTTCCAGGTGGTCTGATGCAGTCCAGAAAGGGCAGAGGAGTTCAGGAAAGGGAGAGGTCGGAATCATCTGTTGTGACTAGGAAAGGCATGGGACAACATGTGTCCCAGGTGGGGCATGTGCCACAGGCAGTTACGGATGTGTTGGAGGAGGAAATTCTAGGAAGGGGGAAGATCTGGGACAAAGGCCTGGAGGTGGGAGTGAGCTTGGCACGTGTTGGCAGGGAGGGGCCGTCAAGAATATCTACCCTGCGCCTGCCCTGGGGAATAGTGGGAAAGACGGCTGGATGGTGTGGATCTCAAAAGCATGCAGAGTGTGTGGGCTTGATGAGCTGATGGCTCCTGCCTCAGCTTCCCCATTGCCAGGCAGTCAGAACACTGTTTTCTTCTGAGCCTGTTGTGGCCCCAGGCTCCTCCTTAGTGCAATGCCTCAGGTAGTCACTGCCAGTTAAAGAGATCAAACCTATTGGCCATCCTCCAAGGAGGCTATGGGAGCCGGTCTAGTGTCTTACGTGCGTGATTCATGCAATTTCCTGTGCAATCTAGAGCTGGAAACCAGGGCAGACCTGTACTTCCACAGTGTACACAGTCAAGTTAGAAACACCACCAGCCATCTCCTCAGTTGTTTTACATTTTTGGATAAAACTGTGGTTTTTAGCAGATTAAAAATACATTTGGAAATAAATACTTTTTACTACGAATAATAAATTAAATTGCCTTCATCTCTTACTTGTGACTCCACAACTCATTCCGGTCTTGATAGTGAGCCACAGTTGAGTAGGGAAGTTTCTTAGAAATTATACAAACCAAAGAACAGAATTTGAAACGCTGTACCCTAAAAATCCAATTTATTCCAAATACTAAAAGCACTAAAGCCAGTGAACATCAGTGAACATCATGGCAAGTGTTAAATGCACATAACGTTTTCCTTATGTGAGATAACGAGGAGGAATAGAGCCTGTGCTGTGAAAACGTGTGTGCTCTGAGATGTGCCTGTCCGTGTTCTGCGAGCGATGCGGTGCAGACGGCCCCGCCCATTCACCTGCTGCTATCGAAGGAGGAAGGAGGGAGCCGAAGACTGAGCTGCCCAGAGAACCCAGCAAAGGCATCTGGAATATCTCTTTCTTAATTACAGAAATTCTTAAAGAAGAATATATAAAACGTGCATATCGTAAGGAATATTGTGGTAATAAAATGAACAGCCGTGTAACTGTGCCACAGAACCCCCTTCCCCAATCGTATCCCCGTCTCTCCACCCGGAAGTAACCACTCTTCTCACTGTGGTGATAACCACTTGTTTTCGTTATGCTTTACACCTACGTTTACATTTTCCAAGCAGTAGATGCGCCCGTTTTCGAACTTTGTAAACGGAATGAGACTGTATGTGTCATGTGATGACGTGTCTTTCACTCAGCATGCTTGTCAGATTCACCTGATGGAGGTTAGCTGTGGTGTCTACATATTCATTGCTGTCTACTGTTCTGTTTTATGAGTGGAACACAGTTTATTCATTCTATTGGTGGATATTTGAGTTATTTCTGGCGTGGTGTTATGAACATTGCTGCTTGAACGTTCTAGTACATATATTGCTATGTGTAAGCATTTCTCTGGACTGGAGTAGGTAAGAGTTGAATTGCTGAGTTTCAGGGCGTGCACACCCTCAGTCTTACTAGGTAATGCCAGTGTCTTTCACGGTGGCATGGAATGTGCCAATCGTGTGTATCCCTTCCTGCAGCTCTGCATCCTTGCCACGCTTCAGAATTGTGATCCTTCAGGGCATATAGTGATATCTGACAGTCATTTCAATGTGCATTTTCCTAATTATCTATAAAGTTATCATCTTTTTATATATTTATTGGCCATTTAAGTTTCCTCTTCTGTGAAGTGCCTGTTCAAATCTTTGCCATTTTTTTTCTATTAGATTGTTTACCATAATCTTGTTTATTTTTAGGATTTTTAAAAATACATACTTGATGCTATTCTTTTGTTATCTCTATGTGTTGAAACTATCATCTTCAAATTTAGGTCTTATCTTTTCATTTTCTTTATGTTGTCTTTTGCTTTAAAAACATTATTATTATTATTTTAGAGATAGGATCTTAGGTAGTTGCCCAGCTGGAGTGCATAGCTCACTGGAGCCTTGAACTCCTGGGCTCGAGCAATCCTCCTGCTCAGCCTCCCAAGTAGCTAGGACTATATAGGTGTGCACCACCATACCCAGCCAATTTTTTAAAAAAATTTTATGTGTTTATAGAGATGGGAGTGTTGCTGTGTTGCCAAGGCTGGTCTCAAACTTCTGGCCTCAAGGGATCTTCCGACCTCGACCTCCTAAAGCTCTGGGATTATAGGCATGAACCACCGTACCCAGTTCTTTTTTCCATTTTTTAAGAATCAGGATCTTGCCATGTTGCCCAGGCCAGAGTGCAGTGGCTATTCACAGGCCTAATCCCACCACTGATCAGCACTGAAGTTTCGACCTTCTCTGTTTCCTACCTGGGTCAGTTCACCCCTCCTTAGGCAACCTGATTGTCCGTCACGCCTAGGAGGTCACTATATTGCCATGAAATTTAGTGCAGACACTGTTGGTTCCTCTGTCCCTTTGACATTTGCCTGTCATTTTGGTTTTTGAGCACTTTCTTTCTTTCTGGCACAACAAGCTGTTTCAGGTTTATCTTGTATATTTTTGGCTCCGGCCCTATAGTCAGCCTGACTCCTTTTCCCTAACTAGGACTCCACAGGAAACAGAGTCCCTTCTTCAAGGAGCTCAGCCTAGCAGTAGACAGCTTCTTTGTAGGCAGGACCAGGCTTCCCTGCAGCAGAAGGGAACTTGAAATCAGGGTAATGAGCTTCAGCAGGGACAGGCCACCATGCTGCCCTGAGAGGATCGTGTGCGGACACGGGGCTGTGGCATGGCCCTGCTTTGACCCTGTGCCGTATGGCTGTGCTGTAGGGACAAGTGGAGCCTGGAGTGGCCTGAGCTGGGGACTGCCCTGAGGTCTTTTCACTCCCCAAGGCATTGCATAAGTAATTCCACTTTCTATTTGCACAGCAAAATCAGGGACAGTTTTCTAGAACACGGGGTGCCTCCGCTCCCCGCAGCCCATGATGGTCTACCCTGGGTGGTGGGCCCTTGCCTGTCTTAGAGACAGAATGCTCTGCAGGATTCCAAGTGGTCAGCTGTGGCCCACAGACCACTGGCAAGTGGAGGCAGAGCTGTGGAGCCCTCGGGAGCCACAGAGGGCTGCCGCCTGCCACGAAATGCCTACTCAGCTGTTACTAGCCCCCTGTGGGTGGCAGTGCTAGTGATGTACAGAATCCTGGGACTAGTGTCAATGACTCTATGGATATGCTGAGTGATCTGGGCGTGCACTGCTCTGGTGGCCTTTATGGTCAGGAGGTGACATGCGGTGACAAGAAAGGAAGAGCTGGCCCAAAGGGATTCAGCCCAGGGTGAGGTCCACAGAAAGGCCAGGGCCAAGAGGCAGCCAGCACCCCAGGCCGATGGTGGCCTCATATCGCCCATGCCAGAGGCCAGTCCTCGATTGCTCCCAACCCTCGCTCGAGGGTTCAAAAGGAAATGAGCGGGTCTTCCCATCAGGGTCCAGATGAGCTTCTGAAAAAAAGCATGACAAAACAACCTCCGGAACATCCCGGAATGACCGACGCAAAGTACACCCCACACGGCACAGCACAGAGATCTTCAGGGGTAAACCGTGGACGATCTGAATGACAGCACGGACCGTCAGCAACCTGCAGAGCTGCCTGGCCAAGAAATTGCCAGACGGAGGCAACACTTGCAGGCAAAGGAGGAGAAGAAGGAAAGGCCGGAGCAGGCAGGGGCAGGAGTGGAACAGGCCACAATGTTGGAGTGAAGTGCAGACCTTCCTGGCCCACACTCCTCTGAGCATCTGCTCGAGGACAGTAGGGACCACGTGGAGGACAAGGACTTGGCAATGGTGGGGACAGGGAAGCAGGACATGGCGGTCCCTCAGCATCCCGGCTAGCAGTCCCTCTGAAGAGTGGATGATGATGGTGACTTAGGTGTGTCTTTCGAATATCCTGAGCGGGAGACGGGAAAAGCAGACATGCAATCCTGGGAAGAAATCCAAAGGTGTAAAGAACTCACAGCGGAAGTCCAAAGTCTGCCCAGTGGGCAGGCCTCTCTGCAGGGCACGAGGGCACAGCTGGAGAGGGAGCTCCCAAAACTGCAGCTGAGGGTTCCCGCTGCCTACACTGCACCGAGAACCCATGATGGGGTCTCACGGGAGTCCACGGAGGAGGATGCCTACTGCCTGGGCCTCGACCAGAGACTTCAAAAGGTGCACGAAAACGTGAACCGCGTGTGTCAGACTTGCGACCACTACAAGAAGATGGCCCAAGTCCTGGCCCGGGAACCGAAAAAAGACACTTCCAGTTTTCAGAGGGAGATCTTCTTCTGTGAGAAAATGGCCCAGGAAGGCTGGATGGCCGCTGTGTCTGCTGAGAGCGCTCCAGGCGCTCCGGGAAGAAAATGACCACAGCAGGCAGAAGCCGGCTGATTTTGAGGCCACGTTCCAGCCTCTCCGGGGTGGTGCTTTGGCTCCTGGGGATCTGCCTGCAGCCCACAGGGGCCCAGAAGTGTCAGGGGGACCATGGGCCGACAGGGCCCCCAGAAGGGAGGCGGATCATGATGTGAGGGTTCGGGTCCAGAGCACCTGCTGGTTTGATTCTGTTTTCCCTGTAACCAGGTCCTGAACGCCCAGAGCTTTGGCAGAACATCAGCCAGTGCTGCTCCCTTTAAGGCACTTTTGATTGATCTCTTGTTAGTTTAGTTCATTAGTTGATGCTGAAGTTGCTTATATTGATGTCTGATCGATGTCATTAGGCGTAAGGTACTATTTTTCAAGTAAATATTGTTTAATATAATTCTTGCAAATACACAATTTCCACATTTCTGGGCCCTCCATAAGTACACAGGGCAAGTATTTCATTTTCATTTAGAAAAAGGGCGTCTCTTACCTCAACATCATTGTGTTTGTTATGGATAGGAAGACATAGGCCATATCTGATCTATGAGCTGTTATTAGAAAATAGCACAGTAAATTGGCTGGAATAAACTTTGGTTTTAAAACAGTGCCAAAAGAGTCATAAAATTCTTTGTCTCTGACCCAGAATTCTTGGGTCTTCTGTCAGCATCCATGGACTATATCAGATGATTTTATTGACTTATAAATAGGGTAAAGTCAATCCCTTTATGCTTTTTATGAGACAGATGGGATACTGATAGAGATATGACCGTCTGGAATAGAGCCAAATAATGAGCTTTAAGGGAAGTCCTTGAGATTCAGTGGTAGATACGTTGAACAAATTATACAGTCTTTTGTCCAACAAATGGTTATCCACTATGCAGCCTTTTTTTTTGAGATGTAGTTTCACTCTTGTTGCCCAGGCGGGAGTACAATGGCACAATCTTGGCTCACTGCAACCTGCGCCTCCCGAGTTCAAAAAATTCTCTTACCTCAACCTCCCTAGTAGCTGGGACTACAGGCGCATACTACCACAACTAGCTAATTTTTGTATTTTTAGTAGAGACAGAGTTTTGCTGTGTTGGCTAGGCTGGTCTTGAACTCCTGACTTCAGGTGAGCCACCCACCTCAGCCTCCCAAAGTGCTGGGATTACAGGCTTGTGCCACTGCACCCAGCCCACTATGCAGCCTTTTAATAAGGGGGACAAACCTGAACAGCAGGTGGTCGGCTCAAAAACACCTTTCCTATAAGCATGTGGATCTCCTCACTAATTCAGCTGTCAGTCGTATTGTGGCAATTAGCAATAAATTTCTTCTGGGGTTGAAGAGGAAGGTTCTACCAACTTCAGACAATATTTACAGAGACATAAAGAAAGAAGTCATAAAGAAATATTCAAAGTTCAAAAAAAGAAAGAACATGAGTTCTTATTGATGCCTCTAACTCTAACCCAGAAACACAGGCCCTGTTCTAACCTTCTTTGGCGGTGGGGGAAGGATATTAAAAGCCATCAACTTCTGAATGATTAAACAGAGTGGTAAGCTTCTGTTCCTGGGGATTTTCTTCAAAGACAGAGTAATCTCTTTTGCCTTCACTTCACATATGGCCCAGAAGTTTCAGCATTTCATAATGTAACTTCTATTAATATTAAGAACTACAACTATCTCAGTGATTACTTTCAAATGGCACAATTTTTACTTATAGTTGATCTGTCTCCTGTTTATTTAGGAAGTGGGTTGTAAACAAGTTAATTACCATCACTGCCGACCCTAATTGAGTGCCTACTGTGTGCATGTGTGTAGTTTATGTCAATCCTCCTGTCCTTTTCCTATCTTATCAGTCAGGAAACCGAGACACAGGTGGGTCGAGGAGTTGATCCCAGGTCCTGTAGCTAAGATGGTGTAGAGTCCAGCTTCTGACCTAAGTGGTTTGTCCCAGAGCCTGTGTTCTTGACCATCACGGTATCTTGCATCTGCTAAGAAGTACAAACAGGACCCATGACAGAGAGTAACTCCCAAACTGCCCCGAGAGAAAACGGCAGCTGATGTGATCCTGCTCAGAGGATTTGGAACAGACAACTCTTTCCAGTGGCTCTTTCTCTGGCCTCTTCAGGACTAGGCTGAATTTCTGTCAGGAGAAGGGGATTAAGAAGCAAAGGAATGGCCAAGTCCCCTAGAGAACCTGTTTTCTGCCCAGTCCCTGTTGGATTCCAAATTCTGATATGTTTTCCATGAGAAACAACCCATTTAAACCTGACACTGCTCGTTTGAACTTGACACCAGGAATTTAGCCCCAGGTGAATAGCAGTTAAGGACGTGTGTTATTAAGTAGGTGAGGCCCCTTGGGAGCAGAAATTCTTCCCAGGTACACGGTTGTCAAATGCTTTAGCTGTAAGTGCTTAGATCGTTGCAATGTGTTATTGTCTCATTAGATATTTGCTGTGAAGGGAGTGGTTATTTGTTTTTTTCAAAGAAGTTTGTTTTCAGTTTTTTCCATCTCACAGGTAAAAATCCAAGTGTCTGTAAGAACTAGCATTTTAAACAGATTTTGCTGCTTTAATTATTGTTAAAATGGTTCCCTCATCTGTGTGTTACATAGACATCTTGGGTATTTAGAGAAAATATGAGCTGGGGGGAGCATAACAAACTCTGATTATTCATTTCAGTGGGTGCTTGCCGGAACGGGGCCTGCTGTGAGAATGCGTGAGAGCACACACAGCCCTGCAGCCCTCCTCTGCTTGATTCTGATGAAATGTTGTGAATGATTTCCCTTGCTTTTGGCTGCAATATCTTAAACATGTGGGATGGTTTTGACAGAAAATAATTCCACCACACAGTTAACAGCATCTCCCGCTCCCTGCTGCTGTGCTGCTCATGGCCGGCTCAGTTGGTCTTTTATGCTTGACCTTGGAAGGGGGCTGTGGCTGGGGGACAGAGTAAAAATGTAATGCAAAAAAAATGTAATGAGATGTTAAATGTTACATTCCAGGAGTTTGGCAGAATATAATATGCTTAGTTTTTTTCTCTTACAGTATTTTAAAACTGTAATATGCGTGCTAGAACATGTATGAACCACCAGAGAATTTGTTTTAGGAAGTGCTCATGAGTCCACTCTTCTTTTTCTTTTTATTTTTTTTTTTACTGTAAAATGGTGCCTGAGTAGTATATATGTTATTGTGCCCTAGGTATAGTTATCTTGATACAGATCTCCAAACTACTGGCTTCATAGTGTCAGATTATGAATTGGATAGAGTGAAAAAATATCAGACTTGACTTTTTATAGTCCCCCCTACAAGAATTATTCTCCATCATTAGCAGGCTTGAGAGCTGTTGGGAAGCTTGCTACAGTGTCGATTTCTGGGGCTTGCCCAGTAGGCATTCCGATTCTGTAGGTCTGGGAGATTTGAGTGGCATGAGGGGCGAGGTGGAACACGAGGCAGGGGAGTCAGTGTGTGAGAGCGAGAGGAGTGGGAACACGAGGAGGGTCAGTAATGTGGAACTGGGTGAAACATAGGGAGGTCAGTGGCGAATAGGGTGAAACATGGGGAGGTCTGTGTGTGGTGAAGAGCGGGGTGGGACACGGGGGAGGGTCGGTGGTGGCGAACGGGGGTGAAACATGGGGAGTCGGGTGGTGAGGGCGGGGTGAAACGTGGGGGAGGTCGGTGGTGGTGAGGGCGGGGTGAAGCATGGGGAGGTCGGTGGTGAGGGCAGGGGTGAAGCATGGGAAAATTCAGATAATATGAAATAAAGGTGGCTCTCAGGAGAATCCAAGTGTATGAGAATAATTAAAACAAGAGAGAATCAGTAATGTGAAACAGGAGTGAACATAGGGAAGGCTGAGTGTGAGAATAAGGAGTGAACATAGGAGAAGAGTCAGTGTGAGAATAGGTGGCTACTCGGAGAAAATTCAGTGTGTGAAACAAAGTGCTTCTCGGGGAGAATCGGAAATTGTGTGAGGAATAAGTGGCACCACAGGAGAAGTCAGATAAGGAGTGAAGACACGGGAAGACGAGGTAATGGCAAAGAATAAGGTGGGCTGCCGAAGAATCGGAAACGAGGGTGAAGCTGCCGAGGAAGGTGAAATTAATGAAGCGAAGGAATAAGTGAAGCTGCTCAAAGTGAAATTGTGAGAATAGAATTGAAACATCAGGAGGAGTCGATGTGAAATAAAGGTGAAACATAGAGGATAATCGAATTAATGTGAGGAATGGGGTGAAACATGGGGAGAGTCAGTGTGTGAAGGAACAGGGTGGCTGTAGGGAGAAGATTCGGGTGGTGGCGAGGAGCGATTGGCTGAAACATGGGGAGAGTCAGTGTGTGAGGAATGGGGTGAAACACACAGGGAGAGTCAGTGTGTGAGGAACGGGGTGAGACACATGGGGAGAGACAGTGTGAGGAATGGGGTGAGACACATGGGAGGACACATGTGAGGAACGGGGTGAAACACATCGGGAGAGTCAGTGTGAAGAATTGGGTGAAACACATGGGGATACTCAGTGTGTGAGGAATGGGGTGAAACACGGGTGAGTCAGTGTGTGAGGAATGGAGTGAAACACACGGGGAGAGTCAGTGTGTGAGGAATGGAGTGAAACAGATGGGGACAGTCAATGTGAAGAATGGGGTGAGACACGGGGAGAGTCAGTGTGAGGAACAGGATGAAACAACGGGAAGAGTCAGTGTGTGAAGAACAGGGTAAAACACATGGCGAGAGTCAGTGTGAAGAATGGGGTGAAACATGGGGAGAGTCAGTGTGAGGAATGGGGTGAGACACACGGGGACAGTCAGTGTGAGGAACGGGGTGAGACACGGGGAGAGTCAGTGTGAGGAACAGGGTGAAACACAGAGGGAGATTTAGTGTATATAAAGATATTTGAAATCTGTGCAAAAATAATTCAGTAAATAGTGGTGGAATAAATAAGAGAAGGAAAAATATGAGAAGATAAATTCAAAATGGAACAAGGATTTAAATGTAAAACAGTGAAATCATGAGACAGAAGACGAATAAATTTTTAAATAATCTTCAAAATGGAATGAATTATTTAATCATGATACAAAACTCATAAGCCATGGCTGAAAATGATGAATAAGCCTGACTATATGAAAACTTCTGAGTGGCATAAATGCCATAAACAGGAATCAAATACAAATAGCAGGTTGAAAAAAATTCGGAAAATGTATTACAGGGGGCTAGGTTCCATAATATGCAAAGAACAATTACAAATAAATAAGAGGAAAAAACCCTCAAATAATCCAAAACCAACCTGGGCAGAGAACATGTACAAGAATGTCATGGACCAAGAAACATTCATGGCTTCTAAAAAGTTATTCACCATCCTTGAATAAAAGTTTCTCAGAATTAATGTCAGATTTTTTTCATTGAGAAAGAACTTCAAAGTACGATGCAGTTTTACTCTTGGGGTGACTTATGAACATTAATATACTTGTCAAGTTGGCTGATCTGGCCTGTGCTCCCCTCGTGCTTCTATGGAATGTTGATAATTGGACCGGGAGCTCTCCTGGGCATAAAATGATGGGGTTGAGTAGGATAACGCTACGAAGGGCCTTTACTTGTTTCTTCTACTTGCATCATTTCCTCAGTCCTTTTGGCATTCTGTAAGAAAATAGTGCCATGCCGTCATCCTCGCTGAGACGGCTTTGCAAAGATTCATTTAAGAAACATTAATAAATAAATAAATTTAAAAAAAAAAGAAACATTAATATAACACTTATGGTGTGCCCTGCATTATTCTGAGCACTTTATAATATCAGCCTCCTTTTCCCTTACGTAAACACTGAACATTGCTATAAAATGTCCACCCAGCCTGGTGGAATGCATGGACGACATAGACCTGAGGGAGGTGAGCACTGAAGGGTATTTACTGGTGGAGACGATCACGTTCTTTCTGTGAGTGGTACACTTGGGCTGCCTGTCTGTATTTACCCTCTCATGTGAGGTACTCATCTGGGCCACCTGGGAACGACTCGGAGCCAAAACCCATGGCCAGGATGCCTGAGTATACTCAGGCAGACGGGAGTGGAGGTGGAGCTCATCTCTCCAAAGGAACCTTCCCAGTAAACCTCCATAGGGAAAAACATTCTTCTACGCTTAGCCTATGGATTTGATTCGCTTCCCTCACAGGCAGGGCTTCAGGATTTCCTCTGGTGTACCTGTCTTCCTTTCCCGCAGCCATCAGTGGAGGAGGACCACAGAGAACTTAACCAGCCCTGAAATTAGATCGAGGCAGCTGCCATGTTGCCAGGTTACTTCCACAAACAACAAAACAAGGACCCCTATTGGGTAGCACAGGCCTGTTGGAAATGCTGGAGCCCACAAGAATGTTGTTTCCTGATCCCCCTCCCCTGCTGAGAAGCCTCTGAGTGCCAGGGACCAGCTCAGGGCTCCTCCTGTGTCCAAGAGATATGACAGGCCACTGCCTGGACCTCACTGGAATACAGGCTGGTTAACATCAGAGCCTGGGACTCGGAGGAGACTCCCTTTCATGTTGTTTTCACCCTCGAAGCCTCCCTCCCAGCCCACTTGGAAGGCTGGGTGAGCCTCTAGTCCCGGGTCTTTTCCAGTTGACTGTCTCAGCACTCACCACCCTTCCCACTAAGTCCGCAGATCCCTCCACTACCCACTCCTCCTTTCTGCTGAAGGCGACTTGGGGTGATTTTTGTCCTCTAGTCATTCAGCAGATGCTTACTGATGGCCTCCCAAGAGCCAGGCACTGTGAGGACCCCTGGACATGAAAACAAAAGCCATCGTCCTGGTTCGAAGACATCCATAGCCTGTTTGGACAGAGAGACAGCTTCACAAGGGGATGGTATGACGATAGGGGTATGACAGGAAGAGGGGAAGAGCATCTAGCCTGGTGGAGGGGCTGCCAGGCTGAGCTCTCCAGGAGGCCGTGTGAGATGTTGCCACGTGTACAGGAGGAGCAGGTGCAAGAACTTGAAGTTCCACCATCAGCAGCCGATTTTAAATGGCTGTGGCTTCGGGGGTGAACAGGGGAAGAGTAAGACATGAAGCCTCATCCTGCTAAGGTGTTGGTTTGATTCTCCAGCAATCAGAAGATGTTGGAGAATCCTATTCAGAGGAATACTTGCTAGATTCGCAGTTTGAAGAGTCCCCACCATGGACACATGGATTGCGGGAGGCTAGAGGGCCAGGAAAGGCAACCGCGGGAGTCCCTGTGAGAAGTGAAGAGGGGGTGACTGCAGCAGAGGCAGCGGCTTGGCAGTGAGGCTGGAGGGAGGATAAGCAGGCTTTATCACAGAGCAGTGAGGGGCTCTAGAGGGGAAGCCATGTGGGGGAACTTGGTGGTTTCTGGCTTGGGAAGCAGCAGGTTTGCGAGAAGAGTGGCAGATTCGAGGGTGAGAGGTGGTTGGTCGGGCTTTGACAAGTTGTATTTGTGAAGTCCATTTGCCATGAGCAGCACTCAGCTAGTTCAAGGGGGAGGTGTGTCCAGACATGAAAGAGAAAGGGTGGAGTCTGTGGCCCCCGAGCCTGTAACCACACAGCATGAACGTCAGGTCCCTAAGATGCTCTGCAGGACGGTGTCCACCATGGGAGGCAGTCACCCATCCTTCATCCTGACTCAGTGCTTTCATCCCCATCACTTGAACTTGATTGGTCCCCTTTGTGGCCCGGCAGCTGTTCCTGTGATCTCCAGCTTTCCCACTTCTCCGGCCCTCCCCATCCGCAGTGGCTCAGGAGGGACTCCAGCTGCGTTCTGAATTCCACCCTCCATCCTGACCACTCAGCCTGCCCGGAGCTGGCCGCCGCTGCTGCTTTGGGATGGGGGTGGGCTTCAGATAGTCAGGGAGGAAACCCTGAGTAATGCTGGCATTGGTGGGCCACGCAGACTGTGATCAGCTCCGGGAACGTCTGTGAAGGAGCATCCAGGGGACGGGGCTGGCCTGGGGGAATCTGCACCCACACTTCCCGCCGTCGCGGTAATTCTCAGTGATTTCTGCATGTAGGTTGGTCTAGAAAGTCTAAAAATAGTCTTCACCGTCAAAACTAACTCTGCGTGTTTAAACCTTGGCTTGGGTGAACTCGTTTCAGTTTACCTGTTTCAGCACCTAGCACAATGCCCAGCATATAGTAGACACTATACACTTGTTGAAAAAAAAAAATGAACAAAAGTCACCAGATGCCATACCCCCTCCCATCGTCGTAACGACGGGAGGCCTATGGTGGCACCTTTCTGCCTCATGGGCCTGTGCAGTGGCCTCTCCTGAAGTGCACCTGGAGTTCTCAAATGTTCCTGGTTTTACATGTTTGCAAGGCATTCTGGGAAGTGAATTCTCACCTTCACAAAACTCTCCTTGCAGATTGTAGGCACACCGTTTGTTCCGACAGCAATTTATCTGACGCTAACTGGATGTCCTACTATTCAGTTCAATTCAGACTCTGACTACCTGGAGTCGGCGTAGACCCTGCGAGTTAAGAGCTCTGTCCTGCAAGACTGCCTCCCATTTCAGACTAGAGCTGCAAGTTTCTAGTATCCCCCAGTTACCTGCATTTCTGTGTAACAGACTACAAATTTGGGGTCTCCTATGACCTCCCCTCAAATTCAGTACTTCACTAGAATGGACTCACAGAACTCAGGAAAGCACTGTACTGTCAAAGGAAGGAATTACAACAAATTTATTTTTAAATATTCTTTAGAGACAGTATCTTGTTCTGTCACCCAGGCTAGAGTGCAGTGGTACAATCATAGTTCACTGCAGCCCCACACTTGCCAGGCTCAAGCAATCTTCCGGTAGCTCCTGAGTAGCTGAGTCTATAAGCACACACCATCACACCTGGCTAGTTTTTCCTTTTTTGTAGAGATGGGGCCTTGCTATGCTGCTGAGGCTGGTCATGAACTCCTGGTCTGCAGCGATGCTCCCGCCTTGACCGCCCAAAGTACTGGGATTACAGGCATGAGCCACTGTGCATGGCCCGAATTTAGTTTAAAGATCTCAATTGGCTTTATTCATGATTCTAGAATTGACAACGAATCATTCCATAAAATAGAATAAGTGTTCCCATGAGCTGAGCAGAGGGGATTGGCTTTATAGACAGAGGAGAGCTGAAGAAAGCAGGAGCCAGGAACAGGAGCCTGCTAGTCATTTCAAAGATACTTTTCTCGGGGGACAGGCAGAGGGAAGGACAGGGAAACAGAACGATAGAAAAATATCAGATTAGTTAACATTTTATGTAAGGACTAAAGCCAAGGGAACTTCATTCCATGGCTACTGAAGATTTCAGCTGGCCTATTTGGGAAATTGGCTGTTACCTCTTGTGACTTCTCAGAAGGTCAGATAACCACTTAGTTTGGGTTTGGTGAAGGGGAACTTAAGCATGAGTGACTGTGTTTATTTTTAGTCTGGTCTCTTGGGGCCTAATACAGGAGCTCAGTCCCAAGCAAAGGCCTCCTATAATATTAATTTGACATACAGTTCTGTTGTTATGGACACAACACAGGAGTAGCTAAATGGGAGAGACAGCGAGGGCAAAGGGCGAGAGTGGGACAAGGAGCTTCCAGCCTCTCTGGGGTACCACTCCCAGCAAACCAGTGTGCTCAGCAGCCTGGACCCTCTCAAGCCTTGTGTTCAATAGTTCCTATTGAGGCTTCATTACTTAGTCATGATTGATTAAATCTCCAGCCCGAGAGGCTGGGGTTGGGGCTGAAAGGTTCAACCGTCTTAACCATGTGGTTGATTCCTCCAGCAACCAGGCTCCTCCTGAAGAGGCCACAGGATGGTCTAGGGCCATACCCTATCAAACTCAGGCATGGTTGAAGGGGCTCTTCAAGAATACCAGAAGACACTCCTATCATGCAGGAAACTTCGAGGGTCTGGGGAGAACTGTGCCAGGAACCGGGGCAAAGACTGAGTCTGTATTTTTTATTATGCCACAGTAATGGGAACATGTTTTGACACTCAAGAGTGGCTGTTCCTTCCAATCTTAGTTCACATTAGAGGGACTTTCGCTGGCCGGATTCTTCCTGTAAGCGCCTGTTCTTTAGAAGGACAGAGTGGGCTTCTGCCCCGCTCCACCCCAACTCCGGTGCATATGACAGTTTGAAACATTTTGAGCCCCACATGTGTCTGTCAAGATGGAAATAACGGCCTCTGGCATGTGGTGCCGGTGGGTGCTTGTGCCATTGGGGCCCAGTGGGAGTGAGGTGGACAGAGACACGGGATTGAGTTACGCCCTGTCTCACCTCTCATTAGGCATGTCACTTCTGCCTTCCGAAGATTTAATGAGACCCACCTCTAGCATGGAAGGAGCCTGAGGGTATGCTTTTCTTACCTTTCCGTCTCCAGACCTATGTTTTAAACTGTGGAGGAATGAGCCTCTTGGCCATGGTCATCCTCAGGACGGAGATGTTGGGCTGTGGCACATGATACCTGTTCTCTTGTAAGCCTGGTGAACCTGTGCCGCTCCTCCTTGTCCTGCAGTTGGCTTGATTAGAGGGGTTGAGGAAGCACTTCACCTGTGAATGTGATTTCCTCTCACCTGCGGGCCCAGAGACATCCTTGCTTGCCAGGTGCTCCTCACCCCACCCCCAGTAGGGTAGCAGGTGACATCTCCTCCTGCACCCCATTGTGGGCAGAGATGAGCCCCACCCTTTATCTGTGCTTTGATAAAGACTTTGGGAAGAGGCTGGGCGTGGTGGCGCACGCCTGTAATCCCAGCACTTTGGGAGGCTGAGGCAGGTGGATTACTTGAGGCCAGGAGTTCAAGACCAGACTGGGTAACATGGTGAAACCTGTCTTTACCAAAAAATACAAAAATTAGCCAAGCGTGGTGGCACACACCTATAATCCTAGCTACTCGGGAGACTGAGGCACGAGAATTGCTTGAACCCGGGAGGGAGAGGTTGCAGTGGGCCGAGATCGTGCCACTGCACTCCAGCCTGGGCAACAGAGCAAGACACTGTCTTTGAAAAGCAAACAAACAAAAAAAGACTTCAGGAGGAAGTAAAAAACAGATATCATGCCAAACTGCACAGAGAAAAGCACTTTTCTGGAATCTTTCAAATATAAACGTTCTGCTGCCAGAAAAACTCAAGCGTAATCCCTGTGACAGGCGTGGGTCTTGTCTGTTACAAACGAGAGAGTGAATGTCGGGGTGTACTTTTCCCTGCAGTTTGGAAGCACAGGTACCCACTGACTTGGCTCCGGGGACATATTTCCTTTGGCTGAGAGGCTGGGGCCATTGTCTTTAACATGATAGACCCTAGTTAGGCGCTCTTCCAGCTAGGACTGAAGGGTCCTCCCTGCATGTGATTTGAGTCCTATAGGAATTTGAATGCCAGAGTAGAATTTCCTTGGTAACTTTAAACCTCTTGAAGCAATTTACAGGCTCTGAGGTGGGTGGAGGAAGGGGCGGGGAGGTAGGCACTGTCCCATCACTCCCTGTCCCTGTTTTGATTTTGTGTCTGCCTTCTTCTCTTTTCCAATAGCAATTCTTCTGGTTGAGGATTGTGTTACCTCTTGCCTGCAATATTAGAGGAGCTTCCAGATTCTTCTCCTCACCTCCATCCATTCTGTGCACCATTTTTTCCTAGACTGTGGAGCTGACGCTGTCACTTCCTGTCCTTCAGTGGCCTCTGGGTGTAGACAGTCATGGTGTGCCTCCCTCTCTCAGCTCCAACCACTCTGACATTCTCTCCATTCGGGCCCATGTCATTCATTTGCAAATCCACCATAACACCCCCAGCAGTGCTGGGTGCAGAATCAACTTTTAATAATCTTCAGGAATGTGTGCACTCTCCTGTCTCTGGGCCTCTGCTCAGGCTGTCCCATCCCAAATTCTTATCTGCATTTGCCTAGCCTTCATGGCCACACTTAAGGTGAGCACCTCTGGGCGTCTTTCTGGGGTTCATTGAACAGAACACATCACTTTCTCCCCCTCTGCTCCTGAAGCACTTTATGTTGTAGTGTTGTGGATTAGAGTGCCCCCAGATGAACCCTGTTTGTCCATGCTCTAAGGCACAGGTGCCAGAAGGCAGGACCTGTGGTTTCCCTGGCCCCTGGGAGAGGGACTGGCATGCAGCAGCTGCTGGAGAATAGGAACTGCGTCTTTTTTATCTTTGAATCCACCACAGCATTTTCACATTGCAAAGAGGTCAATAGATTTTTTTAGGCTGGTATGGCCGTGGACCCCATCCAAGTACTAGCCAGGCCTGACCCTGCCTAGCTTCCAAGATCAGACAAAATCGGGTGTGTTCAGGGTGAGATTTTTTTTTAAATTGTTCATTTAAATAGAGTTCATGCCCTAAAACCTTTGTGAGGACATCCTTTTACAGATGAAAGTCCAGATATGCCATCCTGTACTGTAGCCATGGTGGGTATAACCATGCTTGTTTCCAAACTGTCACAGCACATTGCATATTTTCTCTGATTTGTGAAAGATAATATGTAAAAAGTTTCACAAAAGCATGTGTGCACAAATGTACTAACAGTGGTGTTGGTGTTTTTTAATACTGAGTCACGTAATGGGAAAAAAGTTGAAATGAGCCGTAGCTCTGAAAGTTGAAATGTGTACTGCCATATTCATCATGGTTTTCCTTGCTGTTCTGGAAATCTTCTGTGGGAGCAGGAACACTGTTTTATATATGCATATCTTCTCTTCATGGATACCAGAGACTGGGTTTTAAACTTTAAAAAGTCTCACTAATACTAGGCATCCATTCTTGCTGAGTGATTGAGTTACTATTCTACAAGAAGATAAAGGAGCTGTTGCCACACAAGCTGTTTGGTCTTTTGGGTGATTTGTATTTTACAGACGAGCATTCATTTCCTGTCTGTCTTTGACCTCTTTTCCAGGGAGGTTCCCCTGAAGGATGCTAAGGAATACGCTGAATCCATAGGTGCCATCGTGGTTGAGACAAGTGCAAAAAATGCTATTAATATCGAAGAGCTCTTTCAAGGAATCAGTAAGTACCTGAAATTGGTTTTTCAGTCCAATTGCATTTTTATGCTTCTGGGAGTCAAAGGATAACATTTTAGATCTCTGAAGTAGGACATTTCCTCTGTGTGAATTTATCAGATGCCATGGATACAAAATCTACAGCTGTGCAGTTGTTAACACCCACTTCTCTTATCCTCTCGATTCTAGATTTCCATGATTCTGTACTCGAAGCTGTTCACTCTGAGTTCTGTAAATTAAAATGAAGTAATCCTGTTGCAAAAATAATATTTATTTTAATTGAAAATTATGCATTCTATAGCATTTTATGTTAGTATATTGAGGGGAGGAGAGATAAAATAGACAAGGTATAGAATTCAAAGTCACCTGTTAGATGGGATGACTTTAGGCAAACTAAGGGAACGTTCCCGTAATTTTTTTTGCCGGATAAACTCCTACAAAAAGTAATGTCTCCATTGTGTGTGACCCGAAATTGGGAACTGGGCGCAGGGTTGGTGTGTACAGGTACCGCTTGTGTCTGGTGAGCTAATTATGGAGGTTGATAACCTCCATCCTGGTCCCAGTGCTGGGTCCTGTGATGCTTACGGTATGCCGGCTCCCGGGGAATCACCTTATCAGCCAGAGCTGGTTCCCAGTTAATGGCCCTGCCAGCATATCTATCTGCAGCTGCGAGGCTTCCAGCTCCACAGATTTAACCTTCATAGGTTCTCTGGTTGTGTCATTCTGTTCCGGATTCTGCCAGAGAAGTCCCTGCTGACTTCCCAGACTTTCCCGTCTGGGAAAAGTGCTCTGAGACACCCTCAGGAAAGGTCAACCGGAGCATTATCAGGGACGTTGGGAGAAGTACAGGTGTTTGATGAAATGCTGGCCCTGAAGTTCCTGGAATATCCACCTTAGGAGGAGTTGAACCCCAAAACAATTGTCCTCAAATATCTTAGCTCCAGACAACTCCAGAAGGGAGACTGATGGTTCGATCTCTCTCCTGCCTCAGGTCGTTTTTGTCAGAGCTCTCAAAGTCAGAGAAGCCGTGGCTTCCAGAACAGTTTTGATTTCCGTTTAACTGGTTTGAGTGCCTTACTTTAGACTCCAGGAACCCACAGGAGGGAGTCTTGTTTATGTTGGTTTGATGGAGAATTCACTGCAGATGAGGAATTCTGACCTGCCTTACCTACACTATGCAGAGATATGCAAAAGAAATGTGCAAAAGAATGGCCCGGAGCCTCCCCTCCCCGGCCGCTGGCCCTTCCCTTCACTGGGGTCCTCACCCTCTTCCCTTCTTACCACCTTCCCTTTCTTTCCTGCTATGATTTCATACTCCCAACAGAATAGTTTCAGACTCCTTGCCCTGAATGGCTGAACTCTAGCAGGCTAGGGCTGGAATTTCATGTGGGAAACCCCACGTCCCCACACTCCTCTCCCTTCTCCATCGTGGGCAGCGGATACAGATGCTCTCTGGAGTTCTGTCACTCTGGGTGACATCTAAGTTTGGGCTCGAACTCATTACGTTAGCCTCACATTTCCTCAGATTAAACTCATTCTCTTCTGGAGGTGTTAGGCTTTTCTGCTATGTTCAGCTATGAAACATTCTGTTTTTCATGGTGGTTTTAACGAATGAAGCTAGATAGCTCCTGAGGACGATTGCCTTAGCACCTTCCATCCTTACAGCCCCGCGTACTCCTCAGAGCCCCCTCCTCCTCCCTAGCTCCCTGGCCTTGGAAGTCCCCCAGCACAGAGAGCAGTGGTCAGCCAGGAGAGCCTGGTGCCTTCTATGACCTGAACTTCAGCTTGAGGTCTCTGCACCAGCTGGGAGACTCTCTGAAGTTTATGAAAGTCATTATTAAAATTTTAAAAAATCAAATAAGGACCCGAAAGAGAGGAAGCCTGAGCAGGAAGTACTATACTAATATCATTTTTTCTTTTTTTTTTTCTAAGACAGAGTCTTTCTCTGTTGCTCAGGCTGGAGTGCAGTGGTGAAATCATAGCTCACTGCACCCTCCACCTCCTGGGCTCAAGCAATCCTCCCACCTCAGCCACCTGGGTAGCTGGGACTACAGGTGTACACCACCACACCCAGCTAAATTTTGGGATTTTTAGTAGAGTCAAGGTCTCGCCATGTTGCCTAGGCTGGTCTCAAACTTCTGAGCTCAAGCAATCTTCCCCCATCGGCCTCCCAAAGTGCCAGGATTACAGGTGTGAGCCACCACACATGGCTTGTAGTAATAACTTAAAAGATATTTATCCAGTATAAATCCCTTCCGGTGTGTGACAGGTACTTTGAACAGTTTAATTCCTCAGATCCTGGTGGTCTACTTTATGAAAAAACAAGTGCTTTGCTTAAACATGGGTAATTATGGTTTCAAAGTAATTAATTCCTGTATAAACCATCAAATACCCACATCACCTGATCTTTCATGTCACCTAAACAATTGTTTGTTTCTGTTTCATTATACTTTGGTTGTAATTGCCTTAACAAAGAAAGCTTGTAAATAAACAGTCATGGCAAAACCTCAGTCTGTCCATCTGTCTGGCTATCCATCTGTCTGTCTGTCTATCCGTCTATCTATCTGTCTGTTTATCCATCTGTCCATCCATCCATCTGTCTGTTCATCTGTCCATTTGTCTATCTGTCCATCTGCCTGTCTGTCTGTCTCTGTCCTTCTGTCCATCTGTGTGTATATCCATCTCTCTAGCTGTCCATCTGTCTATCCATCTGTCTATTCATCTGTCTATCTGTCCACCCGTCTGTCCATCTGTCCGCCTGTCTATCTGCATGTGTAAGTACTGGTGCCTATCTTTTGCCTCTTTTCTCCTTCAGGTGAATTTCTTCAGAATGGGATTCTGTAGCCTAATTGCAGGTTAATTTAAAACACACTTCCAAGTGCACTTAAATATATTGCAACAGACTTTTCATTTATTTTTCTTTTCCCTGTTCCTACTTATATTACATGTGCTCCTCCCTGAGCTTAAAATAGAACTACATATTGCTGACACCTAGGCTCCCCAAAGCAATGTTCCACAGTCAACTATGCCTGGAGAAAAGATGCAACACAAAGTTCAGGAGCTGTGAAAATCAAAGCCCTTTAAAAAGGTGTGCTTAAACAAAATTAGTTCACACTGACTGGAATGAAGAGATGAATGTTTCTCTTTTGCATTCCCATAGTGTTCATAAACCAGAAATGAGACAACTGTGTTTTCTGAACATTGGCAAATACAGTGTCTAACTGGAGACTGCTTACAAAAATATGTTATCTTGGTAAAGACTGAAGCTACCCTGCAAAGGATTTAGGTGCTGCCCTGTTTGGGGTGATCTGTGCACAGTTTGTCCTCCTCATATATATTGTCGTCTGAGTGGTATTCCTCCAGGCACCCTTTTCTAAATCACATTTTTAGACCTACTGTATCTGCCTGCATGTGCTAATTCTCTTCCAGGCATTTCTACCCAGGGTTTGTTTATTTTTCTTCCTTGGGCTCTTACACCCAAGGAAGAAAAGTAAAAACTTGAGGTTACTTTTGGTGTGTTCTGTCATTTTGACACTTACACATATTCTATCTTTAAATGATATTCCAAGCGTTTAGGTGTTCTAGGGAGATCGCAAGTTCTTTGGGAGCTTGTCTTTTGTATTCCCCATAAAGCTGAGACTAGTAAATGGAATGGGGCTAAATTCGGGGTTTCGAATTTGGATCTCCGTCCTCATCTCATGATATAAAGTGAAATGTAATCACTTTTCTCTGGGAATTTAAGGTTGAAGAACAGCAGATTAGACCAGCCTACTTAATCTTGATTCGTTTATTCACAAATAGATACTGTGCTCTTTTATGGGTAGGTGCCATGCTAGACCCTGGGGACGGCAAGGTGACAAAGCACAGTGACAGCGGAGAGGGGGAGACAGCTGCGGGCACAGTCAGATCGGTGTCTGGTGACTCTTGGTAATCAGTGCTGCGCAGCGAAGGAGCGGACTGTGAGAGGTTACTATGGGGCGAGGGAGTGGCTTTAGATTGGGTGGGGAAGGCCTCCCCGAGGAAATGATTTTAAGCTGGACTGAAAAACAAGAAAAGGCCAGTGGGCAAAGAGCTATCGGGCAGAGCAAACTGCAGGAGCCAAGTCGAGGCAGGAAATGGCAGGAAACAGCCTGGTGCTTTTAAGGAAGAGCAAGGCGTGCAGTGGGAAGCTGTGGTGAGAGACTCAGAAGGGCCTTGCCATGGGGGTAAGGGTGATCTTCTGAAACAATGGGAAGCCCCTCAAGCTTTTTTTTTTTTGAGACAGAGTCTCGCTCTGTCGCCCAGGCTGGAGTGCAGTGGCGCGATCTCGGCTCACTGCAACCTCCGCCTCCCGGGTTCACGTCATTCTCCTGCCTCAGCCTCCCGAGTAGCTGGGACTACAGGTGCCCGCCACCTCGCCCGGCTAATTTTTTTTTTTATTTTTTAGTAGACACAGGATTTCACCGTGTTAGCCAGGATGGTCTCAATCTCTTGACCTCGTGATCCCCTTGCCTCGGCCTCCCAAAGTGCTGGGATTACAGGTGTGAGCCACTGCGCACGGCCAAGCCCCTCAAGTTTTGAAAGCAGTAGTGGAGAGTGTCCAATTTACATTTACAAAAAAAGATCACACTTAGAAGGAGGAAGGTCTCTGCCTGTGTCAATCAGGTGGCATGCGATTGTAGTAATCCAGGAGAGAAGTGGCTTGGATGGGGGTGGAGGAAGTGGAGCTGGATTTCAGAAATCTTCTGGAAGAAGAACCAGTAACACTGGAAGGAGATGGGGAATGAGGAAGACGGCATTACCAAGAATCATCCCCGGGTTCTGTTTCCCGGAATGAGGAGGATTGGCATAGGAACAAGTGCTCTGGGCTGGATTTGGTTATGAGCCTAGCATATAGGATTCTGGATTGTGGGGAACCCAAGTTTTGGTTTGTAGATTATTACTATTTTTTTATTTTTAGAGATGAGGTCACACTGTATTGTCCAGACTGGTCTTGAACTCCTGGGCTCAAGTGATCCTCCCGCCTTGGCCTCCCAAAGTGTTGGGATTACAGGTGTGCGCCACCATGCCCATCTGGTTTGTGGATTTTAATTACTCTACTCAAATATCTTTTAGAAAGTATTTTAACTTTTCCTGAGGGCAAAGAGAGGTAGAGCTGCGGTCTCAGCAGAAAAATGTCTGGATTGAAGTGGGACCCAGCAAAATAGCTGTGCTTTTGCTCTAGTTAATTTAAATGTTGACTATGGCAGAGAAAGCAGGACTTTGTCCTGAAAATTATACTTGGAGACACTAGAGACATTAGACTAGGTTTTATATTTGTTGTTAGTTTGAGAGCAAAGTGAGAAACATTTGTTTTACTAAGGTGAATATATGGGCATGGTGGTGTGTGCCTATAGTCCTAGATACTCTGGAGACTGAGGCAGGAGGATCACTTGGGCCCAGGAGTTTGAGGCTGCAGTGAGCTATGGTTGCGTCACTGCCCTCCAGCCTAGGCAACAGAACAAGATCCTATCTCTAAAACAAATAAAAAAGGTAAATATATTTAGAGGCACAAGCGTATTGGCTTGGAAAATTGGAATAGGGTGTTAATATGAAAGACAACAAGTTAACACTTGTGGGTAGTAATCATGTCTTGTTCTGGAATCATTTGTTCACAGAGTGTTGTGCTATAGGCACCTTTGGTTAATAGCAGGTTTAAAAAATTTTAAAGCAAAGCAAAAGGTTTGCAGATTTTATAATAGTACAGCAAGCTGTCAGTGAAGGTAAGTTTAGCAGTTAAGGAACAAGGAAATGACAAAGACAAAGTTTGTCCACTTTCTTACCCCCAAAAACATTAATTGACCAAATGCAATCCACTTAAGAAAGTGGACAAACTTTCTTACCCCACAAACGTTAAGTCAGTGAATGTGAAATAATGTCGTTTCCACCTATGGGCAAGTTGGGTCTTCAAAAGGCCTGTCTTTTATTCCAGCAATTCTAAAGAAGAAATTGGTCAGGTGTGCAAACATAACAACAAGATTTAACATGTATGGAGCTCTGATTCCGTGCTTTTGTTGCCATTGCTGAAATATATACTAGCTCATTAATGCACCCTTGATCCTATGGAGGAGGCACTGTTATCATCCCTATTTTACAGATGAGGAGATTGAGGCCTGGAGAGGCTTGTAACTTTCCCCAGGACACACAGCTAATAAGTGAGAGACAGGCAGGCAGGCTCCGGGGCACATGCTCTTAGCTTGTCTATATCGTGTCTCATTGCACAGCCTGGTTTATTGTAACATTATTCATGATAGCAGAAAACAGGAAATCACTGAACTGTCCAAAAGTTAGGAAATAGTTTTTAAGAAATCATGGTACACCGATATAAACGGGTAATTCAAAAGGATGACATACATCTTTGCCGACATAAAAAGATAAATCGTGGAATGTGAAATGGAAGTTACAGAGCAGTTCATATAATATCCTGATTTCATGTATTTCATATTTCACATTTCATAATATATTTTAGTATCATATTTCATATATTTCATAATATATTTCAATATATCATATATAATGATAAATAATATATTATTCCAAGAATATATCCTTCTTGGAAGGATACATATCAAAATGTTAACAGTGGTTGTTTCATGGTGGTCAGATACCAGGGAACTTAAAAAACACTTTATTATGTAAAATTTCAAACATATACACAAGTACACTGAATAATATAGTGAGCCATTGTTTACTCAGAACGAAACTTGTGTCATCTCTATCCCATCCTGTGCTCACCACCTGTATTATTTTGAAGAGAATCTCAGACATCTAATTTAATCTGTAAATATTTTGTCCATAGTTTTCTTAAACAATGACAACTATGTTATCATATGAATAACCAGAATACTGTTATATTAATTGCTATCACAAATAAACAGTCGGTGGTCAAATTTCCAAAAAGTTCATAGTTGTCATAAATGGTTTCTTTGTTTGCATGTTACCATTTGTTTACATCAGAATGGAAATAATCTCCACATGCTGGGATTAGTTGGTGTGTCTTTTAGGCCTCTCTTAAGCAATAGGTTTCCATTACATCTTTCTTTTTACCCCATGTGCAATTTGTTTATCCAAGAAATTAGATCAGTTTTCCTGCAGAGTTTAAGACAGTATGGATTTTGCTGCGTTCCTTTTTTTTTTTCCTAAGTAGTATTCCGTTGCATGCATAAACCACAATTTGTTAATCTATTCACCTAATAAGTGGATTGTTTCCAGTTTTGGGTGATAACCAGTAAGGGTGCTATAAGCATTCATGTACAAGTCTTTGTGTACGTAAATATCAAGGAATGGAATGGCTGGCTTATCTGGTAGGTGTGTGTTTAACTTTCTAAGATTGGAATGCCAAACTGTCTTCCAAGTGGTTTCACTACAATATATTAACACCACCAAGGTGTGGGAGTTCCAGTTGCTCCAAGTCCTTGTCAACACTTGGTACTGTCTGTTTGTAAAATGTTAACCATTCAAAAGGAAGTATAGTGGTATCTCATTGTGATTTTTGTTTGCATTTTCCTAATGACTAGTAATGTTGAGTGTCTTTTCATGAGCTTGTTTTCAATTTATATAACTTGGTGAAGAGCCTGTTCAAATTTTAACCATTTTATATCGGGTTGTTTGTCTTCTTATTGTTGAGTTCTAAAGATTACTTATGTATTTTGGATACATATTTTTTATCAGATATTTGTTTTTCAATTATTTTCTCCCAGGCTGTGGCTTGTCTTCATTTTCTTGACAGTGTTGTTTGGAGAAAAGAGGTTTTTAATTATTGATGAAGTATAGTTTGTCAGATTTTTCCCTCTTGATTTGTGCTTTTTGTGTCTTATAGTTTCTAAATGTTAAAATAACAAAATTAAAGGGATACATCCATATAATGGAATATTATAAGGGATAAAAAGAAAATGAGCTATCAAACCATAAAAAATGTGGAAGAACCTTAAATGTGTATTGCTGAGTGAAAGGAGCCAATCTGAAAAGGCTACACACTGTATGATTCCAACTACATGACACTCTGCCTACTACATGACACTCTGGAGGAGACAAAATTGTGGAGTCAATGAAAAGATCAGTGGTTACTGTAGGTTATTGGGGGAGGGATGAATTGGTGGGTCACAGGATTTTTAGGGCAGTGAAACTGTTCTGTCTGATACTATAATGGAGAATACATACTATTATACATTTATCAAAACCCATAAAACATACAGTGCCAAAAGTGAACCCTCCTGTGAACTATAGACTTTCCTTATTAGTAATGTCTTCAGCAAATATTGGTTCATCAGTTGTTACAAATGTTCCACTAAAGCAAGATGTTAAAAATGGGAGAAATTGGAGATGAGGAGAGGAAGGTATATGCCAACTCTCTATTTTTCACCCAATTTTTTTCCGTAAACCAAAAACTGCCTAAAAAATAAATAAAGTCTATCAATTAAAAAAAAGAAAGGGAAAGGTGCCTTTGAGTGGTAGGGAAGCCTAATGATTTTTTCTCAGGTTTTCTTTTTTTTTTTTAACTTTAAGTTCCGGGATACATGTGCAGAACGTGCAGGTTTGTTACATAGGTATACATGTGCCATGGTGGTTTGCTGCACCTATCAATCCGTCATCTAGGTTTTAAGCCCTGCATGCATTAGGTATTAGTCCTAATGCTCTCCCTCCCCTCGCACCCCATCCCCTGACAGGTCCTGGTGTGTGATGTTCCCCTCCCTGTGTCCATGTGTTCTCATTGTTTAACTCCCACTTATGAGTGAGAACACTTGGTGTTTGGTTTTCTGTTCCTGTGTTAGTTTGCTGAGATGATTTTAAAGTAGCTTACATCCCTCTGTGTTGGACACCTCGGCATTTTGGACCAATTGTGACCTCCCTGATTTCCCTCGTGTAGGTGCATCACCACTTCTTTACCTCCCTAGACTTTTAACTTCAGATTTTTTGGTCTCTGTCTCGACTCTCCCGCCTCTAGGCAGTTGTCACCTCCTGCCAAGCATCTTCCACAGTTTCCCTTTCCATCTGTGCTTCCTGTTTCCCCATGGTACATTTAAGGCTCACTTAATCCCTGACCTGGGCTTTCCAGGCCTTCTGACCCAATGAGCTTCTCACCTGAGAATCCATTCCAGTCCTATATAGCATGTAGTATGTTCCTCTTTATCCTAATATTCAGGGCCTTCTAGTAATCCTAATATTGTCTTCTTTGTGACAGCAAAAGGACAGTGATAGGGAATAACTTCAAGTAGCATGTGTGTGTCCCCCAGTTCTGCGTTCTTAGGACGATGTTCCATGATCGTGAGTCATTGCTGTGTTCCAGAGACCGCCTCTCTACATGGCTGGAGGCTAGAGGTCATTATCAAGAGTGAATACTGCCAAGTCCTAGCAAACTTGGTCAAGTTACTCATCTGAATGATTCAGAAAATCAGATCAAGAAATAGATGTTACACAGCAACCGCCAGCATTGCTAACACCAAACAAAAGATAGCCAAGCCTAGTAAATACTGGAACTGGAATGAAAGGAGAGAAGAATTACATACAGTGGAATTGTTAGGGGGGAATCAGCGCTCCCTGGTCTACTACACAGGGAAAGGGAACAGCCCCAGCTAAGCTTGCTGTTTTATTTTTGTTGTGTGTAAATGCATTACAGACCAGTTCAGAGCCAGGATAAAACTTACAGGCTAGGAATTTGTTTTCACATACTGTGTTCCTGTGGAATCATTTCTAAAACCTGCTTTTCCTCTAGGCTGTCAACTTTCAGGAAAACTGAACTTCAAAAAAAAAGTCCTTTAAACTTCTCCTAGACAGCATCTTACAAAATCCAAACCCTATTAAAATAAACACTCTGGCCTCAAATTTATGCTCAAGGACAGCTTGTTCTGGAGGCTGAGTACTTAGAGCACATTTTGTAAGAGTGGAAACCTACAGGCGAGGCTCAGAGCCTTGTCAGATGTTTGTGTATATATTTTTGTCCTGCTGTATGCCCGTGTAAATAATACTGATTCAACAGTGTTCCAAGGTGATCACCTTGGTACAGAATGCCATGGCCATTTTCCAAAACCATGTCTTTGTGTAAGTGCCTTGAACCTTCCGGTAAGTTCTGAATCCCTTAGGCCCTAAGATCGGGATTTGCGTTCGGGGTTTGCGTGCTGGTTTCACGTTCTGGTTTCCTGGTGCAGGCTCCCTTCTCCTTTTAAAGGTGCCGGCCTCATTGTTAGGATCTGGCTTCTCTCTGTCTCTGTGTGGAAGCATTTCCTTCTCCCTGTGTTTGAGGTTGGCATGTGTGTGACTCATCGCAGGCTGGGAGTTTTGTACATGAGCAGCGTGGGTCCCGGTCCACTGACTGAACCCTGAGAATCGACGGTGACCATGAATCACACAGCATTTCTCCCCGCCATGCAAAACCCATGAGCCGTGCCCAGAAGCCCTCGACTGCTGGGGACTCCCTCCATCTTCATTGCTTCCTCCGCTTTTAGTGACGGCTGTGTGTGTTCCTTTCCCACATTCGCTCTGTAAGTGAGGAAGGCTCGGAGGTTTTAAATAACTGGTCCGAGTTCAGTGAACTGGAATGCTGACTCTCTCACTTCTCAAGACTCTTTCTACCAAAGGAGAAAAATGAAGTCTGAGAAATATTTTACTCTAATAAGTGAAATTTTGAATATTCCGAAGATAAAGGAGCCTGGCACTCCTAAGAAGCCAGGTTCAACAGCTGATTCAGGAGTGCTGCTAGGAGTTCAAAACATGCGGGAAGGGAGTCTCCTTGAGACACAGCCAGGCCTTCCTCAATTTTGCATTCTAGGCATCAGTGCTCATTGCTGACTGGGGAGAGAAATGAGAGGCAGCAAAGAGGAAGGAGGTGGCAGAAAGCGAGGAAAGGTGTGGACAGACCGTCCTGGCATCCTACTTTGCTATCTGTACGCTCTTTGTTTCTAGATTTTCACTATACTTTTGTCATTTTAATAACTGTCTTACATCTAAATTTTTTCTTTAATTTATATACTTTCCAAAGCAAAAAGCTTATGGAAACAAGACATGAGGGAAGTAAAGTCGTGGAGGGCTAAAAAGCTAATGCTGTTGTGCTAACATTAGAGTTAGCATAAGGACACCACAAAGTTGATGTTAGCATAGGATGTTGATTTTGATACTGTAAAAAATGCTGAAATGTCAACTCCTTTTACTGATAAGTAAACAGCTCTTGGCTCTTGGCTAACTAGGGCAACAGCTATACCCACGAGAATTATAGTACTGTCCAAAAATATTTCAGGTGCAAAAGCAAAAGTCCTCCTCGGTGTGTAACACACTCAGGAGGCCCCTGAAATATGACTAACTTCAATAATGATGTAACTCAACACTGTCACCCCTTTCTCTTTAGGAGTAAGTAACTCTTTATTGGCAAGATCTGACTTGGCTAGATCTTTAAAGAGTACTGGTAGTCATTGGAGACTTCCTTCTCTATTTATCACTTAAGGTTGACCAAGTAGAAGAGGCGTTTTGTTTACTCCCTTTTAATTGTGATCAATTTAAAAGAATAGCTTGTCCAGAAAAGGAAAATCATACTTACGGTCTCCTTTGCGCCTGGGTTAGGACTGAAGTGTTTTGGGGCTGGCCTGCAAAAGCTCCGTAGATCTCTGTTGGCTACACAAAATGGCAAAAGCCACAGCTGCAGAAATTGTTGCAAACTTTTCATTTGCTTCATCGTCAAATGAAGATCTCTACTATTACTTTTGAGTTTGGAGTTAAATGCTGGTGACCTTAATCTTTATGCTTAATTAAGCTTTGGTGACTGTCCATACCATCTGATCTACGCAGTGTATTATTACCTTTGAAATCAACTCTTTATGTCCCTTGTGGAAATGCACCTCTCCTGGGGTGTTTTTGACTCTCTCTATGGTCATTGGGTAAGATCCACTTGCATTAAGACTTTGTCAGGGCTCAACACATGGTCAGTATTCCGTGCTTTCAGTGTGTGTTCAGATTCTCCTCTTACTGGTTTTCTTAGACTGTACTGTTCTCTAAGCAAATGCCCATGTGTGATTTTTAAGATGTGGTGGGGAAAAATAATCAATAGCACAACCAAAAAAAAAAAAACAAAAGACCTCGTCTTTAGAACCAATTTCCCTTTCACTTCTAATTACTGGTTCCTTAGCAAGCAAGTACACTAACTAGCCTCTATATATATATATACACACACACACACACACACACATATATATATATTCATTTTGGGCTAGGCCTGGTGGCTCATACCTGTAATCTCAGCACTTTAGGAGACCAAGGTGAGAGGATCACTCGAGGCCAGAAGTTTGAGACCAGCCTGGGCAACATAGCAAGACCCTATCTCTACCAAAAAAAAAAAAAATTATCGGGGCGTGTGATGGCGCACACCTATAGTCCCAGCTACTCAGAAGGTTGAGGTGGGAGGATCCCTTTAGCCCAGGAATTCGAGGTTGCAGTAAGCCATGATCAAGCCACTGCACTTCAGCCTGGGTAACAGAGTGAGGCCCTGTCTCAAGAATAAAACAGAATCCTCAGTTTAGAGCTAGTGTTTCATGCCTTTTTCAAGGGGGATAGAAAAGTAGCAGAGAGAGCTAATGTGGTTTAATGGGAAGAGCACAGGCCTTGGCACCCATGAGGAAATCAAGGTGTAGATTATAATCAAAGCACCAGCTCTACTACCGCCTATTATTGATGGAACTTTCAGCAAAGCGCTCAAGTTCTTGAGTCACAGTGAAATGGTGATAATAACGACCATTGCGTCAAATTCACAGGGCGAGGTGAGGATGGTGTTTGTGAAAATCTTTGAAAACTGGGAGCTACTAAGGTTATTTCCAGATTGCATTGCCTTTTTTCAGAGAACAATTTTATTGAGATAAAATTCACATACCATACATTTCACCCATTTCAAGTGTACAATTCGGTGGTGTTTGGTATATTCACAGATCCATGCAGCCATCAGCACAGTCAATTTTAGAATAATCACCTCATAAAGAAACCCATACCCTTTAGCTATCATCTCCCTGGCCCCTTCTATTGCCTGATTAATTTTTATTTTGTGTTTATTTATAGAGACTCTCTGATAATTTTTAAAATTAAGTTAAGTAAAAATAAGATTACTTTGTGGATGACATTAAAATACTGTTTCCTATGAAGTGTCTCTGTAGAGCTTTCCAGTTAATGATCTAAATGCCTTGGCAGGACGAGGGATGATGAGCTGAGTGTTAGTAAATGACATTGCTAGGAAGATTACAATTCAAATCCATTTCTATTTTGAGAAGCAGAAAAGATAGATGAGTACTCACTGTTACTGTTGAAGTCACGGTACCATGAAAGCTGCTCATTAAATCAGGACGGGTCTGTGGGAAGGCAGGGAGGGAAGAGTGCGCTGATGAGCCGAGGCTGGGTGGGAACTGTCCCCAGGAGTGGATCTTCCTAGTCCAGGAGATCCACACCATCGAGAAACTGCTGGACTGTTCCTCACCTGAACTTCCTAAGCCCATGAATTGGGCTTTATGCAGCAGAACTAGGGAGGAAAGCATAGGAAGAAGGAAGGGAGGGAGGAAAGGAAAGAAGGAGAAAGGAGCCCCTCTGGGAGCGCCTCTATTTTCTGCAGAGCCCAAACATTAAGCAGGAGTGTTGAAGCAGGGTGAAAATCTGTGTGTGCAGTGCTGGCTGTGGGAAAGGGAACTCACCCTTGGCCTCCTTTTTGTTCTAGGCCGCCAGATCCCACCCTTGGACCCCCATGAAAATGGAAACAATGGGATCAAACTTGTGAAGCCAACCAGTCAAGCCAGCCGCCGGTGCTGTTGACCCAAGGGCCGTGGTCCGTGGTACGTGGTACTTGAAGAAGCCAGAGCCCACATCCTGTGCGCTGCTGGAGGACGCTATGCTCGGTGGCCTGGCACCTCACTTTGAGAAGAGTGAGCACACTGGCTTTGCATCCTGGAAGACCTGCAGGGTGCGGGGCAGGAAATGTTCCTGAAAATGATTTTAGAAAACCCTGGGAAAACCCACCACATCACCACAAAATGGCCTTTAGTGTATGAAATGCACACAGAAGGGAAGTAGTTGCATTTTTGCTAAAAAAAAAAAAAAAAAAAAGAAAAGAAAAGAAAAAACCTTTAAAAATTCTTGGATGTACAAAAGTCTTACTGCCTTCTTATGTGTGCGGGATTCTAAAGTGGCGTTCCACTCGGATTTCCTGTGCTGCCTATCCAAATTCCAGTAACTACTTCGATGTCATTGCCTTTGTTACCTAACCAACCTTCACTGAAAAGCAAATTCAATTCAGGAGGTTAGTTTTTAGCTAGCTTTGGAAGCAAGCCTTTATTTATTACTTTTCAGAAGGAAATCAGAGACGTGTCAGTGGAGCGCCGCTCAGACTGAGACTTGAGCTATTACAGAAGCCAGGAAAAGTGTATTAGAAACTGTTGTCTACACCACTTTGAATTGGTGAACATTTTTCTAAGTTATGGTCATATATACCCAAACAAACCAAATCAAACTAAATTATTGCATATAATTTTGGGATCGGGTGGCCTAGTTTGAAAGAGTGATTTAAGTAATTACCATGTAAGTGGTGAGAGATGCAGGATATACACGTTGTTCAAGAGACCACCTGACATGCATCTCCTCCGCAGGAATACATTCCTCCTCTCTTAGAGAATTTAATGCACATAGTATTACTTTACTAAGAGAATATCTCTTGATGTCATATCTAGGGAAAGAGAATTAACTGGAATTAAATTTAATGTTTGAATCTAAATCATTGGGCAAACTTCTAATAATAGCAATTAATAATAGGTTACAGGAAAACCAGCCAGAGGAAGTATCAGCACTTTAAAATTCTAGACCCAAAAAAAACTACAAAATCAGAAAAAGTATTTTTATGTTTCTAGCTTGAGGAGAAGGGTTTTAGGGCTAACCAGAGGTCCGACCCTGGAATGCCAAGGAACTGAGATTGGGCTTCGATGAATACCTTCCTTTTCAGATTCCCTGTCTGCTCAATTAATTAAAGATGTTTGAATCCAAAGGAAGTAAAGGACAAAAAAGTGTGGAAAGGAAGAGAACTGATTCCTACTGAAAATTCAAATTCTATTACCATTCTAACGTTCATAAAAAGTTGGGATCAAGAAGCAGTTGATTTCCTGCCAGGGCTTATATTAGGGGGTGATTCTTAAAGGACATTAGGATTGGTGCTCAGAAATGGTTAATCATGCTGTGTGCTAACCAGGGCCAGCTGGAACCTTCTTTGCCATGAGCATTCAAGGGACAGCTAACCTTTATTGACAATCTATATCATGAAAGTCAGGAAAGAGATCATGAGCTGCTTGGATTAAAGACCTGGCACTTCAGTTACTCAGCACGCCTCCACGTCACTCACCTTAAGAGAGTTCATTGACAGTGTTAGGATGTGAAGGCTGGAAAACATTTATTTTGCTTCAAGAGTTCCATTTGGCTCTCCCAAATAGGTACCTCAAAAACTGTTAGCAAGTGGCATTTGGATGTCTTGGCAAGACCTTTTGCAAGGATTTTTAGGGTTTTTTCCACCTTGTCCACATTAATAATTGGCATGATTGTGCTTGCAGGCCAAGAAATGATCATACCCTTGCCAAAGGAAAAAAAAAAAAAAAAAAAAAAAAAAACGAGTTGAAAATTGAAGTGACCTCTTTCCAGCTGACATGCAGGCTTATTTTGTAGCCTTTCCTCATCCAGTTTTCCCTGAGAACCTGAGTTTATCTCTTGACAGCTGTTCAGGTTTTCAGCTGAGGGGTAAGTATCCTAGCTGAGAGTTTTGCATCTTTGGGCTGGGTTTGCAGTGGTTGTGTTTTGCATAAAATGTCTAGTCTTAGCCACACATAGTGAGCTACCCACTAATGAGCCCATGGTTTTATTTCAAAGGCACATGAGGGTGTGAAACCACTCTGTTACCTTTCTGTATTGCCTTAGCTATTCAAGCCAGTCAGAGGACAATATATATATTCTCATCAGCACTCAGAGCAGCCGGTGAAGAGAGGAGATCACACTTGGGCACACTGGGATTCACATAAACATCGTATCTTTGTGGATGCTGAAGCCTTGTCTACAATGAGGCTTTACAGCCTTCCTTTGTTTTGGTTCGGGATTACTTCCTGGCTGTCTAATAATTGAATCATAACCACATAATATTATGTAAAGGCCTGGAAATTTCTGTTGCCAAAAAAAAGTCATGTAGTTTCATGTGATGTAGCATCCTTGGCATCGTTTTCCAAAATTTGTTCTTTCTCCCTTTTTTTTTTCTTTCATGCGTGGCATGAGTGTGTATCTGTGTAAATATGATTGTATATGTGTTACCGCGACATATAATCCATTTCACTGGCTGAGTTTGGCCCCTAGCCATGTGTTAATATAAGGTAGCCATGGCTTCTCAGAGGGATGACTTCCCAGTGGAAATCTCCAAGAATGGCAGTGGAGTTGTGCAAGCATTATACGTCGCCACATAATTGACTTGCCATTTTATGGTTAAAAATGGCACATTAGGCTGTTGAATATGACGTTACCTTGCAGACCAAAAGGTTGAAGGCCCGAAACTAACTTTTAGCTAACAATAAGGGCTGTGCCCCAGTGGAAACTGAGTTCATTTTCTGAGAAAGGTTTGGATGACTGAAATATTTCCTCTACAATCAAGGACCTTGACATGTGATGGCTGAAACTGAGCTTTTTTGTGTGGGCTTCGGTTCTCACTGTTCTGCAATGCTCATGGCAAGTTGAATGGTGAGCTAGCTTAGAAATTAAAGGGCTCTGAGCTGTATTCAGACCGATTGGGTATCTAGCTTACCGTTTTAACATCATTTCGAAACCAGACCCCATAATCCGATGGCGCTGCCCTGTTGTGCAAACTGCTCCCTTTTCTCGTGTTTTTGTAAAGAGCTTCTGTCTGGGCCGGACCCAGCTCTTGCACATACAAGACACCGCTGCAGTCAGCTAGGACCTTTCCACCATGTATTCTGTTCTGTAGTAAAGCATTTCCATCAACAATGCCCAATTGTATCTGTTATTTTTGGTTTAACACACACTGATTCATACTAATAAATATTTTAAGTTTTATCAAGTTTGTCTTTTTCTTATTACAATGTTCAGTAGAATCATGTTTTAAAAATCAGTTAACTCAAACAGAGAATGATGATTCCCCAGGGAAATGTGCGCACCTGTACATATGCAGACGTACATAAGGATATTCTCTGAAACACTGTTTGCAATAGCAAAATGTTGCCTTCCACTAAGGAAATGGAAAAATGAAATGCGGCCCAGCCACATGATGAAAGCTACCAGGTAATGAAAATGAACTCACTATCAGGCATCAACGTGGATCTCAGAAACAGAATTTGGAGTGCAGGCTGCCATCCTGCACACCCCCAAGAGAGCCATCATAGTGGCCTGTATGAATGCAACCCTCAGGAACTGCAGTGCACAGCCTGGGCAACCAACCTGTGGCCCTGGCTGAGTGAATAAAGCAAGCTGAATAAGTACTAATGCATGTCAACTCACATAGAACTACAGACATTGTTTTTGAATGTGTTTGTGTGCTAAAAGAATTAGAAATTAAAACATGAACTTCATGATGGTCCTTACCTGAGGGGAGGCAGAGAAGTGAACAGGATCAGGGAGAGCAAAGTAACTCTTTGCTCTGTCATTTGTAGACAGATGCTCTGTCATGTCTGTCATTTGATCTTGTCATTGTAGACAGATGCTCTGTCATGTCTGTCATTTGATCTGTCATTTGTAGGATTTACTTCATGATAGAAATATGAAGCCAATTTGACAAAAGGATAACATTCGATCATTTCAACGCGTGTGTTTTATTCGCCTTTATATTTTTCTGTGTGTTTTGTTTTTCAGAGAGGAAGGGGAATGGAGACAAGAAAAAACAAAGGATGAGGGTGACTTCTTTAACATGCAAGAAAGATTTCATAAGTGTATTTGCCAAGTCAGTTACTTTGATGAGGTATACTCACTCCCATCCCCTCTCCTCCGTTGTCTCAGCCCCCACTACCTGCCACCAACAAACACACACACACACTTTCACATTCATGCCCTTGTGGGGTTTATGTTTTCTCTGCAGAGCTTCATTTGACATCTAGATAACTGGGAAAGTGGGAGGTGAAGAGGAGAGAAGCAGCACTTTCACGTTCTCAGCATTGGAGACGCTGTCCGAGGCCCCTGCTAGGAAATGCTTCCGATATGTAATCAAACTAGAAACACTCATCACCAACAAGAGACCTGGTGTTCCAATTTTATGAGAAAACATGCCTTTCTTTTGCATTTGCTAAGAAGCAGTTTCCTGTGTATAGCAACTTTGGGAGATGGTTTTGGAAATCATCCCGTGACTGGATTCAGATGGCAAATTTTGTGCAGCCCAGACTTGCTATGTCAATAGCACTCTGCACAGGGTTTCCACTACCCCCTCCCGCAGGACTGTTGCATCTCACCTCGGGGTGTGTTTAATAGAACCAGTGTCTGAGGAGTTATGCCCTGAGGCTGGGAGGCCTTCATGGCAACTTGCACATTTTTACAAAACAACTCTGGTGGATTGAAGGGGCCCTGGAGAGCAAGGACAAGGAGCTCAGGCTGTGTTCAACTGGACTCCAGCATTCCCTGTGGTTGCTCTAAATAGTTCCTGTTCCTTCAAATAGTTCCTGTTCTAGCAGGTATTGTCCAGAGAGCAAGACTTGCAGGTTGGAAGAGGAGAGAGACTTCATCACAATTTTGTGAGCATTCATCTCCAAGAGTGTCTCGTCTCCAGTTTCTAGACATAACTGCAGCAACTGGCTTTTTGTACATATGTGAAGCCATCTTCTCCCTTCCATTCCAGTGTTCTATTAAAAAACTGAAAAGATAACACCAGGTGTTGCCTGGTATCCTGAAAATAGGCAGTCCCATATATGCTGGTTAGAGTATAAATTGGTATAATCTTTCTAGAAAGCAACTTGGCAATGTATGTCAAAAACATTTGAAATTATCATATCCTATGAGCCACTAATTACATTTTTCTTTTTTTTTTTCTTTTTTCTTTTATTTATGTATTTATTTTTCTGAGACGGAGTCTCACTCTGTCGCCCAGGCTGGAGTGCAGTGGTGCGATCTCCACTCACTGCAAGCTCTGCCTCCCGGGTTCATGCCATTCTCCTGCCTCAGCCTCCTGAGTAGCTGGGACTACAGGCGCCCACCACCACACCCGGCTAATTTTTTGTATTTTTAGTACAGATGGGATTTCACCATATTAGCCAGAATGGTCTCAATCTCCTGACCTCGTGATCCACCCTCCTTGGCCTGCCCAACACTAATTCTGTTTTTCTATTTCTGGAAATTAATTTTAACTTTATGTGTGTGCGTATAACAGAAATATTATCTATTACTGCAAAACACATTTGTTTTGCCCCTAACTTAAATTGGCATAAAACAATAAATAGTTATCATCTTACAGTTTCTGAGGGCAGGAAATTGAAAATGGCTTAGCTAGGTGGTTCTGGTTAGGGGTCTTCAGATGTCATCTGGGGCTACAGTCATCTGAAGGCTTGACTGGGGCCGGGATTCTGCTGCTGAGGTGGCTCACTCACTGGCTGTTGGCAGGAAGCCTTCGTTCCTTACCAGGTGGGCCTCTCCGTGTGCTGCTTGATGGCCTCCTGATGTGGCACAAGCCCCATTCTGTCTGATGCAGAAAGCTGAATGTAGTCTTCCAGTTGTTCACAGTGGCTTCTATTGTCTTAGGCTTCAGCTTGTTTTCAGGATGTAACCCTGTGCCCTTTCTTCCAGGATGAGTGAATGGGTAAGAAGGACGTGTTGAAGCTTCTGGAGGGCTTATTGCACCCACAGGGAGGGGATGTGCTAATTACTGCCCCTCATTGGCACCTCTTGCCTTCTGTGAAGGTCTGATTCATCCAGCCTGGTCTCTGGTGATCAGCCCCATGCCCACTCTCACCTCTGGTCACAGGGTCCACAGTGGTCTCTCTGTCCCCGCATCTTACACACTTGGCTCCCTAGGTTCACTTCCCTGCCCTATTTAGAGCACCTGGGAGATACCGGATGGGAGTGTGAACCTCCTAGCTCCATAGCTATGGCTCCATGGTAACAGCCTGGATGGGGGCCAGTGCTCAGCCCTGCTGCCAGGGGGTGGTGGAGAGCTGGAGATGGGTCCCTTCCAGGAGGTGGTGAAAAGCTGGGGCTGGGTCCCTTTCCAGGAGGTGGTGGAGAACTGGAGGTGGGTCCCCTTCCAGGAGGTGGAGGAGAGCTGGGACTGGATCCCTTCTGGAGAGCTGGGGCTGGGCCTGCCTTCCAGGGCCTTACCTAGATGGCATCTGAGTGTCAGCTGCCTGGGCCTCTCCAGTGCTTTTCTTGCTGCAGCCAGGGGGAGGAGGGTGGTGGGTGGAGTGTGTCTTTACAGCAACTTCACCCAGGCTTGCCCTTTTAGGTTCCTGAATCTTCTGTTTAGTTCCAGACTCTTCCCCTAGTCTGGGACGCTTTAGAGAGTGAAAAGCGCTGCTGGGACAGCAGGAGTAAAGGCTAGTTCTGCGCACACTGGGATGTGGGATCATTCTGGTCTAACCTACTATACATCTGGCAATGAGGGAGGGTGTGTTGGGGAACAGAAAACTCATGAGTTCCTGGATAAGCACCTTATCACCTATCTTTGTAAGATTGTCCATCCGTCCATCCATCCAACAGGTGTTTATTGAGTGCTGCTAGGAGTCAGGTGGGGACTAGTTTTTCATGCTGCATGAGATTTCTGCAATTACCAAACTTACAAAGGAGGGAACGAAGAGAAGGGGAAAGACAAGACAACTGAGAATGGCAAGAATGAGGAGTTCTTTCCACTGCAGACAGGGCAGCGTGACTGGAGGAGGCACTCTGACCACATGGGTAGGAACCAGAGACTGGGGAGTCAGCCCCACCCCTTACTCATCAAATGTTTCTGAGCAAGTTACTTGGTTTCTGTGAACCTCAGTTACCTCTTGTGAAATGGGAATAGTATCCACATCACGAGGTTAATGTCAACATGAAGTGAACATACTGTTTGCAAGACACTTAGGACAGGGAACTGAGTGGTTATGATGATGCCATAGGGTTCAGCCTTTGCCCTGAAGCCGGGAAGGTTCCTTTTCCCTGTCCTCTTAGTTGCTACATTCTTTTTTTTAATTCTTCTTTCTTTCTTTCTTTCTTTGTTTTTTTGGTACTTTAAGTTTCAGAATACATGTGCAGAATGTGCAGGTTTGTTACCAAGGTATACACGTGCCACGGTGGTTTGCTGCACCTATTGACCCATCATCTAGGTTTTAAGCCCTGCATGCATTAGGTATTTGTTCTAATGCTGTCCCTCCCCTTTACCCCCCACCCCACAATAGGCCCTGGTGTGTGTTGTACCCCTCCCTGTGTCTATGTGATCTCATTGTTCAACTCCCACTATGAGTGAGAATATGCAGTGTTTGGTTTTCTGTTCCTGTGTTAGTTTGCTGAGAGTGATGGCTTCCAGCTTCATCCATGTCCCTGAAAAGGACACAAACTCATTCTTTGTTATGGCTGCATAGTATTCCATAGTGTATATGTGCCACATTTTCTCTATCCAGTCTATCATTGATGGGCATTTGGGTTAGTTCCAAGTCTTTGCTATTGTGAATAGTGCTGCAATAGACATAGGGGTGTGTGTGTGTCTTTATAGTAGAATAATTTATAATCATTTGGGTATATACTCAGCAATGGGATTGCTGAGTCAAAAGGTATTTCTGGTTCTAGATCCTTGAGGAATCGTCGCACTGTCTTCCACAATGGTTGAAGTAACACTCTCACCAACAGTGTAAAAGCGTCCCTATTTCTCCACAGCCTCGCCAGCATCTATTGTTTCCTGACTTTTTAATAACCACCATTCTGACTGGCGTGAGATGGTATCTCATTGTGGTTTTTAGTTGGTACATTCTTTTTTGTTCTCTTCCTTTTTCTTTTTTTGGGAGGCAATGCAGTGTGCAGATTAGATTAAGAGATCTAGAGTCAGACCACCCATGTCTGACTCCCAGCTCTGTAATTTGCTGGTAGTGAGACCTTTGGCAGATTGATCCCTCTAAGCCTCAGTTTCCTCATATGTAAAATGCAGGTAGTAATTCATAAGCACACATATACACACTTTTAGAATCCAAAAAACTTTGTAAACAGATTTTTTTTCCCCTGAGTTTGACATGGACCCATTTGGCAGCGGGACCAAACCTGAACTGAAGTGATGCTATTTATAATCATTATTTATCCAACCAGGAGTGAGTATTTGTGTATCTAGCTGCAGAAATACTACTGTATTTGATGATAGGATCCTCCCCCTGACTGCTGGAATGTTCTGTGATAGATATACTATTTTACTTTGTAAAATCCAAAGTTCTGAATTCTGAAAACATCTGCCCCCAAAGTATAAAGTATTGTCAGCCTGTGGTATTTGTCCCTAGGTGTGTCCTGAGGACCAAGTGAGAGGGTGCGTGAGATGAGGCTCTCACATGGGGAGCCCCGGGCAGCTCTTGGGAATGCTATTCACATGGAAGGCGACACACTCATGGTGCCTGCCAAGTGGAGCCGTGGGGTCGATGCTACAGAAGAGTTGTTATGACCCTGGCACCAAGTAAGAGCTCAGAAACAGTTACAGCCAACATGAATACAGGGGCTTGCTGTGTGCCAGACGCAGTTCTAGGGGCTTTGCATCATATTATCTCTTTTTATCTTTATAACAGCCTTTATGAGGCAGACACCTTATCTCCACTTTACAAGTGAGGAAACCCAGACACAGGAGGTTAAGAAAGTTACCCACGACTTTCTGATCAAGAGAGACAGAAGTCCAAGATTAGCGACTACTGTTTTCTCCTTTCTTTCCTCTCATTATAAGTGCTGCACATAGTCAAAGAATGAAGAAAAGGAGATCCATGATGAGTGAAAATTTCCCAGGAGCTACTTTCAAACTGTATTTCATTTTATCCGCAAAACAAATCTGAGATAGATGCAGAATTGTTCTCCTTTTACAGAAGGAGCATGGAGGGCTTAAGGGATGTAAAGAGGGCAAGTGCATTTATGTGGAGGTCCGTCCTGTGTCCTATTCCAAAACCCATTCTTGCATCTCAAGAGTAAGTTCTAACAGGGGAGTTAAGGGTTAACCAGCTCAGGCTGGAAGAGCTGAATCACCCAATTAAAGGAGACTTGCTGCTTTGATGAGAAGATCTGATCCAAAACTGCTGGGGTGACTCTCCTTGACCCCACCACTTGGGCAGCTTGATTTATCTTTTCTGTATCCCTGACCTTGATGTTGAAATCATTACTCAACCCTCAGTGAAGCTCTTAACTGGCTTTTTTTGAAATGACTCATGCATCGGGGTCCATCCAGCCATCTTGACTTTGTAGGGTCTGAGGCCCTGAATTAGCTTCTGAGAACCCAGTGCCCAAACGGGTGTCCCCAGGTGGGTCTGGCGGACCGTAGGTGGCAGCTTTGTCGATTCTCCTTCACTTCGCTTCTCTCTGGATGTGCGCATACGTTTTCTCTCATTGCTAAGGCACGCCCCAAGCTTTTTGCTTATTTGTTTTTATTTTCATCTTAAAATCACCCCTGCACTGTTCTACCCCTCCCATCAACCTACCTATATGCATAAATCTTCTCTAGTTTTGATCAGCTGTCTTTTTTTCTCCTCCAAGCTACCCTCTCTTCCCTTCTCACTAAATAAATTCTTAAATGAGAATCATGATGTAGTCACTTGATCACCTGAATTCGGTCCCTCCCCCAGCTCTGCACTTTCAAAGCCTATCCCCTTTCCACTCTCCACTCCCAGAGGGCAGGTAAAGCTGTGGGCCCCCCCTCCCTCGTGGACACTCCTCCAGCCCAGAAGCTGGCTCTGTGGTTTCTGCACTCCTTTTACTGCCCTTTTCATTTTCCTTTGCTGGCTCTTCTTAGAGCTTAAATGAAGGTACTTCCTGCAAATGTGTGTTCCTATTCCTCCTCAGTACACCACCTTCCTTCTGATTTCATCCAACTTTATGGCTTCAACTGTTGCCTCTGGGTGTCTGGCTGCTTCTAATCTATTGTCTAGCCTGACTGCTTTCCCGAGACCAGAGCTTGATTTGCAGCTGCGGAACGGGTGTGCTGAAGTCCCCTCTGGCATGCAAATGGTGTTGCACCTTGTTAGCAATGCCATTCCTGTGCTGCATTCTCTCAGAGGCTCAGGCTTCAAATTGGAGAGCCCGTTTCAGCTCCTTTCAAGCACTGACCAAACCATGGAAATTCTATTTCTGAATTTCTCAAACCTTTTCACCTTCTTTCCACTGTCCTAGCATAGGCTTTTAATATGTTCTATCTTGATTATTGTGATAGTTTCTCAATAGATCTCTTTGAATGTTATCTTTGACTCTCAGAGCTAGCATAGAATATGCTAGCAGGGAGTGATACAGGTACAGAGCAAATCGTATCATTTCCTGAAAACTTTCTGTGAGACTCTTCTTGCAAATTAAGTAAAATTGCAACTCTGTAACCTGTGGTGAAATGCCCCTTTCATTTAGCCCAGCCTCCATCCCGGCCTCACTGCTGCCCAGGGTCCCTGCTCCTGCCCACGTCACACCCTGGTTGCTTTCTCCTAACTGGAAGGCTCCTCTCTGCCTGGCAATAAACCACCCTGCATCGGAGGCTGGGAAGCAATTTTAGGAGGCTTTCCTGGATATCCCCAGGAGGAATCATAGTCACGACAGAATTAGGGGCAGCAGGTTAGCCTATAAGTTAGGGTCAAATCGTGTTTACCAGAGATAGTGCATTCTTTGCACTAAACATCATGAGTCTAGTATTAAAATGTCGTTTTTCTTTTCTACACTCAGTGTTGTAGCAGGAGACCAGGAAGTTAATTGTGATTTCCTTCCCGAGTCAAAAAAGAAAAACTCACAAGATATGGGCACTTTGATCCTATTGTGTAGGTTTTCATTGAGTGTCTGGGTTATTCCACAATGGGATGTAAAGACTGTGGATTCCAAGGCATATCTCACCCTCAAGAAGCCTATATTTGGACTGGGAAAGAGAGATTTGTACCATATGACATCATTTCATTAAATGTGTGGTGCTGACAGGACTGTGTTAATCTGTGACATTTTACTCTTTTTGGTTTAAACATTTGTTTTTCAATATTATGATTTTAAACTTTGGATGTATTGGAAGCATGGGAATAGTGCCTTTCTCACCTCTCTCCAATTTCCTTTATTTTATTTTTTAAAATTAACACATAATAATTGCACAAATTTATGGGGTACATAGTGATGTTTTGATACACACAATATATAGTGATTCTCCTTTCTCTTTACTCAGAGGCCAAGGTGGAGCTGGTGGTCTCCCAGATGTTGGTAAAGGTCATTTTAGCAAAAATATTTTTTTAATTAAGTGTTTTAGTATAAACCATCTTCAACTGTTTTCCATTATACAAGCTGTAATCCATGCATGCCTTTATTCATTCATGCATGAAGGGCCCACTGAATGCCACATTCACTTATGGTGAGAATGAGCTCGGGCCCTTCCCAGGAAGGCCAGTATTGACCATCTGTCTGAACATCTAAACATTGTCTGAACATTGAAGCTACAACACACTAAAAGATGATTCCTGGGGCCTGCTGCTTTGCTTCTTTCTACCTGCTCCACTCCACTGTGGCTCCATTTGTTCTGAAGGCAGGTGTAGCCTTTAGCAGTCTGCTCACTTGTCTGGCTTCTTTGGAAGGTGGGCGTTGATAGATTCAAAGAACGGCAAGCAGAGAGCAACGTCTTTACACCATGAACTATGGCCAGCAGCCATGTGCATTTGTTAGGTCTTTTTAGTAGCATATTTGTATTAAAACATCAACAAACTTACACCTACCCTGAATCTTACCAAAGCAGCTCCAAATGGAATTTTTCAGTAAATACTCACACCAGAGAGCTTTAAACATTAGACTAGAAAGTCAGAAGTGGTCAGAGTAGGACCACTGCTCACAGCTCTATCTTGGCAGGGTACCCAGCGATCCTCAGTTAGATTTTCAGACTCTTTAGAGTGGGATCTAGAAGAGAAATCTTTCTTCTGCTAATATTGCTCACCTCTTGTAACAGACATTGCAGGTGCCCTCTCCAAGCACAGTTTCTCAGCACTGGCCTCTATTCTCAGATGACTGCTCACTGCAAACACCTGTGATTCTTTCAGGGTGGTTGCAGGGACATGCAGGGTCTGTGCCTAGGGCAAGCAGAGGTGCCAGGCTTACTGCCCCAAGACAAAATGTTCCAGTGAAGGCTAGAGAGTTAGCATTACTCCCTCTCAGCTTGCCTTGGGCGTGAGCTTCAGTTGTGCACCGTGGCAACTGACTTGATCACCTCCTAAATCCTCCTCCGATGTCTCCTGGGATTATCTCCCAAATAAACTACTTGCACTCAAATTTTTGTCTTAAGATCTGCTTTTCAGAGTTTAACTAAATGGATAATTTTTGTATTCAGTGATGAAAGAAACAATACACAAGACAACATGGGAATGCCTTAAATGTGTATTGCTAGGTGAAATCAATCTGAGAAGGTTGCATACTGTATGATTCCATTTTATGACATTCTGGAAAGACAAAATTATAGAGACAATGAGCAAATCAGTGGTTGCCGGGGGTTTGCAGAAGGATGAGGGTTGACTAGGTGAAGCACATATTTTTTTAGGGCTCTGAAACTATTACTGTAGTGGTGGTTAATAATACCATCCATTGGCTGGGAGCAGTGGCTCACGCCTGTAACCCCAGCACTTTGGGAAGCCAAGGTGGGAGGATCACAAGGTCAGCAGTTCGAGACCAGCCTGGTCAACATGGTGAATCCCTGTCTCTACTAAAAACACAAAAAATTAGCTGAGCATGGTGGCAGACGCCTGTAATCCCAGTTGCTTGAGAGATTGAGGCAGGAGAATCGCTTGAACTCGGGAGGTGGAGCTTGCAGTGAGTCAAGATCATGCCACTGCACTCCAGCCTGGGCAACAGGAGTGAAACTCCGTCAAAACAAACAAACAAAACCATCCATTTGTCAAAACCCAAAGGACTCCACAGCATACAATAATATATGCAAATTTGAAAAAAATCAACCAACAGAACAGGATTCTAGGATGAAATGCAGATTGTGACAAAATAATATAGTCATAGCCTGGGTAACATAGTGATACCGCGTCTCTACAAAAAAAAAATACAAAAATTAGCCAGACATAGTGGTGCACAACTGTAGTCCCAGCTACTTGGGGGACTGAGGTGGCAGGATTGCTTGAGCTTGGGAGGTTGAGGTTACAGTGAGCCTGTGTTCACACCACTGCACTCCAGACTGGGCAACAAAGTGAGACTCTATCTCAAAAAAAGAAGAAAAAAGAATAAATAGTCATGCATCTCTTAATGACAGGGACACATTCTGAAAAATGTGTCATTAGGTGATTTTGTCATGGTGTGAACATCGTAGAGTGTACTTACACAAACCTAGTTGGGAGAGCCTATTGTTCCTAGGCTATGAGCCCCTAGAGCATGTTACCATACTGAATACTGTAGGCAATTTTAACTTAATGGTATTTGTGTGCCTAATCCATATCTAAACATATAAAGTTGCAGTAAAAATATGCTATAAAAGATTGAAATGGCCGGACGTGGTGGCTCATGCCTATAATCCCAGCACTTTGGGAGGCAGAGGCAGGCGGATCACCTGAGGTCAGGAGTTCAAGACCAGCCTGGCCACATAGAGAAACTCTGTCTCTACTAAAAATACAAAAATAGCCGGGTGTGATGGTGGGCACCTGTAATCCCAGCTACTTGGGAGGCTGAGGCAGAAGAATCACTTGAACTGGGAGGCAGAGGTTGCAGTGAGCCAAGATCACGCCATTGCACTCCAGCCTGAACGCCAAGAGTGAAACTCTGTCTCAAAAAAAAAATAAAAAAAACAAAATAAAAAGGAGATTAAAATGGTACACCTCCATAGGGCACTTTCCATACATAGAAAGTTGCTCTGGGTGAGTCACTGAGTGAGTGGTGAATGTAAAAGCCTGAGACATGCCTGTACATTATTGTGTACTTTATAAACTGTGTACTTTATAAACACTGTACCCTTAGGCTACACACTAAATTTATTTTTAAAATAAAGTAATTTTGCCATGGCATTAGGACAGCTATGATGCCACTAGCTAATAGGAATTTTTCAGTTCTGTTATAATCTTATGGGACCATTGTTGTATGTGCAGTCCATCACTGACCAAATGTCATTATGTGGTGCATGACTTTAACTATATTACAAATGTGTGATACAACTTCACTGAAGGTGTCGGGGGAAAGAAATGCTGATGTGAAGTAACTTTGGAAATGCTGGAAACTATAAAACTAAAGATAAAAGGAACTATATATAAGCACTGTGTTCTAGTTGATAAAGTTGCTAGCCATGGAGGTACAGGTCTACTATTCTGAAACCATTCTACATGCATACTGGGATTGGGCAAATAGGTAAATGGTTGGTGGATGATGGTAACCAAGTCACTTTTGGAGTAGGTTACAGACAAGCAAGAAAGGCTGAAAGGAGCCACGTGGTACTGAATTAGACTTGAGGACATCAGTATGAACTCATGATTAGCTTAATATAGACACTGGTAAGCAGATATAGAAGTAAATATAATTTGTGTATATGCAAGGGTTACTATACATACATATATTTACACATACATGTAGGTATATACTTCCTAATCGTGTTCACTGGGAGGGTCTAGAGACAATGATACCCAGCATCAAGGAACACACCTAGCCTAGGTCTTAGTTTCTTTTTTTTTTTTTTTTTTTTTTTTTTTGAGGCAGATTCTTGCTCTGTGCCCCAGGCTGGAGTGCAGTGGCGCGATCTCAGCTCACTGCAAGCTCCGCCTCCCGGGTTCACACCATTCTCCTGCCTCAGCCTCCCCATTAGCTGGGACTACAGGCGCCCGCCACCACGCCCGGCTAATTTTTTGTATTTTTAGTAGAGACAGGGTTTCACCATGTTAACCAGGATGATCTCAATTTCCTGACCTCGTGATTCGCCCGCCTCGGCCTCTTAAAGTGCTGGGATTACAGGCGTGAACCAGTGCGCCCGGCCAGGTCTTGGTTTCTAAATACTATTCCCCAGTTTTAAAAAACCTAGAAATGGATGATTCTACAGCTGGGGTAGTGAATATACAGGATGAACCAGAAGTATCTTGTAGAGCCAGAAAGTAAGGAAGTGCTTACAAAGCAAACCAGCAGGTGTATATCAAATAGAACATAGTAGCCATCAGAAAGAGCTCTTAATGACCAAAGCTGACAATTTGAGCAGAAAATAAAAACATAGTATTGGATTATAACCCAAAGTACAAAATAAATACCCATAATACCCATAATCAGCCGGGCGCAGTGGCTCACACCTGTAATCCCAGCACTTTGGGAGGCCGAGGCAGGCAGATCATGAGGTCAGGAGATCGAGACCATCCTGGCTAACACAGCGAAAACCCGTCTCTACTAAAAATACAAAAAATCAGCCAAGCGTGGTGGCGGGCACCTGTAGTCCCAGCTACTCGGGAGGCTGAGGCAGGAGAATCGCTTGAACTCAGGAGGTGGAGCTTGCAGTGAACCGAGATTGTGCCACTGCACTCCAACCTGGGCAACAGAGTGAGACTCCGTCTCAGTAAATAAATACCCACAATCCACACTGATATTAATAAATGATGGAATTAATAAATTATTGAGGAGAGGCAAATCTCCCAAACAGAAGAATTCCAAATCATTTCTGTGGATACTTCTCCCTCAAAGAAGTAGAGCATAATCTCCACCCTTGGGCATGGGCTCTGCAGGGTGACTTCCTTCCAAAGGGTACATACAGTAAGGAAAGGGTAAAATTATTCACAGTAAAATCATTCACTGTGGAGAAACCTGACAAACACCACGTCAGCCAAGTGGTCAAGGTCAACATCATCAGTGATAAGTCATGTTGATAGTATCAACCCTTGATATGTTTAATTTATGATGAAGTTGATGAAAATGACACTTTAACCTCTGTGGTCTTCCTTCTGAAAACACATAACCCTGGTCTAACCATGAGAAATGCACCTGACAAACCCCAATTGAGGGACATTTTTCAAAATATCTGACCAGAACTTCTCAAAACTGTCAAGATGATCAAGAAAGGAAAGTCTGAGAAGCTGTCACAGCTCAGAGAAGCCTAAGGAAACATGACAGTGAAGTATAACTTGGTATCCTGGATGGGGTCCTGGAACAAAGGAAAAAAAGGATGTTAGGGAAAAACTAATGGAATCCAAATAAAGTATGGGTTTTAGTTAATAATAATATGTCAATGTTGGTTCCTTAGTTGTGACAAACATACCAAAGTAATGTAAGATGTTAACAATGGAGAAAATTGGATGTGGGGTGTATGGGAACTCTGTACTATCCTTGAAACTTTTCTATGAACATGCGTATTCTAAAATTAAAAGTTTATGGTAAAAACGCATTATTATGCCCAAAGAGCTGCTTCTCTCTGGAGTAAAGATTGGAAGGAATGTCAGACGTAAGGGACAGCCCGCTGTGTGCCCCAGTTAGTACTGTAACTAGGATAGAGAGCTTGGGATTAACACTGCCCCCAGAGAGTTAAAGAAACAATGACTAACAGAAATTCTTGGACTTACAGGATATTAGATAAGAAAAGAAACAAAGTTTAAAGTGAAACTATACCCCAAAGAGTAAGAAACCAATGACTAACAGAAAGTCTTGAGTTTGCAGGATGGCAGATAAAAGAAACCATTTGTTGAAATGCTGAAACTCCCTCAGCTTGTGAGATTTCAAAACTGGCTGAAATCAGTTGGAACCAAAATGGCCAACTGGAATTTGCACAGAACAAGCTTGCTGATGTCACAGCCCATGTTTCCACCGTGTGTTTCATACTAACTCCCCCTGAAATTTATACATGCAACTCATGAGGTGGGCATTATCAATAGGTAACTGTGCATGTCCGAGGAGTTTCCAGACCTCCCCTTTCCTTCCACCAATTATCCACTAATCCTGGAATCCACCCCCTAATCCTTTCCTAATAAGATTACTGCCTTGAAACCAGCACAGGGAGACAAATTCGAGCTGGACTCGTCTCTTTGCTGGTTGACCTGCAATAAAAAGCTTTGCTTTTTCGTAGTATTGCCTTCTAGCTCATCAGACACTACCCTTTTTCACTTGGTAATAGGGTTAAGATTCTTTTACCTCCAAATCTTAATTTGGAGATATGATTTCCAGCAGGGCTCTTTTCTTACAAAATTCCACAAAATGCACCCATTTTGCATCTTACTGTGTTGATTAGTGGTGATCCATATTAAATTTCCCCCTCCCCATTGCCTATCCATTAGGCTAAATAACCAAGAGTCTGAATTTTTATAGGGAGAATATTTTTATTATTCCACAGTAAATTGGTGGGCACTGGGGTATATATAGTATTAAAAAAAAAAAGCCCATAATATATACATATGCTCTCTTTAACTCTCTGAGATGGTTGAATTTTTAATAAGTTAGCAAAAGGAGTGAATTGTAGACTAACTTCACTTTAAACTATTTCCTCATGTTAGAATTCTCATTGAATTAAATCCTCGAAAGTTTTAGCACTATTATTTTTATTGCCGTTACTATTACTACTGGTTTGGGGCTGTAGAGGAGGCAGTCTCAGAATCAAAAGTTCAGAAGTTTATATATAAATATATCACCAGGAGAAATCAGAAAATCAGAAAAGAGAAAATTGATAAGATTTGACTACATAAAAATGGAAATGCATTGTTCCCAAAATATCATCAACAAAATTAAAAGGAAAACTGAGAAAAAACTATGACAATGACTGGTAAAAGGAAATTATATATAATTATATATGTTAAGAAAATTAATATATATGGATATGCCTTCCTTTCAAGAAATATTAAGCAAAGGCCATGACATAGCAATTTGTAAAGAAAGAAAAGGAAATTGATGATAAATATTTTTTAAATTTCAATAAAGAAATGCAAATTGGTACTAATAACATACTAATGTTCAATCAAGAAATGCAAATTGTTAATAATGACAACTTTTTTGTCCATCAATTGCACTTTTATACCTTGCTGATAGAACAGCTTTTCGTAAGAACATTTTGGCAATATCTATCAAAAGTCTCTGGAATGTCTGCCAATTGATCTAGGGATTCCATTTTTATAATTTTTCTACGAAGAAAATTAGTATGTGGAAAGACTTCTTCATAAATATGTTTATTACTACATTGTTTATAATAGTAAAAAATCAAAACCAATCTTTACCCATCAACAGAAAATTATGTAAATAAACTACTATTCATCCATTCAAAAGAACACTAATCAGCCATTAAAAATGGTTATATAGGTCAGGGGTTGGCAAACTATAGCCTATTGGCCAGCTGCCCTTTTTTGTAAATAAAGTTTTATTGGGACACAGCCGTGCCCATCCATTTATGTACTGTGTATGGCTTCTATATTTGCTGCTAGTTTGCTATGGCTGCTGTAACAAACCACCACAAACGGGGTTGCTTCAACAACAGAAATGGATTGTCTCACAGTTCTGGAGGCTAGAAATCCAATCGAGGTGTTCTGAGAGCTGTGAGGGAAGGACTTGTTCCAGGCCTCTCTCCTCGGCTTGTAGATGGCCGTCTTCTCCCCATGCCTCTTCACATTGTCTTCTCACTGTGCGTGTCTGCGTCCACATTTCCCCCTCTTTATAAGAATATCAGTCATATTGGATGAGGGGCCCCACTCTACTCTTGTATAACTTCATCTTAACTAGTTATATCTGCAATCACCCTATTTCAAAAAAAAAAGTCACATTCTGAGGTACTGGGGATTAAGACTCTAGCATATGAATTGTGGGGGGACACAATGAACCCATAATAGCTACTTTCGTGTGACTGTTCCATGTGTTCATTCTCAACAGCAGAGTTGAGTGGTTCTGATAGAAGTGAGGTCTGTGGAGTCTGAAATAGTTACCAGCCCCTTACAGAAAAAAGTTGCTGACCCTTGCTGTAGGTGAGCATGTTTTGACATGAAAAATGTTTTGTTATAAAGAACATTTATTTATTTACTTATTTACAGACAGGATCTTGCTATGCTGCCCAGACTGGACTCCAATTCCTGGGCTCGAGCAATCCTCCCGTCTCAGCCTCCTGCACAGCTGAGACTTACAGGCATGTGCTACCCTGCTGGGCCAAAAACTTTTTTTATGATAATATAATATTTTACTTATTCTGTTCATTATTAACTAATATTTGAGAACATTTACAATATTAATGAGACTTAATCTAGGAGAAGTTCAAATTAATTTTTTTTTTCTTTGAGATAGAGTCTCACTCTGTCGCCTAGGCTGGAATGCTGTGGTGTGATCTCGGCTTCAGGTGCACTTCCCGGGTTCAGGTGATTCTCCTGCCTCAGCCTCCCAAGTAGCTGGGACTACAGGTGCATGCCACCACACCTGACTAATTTTTGTATTTTTAGTAGAGACGGGGTTTCACCATGTTGGCCAGGCTGGTCTTGAACTCCTGACCTCAAATGATCCACCCACCTCGGCCTCCCAAAGGGCTGGGATTACAGGTGTGAACCACCACGCCTGGCTTAAATTTATTTTTCTTTACGTCTCGATAACCATCTAAATAAGAGAGAGAGTCTTATTTAGAGATAGACCAAAATAATTAGGGTCAAACTTATGATTTCAAAAACATAAATAAGTGGTTGGTGTTAGTGTGTCTACATATAATTCAGTTTTTACTGTAAGGTTCTTTGGAGGCCAGATGCGGTGGTTCACGCTTGTAGTCCCCACACTTTGGGAGGCCAAGGAGGGTGGATCACCTGAGGTCAGAGTTTGAGACCAGCCTGGCCAACATGGTGGAACCCTGTCTCTACTAAAAATAAAAAAATTAACAGAGTGTGGTGGCAGGTGCCTGTAATCCCAGCTACTCAGGAGGCTGAGGCAGGAGATTCACTTGAACCCAGGAGGCGGAGGTTGCAGTGAGCCGAGATCACACCCCCGCACTCCAGCTGGGTGATACAGTGATACAGTGAGACTCTGTCTCAAAAAGAAAAAAAAAAAAAAAAGTTATTTGGCTGCAAGAAAGAACATTTGGTTTACTTGTTTACTTTGATGATAAGAATATCTCTTAATGCTGGGATGGCCTCTTCCTGGCATTTCTTCCGTTGTAGATTTTTTAGTGCAGTAATCAGTGATTGCATGAATGGAGTTGAGTGGAGAAGGACTCATCACGTTAATTCCAAACACGAGTGCCTGGCCAATGACTAAAATAAGTAATAACGAGGGGGACACATAACACAACTGCCCAATGTTTTTGACGCCAATAGGTTAAGCCTAAGGAGTTTTGCCAAAATTCAGGAATAAAATCTCGTAATAAAATAAGCACTGAGTTCTCTGCACAAGCATAGACCAAGAGACTCAAGGTTCAAGGCAGGAAAAATTGAGGAAAGGCCCAACGCCCTGAGGTGCCCTCCCCATTCCCTGCCCTATCTGCGTACAGGCGCCCAGTGACCTTCACTGGAGGAAACATGGAAATATATTCTTAAGTGAAAACGATTACAAAATAGTATCTTTTTTGGAAAATTATCTCATCTGAAAATATCGGCCAAGTGCAGTGGCTCACACAGGTAATCTAAGCACTCTGGGAGGCCAAGGCAGGAGGACTGCTTGAACCCAGAGTTTGAGACCAGCCTGGGGAACATAGTGAGACCCTGTATCTATAAAATTCTTTTAAAACAACAACAACAACAAAACAGGCTGGGTGCTGTGGCTCACGCCTGCAATCCCAGCGCTTTGGGAAGCTGAGGCTGTCAGATCTCTTGAGGTCAGGAGTTCGAGACCAGCCTGGTCAACATGGTGAAACCCCATCTCTACTAAAAATACAAAAATTAGCCTGGAATGGTGGCACGTGCCTGTAATCCCAGCTATTCGGGAGGCAGAGGTGAGAGAATCGCTTGAACCCAGGAGGCGGAGGTTGCAATTGTGCCATTGCTCTCCAGTCTGGAGTGACAGAGGGAGACTCCGTCGCAAAACAAACAAACAAAAAACAATTAGCTGGACATGGTGGTCCTCGCCTATAGTCCCAGGCACTTGGGAGGCTGAGGCAGGAAGATTGCTGGAGCCCAGGCGTTTGAGGCTGCAGTGACTAATGATGGCACCACTGCACTCCAGCCTGGGTGACACAGTGAGACCCTAACTCTTAAAAAAAAAAAGAGAAAATATCTACATGTGAATAGACAAAAGACCAAGAATGTACATCACACTATTATAGCAATGATTCCTGAGGTTTGAAGCACTATGAGTAATTTTTATTCTCTTGTTACTTACTTGTTTTCTAATTTTTATATTATGAACACATATTATTTTTGTAATTATAAACCAAAAATGTATGCCAGCAAAAGATATAACAAATTCATACATAGGCCGGGCACAGTGGCTCGGGCCTGTAATCCCAGCACTTTGGGAGGCTGAGGTGGGCAGATCACCTGAAGTCTGGAGTTCAAGACCAACCTGGCCAATGTGGTGAAACCCCGTCTCTACTGAAAATACAAAAATTGGCCTGGTGTAGTGGTGGGCGCCTGTTATCCTGGCTACTGGGGAGGTTGAGGCAGGAGAATCGCTTGAACCCAGGAGGCGGAGGTTGCAGTGAGCCAAGATTGCACTGTTGCACTCCAGCCTGGGCGACACGAGCAAAACTCCATCTCAAAAAAAAAAAAAGAAAAAAATTGTGCACAATATTGTCCCTATAAGGGTGTGGTAGAAATGGTTTTACATGCAGTGTTTATTCCAACTTCCTTCTGATATGCCTCCCTGCGCTGCAGAGGCTGGGAACAAAGAGTCATGTTTCCTTGACTCCCTTGCAGCTCAGTCACTGGGTATGAATTAGCGTCTACCAGGAGATGAACCTTCTTGAGAAGGAGGCCACAGTATCAGCTCTGCCTCTGTCTGAGCAGGGGCTCAGTGAGGGTTGCAACAGATCACCAGAACTCATCTCCAGCTCTGAGCTCAGAGGGAGTCCGGGCTGGAGCATACTCACCCCGGGATGGTGACTGTAGCAGAAGGTTATTAAAGCCAACAGTTTGGGTGGTGGCCTTCTAATTCCCTATCTTCCTGATATCCTGGAGGTTGTAGTGATCCTAGCAAGCCTGTTCTGTATCATGGCTCAGTGTTCTGGGAAACATTCCGGGATACCTAGCCTAAACAGGCAGCCTTGCCAGCAGTTTTATAATTGCCCAAATCATCCCAGGCCCAAAATAGCTGGTTGTTTCTGTTTCCTGAGACACAACCTGACTGACATAAGGGCTCATGAGCTATTTGGGGGTGAGCTTGTGCTGAAAGAAAACATACATTTTTATGACAAGTCAGACGGAAGCATTAATATTTCAAGTTGCTTGGAATTCATCTGAATTGCAGAAGGAAGAGTAAAAATATCAGGAACAAGTGCCAAACCTAAAACACACGAAGATCTCCAAGTATAAATGTACCAGGATCATGGATTTCCTCTCTTTTACTAAGACATGCAGGTACAATATCACTTCTACATTTCTCTAGAATGGCTCGTTCTTCCCATGAGCCTTATCTCAGTGGGTTTTGGAGTGAGATGGTGAGGAGCAGGGAAACCGAATTAAGTTTGCCTGTTTGCGGAATCTCGGCTCAGAGAACCCTTTTCCACGGTGTCGCGGTGCAGTCTTTCAGAGTTCTCGGGTTCTCCACGCTGTCTGGATGCCCAGGGCTGTGTGGATAAATGTAGTACCAGGTCTTCTCATCCTGTACTGGTTTCCCATGTGAATTGGCTGGTCTGGCCTGGTCCCCAGCCTGAGATCTCTTGAAGGACTCACTGGTTCCATTTAGGAAAGGGGCATCGTGATGTTACCCATGGCTGGAGTCTGTGATTCCAGTCCTTGCCTCTGGTCACAGATCCTCCTCCTCTGTGGCTTCTTCCCCTAGGCCTCTTTCACCAGTCTCAGAGCACTCCCAGACGCACTCTGGGGTGTACATGGTTGCTAGATCCTTAACCTCCTCCCTGCAGGCTGTGGCCCCTGCCCCAGGTCCACACATCCATTCCCACCCTCTGCTAGTGGTCATGCTGCATGAGGACAGTGCTGTGTTGGATGTGGAATCCACGTGTGCTCGTCCTGGCCTTCCAGGTGGAGCAGGAGGCCGATGCCCCTCTGCTTTCAACTGCAACTCTTTTTTTATCTTTTTTTTTTTTTTGAGACAGTCTTGCTCTGTCACTCAGGCTGGAGTACAGTGGCACCATCTCGGCTCACTGCACCCTCTGCCTCCCAGGTTCAAGCAATTCTCCTGCCTCAGCCTCCTGAGTAGCTGGGATTACAGACACATGTCACCATGTCCAGCTAACTTTTGTATTTTTAGTAGAGACGGGGTTCCACCATGTTGTCCAGGCTGGTCTTGAACTCCTGACCTCAGGTGATCCGCCCGCCTCGGCCTCCCGAAGTGCTGAGATGACAGACATGAGCCACCGCGCCCAGCCGCACATCTGATCAGCATCTGTGCCGGCAATTAACCTGGAGAAAGGAGGTGGGACACAGGCATCTGTCCCCTTGCCTCCGCATCTACTGGGATGTCAGGGGTGATGTTTTCACTCTGCCTCTCAGTGATGGAGTTCCTCTTTGTCCTCATCTACTCCCTTCCAAACAGCAGGGACCCTGTACAAGATAGGGTCCAAGGAAATAAATTAACTTACCAATGAACAAGGGCCAAAGAGGCTGCCCACTTTGTGCTAATAAAATCTGTTCATGATGATTTCTGCAAAGGATGCACACCCTCCCTGCTTCGCCTCCTTTCTCCTAACACTTACCAGGAAAGAAGACACTGAGCAGATAAGTGGCTGGCGTTTATTTTCATACTCTGCTTTAAAATAGGGCACCATGATAAGAGACCCGTCAGCTGTGGAAGCCATTGGCATTGGAGAGGGAAGACAACCTCCTGTCCTTTAAAACATCACATAGAAAGGCCCGAAGTGTCCCGGTGAGAGAGGGGAGAGCTCTCCCTGGCAGTATCTGAGGAAACAGAGTGGAAGCATGAGCTCTTCCTGGAATAGGATTCATGTCATCAAGAACTATGGATCTGCTGGGCCGCGCATGGTGGCTCACGCCTGTAATCCCAGCCATTTGGGAGGCTGAGGCAGGTGGATCATTTGAAGTCAGGAGTTAGACACCAGCCTTGCCAACATGGTGAAACCCTATCCAGACTAAAAAAAAATACAAAAATTAGCCTGGTGTGGTGGTTGCATGCCTGTAATCCCAGCTATTCGAGAGGGTGAGGCAGGAGAATTGCATGAACCCGGGAGGCGGAGGTTGCAGTGAGTCGAGGTTGTGCCACTGCACTCCAATCTGGGTGACAGGGCAAGACTGTCTCAAAGAAAAAAAAAAAAAAGGAACTATGGATTTGCTAAGGCCAATAGTCTCTCTATCCCTTAGTAAAACGTGTTTTGGTATAAAAATCCAGATAATTGAACCATTGCCATTAGATGTTTTGAGGTTTCTATTGACAATGTGGAGGTCTTATCATTTAGACTTCAACCCTTTTATTTTTAGTTTTTAGAGACGGGCCTTGCTCTGTTGCCCAGGCTGGAGTACAATGTAGTGATCACGGCTCACTGCAACCTTGAACTCAGTGGCTCAAGTGAGCCTCCCACCTCAGCTTCCTGAGTAGCTGGGACAGGAGTGCGCCACCATGCCTGGCTAGGTTTTGTATTTTTTGTAGAGATGGGGTCTTGCTATGTTGCCCAAGCTGATCTCGAACTCCTGGGCTCAAGAAATGCTCCCACGGTGGCCTCTCAAAGTACTGAGATTACAGGTGTGAGCCACCACACCTGACCACTTTCGACACTTATATTGTTGGGGTGAAGCTGAAACATATGAGGATTTGTTCAAAGTATATGTAGAGAAGGCAAAATTCCACACTGATTCTTCCTGCCTTGGACTAGATGTGTTGTGCAGAGTGAGGGTGGAAAATGAGCCAGTGGTCCTGAACTAATAAATAAGTCTCCCTGGGGCACAGGTATTTGGCTTCCCATTCCACAGGATGGGGTAGATGTGGCTTATGGAACCAAGATTATTCACAAAGAGGTTGTTCTCCTGCATGTAAAGGCTGGAAGAGCCGTGTACTTGGATGTGTCTGCACGGGAGGGGGCACAGGCTAGGCTGGTGGGCCTGGGAGGTGGGGGAGGTGGGGAAAGAGGCCATCTGGCAGGTGCTGAACATTTGACATCGTGGGACACTTTGCAGAGGAAGCTAACATGGTTTCAAGGAGACACTTAGGAGCTGGTCACAACGGGTGAGTCATAAAGAGAAAGCTGGAGCTGGGGGATGCTGGAGGGAGATGAAAGGAAGGCTGATTCACAGAACCCAGGCTGGACAGCACTTGTTTTCAGAACCCAGGCTGGACGGGACTTGTGGCGAGCAGTCCAGCACAGCCTCACAGTGCAGAGCGTGAGCTGTGGAACCTGCCCTTACCCTAGCTTTGCAACCTTAAGTGAGCCTGATAGCTTCTCATGTGTAAACTGCTCATCATAATGGTTCTGACCTCAGCGGTTTGTTGTGTTATAGGAAATGATGACAGTGAATGCATAGTCCCAGCCTCAGCACAGGGCAGCCACCTTGAAGCTCTCAAATATCACTGTTGTGAATACAGAGAAGGAAAACCAACTGTAACGTGCTACCCAAATATAAGTTTTACTCATATTTTGATGTTAGGATGGATAGCTTGCAAAAAGTTGGAGGGTACGGCCTTTATTATGAGGCATCTATGAAGGATCAGGAATGGATGTAGACAAGGTACTAGTAATGGAAACTGTTAAAGCTGGAGCCCCTGGAAAACCGGAAATGAGGCTGGGCTCTCAGGAAGAAACAAATGAAGGTGATGCTAATGGTAAGTAGGGGAGCAAAGAGGGTTGCCTTAAAGACCTATGCAGTTAGGGAGTGGGCAGCGTGTTGAACCAGGAAGGGGAAAGTTGCGGTTTAAGAACATGCATACAGAAGATACATGTAACTACACGCTGTTTGTCCTTCTGTTGAATGAGTTATTCAGATCAGTACCCCATTCATCAGACTTCATTCGTGGTCTCTAAGAGTGACATCAGTCTTCCTTGGAATATGATGAGAATTTATTTGGTTCTTCTTTTGCTTTTCTATTTGATTTATTTTATGTTATTTGGTGCAGAAAGTTCATTACAAGTCCTGTCCAGCAATGTGCCTCTCCTGGCCCTAGAGTTCTTGGACACAGTCCAGGCCAAAGAGAAGGCCTTTCTCCCCATGGTCAGCCACACGTTCCACATGCCCACAGAAGAGTCTGGTGCTCCACAGGAGGGTGATGACCTACCGAAGTCCTCAGCAAACACCAGCCATCCCAAGCAGGGTGACATCCCCAAGTCCCCAGAAGAAACCATCCAGCCCACGGAGGGTGACATCTGCAAGTCCCCAGAAGAAACCAACCAATCCAAGAAGGATGACCTCCCCAAGTCCTCAGAAGAAGTCATCAAACCCAAAGAGGGTGACATCCCCAAGTCCTCAGCAAAACCTCTCCAGTCCAAGCTGGGCAATATTCCCAAGTCCTCAATGAAGCCCATCCAGTCCAAGGAGGATGACAGCCCCAAGTCCCCAGAAGAAGCCATCCAGCCGAAGGAGGGTGACATCCCCAAGTCCCCAGAAGAAGCCATCCCACCCAAGGCGGGTGACATCCTCAAGTCCCCAGAAGAAGCCATCCAGCCGAAGGAGGACAACAGCCCCAAGTCCCCAGAAGAAAGCATCCAGCCCAAGGAGGGTGACATCCCCAAGTCCCCAGAAGAAGCCATCCCACCCAAGAAGGATGACATCCTCAAATCCCCAGAAGAAGCCGTCCAGCCGAAGGAGGGTGACATCCCCAAGTCCCCAGAAGAAGCCATCCAGCCGAAGGAGGATGACAGCACCAAGTCCGTAGAAGAAACCATCCCACCCAAGGAGAGTGACATCCTAAAGCCTGAAGAAGAAACAACGGAGTTCCTGGAGGGGGACAACGTGAAAGTGATCCTGAGCAAGGAGGACTTTGAGGCATCACTGAAGGAGGCTGGGGAGAGGCTGGTGGCTGTGGACTTCTCGGCCACGTGGTGTGGGCCCTGCAGGACCATCAAACCGTTCTTCCACGCCCTGTCTATGAAGCATGAGGACGTGGTGTTCCTGGAGGTGGACGCTGACGACTGTGAGGAGGTTGTGAGAGACTGCGCCATCATGTGTGTCCCAACCTTTCAGTTTTATAAAAAAGAAGAAAAGGTGGATGAGTTTTGCGGCGCCCTTAAGGAAAAACTTGAAGCAGTCATTGCAGAATTAAAGTAAACATGTATTCTGAAAACACTGCAGACAGTCAGATGTTTATAGCTTTTGAGTTATCTTTTATTATTTACACAAAGCGATCGGGTATAACAAAAGTGTATGTCCAAATGGCACTGCTCGTACATGATAATATTAACTCTACCCTTTTCAAAATACAGTCCAAGCATTAAAGTACATTGTGATTGTGTTTCTGTTGGTGGGAGAGTGTAAAATTAGAAATTCCTTTGGTGAAGATTGCTAAGTCCCACGGTCTCCTATTTTTCAATCTTGATATGTATTTATTTTTCACTTGCCTTTGAAAATTCCACGCATTTAGTGTTTGTAGCAAGACTGAAAATTTAGATAATTTTTCTATAGAGGCAGATGACTGCAAGATGAATGGAAACTTCTTTTCTCATGCTCACGTATCTTTGGGGATTCTGATAAGATACATTTGGAAACAAGGAATTTGAAAGATTCACGTCTTAGTTAATCTCCTTCTTCTGCCGGCAGTGCTATGGAGGCCTTGGGAAATCCAGTGGGTTTTCCAAGACCTGATTTGTTGGTGACAGAAGTGAGATCAAGGCCACTTCCAGATTTCAAGTCCAGGGCTCTACCTACTATAATCTATGCTCACAAAATCGAAGACAAGAGCTCGGAACTTCAGGTTTCTTGGAGGTTGAAGTCCTCCGGATCTTTGCTGCCATTATGACATCAGTGCCCTGATGGCAGAGTTCCTGGTGTGTCTCCGTGGTAACTGGGTTCCTAATACCTAGAACTTCCTCTGACTTTTTTACTTAAATTTGTTCTTATTTTCACTATTGAATAAGCCAGCCTTTAACATGACTGTACCAGCTTAGACATATAGGCCTAGACTTTAATGAATTAACCTAATCACAGTGCTACCAGAGTCTTGTTTGGGCAACTCAGTAAGCCCCAGATGTCTGTGAGCCCAAAGGCCCAGGTGTGAACCATAGATGGAGGCTTAGTCCAGAGTGGGTTTTTAAAAATGAATAAAACCAGCTTCATTAGGTATAATTGTTATACAAAGAACTGCACATATTTAATGGAGGGAGTTGGATGAGTTTGGATGTGTTGCATATGCCCTTGATTACCATCTCCACTATCAAAGTAATTAACACCCTCACTGCCTCCAGAAGTTTCCTTGTGTCACTGTGCTTTATTGTTATTACTATCATGGAAAAAGCACTTAACAGGTGTACTCTCCTAACACATTTTTAAGTGTCCAGCACTGTAGCGTTAACTACATGATGCCGCACAGCAGATCCATGGAACTTACTCATCGCTGTGGCTGAAATTTAACACCCATCGAACAACTAACTCCCCGTTGCCCCTCCCGCACCCTCTGGCAGTCACCATTCTACTTTTTGCTGGTACAGAGTGTTTTTAAAAATTGGAATTCCTTGCCAACATTTCAAACATCAGGATTTAAAAAAAAAAATCTAGACGTCTAGCTTTTCTTGAAAACCTGTAAGATCTGACAATCCAGGCTTGCCTTACCTCAAGAAAACCAATCTAACCTTGGGGTCTGAGTGGCAGCTGCCTCCATCCGATAGGGCGCACTCTCTCCAGTCTCCTGCTGCAGAACCTGGCTGGCTTCTTCACTTAACCAGCTGAGTTGCAATCCCTATTGTAAGTTCAAGACTGGGACTGGGTACGATGGCTCACGCCTGTAATCCCAGCACCTTGGAAGGCTGAGGCCGGTGGATCACCTGAGGTCAGGAGTTCAAGACTAGCCTGGCCAACATGGTGAAACCCCGTCTCTACTAAAAATACAAACATTAGCTGGGTGTGGTGGTGGGTGCCTGTAATCCCAGCTACTCAGGAGGCTGAGGCAGGAGAATCACTTGAACCCAGGAAGTGGAGCTTGCAGTGAGCTGATATCATGCCCCTGCACTCCAGCCTGGGTGATAGAGCCAGACTGGCTCAAAAAAAAAAAAAAAAAAAAAAAAAAGACCGAGAATGCCCCATCTCTTCCCATCCGCACCTATCCTGACTCTCCTTAGTGGTACCTCAGTTACAGGCTTCATTTGCACCCTTAACAATGGCCTAACAACTGCAAACGAAATGAAATATCCTATAAGCTTGACCTTTTTTCCAAAAAAGATTTGGAATTACCTACAGAAGGATTGCTGATAAAGCTAACAAACCAGAAAGAGGAATCAGAGCCGTGAAGGGAGTAACGTGTCAACTCTGTGGGCTCACATCTTGGCTCTGACACAGCAGCAAATTTTGCTCTGAACTCTTGGCAAGTGGGAGAGAAAAGAGAAATTCAATAATACCCAGATGTCATCAGCCAAAATAAGCAGGCTTTGGAATTCGCAGAACAGTCAAAGCTTTTCCTTGACTAAATTCCTGAATGACATTTCTCATCTGCGACCCGAAGTTTGAGACACTGAATGATGGATGAAGTTCTTGACAAGATTTTTTTATAATAGATTCAGAACCGTTTTTCATGTGGATGTTCTTGGTAAGAATCTTACTGAAAGCTGAAGCCATGATGGTAAAGTGCTTTTCGACGAGAGGATTCCGGATTCGAGGTGTGCTGCATGTTCATAGAAATGGGCTTTTAGTGACAGTGCATAGATCTACCTGTTATTTCCCTCTGATACAGAGACATTCTTCTGACTTTTTCAATCAAATTTGTTCTTATTTTCCAAATGAACAAGGTTAGCTTCAACATGACTCTACCAACCTAGACATATAGGCCTAGACTTTAACCAATTAACCCAACCATTGTGCTACCAGAGTCCTGTTTGGATAACTTAGGGAGCCTCCCAACACTTTTAAATTAAATTAAATTAAATTTTGAGACATTTTCTCACTCTGTTGCCCAGGCTGGAGTGCAGTGGCATGATGATAGTTCACTATGGTCTTAGGCTCAAGTGATCCTCCTGCCTCAGCCTCCCAAGTAGCTGAGACTACAGATAAAGCCACCATGCTTGGTTAATTTAAAAATATATGTATTTTTGTAGAGATGGCGTCTTGCCATGTTGCCCAGGCTGGTCTCAGACTCCTAATCTCAAGAGATCCTCCCACCCAGACCTCCCAAAGTGCTGAGATTACAGGCATGAGCCACCGTACCCAGCCTCCCACAACACTTTAGAGTGTGCAGTTTTAAGGACCAGGGACCCTGAAATCTAACACTAGTGACTTATACTAACTGCTTTTTCTGGTACCATAATATTAAAGACATTTCTGTCAAAGGTCCCTTTTTATATTTAGGTTACTAAGTGATGTCATTGACAATGACCTCAAAATATCCTTAAAAATTATTGTGATAGTAGATTCTTAAGATGATTTAATAGAATTCTTAATGTAAGTCAAAGGAGGAGGCAAAACACAGTTCTCTGAAGGCATTCTGTAGGGCCAAGAAAAAGCAACACAAGTGTGTGGCTCTCTGATGATCTAGTTTGATCCAGGGATAAAATCTAGACTAGCAGATAATCAATTTATGTCCCTCAAATTACACATTGTGAGAACCACTTATCTCACAATGTGTACATCACAATGTGACTCACACCTGTAATCCAGCACTTTGGGAAGCCAAGGTGGGTGGATCACCTGAGGTCAGGAGTTTGAGACCAGGCTGGCCAACATGGTGAAACCCCATCTCTACTAAAAATACAAAAAAATTAGCTGGGCATGGTGGCAGGTGCCTGCAATCCCAGCCACTCAGGAGGCTAAGGCAGGAGAATCGCTTGAACCCAGAAGGCGGAGGTTGCAGTGAGCCAAGATCAAGCCACTGCACTCCAGCCTAGGCAACGAGAGCAAAACTCCATCTCAAAATAATAATAATAATAATAATCAACCAAGCAATTGTTTTCATCTCTAATATTTAACGTGAAGGACAAATAAGAAGCAGTTCTAATGAGGAGATCCCAGATAATCCTATGAGCTGTGAACAATGATAATCTAACCGGAGCCTTAAGAATCAATGGAAAATCTATTAGAATTAACAAGAAAACTCAACAAAGTGTCAGTAGTTGGAGTAATATCTAAAAATCAACAGCTTCCGTGTGATTCTGTGGCAAATAATTGGGAATCTGTGAAAAAAAAAGTCTTACAATAGCGACAAAATAAAATGTCTAGCAATAGTCCTAATGAGCAGTAAGGATGATTAAGAGTAAATTAAAACATTTTGAGATGTATACAAGTAGGTTTAAATAGAGTGAGACGGTCCATTTTTCTCATTGGAGAAAAGACTGAAAGATGTTGATGCTTTCCACTTAATTAGTAGACAATGTAATTCCAACCAATATCTCAATGGGATATATGATAGAACTTGATAAGATATTTAAAACTCACTGAGAATAATAAGACAAGAATAGGTAGGAAAAGTCTCAAATGAGAAGTAATGAAGAGATATGTGCCCTATCAGAGAGTTACATGTGTAGTTGGTACATTAATTATAAAACAATGATATTAATGAAGGAAAAAGAGAGCAATGAAACGTAATAGTAAGCAAGAACCACACACTGGCATGTAAGTAGTAATATATGACAAAGGAAACATTTCAATTTGATGCAGAATGAGTGGATTTTTTTTCACAAAATTATATGGGGAAATTTTAATATTTGAGGGGAAAAATCAATTTATATCCCAATCCCACACCAGCCACTGAAATAAATATAAGTTTAATTAAAGGATAAAATACAAAATATGGAGTGATTAAAAAACAGAAGAAAATTTAGTTGAAGTTTTTAAAAATGTTTTCGAGACAGGGTCTCGCTCTGTTCCCCAGGCTGGAGTGCAGAGGTGTGATCACAGCTCACAGCTTGAGTTCCTGGGCTCAGGTGATCCTCCCAACTCAGCCTCCCAGGTAGCTGGCACTACAGGCATGCACCACCATGCCTAGCTAATTTTTAATTTGAAAAATGTTTTGTAGAGACGGGGTCTCACTATTGCCCAGGTTGGTCTTGAACTTCTGGCCTCATGCAATTCTCCCACCATGGCCTCCCAAAGCACTGGGATTACAGGCATGAACCACCGCACCTGGCCAAACATGTATTTGATTCATGGATGGAGAAAGGATTTTCTAGGCACAATTGCAATTAAATAAGTAGATTTGAACATATAAAACAATTCAACTTTTTTTTCTTTTTTTTTTTTTTGAGATAGAGTCTTGCTCTGTTGCTCAAGCTGGAGTCCAATGGCGCGATCTTGGCTCTCTGCAACCTCTGCCTCCTGGTTCAAGTGATCCTTCTGCCTCAGCCTCCCAAGTAGCTGGGATTACAGGCACCCACCATCATGCCCGGCTAATTTTTGTATTTTTTAGTAGAGATGGGATTTCACCATGTCGGTCAGGCAGGTCTCGAACTCCTGACCTCAGGTGATCCACCTGCCTCAGCCTCCCAAAGGGCTGGGATTACAGGCGTGAGCCACCACGCCCGACCCCAATAACTCAATTTTTTAAATAACAAAATATAAACAAAATTAACAGGAAACAGAAAAAGGAAACAACATTTGCCAAATGTACAACATTGGATTTAATATATGTACTATAAAAGTACTCTTACAAATCAGTAAGAAAAATAGAACATTCTCATAAAAATAGGCAAAAGACATAGTTCACATTAGAATAAAAACAAGTTGGTAATAAAAATAAAAATAAAGCTGGGCACAGCAGCAGCTCAGGCCTGTAATCCTAGCACTCTGGGAGGCCGAGGCAGGCGGATCACTTGAAGTCAGGAGTTTGAGGCCAATATGGCGAAACCCCTTCTATACTACAAATACAAAACTCAGTTGGGCGTGGTGGAGCATGGCTATAATCCCAGCTACTCCAGAGGCTGAGGCATGAGAATCACTTGAACCCAGGAGGTGGAGGTTTCAGTGAGCCGAGATCATGCCACTGCACTCCACCCTCGGTGACAGAGTGAGCTCCTGTCTCAAATATAAAAATAAAAATAAAAAAGGTTCACTAACAGGGAATAAATAGGAAAATATAAACAAAAATCAATGAGATTTTGACAGTAGGGATGTAGGGAAACCGTCAGTCACATACTGCCAATGAGAGTTAAGACTGCTACAAGCCCTTCTGGAACACAGCGGTATGTTACGTTCTTACAGGGCAGAAAGGTGCAGAACTTTGCAAACTAGCTTGTGTATTTGTCTGCTCAGGCTGCCATAGCAAAATACCACAGAAAGGATGGTTTAAACACCAGACATTTACTTCTCACAGTTCCAGGGCCTAGAAGTCTGAGATCAAGGTGTTGGCCGTTTTCACTTCTTGTGAGGTGTTATCAGCAGCACAAGATCAGACACAGCCAGGTCTACACAGGCTTGTGTCTTTCCACAAGGTCACTTGATGGATGCTTACTCAATTAGAAAAGCCATGAGCCAGGCATAATGCTGACATGCCTGTAATCTCAGGAACTCGGGAGGCAGAGGTGGAGGATCACTTGAGGCCTGGACAACACAGTGAGATCCTTGTCTCTAAAAGACAATAAAACAGCCAGGCACGGTGGCTCATGCCTGGAATCCCAGCTACTTGGGACGCTGAAGTAGTAAGACCACTTGAGCCCAAGAGTTTGAGGTTGTGATGAGCCACGGTCTTGCCACTGCCCTCCAGCCTGGGTGACAGCACAAGACTCTGCCTCTAATAATAACAACAACAACAACAACAACAATAATAATAATAATAATAAGAAGAAGAAGAATGGTTTCCCATGTGCTGCACCCTGAGAGGAGTCCTCAGTCCAGCCTGTGAGCCCCATCTTAATCACTTATGGGTTGAAATGTGTCCCCCTGAAATTCATATATTGAAGCCTCAACCCCAAGAGGCGGGGCCACACAGTCTGTGCAGTCCAAGTTCCAAGCTAGGCTTGGGTGGGTCCATCTCCGTTGAGATCTCTCCACCAGTATGAATTACGGCCATGCCTTCGTATTTTTTTGGTATATTTATTTTTTATTTGTATTTTTTATTATACTTTAAGTTCTAGGGTACATGTGCACAGCGTGCAAGTTTGTTAAATATGTATACATGTGCCATGTTGGTGTGCTGCACCCATCAACTTGTCATTTACATTAGGTATATCTCGTAATGCTATCCCTCCCCACCTCTCCCCACCATAGGCCCCGATGTGTGATGTTCCCCTTCCTGTGTCCAAGTGATCTCATTGTTCAATTCCCACCTATGAGTGAGAACATGCGGTGTTTGGTTTCCTGTTCTTGCGATAGTTTGCTGAGAGCCTTTGTATTTTTCTGGTGATCCAGAACATAACTATCCGAAGAAATACACACATGTCCACGACAGAATCATTTCTCAGTGACTGAGTTGCCAAGCCCCATAAGGTGCTTCCTCCTGCAGGCGCACCTTCGCAGCTGCCCCCTTGTCCGCAGGCTGCTTCTTTAACCCCACTAGGACTGCTTCATATTGCGGTGTGCAGCGTCCTCACTTCATTCGTCTTCTCTCAACTTGTCCCAGCAGGCCTACCAGGGATAAGAAAATGGACTCATTGCTGAGTCATTTCCAGGCCTCCAGCCCGCTGAATTCTAGTGAGTGGTGCCTCCCAAATGGGAGATGTGGGGGTTACCTGTTACCCTCCTCTCGATGGGCTGGCCAGAGTTCTGAATTTCATTTGCTGTACAGAGCGCCTTCCTCCTTCCTGTCAGTGGCTAGCTCCTCCAAAATCATTGTGAAAAGGCCAGATGCAGTGGCTCACACTTGGCACTTTGGGAGGCCAAGACGGGTGAATCACCCGAGGTCAGGAGTTCCAGACCAGCGTGGCCAACATGGTGAAACCCTGTCTCTACTAAAAATACAAAAATTAGCTGGGCGTGGTGGCACATGCCTGCAATCCCAGCTACTCGGGAGGCTAAGACAGGAGAATCACTTGAACCTGGGAGGCAGAGGTTGCAGTGAGCTGAGATAGCGTCACTGCACTCTAGCCTGGGCAGCAGAGAGAGACTCTGTGTTTAAAAAAAAAAAAAAAAAAAAAAAAAATTTCCACTGAGAAATGAAAACAAGAAAATAAAAAACAGGTCAAAATACTAAAAAGAGAATTATCTCTATTTTATTTCAATTGTACAAAAGGCACAATGTGTTGTCATTGTCTATCTCTGTGTGAGGATTTTTTTTACCTTCATTCTCATTTTGTTTTTTCCTGATTACTTTATATAACAAAAAGAAAAAACAATCAATTGAATACTTTGAAGACTCCAACTGTTTAGATACTGCCAGGGAACACAAACAACTACTAGAAAATACAAAATCTGGGAAGCCTGAGCAATGGGGAATAGGTGAATGGCCTCAGCTCAAGGGTGTTCTGCCAAAGCCTCCGGATGCTGGCCTTATCCAGATGTTCTGTGTTCTAGTTGTGCATTGTGGGCCTTCCAGGCTTCAGATTACAAATGGCCTAAGAACAGACCAAATCGGAAGTTCTTCTGTTTGGAGATGAACTACCTAAGTGATCATGGGTGTTGTGGGATAGATGCAACTGACAAAAGGCTGACTCAAACCTGCTCCAGCAAAAATGGAGAGGGTATTGGATCTTGAAAATGGAAATTCTAAGGAGATCAACTACTTTAGGTAGATAGATTCAGGGATTCAAACAGCATCGGAATACAGCTTTCTACCTCTTAGCTCTGCTGTTTGTCTTGATTTTATCATCAGTTGCTTCTGTGGCTCATACTCACAGATAAAAAGGTGAGGCTGTTTCCTAATAATCGCAACAAAAAAGTCCCAGGAAAGATTCTGATTGGCTGTATCATGTGCCAATCCCTGAACCACTCTGTGTATTTGGAAGAGTTGAAGGACTCTGATTGGTCAGGCTTGGTCACTTGTGCACACTCGAAGCAGGGTCAGCCCCATCAAGCCTTAGGAGCTGAGTGGATTACCATGGAAAGTGGGAGGAAGGAAGAGCTGCCTGCAGTCAGGCATATAGATTGCAAGGGATGGCATTTGAGCACTCAGCATTAGACCAAGAGACCACATTAAGAATATGGAGAATACGGTCAGAATCACCCTTATCCCACTTATAAATCCCCATGAAATACCAAACCCAATAAGAAGAGGTTGTACTTTTATCAAATTCCTTTTAAACCCACCTTCTCATTTCACTTTCATCCTGATTTCACATTCAATCTGATTTCCTTGAATCTGTAACTGTTCAACCTTAAAACTAAATAGTTATCTGTACCTTATTCAAATGACAAATTATCTTATAATAGTAACTTTTGCTAACGTTGGCATATGGGATATAAATCAAAAGAGAACATGAAACCTGGTGAGTGAATGCTTAGAAAGATCCAAAGGATGGCTGGGCGCGGTGGCTCACTCCTGTAATCCCAGCATTGTGGGAGGCTGAGGCGGGCAGATCACGACGTCAGGAGTTTGAGACTAGCTTGGCCAAGAGACTAGCCTGACCAACGTGGTGAAACTCTGTCTCTACTAAAAATACAAAAATTAACCGAGCGTGGTGGCAGGCATCTATAATTTCAGCTACTCAGGAGGTGGAGGCACAAGAATTGCTTGAACCTGGGAGGCCGAGGCTGCAGTGAGCCGAGATCGTGTCATTGCACTCCAGCCTGGGTGACAGAACAAGACTTGGTCTCAAAAAAAGAAGGAAACAAAAAAGAAAAAAAGAAAGAAAGATGCAAAGGATGTAAACAGGGTGAGTCAGTTCTGGGTCTGTTCTTCTAAGTGATGCTTTTGAAAAATGTTTTTCTCTAAATATGAACAATCTGGTTCTTCATAGACTATGCCTTCAGTGTTCAACACTTGTGTCTTTTTGAGACTCAAATGGTATTTCAAATAAATTATATTCAGCAAATACTAGAAAGTTATGGTATGTTGTTACTTAGAATTCTATCATGATTTTTGGCAGATTTTTAAGTTTCCCAGAACTTGTAAGGGAACTGTGAAATGCTACACTCTATGGAGATAAAAGTTAACTAAAAAACAAAGCGAACCAAGAGATAAAAGGAAAAGTTAGGCTGCAAGTTTTGAAATAATAATGGCACTTGAACCATGAGATCCTTTAATACCCACAATGAAAACACACACCCAGCGCAACAATGACAAATACTTGGATGTAGATAGCACGCAGTCAGATAAAACCCAAGGCTGTAGCTTAAAGATTTAAGGAAATAAAAAATTTCAAATTCCAGGATGGAAAAAAGGTAATTTATATGAAAATGAAGAAGTTGATGATAGAAAATGGTACATAGGAAGAAGTTAGGGCCAGTAAGACAGGCAGTACTTGAAAAGAAGAAATGTGGACTGTGAAAACGAAAAGAAAATGTGGTCATTCTATTACATATTGATTTGAAGTGTATATTACTTTTACACACACAAGTTGAGGGCCATCTTTGTTTAGGTCAAGATGGTAGTTTCAAGTAAGAGGGAGATATGGCATGGGAAGGACAGCAAAGAGTAAGGTTGTCCTTGTACCTTACGTTTCTGCGGACCTTAATGCTATTTTCATGAATTCCTGGTTTAGACAACTAAAAGTTCTCTGACCTCTGGAGAGGCAACTTTCTGATGGGTCTTGAGAAAAGGTGGAAAAAAGAAAATGCTGCTTCTCTCTCCCTGCCCTATGAAAGCCACAAAACGTTGGTGTTTAAAAGACAAAGCTAAATGCAACTCTAATGACTCATAGATCAATATCTTTCACTGACCTTAGGAAGATACATGAGGAAGTCACCAGTTAGCTAATGATTCTCAGTTTAGAAAGGGCAGAGGAGGCTAGCCGCCTCCCAGAGAAGGCTTTAAGGAAGACTTCCTTTCAGTCATACCAGCTAACATGGCGAGACTAATATATTGTCGTGCTATCAGAAGCAGCTACATAACTTGAATTTGAGAGCATTCAACCTTAATGGATTTTTTTTTTTTTTTTTTTGCGCGACAGGGTCTTGCTCTATTACCCAGGCTGGAGTGCAGTGGCATGATCATAGCTCACTGCAGCCTCAATCACCTGGGCTCCAGTGAACCTTCCTCCTTGGCCTCTCGAGTAGCTGGGACTATAGGTGCCCACCACCACATATGGCTAATTTTTAAAAATTTTTAGTGGAGATGAGGTCTCACTATGTTGCTCAGGCTGGTCTCAAACCCTTGAGATAAAGTGATCCTCCTGCCTTGGCCTCCCAAAATGCTGGGAATATAAACATCAGCCACCAAACCAGGCTGAATTTTTGTTTGAGACAGCATCTCACTCTGTTGCCCAGGCTGAAGTGCAGTGGCATGGTCATGGCTCATTGCAGCCTCAACCTCCCAGACTCAAGTGATCCTCCTGCCTCAGCCTCTCAAGTAGCTGCGACTACAGGTGCATGCCACTATGCCCGGCTATTTTTTTTTTTTTTTTAAAGATGAGGTCTCACTATGTTGCCCAGGCTAGTCTCGAACTCCTGGGCTCAAGTGATCCTCCACCTTGGTCTCCCAAAGTGCTGGGATTACAGGTGTGAGCCACTTCACCCAGCCCAGTAATGGAGTCTGATGATTCCCACCCTATGTTCATTCCCCTAATTACTTTGATTTCTTACTGTGAGGTTACAATTACTCGTACTTACTTTCAAATAATCTCCATTTGTTTTGGCATTTGAAGGTTTTTAAAAAAGTATTTGTAAGTCCAAATCACAAACCTATTTCATTTTGGATTGCTATTTTTGTATATGTATATGTCAGACATAAACATGCTAAAATAACGTTGGTAGTTATATAAATTGGATACCAGTGGTGATCATTCATCCTCTTCAGGCCCACCTACGGCACTTATTCTTTCCTTATGTGCTTAAAAATAAAAGACCAAGATTTATTATGTGTGGTTCAGATGCTACTCATGTTTATTATTGATACTCAGGTTGAAGACAGAAAGATCAATGCATGTCAGGAGATCGACTGCTACAGCAATGAGCCCTATTTGCAACCCACAGACAAACTGTTTCAAATACAAAGAATATTCAGAGTTCACAGGTGTGCTCTAGGAAAACTGTTTGCAGGTGAATACAAAACTGAAAACGCCTCTATTTTAAATTAAAACTAAGAAATTATCATCTAATTCTTAGGATTCTTCTGTGCTTTATTGACTTGCTTAAATACGAGGTCGTGATAACCCTAGTTTTATCTCCCTGAGTGAAGATTACATTCCTTTTTAACAATTCAAGTGAAACACATCCAAATCTCCCCTCTCCAGGAAGAGCAGTGGTTGAACTGAACAGCAAAATAAATAAATAAATACAAACATACATAAATAAATAAGTAAATAATATTTCTGTGCCTTGGGTTCTTTGTCAGAGATAATTTTAACTAAATCATTAAACTGATATGAAGATTATTAATACCAACTGTAGAAGGTTGAATGGTAGCCCCAAAGACATCAGGATCTAATACTATAAACCTGTAATTGTTACTTCATTTGGAAAAGGGCCGTTGCAGATGTGATTAAGTTAAGGCTCTTGAGATGAGGAGATAATCCTGGATTATCTGGGTGATCCCCAAATGCCATCACAAGTGTCCTTAGACAAGAGATGTAGGAGATTCAACACACACTAAGAAGAAGTCAGGTGAAGATGGAAGCAGTAGCTGGAGCAATGCGGCCACAAATCAAGGCTCCCTGCCAGCAGCTGCCAGAGGCGAAGAACAGTTTCTCCCCTGGAGCTTCCCAAGGGAGCGCAACCCTGTCAACACCTTGATTTTGGACTTCTGGCCTCCAGAGCTGTAAGAAAATACCAGTTGTTTTAAGCCACCCAGTTTGTGATCATTTGTTACAGCAGCCATTGAGAAATGAATGCACCAGTGAATAAAATATTTTTGCAAAAGATGTTTAAATGCAAGATAGCATTAGGGATCAGTGTTAGGATATATTTAAGGGAAATGTGTTCCTGCATATGCAATAAGCATTTCTAGTATGTTTTTTTCTTCTTCTTTTTTTTGAATCAAGACTTCTTTTTTTCTTTTTAAATTATTTTTAATTGACAAATGATAATTGTGAGATACCGGTTCATGCCAGTCAGGATGGTGATTATTAAAAAGTCAAGAAACAATAGATGCTGACGAGGCTGTGGAGAAATAGGAACGCTTTTACACTGTTGGTGGGAATGTAAATTAGTTCAACCATTGTGGAAGACAGTGTAGCGATTCCTCAAGGATCTAGAACCAGAAATACCATTTGGCCCAGCAATCCCATTACTGGGTGTATACCCAAAGGAATATAAATCATTCTACTACAAAGACACACACACACGTATGTTTATTGCAGCAATATTTACAGTAGCAAAGACATAGAACCAACCCAAATGCCCATCAATGGTAGGCTGGATAAAGAAAACGTGGTACATATACACCACGGAATACTATGCAGCCATAAAAAGGAATGAAACTGTGTCCTTTTCAGGGACATGAATGAAGCTGGAAGCCATCATCATCGGCAAGCTAACACAGGAACAGAAAACCAAACACCGCATCTTCTCACTCATAAGTGGGAGTTGAACAATGAGAACACATGGACACAGGGAGGGAAACAACACACAAAGGGCCTGTTGGGGGTGGAGGCGAGGGAAAGGAGAACATCAGGACAAATATCTAATGCACGCAGGGCTTAAAACATAGATGATGGGTAGGTAGGTGCAGCAAACCACCATGGAACATATATACCTATGCAACAAACCAACATGTTCTGTGCATGTATCCCAGAACTTAGAGTTAAAAAAAAAAAAAAAATTTACATTCCCACCAGCAGTGTACAATGGTTCCATTTTTTCCACATCCTCACCAGCATTTGTTATTGCTTGTCTTGTGGCTATAAGTCATTTTAACTGTGGTGAAGAAAAAACAAAAACTATCAAACCTTTTTTTTCTTTTTAAATTATTATTATTATTATTATTATTATTTGAGACAGAGTCTCACTCTTGTTGCCCAGACTGGAGTGCAGTGCATGATCTCTGCTCACTGCAACCTCTGCCTCCCAGGTTCAAGCGATTCTCCTGCCTCAGCTTCTCCAGTAGCTGGGATTACAGGCGTGTAATACCATGCCTAGCTGATTTTTGTATTTTTAGTAGAGACGAGGTTTCCCCATGTTGGCCAGGCTGGTCTTAAACTCCTGACCTCAGGTGATCCACCTGCCTCGGCCTCCCAAAGTGCTGGGATTACAGGCGTGAGCCACCGCACCCCGCGTTTTAATTATTTTTAGTTGACATGATAATTGTGTATATTTATTGGGTACAATGTGATTTTTTGATATATGTATACATTAAAAAAAGATTCAATCAAGCTAATTAACACATGCATCACCTCACCAACTTACCATTTTTTTGTTGGAAGAACATTAAAAATCTATTCTTTTAGCAATTTTGAAATATGCAATACATTATTTGTTAACCGTGGTCACCATGCAGTACAATAGGTCACTAAAATGTATTTTTCTAGTCTGATCAAAACTTTGTACAGTTTGGTCAACATCTTCCCTTTCCCTACCCCTCTCCTTCCTTGCAGCCTGTTTCTACAAGTTCCCTTGCTGAGTTCCCAGACCTAAGCCAGTTTTCACATTCAGAGCTCATGGCTGGAAGAGATGGCCAAGGCCCCATAAGGAAGTAGGCAGCAATGCCATGGCAAAGAAATACCATGATGATTCCCCCAGGACTCTCCCAGAGGGACCTATGGCCATTTACTTGGGTCACTATATGTTGGGGAGGAGGGAATACCCAGACCTTGCAAAGATTGTTGGACACAGGGACTCAGTTGACATGAATACCTCGAGATCTGAAATGTCATCCTGCGTGTGTCCCTTCCCTGTCCCACCTTAGAGTCCTGGCTAAAGTAATATGTTTTATATGTGTACAATCAGCCCCTCGGTTGCCACGCATCTACTTAGTAGTCATTTTCTTGGGCCCTGGCAGCTGAAATAACACCTTTGGGTCCGGGGTGTGTGGGGTAGGAGCTATCACATTAGGGAAGGCTAAGTAGGAGCCTCTAAAGCTGCCCCCACCCCAGGACCAAAATAGTAAATCAAAGCACTATTGCATCACAGGGTTTAATGCCTATTAGAGCCTGAAAGGATACAAGGTGGTGGTCCCTCCTATCACGTCTCCATTTGCTCAGCCAGTCTGACGCTTGCGATGATCTGATCGTAGAATATCACAAGCCTAACCGAGCTGCTGCTCTACTACAGCTGCCAAACAGAGCAGTATTGTTGCTAAAGCAGATTGTTAAAACTTCAGGTACATGCTATGTGGCCACTGATTTGGCAAATGTGCTCTTTTCTATTCTGAAGAGCAACAGTTTGTTTTCCTGTGGAACAGACAAGAGCATTAATTTACTGTCTTGCTTCAGGGCGCTGTGAACTTTTCTACCCTCTGTCATCATATAGTATGAAGAAACCTGGACAGTCTGGACATCCTGTAGGACATTACAGTGATCCATTACATGGGTGACATCCTGCTGATTGGGCGGAACAAACAAGAGGTAGCCAGCATTCGGGAGGACTTGTTAGGACAGGCACCTACCACTTCAGTAAAGTTTTCAGGGGTCCAGTAATCAGAAGTGTGCTGGGATACTTCTTCTAAATTAAAAGATGCATTCTTGCTCTTGCATCTCCTACCACAAAGAAGGAAACACAGTGCTCAGTTGGTCACGTGGACCGAAGCTGTATTCCTAGCACGGAATGTGGCGAGCAAAGACAGATGAGAAAAACTGCAGGGGAAGGAGTGGGAGGGAGGTAGCAATGGGGTCTAAGGTTGATTTAAACCCACTACCAAAAAGAATAGGTCCATCATAAGTCTGAAACTAGTAAAATAGTATCTGAGGAGTTCAGAGCACAGACTACAGACAAGAGAATTAAAAATATGCTTGTTTTAAAGGGCTAGTCTTGGAAACACATAGCTTCTAGGGGAGAAAAAGCAAAGCAAAAGAAAAAAAGATGGGAATTTGTCAACACCAAAAACTGCATACACTCTTACCTTTTGAACTACAAGTCCCATTTCTAGGAATCTACTCTTTGGATATACCTCCAACAATATGAAAATACATATGCACAAGGTTATTCACTGCTAACTACAAAGACGTGTGGTAGGCATGAGACAGGAATATTTTCACCTTGCATTCATCTGCGAAACTGACCAATCTATAAACCAAGCTTGGGCTCTTTCCTCTTCTTCCGTCTGGTTGCACAGAACCCTCCATGAGGCCATAGGTGTGAGCCTGAGGTAGGGAGCTGGGGTAACCACTGTGGGTGATATAGGGTTTGGGCAACTTGCTCATTGATTGTTAATTGCAAGATATTAGAGACAGCCTAAATGCCTATGCACGGGAAAGTGGTTGAATAACATCCCCTGAGTGAAGTACTATGCAGCTGTAAGAACAAGGCAGTGCTCTATGGCCTGTTACAGAGTGAAACTAGCATAACTAGCAAATATCCCATGTCTAGGATGTATTAAGTGGGAAAAAAAAGCACAAAAAGAGCATAATATTCTACCCTTCAATTAAAAACGAGCATTATACAGCTTAGGCAACATGGGGAGACCTGTCTCTGCAAAAAATTTAAAAGTTAGCCTGGCGTGGTGGCACACCCCTGTGGTTCCATCTACTCAGGGGGCCGAGACAGGAGGAATACCTGAGCTCAGGAGGTTGAGGCTGCAGTGAGCTGTGTTCATGTGACTGCACTCCAGCCAGGCAACCTTGTCTCAAAAACAAAAGTGCATTATATAAGAAAATATACATACATCTGCTCATTTGTGCCAAAGAGTAAATTAGGAGCTGAAATTGGTTACCTACAGGTGTCGGGTGATAACAGAGGGGAAGTAACAGTATTGCTGAGAATGGGGTCACAGGAATTGGGAGAGATACTTTGCAAACCATGTTCATACTTAGAACCATGCTAGTTTTCACTCTTAGAGCCACGTTAATGCTTCACAAACTCCCAAAATAAGTGGTTAAAACAATGGGGATGGGACACAATGAAATGCTAAACGTAATAAATGAATTTACTATAATTGTATTACGAATGGATTACATAACCACACTGAAGGGGTGGGAGAGAAAAGCATGAGCCAAAGTTACTTTGGAAAAGAGTATTTTGATTGTATATTGTGAAGGAAAAGGCAAAATGAACTAGACACAAATATTGTACTCCAGTTTCCTATCTGTTTTTCACAGGGGTATGCAAGAATGAGACTCCTTCATATGCATATTATGATTCAGCAGATCAGTAAATTTGTGGAAGGTGATGAGACTCAAACGTTATTAAGAACATCGTAAGGAAGAGAAACTACATTTCCAATTCATTTAGTGGAAGTGGATCATCGTAAAGGTCTTCATCCTCATAGTCTTTACGTTGAGTGGGCTGAGGAGGAAGACAAGGGAGGAGTTGGTCTTGCTGACTCAGGGGCGGCAGAGGTGGGAGAAAATTCCCGTATAAATGGACCCACACAGTTCAAACCCGTGTTGTTCGAGAATTAACTGTCATTCAAAATAAAAATTAGAAAACCATAAATGTATGTTGAGCAGCTTCTGTGTCTCAGGCCCTGTTGCAGATGCTACAGATATGCCAGTGAACAGCATGAGGCATGAGGCCCCTACTCTCATGGGGTTTACATTAAGTCATAAGTCTCATGCTAATCACTCACCATTTGTAATAAAGACAATGAGAATATTACCCTGTACAGATGGAATTATTCTGACTGAAGGTTTACATACTTTATAGTGACACTTGGCTTCTGTCTTAATGATGTCACAAAAGAAAATGTAGAATCAGGGACCAGACATTGTTTACCACACTGCTGAACAGCTCTGGAATTTATATACTCATTTCCAAAAGTACGTAGTTACTAAGTCTTCTTGGTGGGCACAATCTAATTTCAGCTTAATGCATTTTTTCTGAACTTGAACCATGCTGATAAGATTGATGTGTGATAAGCCACACCTGATAATTGCCCTTTATATGTAAGTCTAGAAACTTCAAGAATGATCCATACACATTTAATTAAATCTATGACTTGTATCTGAATTGTGATTTCATTTCCATTATTTAGCTTTACAATTCTTCAAAATCCACAATTCTATTGATCTTTGACCAGATTAAAAATAGGAACAATGAGAGTTGCCATGGCCATGGGCTCAGTTCGTTTGTCCCAGCTGTGTATGATCACCTTCCCCTGCGGGGAAACTGGGCGAGGGGTGAGCCTGGTGGTTCAGTCCTCTGGAGACCTGATGTGTGTTGGGCTTTTTCTTTTTGCCAGCACGCTCTGGCATTGGCAAACAAATCATTTAGAGGGAGCTGAGAAGAGATAAACGGAATCTGAGGAAAGTAGACGATGTGTGAGTTTTCCAAGGGTTCAAGAATGTTTATCACAGCTGTCAGGGCAATACTATGTTGTGAGCCACTAAGGTGGATACTTTAAGTCTTCAGGGTTTTCTCATTCCAAAAAAGAGCCTAGCTGCAAAGGAGTGGCTTCTGTAACACAGTAAGGCAACCCTGGAGGAAGTCGGAATGGGGATAACTGAGCCATCCATGTCATTAACCATGGCCTCCTTTCCTACCCACCTCTCTGGCCACTTTTCTTCCACCCAAGCTAACTCATTCTACTTAATGAGATATTTGAAAGCTGCAGTTTCCCAAGAAGCAGTACGAGGCTCTGGTCATTTCTCTGTCTGTATTAGGTGACCTCCTACATGCCCGTGACCATTCATGTTCAAGACTTGGAGGTTCAGTTTTCAGCGCAGAGCTGCTGCTCCTGAGTTCCCACCAGAACATTCTATTGCTTTTTTTTTTTTTTTATGGAGTCTTGCTCTGTCACCAGGCTGGAGTGCAGTGGTGTGATCTCGGCTCACTGCAACCTCCGACTCCCTGGTTCAAGTGATTCTCCTGCCTCAGCCTCCTGAGTAGCTGGGATTACAGGCACGTGCCACCACGCCCAGCTAATTTTTGTATTTTTAGTAGAGACAGGGTTTCACCATGTTGGCCAGGATGGTCTTGATTTCCTGACGTCGTGATCCACCTGCCACAGCCTCCCAAAGTGCTGGGATTACAGGCGTGATCCACCGCGCCCAGCCAAGAACATTCTATTGCTTATTTGACGTTTCCTCATGAATATCTCAAAGGCATCTTACATCAAACTGGCTTAGTGATCTTTCCTTCCCTGCACCCCAACATCAGAATCTGGTCCTCTGTCTCTGTGACTGGTACCATCATTCATTCACCTGCACACACCAGAAGAAGGGGAGTGATTTCTCAGTCTCTCACTTTCTCTTACTACCCCTGTATCTAATCAATAGCTGCTTGGTTATTGATTCTACCACCTAAAAATCTCTCAAATCTGTTCGTATTTTCTCCATCTCCACTGTGTCTACCTTAGCCCAAACTACCATTCTCTGCAATACCATCCTCTGTAACACCATCTTCTGTCTTCTGAATTACAGCACTAATCTAAACAGTTCTCCCCATTTTCCCTCCTACTCCCTCTAATCCAATCACCACATTGTAGTCAAGAGAACTTTTAAGAATTGCTCATAACGACTCTATTGTTTAAACCCTTTGATGGTTTCCTATTTTCTTATGATAAAGTCTCAAATACTTAATATGGCCTAAAACAATCTGCATAATCTGGTTTTTCAGCCTCATCTCCTGCTACTCACTACCCACTTTATTCATCGTGACACACCAGCCTTTCTTCTACAATTTGCAATAAGCCACGCTCATGTCAACCTGGCCTTTGCATATGCTGTTCCCCTTTCCTGGATATCCAGATATCCTTCAGGAAATACTTCTTATTACTCCCTGAAGGAGATAATCTTCAAACCGTCAACTCAGTTCCCACAGGTAACTCTCCCAGTACCCTAGACCTCTCATTCCTAGTGTTTACCACAATTCAAATACAATAATTGTATAGTTATTTCACATTTGTCTCTCACTCTTGAATGTAATCCTATAAGGGTAGGAACGATGTCTATCCGTTCATGACTAATCACCAGTACCTGCCACAGTGCTGGGCACACAGCAGCAATTTAACATTTAATATTAATAAGGTAACAGTGCTGGAATCAGGCACTGTTATAAACTCTTCATGTGTAGGACCTCATTGAATCCTGGTAACAAACCTAGAATGTAGGTATTCTTCTTCTCATTTTACAGATGTAAAACAGGCACAGAGAGGTGAAGTAAGCTGCAAATATCACACAGTGGAAAATGGAACTTGAACCTAGCAGTCTAGATTCAAAGCCTGTACTTTTACTTTACTGCCTCAATATTTATTGAAAGCATGCCTGTTTAAATGTTCACTGAAGTGAATTACTCAGAGAATTGCTCATAAACAAATTCATAATTATAGAGCACCTCTACTGTAAAGTTTAACATGTTTAACTACGGAGAAGGAGAGGGGTATAAGTACTTTGATACCATCCATACTGGAAACTTAAAATCTTTGCCAAGCCCATAAGAGATAACCTGTCCAAAGGTGAATACTACTAGATTCAAATAGGTTGAAATAATATTCAAGGCCTTTGTACTTCTTAGGCTCATGAAAATTTGGTTGCTTGATATGCTTGAGTATATATATATATACACACACACACATATACACACATATATATACACACACACATATATATATTTGCTAATACTTTAAGGCCTTTCTGTGCTGCATTAACCAATCTAAAAAGAGCAAACAAAATGAACATAGGTACCATGGTTCATTATTCCTAGCTTAAATGTTAAACAATGGATAAGTCAATTACATTTTAAATTGTTGCCTTGACCACTGTGGGTTGTCATTTTATTGTGGCTTTGGGAAGAGCAAAAATGCACAGAATAGAACATTGGGCAACTTCCCCTGCCCACAGTTGAGCTCTATTACTAAGATGAGATGCTGTCATCTGTGTTTTCATTTCCATATTTAACAACAAAAGTGGCACTTGCCAACTGTTATAAAGTTGTTCTGAGTAGGGCGTGATGATGTTTGTAAAGTTTGTAGTGCTGGAAGAAAGGTACTAATAAACATCAAAGCACAAACCACTTAAATAGTGCACTATTTGATGTGAAGCAGATGATTCAAAATGACTCAGTGATGATTAATCTAATGCTCTAAAATACAAATAGGGGATTCATCCCAAGATGTTTCACATATTCTTAGAATATCAGAATTTTAAATTCTTACATATTTTAAGACTACACCTACAGGATTTTGAAGCAATATTGAGAACTGAACAAACAGTTGATTCCAATGATAGATGACTCAAATGGGCAGAGATTTCTTAATACAGACTGGGAAACTAGAATACATCCAATTCAGGCTTCCCATTAAATCTATAGTGAATGGGTGATCACTCATCCTCCTGTAGGGGAGTTACTGGGAATGTCCTTCGCATGCTATTCTGCTGGTTGACTGTTTGCACATGGTGGATTCCCAAAAGCTTTCTGGTAAGAGAAGTGTCCCTCCAGCTATGAAGGGACCAGATCAGCCTAGGCTAGCTGGCCCATGGAGGAGAGTTCTTAGGCTGGCAAAAAACTGGAGTTTGTGAGGGCCTTTAGGGTTGTCAATTCACAACTAAACCTATATGGGACACTATTCTTTGGACTGATTGTCAATTTTAGCTATTTTTTTCTTTCTTAAACAAAAACAAAAACACTTGAACCGCATTTTAATAAACATACAATTTTTTTGTATTCTACCTTAATGACAATCGACATTTCAAAATAAATTTTGTGAATAGAAAGAAATCACAGTAAAGATAAATTTAGAATATGCTTCAAACTACTTAAGCACTGTATCCTCCTGCGTCTGGAGTTGATTTCTTCCAGTGGGTTCCTGGTCTCGCTGACTTCAAAAATGAAGCCCTGGACCTTCGTGGTGAATGTTAGAGCTCTTAAAGATGGCACAAACCCAGGTCAGGCATGGAGGCTCATGCCTGTAATCCCAACACTTTGGGAGGCCCAGGCAGGTGGATCATGAGGTCAAGAGATAGAGACCATCCTGGTTAACACGGTGAAACCCCTTCTCTACTAAAAATATAAAAAAATTAGCCAGGTGTGGTGGCGGGCCCCTGTAGTCCCAGCTACTTGGGAGGCTTTGGCAGGAGAATAGCGTGAACCTGGGAGGTGGAGCTTGCAGCGAGCTGAGATTGCGCCACTGCACTCTAGCCTGGGCGACAGAGCGAGACTCCATCTCAAAAAAAAAAAAAAAAGATGGCACAAACCCAAAGAGTGAGCAGCAGCAAAATTTATTGTGAAGAGCAAAAGAACAAAGCTTCCACAACTTAGAAAGGAACCCAAGCACGCGGCCCCTGCAGGCTGGGGTGGACAGTTTTTATTCCCTTATTTGTCCCCGCCCATGTCCTGCTGATTGGTCCACTTTACAGAGTGCTGATTGGTCCATTTTACAAACCTATAGCTAGCTACAGACCACTGATTGGTGCATTTTACAAAACTCTAGCTAGCTACAGAATGCTGATTGGTGCATTTCACAATCCTCTTGTAAGACAGAAAAGTTCTCTAAGTCCCCACCGGACCCAGAAGTATGGCTGGCTTCACCTCTCACTCCAAGGAACCACATGGCTGAAGACACATTCCTCCTGGGTGGCACGATCTTCTGTGAATGCCAGGCTAGCGATTCAAGCAGGATGTTCCTGGATGGACTCTGATACGTGGATCCCACATGAAAACTTGGACTTGGTGCCTACATCTAGACTGCTGTTTCGTCTCATTTATTTTCTAGACAAACTGTGCTGCTCCACAGCATTAGCATCAATATGTCTTTTGTTTCGTGGAGCTTCCTAGGGATTTCAATTTAAACCGTATCATAAAATACAATAAAGGTTTATTTACAGCACATTGGTTTCATTTGACGTTCCTGTACCAGACTACCGTGGCAATCGGCTAAAGTTTTGTCAACAAGTTTGCTGCTGGGATTTTTTCTTATTTGGTTCAGTTTACTACCGCCTATCATAAGTGATGCAGATGGGTTTCGTTTCTAACATGTGAACGTGACAACTGTTTGGTTTGGATCCATCATTAATTAATCAAAACTGAAGAAGGTTATTGGGTTCGATGGTGTAGATTTTATTTCTAGCTTCTGTGTGCTTTGTCATATTTCCCCTTGCTTCCTAGACGAGGTGTGTTTCCTTATCTGATTTTGCATCACTGGAGACAACTCAGGAACCAGGAGAGGCTGGATTGGATACCACAAGGAATGCAGCCCTGCCAACAGAGGGACGGATAGAATTAGAGCAAACGGACACATCCCCCCAGCCTGTTCTCCACAGGGCAGATTTTATTAGTATATTTCTAACATAGGGGCCTCGTTTCAGTCTTCAAAAGTTTTTTTTCTAGCGCAAACTAGACGCGCTCTGAGCCAAAATTAGCGTCCGCGAACCCCACCCCATTCGCCTCCAACGGACCTAGCTCTCCTTTCCGCCCACAAACAGCCGTTACTACAGTTCCCAGCAAGCACCGCGCAGGGCCGTAAAGGGCCAGGCCCTGGGCGAATGCCCCGCCCCGCAGGAGGCATGCCGGGAGTTGTAGTGAGTGGGCGCTTCCCCACTGCTTCTTGTCCCTTCCACTGGGCATTCCCACTTGGAAGACTGTTAAGCGCTGCCAGAGCAGTTTCTCTAGTTCCGTACTCGCAGCTCAAGGTGACAGAGGACTGCGCCGCCAGCCCTGCGCTGCGCATCGCGTCGGCCCCGCGGACCTTCGCCCCGCCTCCCTCCACACCCGTTCCCTTGACAGCTGGGCTGCGCACGGGGCCGCGGCAAGCCGCGAGCGCGCAGGCGCAGCAGCCCCGCGCCGCGCTAGGCCGGCCTGGAGGGCGGGACGAGCGCTAGTGGCTCCTGGCCGCCGGGGCGCGCACGTAGGCACGCAGAGGCCGTCACGTGGGGCGCCGAGGATCGCAGTGCGCGTGGCCGTGGCGGCTGGTGTGGGGTTGAGTCAGTTGTGAGACCCGGAGCTGGTGACCCAGCGGGTGGCCCACCGAACCGGCGACACAGCGACAGGCGTCAGGGCTCGGGAGCTGCGAGCCTGGCCTCGTCCTAGAGCTCGGCCGAGCCGTCGCCGCCGTCGACCCCCGCCCCCAGTCAGCAAACCGCCGCCGCGGGCGCGCCCCCGCTCTGCGCTGTCTCTCCGATGGCGTCCGCCTCAGGGGCCATGGCGAAGCACGAGCAGATCCTGGTCCTCGACCCGCCCACAGACCTCAAATTCAAAGGTAGGCAGGACGGGGACACCCCAGGGCTGGCTGGGGCGCGCGGAGGGCTGGCGGGCGGCGGGGGGCGCGGAGGACAACTCGGCCGCCCCGGCCAGAGGGAGCGCCCCCTCCCCCACGCCTGCCCTCTCCCGGCTGCTGCCTCGCCGCCGCCTCGGCCGGCCTGCCCCTTGCTCCGGCCCGCTTCATCCCCTCCCGCCCGCCCGCGCTGCGGTGCGCGCGCCGGCCGGGGCGAGGCGGACGGGAGCCGGGCCCTGGCGCGGCCGCCGCGGCCGCCATCTTGCGGTCCCGCGGGGGCGCCTCCTGGGTGTCCGGTCCCGCCCGAGCCGCCGTCCGCCCGGGCCCGCGTCCCTGGTCCCCGAGGCCGACGGCGTGCTCCGGCGGGGCGTGGGCGGGTGGGCATCGGCGGGCGTGCGCTCTGGGCTGCGGCGGGGAGTGGGCTCTGGAGGTGGCGCAAGCTGCGTCCGTCGCCCGCTCCCGGCTGTCAGCGGCGCGGGGAGGTCGGGGCGCGGCGCGGGACCCCTCGGGAGTGAGACCGCCCCTCGGCCCCTGCCCCGGCCCGGGGAGAGCTGGGAGCAGCCGGCCCTCGGGCTCCGCGGAGCGCGTCGTTTCTCACCTTTCCGCCCGGCTTAGAACTCGGCCGTCAGGTGTAGGGCGCGCCGGGGAGGCGGAGAAGCCCTGGAGGTGCCTGGCGAGGGCTGCCCGGTGCTGTTGGCACGGACCCAGGCGCGTGCGGGCAGCAGCGATGCGTCAGCTGCGAGCGGAGAGTTGTAGGTTCATAGTAAGCGGGGCTTCCTGCCTTCCACGACATTTCAGTGTGCCACCCGCGTGCTTTTCTTTAGCCCTTCAGTTGCGCTCCTCTGCTGAGAAACCTTCAGTGCGTGTCACTTTTGCTTTTGCGTTTGCGGTTGCGGTTGCCGACAGATCCTGAGAGGTCTGATAAGGTGTGACCCAGCTCTGGAACTTTGTAGGTTTTTATTTTGTAGCACTGCCTGTGGTAAGTTTTTAGTCTGACTTGGAGATCCTGGAAGAATCCCAGGGGCTGTTTGGTCCCTTTCCTTAGTCGATATGTATTGTACTTTAGGAAAGAGAGTAAAACTGTACAGATTTTTTTTTTTTCTTCTGTATACTTAAGGAATACTGAGAGTGTGAACATCTGATAGAAAGTAGGTTTCTTCCTATCTTCAGTTAAGTGTAAAGTGAGGCCCGTTTTGGAAGTCTATGTCTTGTATTTCAGTTGTTGAATGAGAACAATTTTTGTGAGGTGTATAGCCATTCTAGTGCTAAAAGAAAAAGTTAAATCTTTTATTGTTGTGTAAGGTTGAGTCCAAGAGAAGACCAACTACATTATTTCCATAGGAAAAACTTCAGTTTTAGGAATTTAAAATATATTCTGGAATTATGAGATTAATATTGCGTAACTACATTGCAAGCTTTTTAGTGCATTTACAAATTTCTTTGAATAGAAGTAAGTGTAAGCGAGCTACTTGTTGGGTAAGGATTTGGTTTTAAGACAAGGTGCAGTGAATGTATTTTACTGCAAGTTTATGTAAGTTGTGTGATTTTTTTTACGTAGTTTTAGCTGGGGGGAAACCTTTGAGGAATTATGAAAAGTCCTAACTCAGCCATTATCTCGAGATAATTTAAGCCTGTATGATGTGTTTTTTAATATTTCGTTTTTATCTTTTGATTGGCCGTGTTTACAGTGAACATTTCCTCTACTGGATAACTGTGTAAGTTGCCATTAGGGACTTACAAGTATGTGTAAGTTGCCATTAGGACAGTTTTAGGCCAGGAAATGTCCACAGTTTGAAGTTTTTTCTCCTTAGGGAAGTTGTTATGTTGCTATAGTAAGAGACTAATAATAGTGGAGAAGCAGGTTTAAAAAAACAAGCCAAAACCCTACACAGTGACTTACTCATATATTTCCTTTTTTGGGGGTATTGGAGAATTACAGCTATGATTATAGAACAGGTTGTTCTTGTGTTGCCAGTAAAAATGATAAGACTAGCCAGGGAAACAGAAAAGGTGTATAGATGGTATAACAGAGACTCAACCCTGTCTGAGGAAAGAAGCCTTCTCTACGTGCCCCATTCCTCCCTTAGGAAGTTTTTAAGGAAAAGGCTCGTTTTTAATTTCAGGGGAGGTTTAGGCCAAGAGAGTGGTTGAGTAAACACACTGCTGTGAGAGAATGCCTGGTACTCAAATGCCCAATAGTTTGTTGTGTGTTTCAGTTTAAAGACGGAGATAATGGGGGGGATTGGGAGGTGACATTTGGTGTCTGGTTCCTTAATATTATTTTTTTAGTCAAAGGTAAATTGTTTGCTTGATGGAAACCTTTGTGTATTTAAGTGCACAGCTCAACACTGAGGAGACTCATTTAGAATCTACAGTCTACTTGTGCTTAGTTTGTGATAGAAAAAAATCGTTTAACTGACTTATCCTAAATCATTCAAAACTTTCTTTTTAAGTGAAGGACTTTAAAAAGACAGTTTTGCAGAATTCCTTGTCATCTTCTGGTAGGTTTATTTTAGTTATTTTGATTCTGAGTTTGAGATGGTTTCTCCAGAAGTGACTCAGGTAATCATTCTGAGAGTGGATGGTTTTTCTTTTATACACCCAACACAACCATCTTGAAGATGAATTAACAGCATTTTGCAGAATTTTGCAAAAGCAGATACCAACTAGTTCAGTACTACATTTTTCTGTATACCTAGTATTAAAAAAAAAGTTTTATATAATCATTAACATACAAAAGTGCATTTATGATGATGTAATAAATTCTGAAGTAGATCTCTTGTGTTGATAAAGAAAAAGAAGTAGACACCGCTTTACTTCAAATTCTGTTTAAACCTTGGAAGTAATTTTACCTGGATTTCAGATTTGAAAGTTGGTATTTTATGTGAAAGATTTTTTTTGTCTTTAAAATTTTTTACATGATAAAATTCCGTTTGTAAGTATTACACATTTTATTTTTCTAACTAGTAGCAGTTTTTTTGTTTTTTATTTTTTGAGATGGAGTCTTGCTCTGTTGCAGTGGCTTGATCTGGGCTCACTACAGCCTCTGCCTCCCGTTTCAAGCATTTCTCCTGCCTCAGCCTCCAGAGTAGCCGGAACTACAGGCATGCACTACCATGCCCAGCTAATTTTGAATTTTTTTTAGAGACGGAGTTTTGCCAGGCTGTCCTCGAACTCCTGACCTCAGGTGATCCAACTGCCTCGGCCTCCCAAAAGTGCTGGGATTACAGGCGTGAACCATCGCACCTGACCCCTATTAGCAGTTTTGTAGGGAAGTTTGAAGAAGAAAGTTTATAAAATGCTAAAATAAATTTCAAATATATTTTTCTTAATGATCAGAGAGGAAAATAAACCAAAATCCTTGTGTTGAGAGTGGCCCATAACGATAAATCAACAAAGAAAATTAAGCGCTCTGAAGGATCAAGGAACGTGTGGTGTCAACATCAGCTAGTGCATCTTTGCGTAGAAGCATATTATTAAGAAGCAGCATGGGGGAAAATTAGAGAATACTCGTCCTCTGGATGGGTATTTAGCACATTTTTAGGTGTTTCCAGTCAGCTCTTCTTGTTTCCCAGTGGCCATACGAAATGCTTGGGGTAATATCCCCAACTCCTCTAAAGACAGGAATGTAATCTTTAATCGTATTTCTCCATTCCTTAGTTTTAAGGTAACTCTCAATTGCTCACAGAATAAAAGTCAGATTTTTTTTTCAGTAGGACATACGATCTCTTCTATGATGTGCCGCTTCCTCTTGTTAACACCTGTTAATCTGTATACATCCATACTTTCTTCCCTGAGAAAGAAAATCTCTGCTCATACCCAAGGTTCGTTGTTCCTCTGTTTTTGCTGGCTAAGGTAAAATTCCTTATGACTCAGACCATGTTCCATGAGATGTTTGCCCGCAGATTTTCAATCACTGGCTGCATTGTTTTAACATATAAATACCCTAGAGTCTTTCATTTTAAAAACAGACAGACATGTACATCTTTGACCATAACTCCTTCTAGTATATGTCTCTCCCTTTCCTTCATTTCCTTTGCATTCAGACTTTTTGAAAAATAGTCCATATTAATTGTTTTTCCAGTTATTCACTTTTTATTCTCTCCTTAGTCCACGGCACTTTTATCCTCAGTACTTACTGCTAACTTAATCATTTCCAGTTTTTATCTCTCTTGACCTCCCCCTGGCTCTTGACATTACTGACAGTTTCTCTAAAAAAACCCTCAATTCTTCTGGCTTCTAGAATACCATTGTCTTCTCATTTTCTTCTTTGCTCCATTTATTGTCTTATTTGTGGCATTTTTCTCAAATGCTCATGTTTCTGAGATTCTGATTTGGTTTCATTTATCTCACTCTGTGAACTTTGTTCATTTCATTGTTTTGAGGTTTTCTCTTTATCTTCCTTGCTCTTTGCTGGTATTGCTACACCCCCAAATCTGTTTTAATTCACATTTTACAGTCAAGAGCACATACTGAACTTACTATTTAGATTTGAATGTTGCAGATATTCTAAACTCAAAATATCTCAAATTTTTTACTACCCAAGCCCACTCGTCTTCCCATATTTTTTATTTTTATTTTTTTCAGACAGGGTCTTGCTCAGTTACTCAACCTGGAGTGCAGTGGCATGCACGTTTTTGGCTCATTGCAGCCGTGATCTCCTGGGCTCAAGTGATCCTCCTGAATAACTAGGACTATAGGTGTATGTTACCACTCCCAGCTAATTTTTTACGTACATATGGGGGTCTCGCTATGTTGCCCAGGCTGATCTCGAACTCCTGACCTCCTCCTCCTGCTTCAGCCTCCTAAAGTGCTGGGATTACAGGCCTGAGCCATTGCACTTGGCTTTATTTTTATTTTTTAGTGGCATCATGATTACTCACACCAGAAACAATATGCATATCTAATAATTAAAATCCTGTGTTTGCTTTTGACATAATCTCTTTGACATAATCCCTTTAATACATTTCTACTCCAAATTCATTTATTTTTAAAATTCATCCAATTATAGATCTAATATGATTAGATTTGAGTATCACTACATGTCAGGTATGATGAATAAATATTGGAACTACAGTTGTGAGTGAAACACAAGCCATGTTTTCATGAGACAGTTCTAAGAAGAGAGAGAGATACTAATCAAATAATCAGAAGAATAAAGTATACCCCTGAAGAGATATATAGTGCTATGAGAATGTAAAATAAGGGTCTTTGATCAGGCTGTCACAGTTGAACTAAGATTCCAACAATGAGTAAAAGTTATCCTGGTGAAGAAGAAAGGACAATGCATGTTCAAATATCCTGTAGCAGGAGGGACCGTGAAACATCTACCGTACTGAAAGACGTTGGTGTGGCAGTGGTGAAAATAGCCAAGATGAAGGTAGTGCTGGTTTAGTAGGTCAAGTTAGGAGTTTTGTTTTTATCCTAAGCCACTAGGGTTTTTAAGTGAGGGGAGGAGCAGTAAAGGTGAAGGGAATGGAATAACATCACATTTGCATTAAAAAATAATTCTGATAGCAAAGTAAAATTATACTAGAGGGGAGAAAGAGATGACTTAGGCAGCTGCAGCAGTCCTGGCAAGTGTTGACCCCTTGGACTGAGGTCATGGTGTTGGAGGTGATGAAAAGTTAGGTTAAATCAGTGAGACTTGGTGGTCTCTGTGCACTGAGAGAAAAGGGTATGAATGAGATTTCTGCTTATATAACTGGGGAAATGGTGCTATTTGTTTAAGAAACGGTGGATGTCTGGATGAGGATGAAATGCATCTTATTTGGGGGTGTGTGAGAGAGGTGTAGGAGGAAGATCATGATCTCTTTGGGTATGGTAGATACCTTTAGGTCTTTCAGGATATTAACAAGAAGGTGGATTTGGTTAAATGGGTATGTTACTTAAGGAAAGGTCTGGGCTTTGGATAATTTCCTTACTTCAGGTGATTACCTTTTATATTTACTAGTCAGCAGACATCTCCTTTTTTTTTTTTTTTTTTTCTTAAAATGGAGTCTCGCTTTGTTACCCAGGCATTCTCGGCTCACTGCAACCTCCACCTCCCGAGTTCAAGCGGTGCGCCTGCCTCAGCCTCCCGAGTAGCTGGGATTACAGGCATGCACCTCCATGCCTGACTAATTTTTGTATTTTTAGTAGAGACGGGGTTTTGCCATGTTGGCCAGGCTGGTCTCCCTGACCTCAGGTTATCCACTCGCCTCCGCCTCCCAGAGTGCTGGGATTACAGGTGTGAGCCATCATGTCCAGCCTCCTTTTCTTTACTGTCAGCTCTTTACCCTGTCCTCCACACTGCTGCTATAACTATGCTTTGAAGAAAGGAGGCTGTTACTGTTAGTCCCTTGGTTAAAGAACTCTAAATGTTTTCCCATTATGTACTTGAAAAATCCAAAATCCATTGCTTACCTCTCCAGCCTCAGTGTCTGCTGTTTTTCTTCTGTCCATAACTTTGGCTATATGAACAATTTTCCCAAACACTCCAGGCCACTGCAATGCTTTGCACAGGCTCTGCTCAGAATATTGTCCTCCCTCATGTCTGTCAGCCTGGCAGCCTCTTATTTTAAGAATCACTTCCTCTTGAAAAGTCGTTGATACTTCTACCAGTCCAAGTTGGTCAGAGCCTTCATGCCGCTGTTGAAGCTTGTGCTTACCTGTAATGGTAGTTTCACATTAAATGGTAGCTATGCTTACATATTCTCCCCTCCCAAACTGTACCATGAACTCTTGAGTATATAGCTGTTTATGTTTGTAGTAACAAGATCTGGCATCATAAAATGATTGCCCTATAAGTGTTGATTGAATTAATAAGACTCAAATGATTTCTCCAGTAATTTTTATTGTTTAGTCTTGGATCTTGATTCAGTTGGAGTTTTCACCTGCCTTTGCAGGTAATAGTGTTTTCAAAATTTTGTACTTCCAGAAAAGGGGTGGTAGGGTATTTTGTAAAGAGCTGACTAACCTTTACTACAGGTAGGTTGTTTCATGTTTGTGCTTTTTTCATTTGTAAAGTGAGAGGTAGGACTAGGTGATTTCTTGGGTGTTCTGTCTTTAAAAGTTTGTGTGAATATATACAATTGAGTACAAAAAGAAAACGCTATTTTTCTGTGAAGTGGAAAAATGCATATAAAGAATGGGGAAAATTATACTTTTAATCCTTTAAAAATATTTTATTGTGTGTATTTGAGGTATACATATAACATGTTATGGGATACATACAGATAGTAAAATGGTTACTTTAGTGAAGCAAATTGACATATCCATCATCTCAACGTAGTTTCTTTTTATCTTACCTTTACTGAACGTGTAGTGAAATCATCTTTGCCTTTCAGACGTGGAAATTAATATAGGATGGATCTTGCTTTCTTTTGATCATAAAGTTAGTTTTGGGAGAAAATTAAATGTGAGAGAGGACTGTTAACTTGCAAATATTTGTTTACTGGCTTAATTCATTTTATAATGGAAATATGACTCAAATTAAGTTTTAAACATTTGAAAACTTTCAAACATTCATGAGCACCTTATAATATAAACCTCAATATGCCTTAATTTAGTAAATTACATTTAAATATAAATTTAATAATTAACATTTTACCATAATCATACTTGTTTATTTATATATTTTTGTTTGCCTCCGTGTTTGTATTTTTTCACAGCGGTCTTGCTCTTGACACCAGGCTGAAGTGCAGTGGTGCTATCATAGCTCACTACAGCCTTGAACTCCAGGGCCCAAGCGATCCTTCTGAGTAACTGGGACTACAGGTGCATGCCACTGTGCCCAGCTAATTATATTTTATTTTTTGTAGAGACAGTCTTGCTATTTTGCCCAGGGTGATCTTGAACTCCTGGCCTCAAGCGATCCCCCTGCCTCAGCCTCCCAAAGTGCTGGAATTACAGGCATGAGCCACCATACCTGGCCTGCCTCAGTATTTTTAAAACAAATCCTGGATAATAGCATAACATTTCATCCCTAGATACTTGAGTTTGCATTTCTAACCAAAAAAGGACATTTTCTTTGCATAATCATGATACCGTTAACACATAATAAAATTAACAGTAATTCTTTAATATCCTCTAATATTTAGTCTATTACAAAGAACAAAATCACGCTTAAGAGTTTATTAATAAGCAATCTCAGTGGCATAGGAAATCAAGTATACCTGGCCTAACAGGAAGAGGCTGTTTATAATCTAGATTCAAGACCAGCCAATATATAATGCTGGTGCCTGACCAGTCAAAATTTTGATGTCTTACCTTGGAACACAACTATAGATAGATGGTTATAGGTTTTAGACCTTCAAGGTCAAATGACTTGGGAGACAAAACAGTGGCTAATTTGGAACAGTGGCAAGCAGAAGCAACTAATTGAGAGAAAAAAGGCAGAAAAATGTAGGCAGAGAGGTCTTAATGATCCCAGGAATTAGTTTCTCTTGAATGCAGCCTCTTCTGTGATGCCAATTATACTTCATTTCCTGTGCCATTGAATTGCTTACATCTTTGTAATGAACTCTTCAGTATGGGTTTTTTTTTAAATAATAAAAATTCTTTGCTTAAATGAGGTTGGATTTGATATTTTCTGAAGACATTTGTAACATTGTAATTTAACATTTCACTTTATAAAAAATAAATTCTGTAATTAGTTATACATATTGCGCTTTGTAATTGTTATTCTGTAACACATATTACACTTTATAAAAACAGTCTAAACTGATGTCTTAAATGTTTATAAAAGAAATCTCCACATCATTTGTGTTGACTTATGCATCATTAATGTACCATAGCATGCTTAGCTGCTTTTCTCTGGTGTTTGGATGTTCTTTATAACTAGTTATCACGAATGTTTGATACTGTTCTGAAAATTCAGATTTAAAGGAGTGAGAAGTTTAGTTACATATCTTTCAGCCTTTTAAGGAAATGATTAGATTGAATTACCATTAAAAAGTAGGAATGTTAATTAAAAAAGAATTGTTGCTGTGAGAGGACTTTTAAACGTACATTTATCATATAACTTGACAAACTTCTCATGGGCCTATGTTTTGACAGGTCTTTTTTAGGTGTATGTTTCATGTATGTGTATATATGTGTGAAGTGTATATGAATATGTATATAATTTTAATTCTTGAATGACCTGTAGTGACTGTCGTACTTTAAAGATATAGGGTGCCTTTGAATCATACAGTGTGTTTCCTGTTTAGTTTTTCTGGTGAAAATTTTTTATTTTTTAAAGCCTGTAAGGCAAGAATCTCTTGGTTTTGTTTTCTAAGTACTGTTCCCACTGAGAGAAACCTTACTAACAACAGATCCCCAAAAAATCTGTGGTTCTGAATGTTTTCAGCTTTTTTCTTCCAGGATTTTACAAATAAGACGATTTATAAGCAATTAAGCTACTATGGGTGCATGTTTAAAAGTCCCTTCTTATATAAAATCAATGCTAAATGTAGAAAATGAAAGAAGTATAGATGTAAAGCCAATAAAAATTACTCAGTCTCACAAAATAACGACTGTTAACATTTTGATAAACTTTTTATAACTATGCTGTGTATAACTCTGTGTATCTATATCTTGTATGTTTTTAGTTAAGATTATTGTGATCATTTTTTTCATGTTATGTTTTCCCCTGGCAAGGACTTTAGATCTAAATAATTTAAAAAAAGTTTTATTTCAGGTTCTCCAAAAATGTACCTTATTTTCTATTTCTTCACATCCTACCTATGTGGAGTCCAAAAACTTAAACTTTGGATGTGGACCACTCGTTTCTATTTTAATCCAGATATTAAAATATTAGTAAGTAGTATGCACTAATTTCATGTTCATTCTTGAATACTAGCATTGTTCTTTTACAAATAGATTATGTTTGTGTAAATCTTATTCTTCTTTGGAAGTTTAGAGTGGAGGGACATAAAATTGATATGAAAATGTTGTAAATCAAAGTGTTCCACTTCTATGTTAAGACTATTGTTTATTTTCTCTGCCTTGTTTTCAAGATTATGTCACCAGGATTGTTTAGGTCAGACCGAGCATTGTATGTATCAGAATACCTTAAAAAGCACTCCTAAAATGTTTAAGGTAGTTTTTTAAAAATGTCAATAAAGCTGTGATGGGTTTAAGATTGAGTTATCTCCCATCTTTACCGTAGGGTAGAAGACGGTCTTTAAGGTGGTAAGTAAAGACGTTCTTTAAGGTGGTAAGTAAAGTTAATCATAATGTCACATGATTTTACAGCTGAAAGAAGCCTTAGAGATCATTTTGCCTACAAATTCTAAAATGAAGGAGGTTAGACTGGGATAGAGAGGTGAAGTGATTTACCCAAGGTCAACCACCTAGGTAATGGTTCTAGCTGTTAAGCCTCTGATTGAACATACTACGTTAAGCTTTTTTTTTTTTTTTTTTTTGAAGTCATGGTATAACATCAGTAACAGAAATCAGCATCTCTCTTTCCCCAGAAGGCTGCCAAAAGAATGGAAAGAAGTGTTTTCATTTTTTATTTAGGTACCTGTTTATGTAAAGGTGATGGATGAGTATTTATACGACCAGAACAATACTACACTGTATGAAAACGGTGTAAAAGAAGTAAAAGACATGGTCCTTTCCTGTTGGTAACTTTTTCACACTGTAATTTTAGGCTCCCAGAGTAGGAATACTGGTTTATAAAAAATGATTACATGACTATATTAAGTGGATTTTGGAGAGTTTTCATGATACATTCTGAAACTGTTAGTTGATTGTGTAACATGGATAAACAGGGACAGTGAGGCAATTTCAGTAATTAAAGCCCATAGAGGCTTAAATAAAATAGTGCAGTCTTGCTTTTCCGTTAATCTCAGGATCCATGTTTCTATGATGTTAGTGAAATCTTATAAAGAGATATGTTTTAGTGCTTCAATGACTAAATTTTTTAAAATAGAACTAAGACTCATTTTCTTTTCCAGAAAGTAGTACTCTATTTGTGCACTATTTATACAAAAATGTTTCTTCAGTAGCTACTATGCCAGGCATTGTGTTAGTTGCTGGGGATACAGCAGCTAACGAAACAAAGACCTAGTCTTCATGGAGCTTACCTCAAGCCTGATATTTCAATGTGTTTGAAAAAAATGTATAGTAAAAAATTTGTAATAAGAATGTTTTAGGACTTTCTTGGATGTAAAATGTAAAATATTTTTAGAGTGCTTGATACTTATTTCAGGAAGTGGTCAGTGTTGACCTATGTGACCAAGAGAAATACAATATCCATTTAAAAAACCTTTTTCATATATGGCTAATTTGACTGCACTTTCATGGTTTATTGCTGCAGAAGTCTACCTGGAATACTTATGAATTAGAAAATAAATACCGCTAGATTATACGTTCCAAATGTATGAGAGTTCAGGCCCTAGAGTCAGACCTGGTTTGACTTCCCACTTTCATTGCTTTGAGTTGCATGACCTTGGACTAGTGTTTACCTTCTGAGTTGAATCATCTGTAAACTTGGTATATTAAAATACAATGAAAGTATCTACTTAATGGACTTGTGAGAGTTAAATAACATAGTTTGTACGAAGTTATTGATACATGAGTGCCCAATAAATGCTAGCTATTCCCTTAGTAGATATTCTGTGTACTATATAGTATTAATATGTTTTGTATATATGATTGCGTTAACATGATGCCACAGATACTCAGCAGCATAACCCTTATGTAACTGGGAAACAGTTCAATCAGTGATACAACTTAATTCTAAAACCTGTTGGAAACATTGAAGGTAGTTATCACCTGCATTGCTGTGGCTACGTTGTTTGTGTATTTGAACAGAGCACCCAGCCTTCCTCATTAGTCTGCACTGCGTAGCCAAGAATTTACAAAGACCTTGTCAAGAACTGTGAAGGGACTGAAAAATTTCGCCTGCTGCAGTTTCGTAGATGTTGGTAGAAGATGTGAGATTTCCTGAGTTAGACAATGGACATAATTTTTCATGGCACTGCAAGTGGAATGGGATTTGTATTTGTGTTGGTTTTCCTTGCCCTTCTTAAGTTCCATGGAGGTGACAGAGGTGTTCAGGTAGAGACTACTCACATAATGAGTTTGCATCATAACTAGAAACCCTGAACTTAGAGAACCTGAATCTTTCATAGTGGGCTGCACAGAAACCTACCTGACCTTTAGTCCAGAAGAAGACCTTATCTTTATTATATTGGCCGCTGAACAAACCTGCCCCTCTCCTCAGAAGGGAGGTGTTGTCTTCTAAGACAGTTCACTATTTAATACATCCTTGAAAAGATAGTCTAGGTAAAAACTCCCAGGACTTCTCCTTGCAAGATGTGCAGAAATGGTAGAGGCCCATACAGAATTGTCTCCTAAACACGCCTCTGAGTAACTAGCCTAAATGGGATCACAGAGTTCATAAATTAATGTTCATGTACATTGTCTGTTTATTCTTAAGCTACATTTTTGAAGTGTTTTCTGAAATGTTCTGTGTGATATACTCCTGCTTATCCTGTATTAAAATTTTATACTCTTAACAAAACAAATACGAAAGTTGATATGCATACTGAGGTGTTCAGGAGTGACTGTGCTCATGTCTTCAGCTTGCTTTGATGTGCATCAGAAATGAAGTGGATGTCTGGACAGGGCAGATAGATATGCTGCAAAGTAAATACAGCAAAATGTTGATTGTAGAATGTGAGTGATGATGTATGAGTGTTTATATAGTTATCTCAATTTCTGTGTCAAATTTTTCATAATAAAATGTTGGAGGAAAAGCTAACTATTCCCCTCTTCCACAGTTGATTCTCTTTGCAGCTGAACTGAACTCAGGATTTCAAGATAACTTTGTTATCAGTAGTTCACATCAAAATATGGATGAATGATAACAGTTTTTAAGAGTGGTTCTTTTTGTTTTTTGTTTTGTTTTTGGTAGCTCTTCTTAGCTTAGTGGGATTCCTTTTAAGACTGGGCGGTTTGGAGAAGAAAGGTCCTGCTATTTAAAAGGAAGCCCTTGTACTGAATGGTTGAATTTTACATATGTGGACTGACTAAAAAGGGTATTTCATGCTGGGAAAAAAGGTTTTTAGGCAAACGAGGCAGGCCAGTCCCACTTGACTGCCTTAAAATTGGCAACCCAGAGCTGCCTTAAAATTTTCTACATCTCACGTTTTAAGTTTTTAAAAAACTTATGTTCAGACTTTTTTACTGAGAGGCCACATTTGTGTTTGTGTTACATTTCTGTTTGATTGTAAGAATTTGGGACTAGGAGCAGGATTTTGACTTAATGGCAGTGACAGCTGTAGAGGAGTTGGGACAGAATACTTAGTGGCAGGAGATGGTCAGGCCTCCAAAGAACAACAGCCACATAATTGAAAGGTAGAAGTATTTTTATTGTAGATTTTCAATATAAGAGTGCAAATAAATGTAACTTGTATGCAGTTTTCTTTTTTTATACGGGATAGTTCATTATAAACAGTGACATATCTCTAACATAAGTTTTTATCAGTACTTTTGATTAAAATGGACTAGTTCAAAAATTGTTTCCTAAATGTTAAACTAAGCATTTATATTGGGCAAATGATAGGATTTCCCCATTTATAGGGATTAAGTTTCAGAAATCCTCGAAACATATTTGTTTACTCCATAAATTGCATCAGATGTTCACTTTGTCATCAAAACTGCTTTTCACTGTTTTTTTCAAATTTTCAAGGTTATGTCAAGGATCAGTTTTTTTAAAAAAACTTTTTTGTTTTTCATAAAGAAAAGATATATACAGTTCAAGGAATTATTAAAAATTAAATACTCATATAATCACCTCCAGGGTGAGAAATAGAACTTGGCTAGCATTCGGCAAAGCTCTCCTTTTACCCTCTCCCAGTTACTTCCACTGCAGGATTAACCATTATCCTGACCTTTATGGTAGTCACTTGTTTCTCTTGATGGTTTAATCACCTAAGCCTTATAAAGGATACATGTTCAATTAGTAAAGCAGGAGATTATTGGTTTAATTCAGGGGTTCTTAACTCTAACTTCATACCTCATTTTTAGATTTTGTAATGTTCCTATTACTAACCTGAAAAGAAATTCATATATAAAATGACCAATAACATACGTAATTAAAAATTTTAAAATATATATACCCTAGCTATATAACATAAGGAAAAAAAAAAGGAAGTAATTTTATAATAGAATGCTCATTTTAAGTGTGTTTGGGCATGACTACCCTAGAAGACATAATGAAGTAGTCAGATACTTGTACCCTACTTAAGTTTGTAGGTACAGTAGTCAGATGTTTGTATCTACTTAAGATGAGTACGTTTGGATTTAAGAGAAATAAGACGAGTTATCTGAATAGTACTGACAGTTTTTCTTAACATTGATAAAAGGGCAAAATATGCATATAGGTAGATTCATGTGAAGGTGTCACCTACAAACGCCTGCTGACTAATTCAGATGTGTTGTATTGGTGATTCAGGTATCATGAGTGGCATTGCTATTGGTAGAATAATCTTCTGTAACGGTGAACTCACCTTTTAACATTTTGAAGAAAAGAGTACACATTTTTCCTGTTCACATAATAGATGAATACTTGGAAAAGAGATTTTCCACCAATATGAATTTCTGGAGGAGTATTTGAAAATGCGATGCAGTGGGAACATAGGACTTCATTGTGTGGGTCTGCATTGCAGAATGTCTACTGTCCTGTTTCCTGCCCCCACCTCCCACCCCAGTAAGTACCACCCAATCATAATGCCTAATGAAAACACCTTGTAAGGGGCAGTATCACCTAAAGGGTTATGTTTGTAGCACTTTCAGTAAGGTATATAACTTCTCTTTTCCGAAGATCTTAAGGTAGATTTCTTCGTCAGGCCTTTTAAATCAGCAGCTCCTGGGGGTACATGATACAACCCCTCTATCCCTGAACCCAGCTCTCTAACTCGTTTTACCTTCCATAAAAGTCAGTGTAAAATTTTTGTGAATATTTACCTATGTATGTTTTTCTGAGGTGTAGGATACGGCTTTCATCAGGTTCTTAAAGGATTCTGTAACTCACAAAAGTGGACCACATATTTCTTCCCATGACCTTTTTTAGCTGTTAAATCTGGTTATTCCTTTGCTAATGGTCATCAGTACTTGATAATTTTCCATTTTAAACTAGGAAAGGGGCTCAAATCTTAACTATCTGCTGGGAGCAACCCTCATTGAGAGGCTAGGTTAGAGGGATACAATGGAGCAGAAAATCTCAAATTCGTTTGTTGGGTGGGTTTATTATAGGTAATTCTACATTTTACTTGCAAGGTTAACATGCCTTGTTAAGAGTTTTGTTCTGAATTGGTGGGGTGTACTTCTTTTGATATATTATCATCATCTTTAGATAATTTATACTTTTATGTCTAGAAATCCCATAATCTGTATTGACAATTTATAATCCCTGGTGGGCAATATCATGAAATGTAAATACTATTTCAGAATTTGTACAACTCTCGTAGAGTTTGTTGATCAAAACTGACCCACAGTCATTTTAAAAATCAGTTAAAAAATTATTTTACCTTAGTTTGGATAATTGGCACTTTTTAAAATTGGAGAGAATTAAATTAATAAAACATTCAAATACTAAAAACACATAGTTATGAAAATACATAAATACATAATTAAAAATAATTAGGTATTCATATTATGGATTAGGATTGTTCAAAATTAAAATTTTGTGACGTGTCTTTTTGTCATGTTACTAAGAAATTGGATCTTTATTTTAATCTGTGCTTGCTACTAATGTTAAAGTCCTACTCAAAATAGTCCAATAAAATTTTACATTTTAAAGTGTTTGTAGTAATTATGGATTTGAGAATGTTAAGAAATGGAATTCGCCTTTAAGACTTCTAGTTTTATCAGTTCAAAACATATCTCCAGCCAGCCATTTTGTGGATTCCTGTAGTAAAATGGACACATTGGAGTTTTTTGTCTTTACTCTTACACTAGTTTTATGGTGGAGTTGTTAATCAGATGCTTTTCAAAAAGAAAATGCAAGCACTTGGGGTTGAAGAAGCAGCAAGGGGTGTATGTTGTAAATGGAATGATTAGTTTGGCCATATAATGAAACAAGCAGTTCAGAACATCGTACTTTATCACATGTATGCTTTTTTTCCCCAATATGCTTTCTTTTCTAAAACCTGCCTTTACATGCTTTCTTCTAATTTTCACTCATTTTTATCTCCTTCCTCTCATCCTAGTTCCAAATTTTTATTTATTAGAAAATATTTTACTATTCACAAACTTTAAGCATAGGATAAAATCAGTTTACTTCTTAGGGCTTGATAATAAGTGTCTTTTAATGACCTTGCCTTTGTAAAATTTTAAAAGACATGCTTATTCTTAAAGTTGAAATAAAGAAAAGATAGCCTTTATAATAGTTGTCTTTGATTCCAGCCTTCTAGCTTTTTTTAAAAAAAATATAACTTTAAACGAATTGTTTTTAGAATCATTTAAAATTACTTTTGGAATAGTTAGAACTGTGGTTATTGTTCCCAACTGGAACATGTTTTTATCTTCTGCCTCCAAATTAACCGGTATTTATTTTGTTGTCTAAATTAATCTGCATAATTTTTCTTTAGGCCTTTCTTTAGCAAAATGGATGAGCCTTTTGGGTTCTTTGTTTTGTGATTTTATGTTGTTTGGGTGCAGAACCAAAGCTTAAAAACTTTGTATCTAGAGCATATGGCATAATAAACACTTAACAAATATGTGAATGAATGAATGGATTGAATGAATGAACAAACAAAATTGAGGTAAAGCAAAAGCACTGATGTCATAGGGTGTAGGGTCTTCAGATGTAGAGATTTTTGCAGTTGGCCTAGTAAAATGAACTTGAAGATTGACACTGGTTTGCAGACAACTGGGAAATTCTGATATTTTCAGCAATGTATTAACAACATACTATAAAAATACAGTTGTAAACTTCATAGATCAGAAGTTTCACAGTACTTTTTTTGATAGAAATCATACATGTTTATGGTAGAAATTTTGTGAAATACAGGGAATGAAGAAGAAAACACGACTTTTTTTTAAGTCTACCACCTGGAGAAAGGCAGTGTTAGTAGCCATTTGGGATATTTATGCCTACAAATGTCAACACATAATTAAAATTAAAGTTACATACTTTCAGTTTTGATTCCTTTGTTGTTGAGAATCCAATTAAATTTTGTTTTCTCTTTAATTTTTAAACTTTACAGGCCCCTTCACAGATGTAGTCACTACAAATCTTAAATTGCGAAATCCATCGGATAGAAAAGTGTGTTTCAAAGTGAAGACTACAGCACCTCGCCGGTATTGTGTGAGGCCCAACAGTGGAATTATTGACCCAGGGTCAACTGTGACTGTTTCAGGTAGCAAATCATGTTCTGAATTTATGTACATTTGAATTTTGACATTTTATGATTCTGTTTTTGTTTAATAAGGTTTCATCTGGAGGGAGGGAGATAATTCTTATATTATTCTGGCTTTGCCTTTAAAGATGTCTTGTTATTCTACTATATGCAAGCTGTTTCAGAAAATTTCTCACTCTCATCTTCTGTGTAGGGAGTGTGGTCAGTTTATAAGAAATTATTGTCAATTACAAACTTTATATCTAGTCTTTATTTCTACAGCTAACCACTACCTTCTCTACCTTTGTTATTTTATCTTTGAAAAATTATACCATTTTTCTGATGGGTCATTCTCCTTCAGATCATGATCATATTACATGTTGCATGCAACTGTAGAAGTGTCATAATTCTTCTGCTTAAGAAGGTATAATGCCACTTTTGCCTACTGTGTCAAATCAGATGAGTCTTTATGTCTTTCATTGTAAATGTCAACAGTGTCCTGCGTGTGAAAACTTTTATTTTACTACTCTCTTACGTGTTTACTTGTCAAAGAAGTATGCTTGCCATATATGGATTGCTTACTCCTGCTATGGAGTCGATACTGGTACCATAGCTAATTCCCCTATAAACTGTTTTTTTCTTTCTCAGTCCCTCTGACTTCACTGATATAGCTGAGAAATAGGAACTAAATATGAGAACTTATATGGTTCCATGTATTTTACTTAGGGGAGAACCTCTCAGGCTGCATTTACTCTTCCTTTAGAGCAGTACTTCTCAACTCCCACTATGTGCTGTAATAACGCAGGGAGCAGGAACACACATGGATTCGTCTCTCTCAGATCAGAATCTCTGGGAGCATGGCTTAGAAATGTGTACGTTTACGCTGGGCGCGGTGGCTCACACCTGTAATCCCAATATTTTGGGAGGCCGAGGCGGGTGGATCACAAGGTCAGGAGTTCAAGACCAGCCTGATCAAGATGGTGAAACCCTGTCTGTACTAAAAATACAAAAAATTAGCCGAGTGTGGTGTTGGGCGCCTGTGGTCCCAGCTACTTGGGAGGCTGAGGCAGAGAATTGCTTGAACCCAGGAGGCGGAGGTTGCAGTGAGCCGAGACCACACCACTGCACTTCAGCCTGGGCGACAGAGTAAGACTCTATCTCAAAAAAAAAAGTGCACATTAAAAAAAAAAAAAAAGGCCTGGGTGATCTTGATAAGTAATCCCAAGATACAATAATTCCATATCAGTTTTCAAGTCCACAGCAGAATTGGGTAGAGAGAGAGAGAACCCAGGGTAGGCTCATTGAGAGTATTTAGAGGTGGAACCTGAGTGCAAAGGCCATGAAGGACAGACCATAGAGTTTTTGGGGACGCTAAATCTTCTCTCGGCAGGTATAGCCAAAAACCTCAACAGCGAGGAAAAAGATGTTGTAGTGAATCTTGTGTTAAGGAGGCCTGGGAGGGGTGCCTTTCATGTTTCTTTGCTAAGTCTAATTCATCAGTTCTTGGGATGAAGAGATGGGAAATAAAGATGAAGGAATGCATGCTCTCTGGATGTTGCTGCTTTTGACTATATCTTTAAGCCTTTAGCACAATTGGAAGAAGAGATAATTCTTTCTTGTTTTCTTTTTTCTTTTTTTTGGAGACAATGTCTTGCTCTGTTGCCCAGGCAGGAGTGCAGTGATGTAATCTCAGCTGACTGCAACTTCCGCCTCCTGGGTTCAAGTGATTCTCATGCCTCAGCCACTTGAGTAGCTAGGATTACAGGCGTGCGCCAACAGCCTGGCTCATTTTTATATTTTTAGTAGAGACAAGAGTTTCACCATGATGGCCAGGCTGGTCTCGAACTCCTGACCTCAAGTGATCCGTCCACGTTAGCCTCCCCAAAGGCTGGGATTACAGGCGTGAGCCACTGCACCTGGCCAGAAGATATAATTATTTCAATCCACATGGCTAAAAATAGTTTATTGGTACAAACAGTTATATCCCTAGGAATCCAAACAGCTATGCAGAATGATTTTTTCTTTGAGGGGCCTAGATTGCTGGTTTCTGTGTATTAATATTTCTTGAGAAAATAACGTATCAAAGCATTTTCTTCCACAGAAACCTGCCTTATTAAAACCTGCAGACAAACTGGTTACTGATTACACAGACATGCCCTTGGATTGCTCTACTTCAATGAGAATTTGACTTTTCCAATTTTTAGTGTAGTTTATTTCCATTTACAGTCACTCAAAGGTATGCTTCTTCCAGCAACCTTCTCTGGTTAATTCTCTGTACTACATGCTCATTTCTCTTTTTCCCCGTGTCCCTTTGACACTTTTTTTTGAATTTGTTCCAATTTGTGCACATTTTTATCTATGTTTTCAAGATCGTCTTTGTCTCGTTTTGTGGTCTACAACCTAAATTAGAGTGTGACTGCCGTAAACTTAACCATGTTGTAAGTTTTCTTTTTATTCACAGATTTTTGGTTCATAGTGATTAGCTTATAATGATTACTTAGTGAAGGTTGCTAATGGAATTTTATTTAGCTTAAGCTGTATTCTGAGGCATTTTATCCAGTACATTTCCTGCTGCTGTGTATTTGGCCCCTTGAAAAAGTTGTCTTAACCTTGATAGCAGTTAATGGACTTCTCAGACACACCTTGTGAATAAGATTTTATTACATCATTGTTATTTTCTACATTTATTTACTCGTGTTTATCTTTTCGAAAGTGTGGAGATATATCTTAGAAATAATCCAAAGTGAGGGAAATAATTTCTATAATACCATGTACATACTTTGTGTAACTGTTGATTCATTTTTTATATAGTCTCATATTGGACTCACGTTACATAAATTTAGCATGACTTACAACCACATGGAACCTTAGAAAACTTAAAAGTTGGGAAATTATAAATGCTTAAAAATTTTGAATGTTATTGAGACTGTAGAATATATTTTAGAAATCAAGAGGCTATATGGTTTCCTTGTGTACTTTTGTTTTCTTAAAAGATTGAAATAAATTCATAAACTGAAATAGATGTTTATTTAAAATACATTTTTGAAAAATTAATTATATTAATATATGGGCTGGGCGCTGCGGCTAACGCATGTAATCCTAGCACTTTGGGAGGCTGAGGAAGGCGGATCTCTTGAGCCCAGGAATTTGATACCAGCCTGGGCAAAATGGCGAAAACCCTTTCTCTACAAAATGAGCCCAGGGAGGTTGAGGCTACGGTGAGCAGAGATGGCGCCACTGCACTGCAGCCTCACGACAGAGTAAGACTCAGTTTTAAAAAGCAAAAAATAGATGGTAGTGAGGTTTTAAGTTACTATTTCTCCTTTAAATATGCCAGCTATATAATTTTAAATCAGAAAACACTAAAATGAAGCCTAAATTCATAACTAGTTTTAATAACTTAGTAGATTTCTGGTGTTTGGTTTCTTGAACCCTTCTTGGTTTTGTTTAAATTTGCATATTTGTGAAGTAATAGGAATGATACTATGGCCAGATACTGTTTAAGGCAAATCCCGGACTTGGTATAATTTAATCTGTAACTGTTTCAATGTATGTCTTTCAAACATGCAGGAGACAATATAATATATCCTTTTTTTCTTATTTAGTAATGCTGCAGCCCTTTGACTATGATCCGAATGAAAAGAGTAAACACAAGTTTATGGTACAGACAATTTTTGCTCCACCAAACACCTCAGATATGGAAGCTGTGGTAAGTACAGAAGAAGAATTTATTTTGGGGAGTGGAGTTTAAACTGTGGGTTTTGTTCAGCAGTCAGTAGAAAAACTTAATTTCTAAAAACTAAAAGTTAAATTTAGATTTTTAAAAAACTGCCAATGTCTTCATTGTAGATAATCCTAACTTACAGAATGAAAGAATTTTTAAATAGTATTTTTTTTTTTAGAAACAATTTAGAAATGCTGCTACTGGCCTAGTGCAGTGGCTCACACCTGTAATCCCAGCCCTTTGGGAGGCTAAGATGGGAGTATCTCAAGCCCAGGAGTTCGAGACCAGCCCAGGCGACATGACAAGACCCTGTCTCTACAATAAAAAAAAAAAAAAAAAAAAAAAAGTAAAAAAACCAACAGATGCCTGTAGTCCCAGCTACCCAGGAGGCTTGCTTGAGCCCAGGAGTGGCCACTGCACTCCAGCCTGGGAGACAGAATGAGACCAACTGGAAAAAGAGAAAAAAGAAAGAAATGCTGCTCTTAAGAAGAAAGTCCTGTGGTTGCTAGCGATATCATCGTGATTGTAATGGATGGTGATAGTAACTCTAGGATTATATATTCTGTGACATTAGCCAGTAACAATGGCAGGGTGATCAGTGAAGAGTGCACCAGTGTATTTTAGCCAAGCCAGGCAGCTACACTCATCTTTTAGCTGTCCCATGAGGTCAAACTTACTTACCATGATCATACCTCCTATGTCTCATTTTTGGTTTTGTTTATTTTTTAGTGGAAAGAGGCAAAACCTGATGAATTAATGGATTCCAAATTGAGATGTGTATTTGAAATGCCTAATGAAAATGACAAATTGGTAAGTAGGAAAATGTAAAAAAAAATTGAAGCTGTTGAGCACTCAGTTCCTTTGATTAATTTTGCTTCTATTTTTGACCTTTGAGGTATGTGTGTTATGGCTCTTTCATGTCATAAGACTCAGTGGTTAAGTTTTTAAAAACTTGGTATACTTTTTTTTTTTTTTTATTAAATAACATTTTGTTTATCCAAGAAGAAAGAAAGACTCACTTTTAGGTCTAGACTACATCCTGGAGAAGAATCCTTTAAGTATAGCAGATTTTTGTGGCGTAAACCACTACAGGTTCTTTTTTAGAATGAGACATGTATACATAATTTAAAAATACGTATAAATTGCTTTTTGGCCATTATGTACCAGCAGTTTGGGGATAAAAAATTCACTTACATGGACAGTTTATTCCAGGTTTAGCTATTCCCAGGTATTTTGCTCACTTTTGTTTTTAGTCAAATCCATCTGATTGCATTCTTTAGTAAATAATTGTTATGCTGCTTACTCATTAGTGTAGGTCAAATACAATTTGGGGGACTGAGGGATATATGTGTTTATTTAAAAACAAACAAATAGTAGTCGGTGAATGTACAGAGTGGATTATAGTCACTTACCTTGTCCTTTTCCCTGTCTGGGTTGCAAATTTGAATCTTTCCCTATGGTAAGAGAGACTTGAAAGATAAGTTTTTCTGTGTGTGTATGTGACTTAATACATACAATAATATGGATAAATAGAATTGTTTGGCACGATTTGGTTACAATCTGACATGACTACTCCCTTAATCTGGTGGCCATTTGCTCTATTGAAAAGTAAACATGCAGATTAAATACGTGGGCTCAGTTACTGTGTTTCTCTTTCAGGATAAGCAGAAATGAAAAGGTCTCTGGCAATTAGGTGTTGACCAAATTAGTTTTTGAATTTTAAAAATACCTCTTTTAAGTGATTTTTGAGGTATTTGCCAAAAGCAAAAACATGTGAACACGTATATTCTCTGTAAAGTGAGTGTTAGATGGCCTGTGTATGCTTTCCATTTAGAGGTTTTCTTTTTTGGCTTAGGCTGAGGGAAGCTAATAGCTTGCACAGCTCTTACTGTTGAAATCAAGAAAACAAAACAGCGTATTGTCTGGATTGACTTTTTTAAAAAAAAATTTGGATATTTTCTCACTTAGAGTTTTATGTCATTTTTTACAGTAATTCAGTCAGCATAAATCTGTCTTCTATCTAGGCTTCTGCTATGCTCTGGATAGCACACACTTTGAGATGTGTGAAAAGGATTGAGACCACAGGTATTTGATACTGCTGATTAAGAGTAGCTCTCACCGGTTTGGAAACCAAACCAGAAGTTGATGGGAATGATACAGTAATGACAGTTGAACCCAGCGATTTACCCATCTTGGGTGAAAAGAGCCGTTATGCCTACCTATTGGTCTAGCCCATAGTTATCCAAGAAAGTAGTTTTGGGTCTCTTTTAGCGCTTGAGCAAATACCGAATGGAGTTCCCAGAATCGCCTGTGGTGGAACTCGAGCAGCAGTAGTTTGAACCTGGAACCTTTTCAGAGCAGGTATTACTAGTAACCTGAAAGCTGTTAAGTAACTTCAAAGTACTCTAGAGAATATCTTGAGTCTGAGCCTTGATTAGCTAGGTGCTAATGTATTTTCACTAATTGGATTATCTGGACTTGTATATTAAATTGTAGGAAATATCTGCTAAAGATAATTTTTAAGAAGATTTATTTTGAAAAACTTGAAGCACCTAGAAGAGTAGGTAGGAGGAGTATAATGCACCTCTGTGAACTTATGAGCAGCTTTAACAATGACTAGTTTGTGGTTAAGCTTATTATATATAAATCCTATTACTTCTCATCTTAGGTATTGTTTAAGGCAAATCCCAGACATGGTATACTTTAATCTGTAACTGTTTGAATGTATATCTTTCAAAGTACTTTAAAAAAAGAGATAAAAGAGTTTTAATGACAATACTGTTACCATGCCTTTAAAAATTTAGCATATCCTTAATATCAGGCTATCCAGGCAGCATTAAAACTTGTCACAGATGTCATTAAAAAAATTTTTTTTCTGCAGTTTGTTTGAATTAGATGAAAATAAAGTCCAAATAGTTGTTCCTTTTTTTTTGTTTTTCTTTGAGATGGAGTCTTGCTCTGTTGTTCAGGCTGGAGTGCAGTAGCACGATCCTGGCGCACTGCAACCTGTGCCTCACGGATTCAAGCAGTTCTCCTGCCTTAGCCTCTAGTAGCTGGGATTACAGGTGCACGCCACCACACCTGGCTAATTTTTGTATTTTTTGTAGAGACAGGCTTTTGCCAGACTGGTCTCAAAATCCTGACCTCAGGTGATCTACCTGCCTTGGCCTCCCAAAGTGTGCTGGGATTACAGGTGTGAGCCACCGCGCCTGGCCGAGTCCAAATACTTCTGTTGGATGATATGTTTCTTAAATCTCTTAGTTTGTTGTTTCCTCTCTCTCTTTTTTTTTTTTTTTTGCAAATTATTGAATGTTTTTATTATTAAACTATGTTTGCCTATAGACGTTCCCACAGACTTGATTTTGCTGATTCCATCCTTGTGGTCCCATTTAGCCTTCTTCCCCTGTCCCTGGTATTTCCTATGATTGAAAGTTTGAAATGAGTGGTTCTCATCCAGGGGCAATCGATTTGCTCCTCTAGGGACCGTGTTTGGAAACATTTTTGATTTTCATGACTGAGAGGTAGGTAAGGGTGCTACAGGTAACCTGTTTAGTGGGCAGAGGCCAGAGATGCCTTTCAACTTCCTGTGATGCACAGAACAGCCCCCACAACAAAGAATAATCTGGCTCAAAATGTCAGTAAAGTTGAGATTGAGACAATATGGCCTAGGTCTGTTAATTCATTTAAGATTGTCTGATGGTGATACTCTGTCATTCCTGCTTCATAACACTAGTTACAATACTTGTGTAAAGAGAAACTTGTGCTTATGTAATATTTGGTTATTAAGTGGTAGAGTTTAAAAAGGCAGAACAAATGCCAAAGTTTATCTTTAAAGGTTTTGAAAAATGAGTTGGTTTGTAAGCATCCCACCTCGTGATGTACAGTTGATCTTCCACTTTCCATCCTTTCTTTCTTCCCTCCCTGCTTCTATATTGATAAAACTCATGAATTTAAACATATTTGAGTTTTAACTCTTGGCAGTTAATTATTATTATTGGTGCTCAAGTTGCCTGGTAAGGATACTTTTCACATTGGTTCTTGAGATTTTTTGATCCTCATAGTCTTTGGTAATTTTCTTGTCTAATGTGGCAAGATTTTTCCAGGTTCAGACCTGGAAAGAAGCTCAGGACCATTTCAGTGGGAGATGGTATTTCAGGACTACAGTCGGCCGGGGCCCTGTGACAAAATTGATTTTTAATTTTGTCAAACTCTCTATTCATTTTTTTGACCAAGATGAGTGGAGGCCCATTTTTCATTTGAAGGTGCTTCTTCAAATGGTAAAATTTTAATGATAAAACAGCATATAGGATGATGTGGATCCTTTTATTTCTTGGGGTAATGATTGCATTTTATGGTTGGATTATGTTGGGTAATTCAAAATGTGCAAAATCCAATACTGATCCTGAGAAGAATGGGCAGGTACTTCTATGAACCGGCTGAAGTGGTGTTTCAGTATAGCAATAGATAAATATAACTTATGACGTTCATGGCTCACTGGCCTTGCCGTTATGATTTTTGATGGATGTTTTTGAATGTTTATAATTTACATTTCAAGTTTTACACATAAAATGAGACTTAAAGATTGTAATATATCACCATTTCAAATTTATGTAATTGGAACTTGCAAAAATTGTGTCTATACTATCTAGGCTGGAAGTGGCCTTAATTGATTAATGTGTATGTTAAAGAGAGACTAAAACACAACTGTGTTTTTATAAGGCAGTATTTCCCAGTGTATTAGGTTGGAAGCGTTCTGTAGTCAAGTGAGCTTGGAAAAATACTGTAAATGTCTCCAAGAGGAATCACATGTGTATCTGCCTATTAAAGGCTCTGAGAAAACTTAATGGTAAAGAAATATATTTAATCCAGTATTTTTTTTTTTATTTAGAATAACCTAATTAGGAAATGCCGATGTTCTGAAAAAATATACTTTGGGAAATACTGTTCCTGCCTAAACTCACTCTTGTAATATTAACTAACCTGCAGATTGTACAAGAAATGTTACATACCGAGAAATGTGTTGAAACTCAGTGCAACCTGGCACAGACCGAGTTCCATCTGGGTTGTTAATTGATTGTGTGACTTTCAAGTTATCAATTTAATGTTGCATCTCATCTTTTATAGAAAATATGAAATCTTAAGGTACCAAATCTGAAGTCTTATGATAGCACAAAATATATAAGAAGTTTTTGTTTCTAATAATTAAGGATAAAACCTTTTATATCTGTCTAAAGATAAATAACAGAACACCTCTTTCTTAATATTTTATTCATGTGGTAATAAGACCCTATTGATAATTGTATCCTGCTGTTTCTAGGTCAATATTCTTTATAGGTGAAGTTGATAAAACTGGTTAAAAAAATATTTTTGACATGTTGGTTTCTTTCTAGTATCTGTAGATAAAATTAGTAGTTAATATTCGTTTTCTTTGTTTAGCATGAAATTTGGCTCTTTGGAAATTAGGACATTATTGGATAGTGTGATACACAGTTTGTTAATTTACTTCAGATGAATTGATAAAATGCTATATGACGCTGAATCCTGACTTACACAATTGCTGAAATATGACACTCCCTTATTCAAAGAAAATACATTTCTAAATGTGCAAGATGAACAAAAATGTTTTGAAAACTTGATGTATTTTTTAAAAGTATAGAGTGGAAAATATACTTTTTATCTTACAGTTAAGATTGTGATACAGAGAATTCTTTGAGATCTTTCGATCTTTTAGTTTATTAGTATGTTGTAAAAAGTGTGTTAACTTAAGCAAAATCAGTTTAATTTTTAACGGCATTGCTGGTAACAGCTTAGGATTTAACATAGAACTCTGGATGGCATTTGTATTTTTTGTTCAGCTTTATTTAGTGTTTAGAGCAGTGGAGAAGTTCATAGGGGTTCTTTACACCTTTATTTTTTGTTTCAATATATGCATACATTATTAAATGATCACCACAATCAAGCTGATTAACATATCAATCACCTCAGATAAGCACCATTTTTATGGGTCACATTTACTTTAGAGAGTCGATCAAAATTTCATTTTTGGTAGTCAACTTAGAAAAATTTGGTTAGTGTTGAAAACAGATTCTGCAATAGCTATCACAATTGTTGATGCACTCTCCTCAGATATTGTAGAGGTAACAAGTCTTGAACTTCATGATTTTTTTTTAGTGTGTCTTAACCCCACTTCCTCACTTCCCCAGCCCCTCTTCCTGTATCCTTGTGCAGAAAGAAGTACACTGGTATTTAAGTACTGTATTAGTCTGTTCTCACATTGCTGTAAAGAAATACCTGAGACTGGGTAATTTATAAAGAAAAGAGGTTTAATTGGCTCACAGTTCTGCAGGCGTACAGGCAACATGACGGCTTCTGTATCTGAGGAGGCCTCAGGAAACCTCCAGTCATGGTGGAGAGCAAGGGGGAGCAGATGCCTCACATGGTAGGAACAGGAGCAAGAGAGAGCGAAGGGGCAGTGCTACACTCTTTTTAACAACCAGATCTCATGAGAACTCTATCATGAGAACAGTACCACGAGGATGGTGCTAAACCATTCATGAAGGACCCACCCCCATGATCCAGTCACTTCCCACCAGGCCCCACCTCCAACACTGGAGATTACAATTTGACATGAGATTTGCCAGGGACACAGATCCAAACCATATCAAGTATGTTGTATACATATACCCCACTTGTTTGAGGATTTTGATCTTTTTACGGATGCTGTTCATTCTTGGGTGTTTACGTGTTTGGAATGCAGTGAAAAAGTATGATGTTATTTTGTTGATTTCCTTAGACTCTTTAGGACCTTGATACTGAATATATAAGTAAGGAAAGATTGAAGTTTTGTGTTCATCTTATAGGGTAAAAAAATGGAGCCAACTTTAGAATCACAGTGACTGAGTTCATATTTTTATTTTTATAGTTTAAATAAATCATTTATTTGTGACAAAACAATTCTCATTTATTTGAACCATCACTAAAGTGTGGGCTACTTTTTGGGAAATAGCTCTGATTTGGATCATAGATAAAGTGCCCCAGGAAACTTAGGAACCCTTTTATTTTAGAACAAAAGGACTCTTAGTATTTTTTTCCTGGATAATAAACATAAGCAAATACCATCCTTAAGCACACTGAGCTGTGTCGTTACCCTAGTCCTCGGGATCAGCAGGTGTGTGCCAATACATTTCATTTTGTTAATGACCCCTAGTGTCTTCAGTTGAGTTATTGTCAGTGCTAGTACTGAAAGCCATTCAGCATGTTCCGTGTATTGTTGACAGCTGGAGGCACATGATACGAAAGTGCTGACTATTGTACAAAATAGGGTTCTTTGAATTATTAGCTCTGTTCGGATTGTCAGCTCTGTATTATGAAATACGTAATGTCCAATTAGTGGTAGTGGTTATTTTTTAAGGATCAGATGTGGTTTTATTATTTTTGAAGTTTTATGACCTATTCAGTTCTTTGTGTTCACTTCTAAAAAATTTTCGAGGCCTTAACACTGACATTTTCTGAATTTCTTAAATGTATTGCATTTCATTTATGTCCTCCATCTGACATTTGAAGGTGACATATTTTCTAGAAAAAAATACTGGTTTGTTTTAATGAAGACTGAGGGGCTGTAAAGAACAGGGATGTCAGGGGTCTTATTATAAAGACATTTTATGGTTGAATATACATTATTTTCTGTTGAGACAGAGAACAAATGGGATATCAGTAAGTATAATTAAGGAATCCTTTTCCTGCTTGTTTGTATAATACAGTATTGCTTTTATCTATTAAAGAAATTTGAAAAGAAAGGAAGAGAACTATGGAGTTAATGGTTATGTGAGTCTTTAAGTGTGTTTATTGGCCTGGGATGTGTGTGAGGGCGTGAGTGTATTAGGGGATAGACTTTAAGTACAAGAGAGGTTTATAAAATTGTTCAGATTGAGTGTTATCAAAGGTAAGAAGACATGAAGGTGCTTGTTTTTCAGATTATTGACAATTATTAATTAGTAAAAAACATTAAAAGCCACAAAGAATTAGATGGTATTCATTTTAAAACAATGTAAGGCTGGTATAAATTTTAATGAAGTATGTACATTTATTAGGTGCACATAATGCCATTAGATTATAACTAATTTTGTTTGGGAAATATAAAAAGCGAGTTCAGAAACTACTTTTGCTTTAACATAGCTATTACTTACTAGTATCGTTTCTTATGCATTAATGCATTTTTATGAAGTGTTAATGTTTTAGAGCCTAATGGTTTCTGTGTTAGTCATTCCCAATATCATGCAGAAGAAATCAGAGTTCGGTGAGAATCTGAGAATATGTTTCCCATGCCATCTCAGGGTATAACTCCACCAGGGAATGCTCCGACTGTCACTTCAATGAGCAGCATCAACAACACAGTTGCAACACCCGCCAGTTATCACACGAAGGATGACCCCAGGGAACTCAGTGTGTTGAAACAGGAGAAACATAAGGTTTGTTATAGGGAGCTAACAGACTTAGGAGTCTACTAGTGTTAATGATTAAGTTAAAAATGTAGATATCTAGCAGATAAGTGGTATTGTGTGTGTGTTATATGAAGTAGATAGAATTGAACTATGCCTAAAATTACAATAAAACCACAAAGCACTTAAAAATCTTGCACACAAACTACTCTGTTCTAAAAAACTTCTGAACTTACTAAAATCTCAGTAGTGAGCAGGACAGTATAAGTGTGAACTTTACGAAGTTAGTGTAATTTTTTTCTTTGAGATTTGGGGGGCATACTCTTTTTTTTTGAGACGGGGTCTCACTCTGTCACCCAGGCTGAATTCTCCCTCCTTAGCCTCCTCAGTAGCTGAGACTACAGGCATGTGCCACCATGCCTGGCTAATAATTTTTCTGTTTTTTTGATGGAGGTGGGGTTTCACCATGTTGGCCAGGCTGGTCTCAAACTCCTGACCTCAGGTGATCCGCCTGCCTTGGCCTCCCAAAGTCCTGGGATTACAGGTGTGAGCCACCACACGTGGTCAACCCTACAGTTTTAGCAGATTGTTTATACTTTGATTTGCTTTTGCATATGATATGCATTACTAAGGCTTTAAAAAATTACTGTTTAAATGTTTAATACTTTTTTGTTTTTGTGATTGGGAATAATTTACTTCTGGGAATCATGATCCTAGAGAAACAGTAAATTGTTGTTTAGGGTGGGAAAAAAATTTCAGGTAACCTTGTTACTTAAATCCCGTCTCTAATTCATAGGTTAAACCCTTAATTCTGCCTCTCACGGTTTATGACAGTACTCTTGACTTTAGCCTCTTAACTCCTTTTATGTGTGTCTTTATCCATCACTCATGTTAGTTGTAAGACTGTAGCCCCACGTTTATGTCCTTTTTCTCCTTTGTTCTTCCCAAGGCTTCTTTGCAAACTTGTTCTTGTATTTCCAATTCCTAGTTCCCTCTTTTTCTAATTAAACCCCAGTAGAAATACTTGGAATATTAGAACTGAAATTCTGATGGTCGTTAGAAAAGAATAAAGAAGTACAGTCATGCATCTCTTAAGGATGGGAATATATATTGAGAAATGCGTTGTTAGGTGATTTGTTGTATGAACATCATAGAGTGTGCTTAAAAAAACCTATGTATGGTATTGCCTGTTGTTCCTAGGCTACAGACTTGTGTAGCCTGTGGCTGTACTACAGTGGTAAGTATTTGTGTATCCAAACAATCTATAGCAAGCTCTTTCAACCTGCAGCCTGCTACCCACATGTGGCCCAGGATGGCTTTGAATCCGGCCCATCGCAAATTCATAAATATTCTTAAAACACTATGAGATTTTTTTTGGTGATTTTTTTTTTTTTTAAATAGCTCATTAGCTATTGTTAGTGTTAGTGTATTTTATGTGTGGCCCAAGACAATTTTTCTTCCAGTGAGGCCCAGGGAAACCGGAAGATTGGACACCTGTGACTATACACAGAAAAGGCGCAGCAAAAATATGGCATAAGAGATTAAAAAAAAATCGTATACCTGTATACTGTGAATGGATTTTGCAGAACTGGGTCTGCAGTTTCGGGTGGGTCAGTGAATGAGTGGTGAGTGAATGGGAAGGCCTAGGACGTTACTATACACTGGAGACTTTATAAACACTGTACACTTAGGCTACATTTGTTAAAATTTTTTTCTTTAATAGTTTTAGCTTTGTGTAACTATTTTCATAAACTCTAAAATTAAAAATTTTGACATAACCTAAAGCACAAGCACAGTGTATAGATACATAAAAATATCTTTTTTATGTCCTTATTCTATAGGCTTTTAAAAATTTTTTAAATAAGATTTTTTAAAAAACTTTTTTTGTGAAGACTAAGACACGGCACACACATCAGCCTAGGCCTACACAGGTGCGGAATCATCAGTATCACTGCCTTCCATCTCCACATCCTGTCTCCCTGGAATGTCTTCAGGGACAGTAACACGCATGGAGGTGTTATCATCTGTGATAACAGCGCCTTCTGGAATACCTCCTGAAGGACCTGCCGGAGTCTGACTTAGAGTTAACTTTTTGTTTTCATAAGTAGAAGGAGTACATTCTAAAATAAATGATAAAAAGCATAGCACAGTAAATACATAAACCTGTAACATAGTCATTTATTACCAAGTATTCTGTATTGTACATAAATCATGTGTGATACTTTTATATGACTGGAGTACAGTATGTATATTTACACCAGCATCACCACAAACATGTGAATAATGTGTTGTAAGACCTCACTAGATAATAGGAATTTTTCAGTGCCATTATAATTGTATGGGAACACTATCGTATGTACGGATCATCGTTGACCAAAACATCATTATACAGTGCGTGACTGGAGAACTCATAGATGGAGGATTACTGCAGATAGGCTAAATAGTGGAAAATGGACAAGGCTGGTTTATTGTTTTATTTTAGTTGATACACACCTTGACTTTCCAGCTTATCCTAAATTGCAGTGTTAAATGTAAGGGACTATGCATCAATTTACTAAGAGTCACAGCATGTTGAAGCCCTCTAGTTTGCTTGTTTCATGGTTCTCAGAAGAACCAGTCTTCTCTTTCTGGACCAGTTTGAAGCAACTCTAAAGAAACAAGCTGTTTTATTGGAGCCAAACCTCACTATTAGAGGTCCTGAATGGAAGCATATACTTAGTTACACCTGCTTAATTTCTTCCATCAGGCTGTTCAGATTGTCACTCCACGCATGACTCAAACCCCACCCTTCCATCACACTTCCCCCATTTTTAACTCCCAACTAAGATTAATATGCTATATTACATATACATATGTAACATATGTATATGTAAATAGATTTTCTTGCACCTATTATGTATGTTGACTGGTTTGTAAGGGGCCTAGCTAGTATGTGATATAACTTATTGGGCACACTTTTGAAGTGTGTTTCAGCTTCACTATATTCTTTGCATTCTAGTTTCTTTATGCTCCACAAATTGGTTATCATTTATTCTCCTTTTTGTTATAAAAGTAGTATAACTTTTTTTTTTTTTCTTGAGACGGAGTCTTGCTCTGTTGCCCAGGCTGGAGTGCAGTGGCGCGATCTCGGCTCATTGCAAGCTCCGCCTCTGGGATTCACGCCATTCTGCTGCCTCAGCCTCCCGAGTAGCTGGAACTACAGGCGCCCATCACCACGCCCGGCTAATTTTTTTGTATTTTTATAGAGACAGGATTTCACCATGTTAACCAGGATGGTCTCGATCTCCTGACCCCGTGATCCGCCCTCCTTGGCCTCCCAAAGTGCTGGGATTACAGGCGTGAGCCACCGTGCCTGGCCGAGTATAACATTTTTAAGAGAACATTTTAAGAAAAATCTAATTGTATTTGCTTAAATTCTAACCTAATTACAAGTCTAATTCTATTAGAATTAGAAACATCTAAATCTAATTCCAATCTAGTTATCTTTTTATGGAATATCTTCTTATGGATGTGTTATTTAAAATTGGAAAGAATGGAAAGCTGCCCATCAAATGCTTAACAAAAGTGAAATGTTTAATTTTGGCAAGGCATAGAATAAAATATTTAATGATACATCATTTAAAATGATTATTAAAAATGCATATAAATGAATAAGCAAATATGTATGCCCAATTTTATAAAATGTGTGTGGAAAAATAGTAATGTAAATAATAGTTTTGTTGATTTCATGAGATTATGGGAAATGAGTTTTTCCCTTCCCCCCATAATTTAAAATTTTATGCAATGTAAAGAATTTAAAAACAAAAATCTAGTTGTCAAGAGCTTGATGATCTTTGTTTTAGTTTTTTTTCTCTTTGGTGTTGACCCCATGTATGTCTTTTTATCCCCCTTTTGGAGACAGAGTCTCACTCTCACCTCGGCCGGAGTGCAGTGGCAGGATCTCGTCTCATTACAGCCTCCACCTCCTAGGCTCAAGCCACCTCAGCCTCATGAGTAGCTGAGATTAGAGTTGCACACTACCATGCCTGGCTAATTTTTAGAATTGTTTTTTGTAGAGACAGGGTCTTCCTTCTGTTGCTTAGGCTGTTCTTGAATTCCTGGGCGCAAGCAGGCCACCTATCTCGGCTTCCCAAAGTTTTGGGATTACAGGCATGAGACATGGTACCCTGCTTCATCCTCTTAAGTTTTTCGTCAATTTTCTGGTATGGGTATGATACTTTTTCCCAATTCTTAACCGAAACCTGGAAGTTCTTCTGTTGCCATATTGGTGGCCATTGCCACCTCCTTTATAAAGGAAGTCAGTGTGCCAACTTCATTATCAAAAGTTGAATTTGTGTTAGGATAGAATTTGACCACACTGAAAATCATTTTGAAATGAGTTCTAACTACTATTAAGGAAAATAATAGGAAAATGTATTGGCAGGGTAAGATATATCTGAAGCAGTGTTTTAATAGTAGAGGTGGCTATTATTAGATTGGGGTGGAAGAGATTGGGGTGAAGAACAAAAAAGCTGGCAAGAGAAAAACTCAGAGAAAGAATTGAAGTATGCTTCTTTAATTTAAACCTTTCTTAACTGGGAAGCTTGAAGAAAAATGGAAGAATCTGCCGACAGGTCAAATACATACTGTTGTTAATTAGAACCTCATTATAAATTTTCATTTTTAAATAGATTTTACATGGATTTAGGCATAGTAATCAAATCACATCCCCTTCATAAGAGGAACAAGTTTTGCCCTTTGAGCAAACAGTCTGTTTATACTTAATATAAATTTGGCAGCTGGGATGGTGTGGTAGGTGTGCAGCCTCTGATAAATCTTATAAAATGAGTATTGTGGAATGCCATAAAGTTGATTTTGTACATGTCTTTGTTAGCAGTTTATAGCTGAAAAAGCAGATTTTATCTAAAATTATTTTAAAGCAAGTAAAAATTTAATTAAAATGAAAAAACTTGTTACACTAATACTGCTACTATGTGTGGTGACATAAATGCTGTTAGAGTGAAGGATGTTGGGGTACTTTAGACCACAGGCTGAAGAATATGTAGATGCTGTCATAGATGTTTATCTCCAGGCCTTCAACACTAACTTCAAATGGTTCAGTGTTGGTTAGGATTAAGATTTTGGGGCTCATAGTCTTCAGAGCATGCTAATTTTTACTGTGATGTTGAATCACGTGAATTAAAGCAAACAGCATTACTAAGATGATAATAGAAGTTAGCTTTTTTGGCATGTTTTTTCTTAGGTAGTTTCTAATTTTATTGGAATGATTGCAATAATATCCCCCTGCGCCCCAGAACCTTATTTGAATTGCAGAACCAGAGCACAGAAAATGATCTTCGTATTTGGATTTTGTTGACGTCAGTCATTCAGCATACTGTGATTGAATAACTACTCTTGACCAAAGTGCTGGTATTAGGGGTAAATACAAAGAGAGATGGCTCTTGCTCTCCCAGCCTTTGAAGTGTTATAGGAAAGAACTTGAACAATAATTATTAAGATACGTAATAAAGTGCTATGGTAGACGTACATACCAGCGGTTATGGGAATAGAGGGAGTGGGCTCGTTATTTAGACTAATCTGACTGCTGACATGTACTGATTTAGGCCTTTTAAAGAGTTTTTCATAAACAAAGATGTAGAATTTATGTTTTTGTTTGTTTAAAACCTGTAAGAAGATTTGGTAAAAAAAATCTCAATATCTTTGTAATACAGAATGACATGGAACCTAGCAAAACTGTTCCACTGAATGCATCTAAACAAGATGGACCTATGCCAAAACCACACAGTGTTTCACTTAATGATACTGAAACAAGGAAACTAATGGAAGAGTGTAAAAGACTTCAGGGAGAAATGATGAAGCTGTCAGAAGAAAATCGACACCTGAGAGTAAGTTCTGTTGGTTGAAAATAAGTTGATTTAAATGAAGGTGTAGGACATGTGAGTGTTATTAGGCCATTTTAGCAATTAGTTTTTAAATTTTTCCTTGGTCAGTTCTTTCTTGTTTTCCCCAATTTGATTATGTCCTGACCTTTGCTCCCCACCCTACTCCTCTCTTAAAAGTCTTCCTGTGGTTTCTCATTGCCACAAGTTCCTTACCTTAGCACACATTCTAATCATTTGTGATCTGGCCTGCAGCATTGCCAGCTTCAGCTCTTGTTTCTCCTGTCCTTCCCATTTTGTGCCCCAGTCACACTGAACTAGGATTGTGTTGTCCCACATCATAGCCATTAGTCACCTAGGACTGTTGAGCACTTGAAATGGGATTTGTTCAAATTGAGCTGTGCTGTTGAGTGTAAAATACTGATGTTGAAGAGTTAGTACAGAAAAAGGTAAATTTTTCTTTTTTTAATGGTTACATACTGAAATAGTAGTTTGGGTATATTGGGTTGAATTGAATATATTATTAAAATGAATTTTACACATTTCTTTTTACTTTTTAAATGTACTATTGGAAAATTTAACGTTACATATGGGGTCACATTTGAAGCTCACATATTGGCGTGGGGCAGCGTTGGGCTGGAGTATGCTGGAGAAGCATCTGTTTATCACCCCTCTTTTGCTTTAGTGTCAGCTCTTCACTGTGACTGGAAAGGCTCAGAACCCTGTCCCTCCCGACACAGCACATACACATATTAATGTCTTGCTACTATATTCTTGTTGATTTTTCAGTATAGCGTTTGCTGGGACCCTCTCCAAAAGAAAAAAAAAATCGATTTGTCCTGTCTGCTTTGTGCCACCACTATGCCGATTGCATTCTACTGCTCTTGTTAGAGGCCTTTCTCCCTCTAGTGGGCAGTAATTTCCTTGGGGACAGGGGCAGTGTTTCATTTCTTTCTGCATTCACTGTACATGCGTGTAGTAGTCATATATTTGATTGAATAAATGGATGGTGAAGGAGGACTGATTTGAATATGTGTGAAATTTATGAATAATACTTGTCTTTGACAAGTAATTGTTTCAAGACCTGAATTCCTATATGTTGCTCTTTAGGCTTTGTCTGAAGCTCTTTGCAGCAACGTAGATGATACAAAAATATATGTAACTAAAATAAGCTAAATGATGGGAGTTATTTGATTATTCCTTTTGTTAGGTGTATATAGGAACTGCACTCTGAACACTGTATCTTAAGTCGATCTGTGAACTCCTTTGCTGAAATGCTTTTTAAAGTGAATTTTTGTGTCTCTTCATGTTTGATACTTCATAGTACCCCTTTGAGGGGTACCCCTCTGCTTCCAAGTGCTTGTCTGGATAGTGGGAAGAATATCTTTATTTCACACCTACACACCATGGGTCTTTTAAAGGATTTTGTTGGTTACTTTTACTTGATCTGCCATGACTTCCATAGTTCTGTTCTTTGATAAAGATGTGCTCCTTAGGGTGCTCAATAGATTTCTTTCAAAAGCCACTGGTTACCTCTGGCATGGAGGGGAGAGTGTAAACAGTAGGAGTGACAGGTGGGGCAGGTCTGGAAAATAGGAAGAATGAACCAGGGAAGTGAGAGAGATATTATTCCTGGTTTCTGCTCTTTGTATGCTAATGTTCTGTATGAGATTTTATTTGAGAGATGATTCTGCTATTGGAAAAGTAAAACAAAACTGTGCTGGGCACGGTGGCTCACACCTGTAATCCCAGCACTTTGGGAGGCCGAGGTATGTGGATCACCTGAGGTCAGGAGTTCGAAACCAGCCTGGCCAACGTGGTGAAACCCCTGTCTCTATTAAAAATACAAAAATTATCTGGGTGTGGTGGTGGGTGTCTGTAATCCCAGCTACTTGGGAGGCTGAGGCAGGAGAATCACTTGAACCTGGGAGGCAGAGGTTGCAGTGAGCGAGATCACACTGTTGCACTCCAGCCTGGGCAATAAGAGCAAATCTCAAAAAAACAAAACAAAATAAAACAAAAACCTTGGAGACCCACTGGCTTACAGAATTTCAGACCCTTTAGCATTTTATACACAGGGCCATCATAATTTTTTGCCATGTTAACTTTCTTGCTCCTGTCTGTTCACTATCCGTTTTAATTCCCCTAGCCCTGTGGTTCTTAATTCACACTGCATGTGAATCACCTAGTGAGCTTTAAAAAGTTACAGTTTACCAGGCCTTCCCAAGACCTAATGAATCAGAATCACAGGAGTATTAAAAGTTCTGTAGATGCTTGTGATGTGTAGCTGAAACCGAGAATTACTACTGTTTTTATATAGAACTAATTAGCATGAGACCAAAAAAACCCAACTCCAGAAAATCCAGTAATGCAAATAAAACTGTGCCATTAGGTGTACTCTTTTAGTTAGTGTTTATTTATAAGCACAATAAAACAATCATGGGAGAAAATATTGCCTTGCACTGAAAAAAGTAAACTGTCCTGCCATTCGTCAGATTGGGTAACAGACACAGATAAAGACAACTGCATAGTTAACAGGTCTTAGTATTTTTCCCAAGGCTCACATTGCACACAGTGTCGTAACAACCTCCTGCCTGGAGTGACTTCTGCTTTCTTCTGAGAAACCTTGTCCTCTAAGGACATAGTGCTGTGTGAAGCCATGTCAGCAAGGAGGAAGCAGTCAACTCTGGACTGGAGGATCTGTCGTTGTGACACAGAGAAGCCCCCTCAGTTTCCATTCCAGGTGCAGAGCTTCAGATAAGGGTTTCCTACATACATTTCTCATCTAAATTTGTAGTTCCTGAAGAAACAGTATTCTTTCTCTGCTTTGCAGTCCAGACCTGGTGCTATCCCTTTACACACAGCCCTCTGCTTTGCTTTAAGCATGTGAAAACACTGTTCCTTAAATTTCATGCTAAACCGTTTCCTTCCCCCAAAATTCTGTGATAACCGTATCTCTGTTTTTGGCAAGAATACCCTCTTGTGCCTCTGCTGTTTCGGTTCCTTAGTTGCAGTGGGTCAGTAAACCCAACTGGCAGACTACGGGTCTGGTAGTTTTTGACTGGGCTAGGACAGATGTAACTGATTTTAAATACCATGGGCCGCCTTGGAAGTACTCTTCTTTAATTATGTTTTTAGTGGAATTAAAATAAAAGGTAAATATAGCCATATCTGACTTTTATTTTTTAGGAATACATTTCTCAGCTCCAGTTTTAAAAAATCAGTGTTATTGAGGTATAATTTATATCCCATGGAGACACCCACTGTGAGCGTACAATTCACTGAAATACAGAACTTGATAACTGTCACTGTAGGTCAGTTTTAGAATGTCCATCACCCCCGGAAAGTTTCCTTATGTGGTTAGCAGTTAATCCCTGTTTCTGTCCCCAGCCATAGGCAACCACTAATCTACTTTCCGTCCCTATAGATTTTTAGCTCCAGTAGTCTCATTAGTATGCTTGTTTTTAAAAACCTCTTTTGTGTGTTTGTTTTTTTCCTAGGATGAAGGTTTAAGGCTCAGAAAGGTAGCACATTCGGATAAACCTGGATCAACCTCAACTGCATCCTTCAGAGATAATGTCACCAGTCCTCTTCCTTCACTTCTTGTTGTAATTGCAGCCATTTTCATTGGATTCTTTCTAGGGAAATTCATCTTGTAGAGTGAAGCATGCAGAGTGCTATTTCTTTTTTTTTTCTCTTGACCAGAAAAAGATTTGTTTACCTACCATTTCACTGGTAGTACGGCCCGCGGTGACCATTTTTTTGTGTGTACAGCGTCATATAGGCTTTGCCTTTAATGATCTCTCACGGTTAGAAAACCCAATAAAAACAAACTGTTCGGCTCCTGGACAAATTGTATAGTACCAGATCATCACTAGCAGATGTCAGTTGCACATTCAGTCCTTTATGAAATTCATAAATAAAGAATTGTTCTTTCTTTGTGGTTTTAATAAGAGTTCAAGAATTGTTCAGAGTCTTGTAAATGTTATTTTAATAATCCCTTTAAATTTTATCTGTTGCTGTTACCTCTTGAAATATGATTTATTTAGATTGCTAATCCCACTCATTCAGGAAATGCCAAGAGGTATTCCTTGGGGAAATGGTGCCTCTTACAGTGTAAATTTTTCCTCCTTTACCTTTGCTAATATCATGGCAGAATTTTTCTTATCCCTTGTGAGGCAGTTGTTGACTGAGTTTTTCATCCTTACAATCCTGTCCCATGGTATTTAACATAAAAAAAAAAATAAAACTGTTAACAGATTCTTGCTCGATAGCTTGTCTGTGTCTGTCGTGTTATTAGAGGGGAGTCCACTATATATGGTCACTTGAAATTATGATGCAAAGGTTTGTCTTGCATTGAAACCCTCTCGGATATTACAGTGTTTTTAATTGAAAGTCCTAATTCTGTTCAGGAAAGGAGTTGATTAAATTTTGAGGTACTGCTGGTATTTTGGGAGATTATAACCAGTTTGTTTTCAAGATAACGGAAAATAAGGTCCATGAGAATAGAAGTTACATGATTTCAGTGAGCTGACATGTACAGCATGGCTGTGCTCCATCTGATTTTTACCCCATTCTTAAGTTCTGAGAGTATGTTCTCAAGGAAGATTTAACTCTCCTTGGTTTTAAAGTACTTTTTAACCAGCCTAGTAAGTCTTACTACTTTTCATAATATTTCATAATAGTTAAAAGTAGGTGTTTTTTCCTGCCCAATTTGGCACTCAAAATAATGTTCATTATGGAAGTTTGGTAATACTGAGCAAGCCTGTGGAATTTTCTTTATGAAAAATGATTTTGTCCTTTGCAAATGTTAAACCATGTGAAACACATTTTCAGTATAAGTATGTGTTACAGGGTCTGATATTTCCTGCACTTAGGTTTGTCCTGTGTCTTCATTTATTCTTACTAGGATAGAAAATGTTGGAATCAGAAAATAGATCCAGTTTTTAGCTACATACAATCTAGTACAAGTGATTTTTTATTCTTAAACATAGGTGTTATTTTTTTAAAAGATGCGCTCTACCTGAAAAGGAAATTGGATTTTAGAACTGGATGTGGTGAAGTATTTTAGGCCCAGATCTGTGTACACATTTTATAGAAGAGTGAAGTATTCTGAAGTATTTTGGTTGCCTTTTCATTTCAACTGTGTTTTGAATTTGTCAGATGATACATACATTGTGTTACTGTGTGCTGTGGTATCTTTTATAAAACCTCTTGCTTGTGTGCAAGTTGCTAAAAAGAAACACAAGTAATGCCTATCCATTACTAGCATGCTATGCTGCAGGTCATATTTCCATTGCTATATGCTTTACTGTTTTTGTGAAAATCCCCTCCTCCCCTTTTCCGGTAACTGGAAAAGCATGCTAAAAAGAGTCTTATATTTTCACCCCATAAATGGAGAATCAGTAATTCCTTGGCTTAAAGCTCTTATGTAATCAGTATTATTGGTGATAAATAATCAAGTTTGGTATCTCATAGCGATCTTTTTTTTAAAGAAATGAAGTTCTTGAAAATTTAGCCAAATTCCATTTTATGGGAATGCTCCTTAGAATTCATTTTGTTCAGTCCCTTTGTTTTATAGTTGAGAAATCTGAGGCCTTACGAAGGTTAAGAGAACTTTCCCCATGTCTCACAGGTAGGTAGAGGCAGAGCTGGAACTAGAAATCTGTTCTGTTGACTCTAGCTCAGTGTCTTTTCTGATAACTTGAAAATTGTCTTAGTTTGAGAGATGGCTGAAATAATGAACATAAAATGCTATTTATAATAACAAGTATATGTGACATTTCCTATTGTAAGACTACTGCCGGCTTACTGTTGAATAGTTTGGTTATAGTGTTTAGGCTAGACATGCTTCCCACATTGGTAATAAATAACATTACAAAATACAATGTATTTTTAGGTAGGCATTGTATAAAATGCATTATGCCATGGTTGCTTTTGAGATAGATTGTAGTCTGGGTAGCATCTTTAAAATGTATGTGGGCTTAACTTGTTCATATCAGGAGATGCTCTGATTGTATAGATGAGACTGTTTCTGTTATTTTTATTGCTGTATGAAATGTGATCAGATTATTTTACTACCAACAGTTATAGTTTGAAACTGTGTTAGTTGACTGATAATATGATAATATAGAGATTAAATTGTCTTCATTCCTTACATGTTTAGAAGTTTTTGCTTTATCTCCCTGCTTACTTGTATATGTAAGCATGAGGGAAATACACTGTTGATAATACTGAAATTACAGTCAAGTAACTAAGGCCTTAAGTTCATATGTGACACTGAATGCACTAGCTTCCTTTGTTCTATAACTAATGTACCTTAACTTCCCTCATTCTTGTATTTACAAGATACTAAGAAGTTATGTTCTGAGTGTGTGGTATGTTCCCTTAAAAAAAAATGACACTTGGAAGAAAAATGTATGAAATTCAGAAATTCCGATCAAAGAAAAGTAATTTTCTCTCTTTCTTTCTTTCTTTTCTTTTCTTTTTTTTTTTTTTTTTGAGACAGAGTCTTGCTTTGTTGCCCAGGCTGGAGTGCAGTGGTGCGATCTCACCTCACTGCAGCTTCTGTCTCCTGGGTTCGAGTGATTCTCATGGCTCAGCCTCCTGAGTAGCTGGGATTACAGATGTGAACCACCAAGCCTGGCTAATTTTTGTATATCTAGTAGAGACAGGTGTTTCACTATATTGGCCAGGCTGGGCTCAAACTCCTGAATTCTGCCTGCTTCGGCCTCCCAAAGTGCTGGGATTACAGGCGTGAGCTGCCACACCCAGCCAAGAAAAATAATACTCTTAAATATTTAGCTCAGATGTTCACCTAAAGTTGATATTATTTGGTATGGGAATTACTTTTGAACTGTAACCTTTCAGATGATACCACTTTGAAAACAAGTTTTAACAGGTAAAAATATAGTTCTTGAGGGTGTATTCCCCACTTGTGATCTTCTGCCACTTTAAAGACATTCAATTAATAGTTTTCCTAGAGCTTTGCATATTCCCATTCACAGATTTTTTAAATTTCACCTTTATTAGTGGGAAGGATCAATGCTTACCATTTGGAAAGACAAAGATCAGAAGGTAAATAAATTATCTTTATTTTCTAGCTTTAAAGGGAAATTAAACTATTCGTGAATAAACTGTTTAAAAATGTGAAGTGTCCTTTTCCTTTTCACAATACAAAAAATTTCAACAGATTGTGATGGTTTGTGCATTTATATCCTGTTAAGCATTAATAGCTAATCACTGACTGGGACTTGCATTCTGATGGCAGATAGTCTCTTGCTTAGTGAGATAGAGTTAACTGTTTTGTAGTAGGAAGTGAGAACAGCTGATTTTTCATTCCACATTTCATAGCCCACTTTTGGTAGATTACAGCCATGCTTCTTCGCAGAAGCAGTGACATCTTGGGAATGAATGCCCAGCCAGTCCTGGGTTGGTGCAAAGAAGTATAAACATACATCACTAGGGAAAAAGAAAGTTTGTCTTCCCCTTCTGACACAGTGTGTGCACTTTAGGCAATTTTTGGAAAATATGAAAAATTCCAAATTCTGCCTTTCAGCAGCATCAATTGCTAGGAACATTTCATTCATTTCCCTACAATATTAATGTTCTTTAAGCATAATCACTAATTATAAGTTGTATCCTATTTTTCTCCAACTTAATTTCTGTGGTTTATTGAAAACTAAGTATAAATGTGACCGCAAAAGCATTTTGCTTTGTTTTTATAGTTACTTTCTTGAGGTTATGGACATTTTATAATGTAACACTTGATTGGCCTGGCCTCTTGACAGTTCCCTTCTAGTTACGCATACCCTCCTATTGCCATATTTCTTGTTTTAAAACTCAGTTTCTTGTTTTCCAGGTGTTCCTATGTATAACACCCATCTTGAAAGAGAGTGTACAGGAAGTTATTCAGATAACTTTTGTAGTAGTGATATTCAACTATGGCAGTACATTAACTCATGTGATGAGCTTAGGAACATAAAAGATAATTGTTGCTTGAATAGCACCCCCAGAGATACTGACCTAATTAGTCTGGGGTGGAGACCTGGCATAGTAGTTTTTTTCAAGCTCCAATCATTGGCCAGGCAGTTGCTTTACATAGGCTTTTAAATGCCAAAGGAAGATATGAAGTAGATTTAATTAAGACTTTACTTCAACGATACAGGGGAACTTAGAATACTTACTTTTCTTTAAATTGCAGGAGTCACTGTTAGGTATTGCTTAATACAAAAGCTTTGCCTGTCAAGTTAGGATTGCTGGAATACCACTAAAGATTTTTGACTTGTGAATAAATGAGCTGTCAGCGCCAAAATGCGATTTGAGAAATGTTGTGGGCTTCAGTATTAATTGCCGTTTTGCTGACACCCAGTGTACTTACCTACCTGAGAAATTCATTTTGTCCATCATGTATTTCTCAAAGCAAAAGGTGGTTTTCAAGTGTAATGTCGTTTTCAGCATGCTTATTACTTAGTTTTACGTCATCTCATTTCGTCATCACTGATAACTTGTGGAATAGATACTTATCTCCATCCTATGGAATAGGGGAGACAGGTTTAGACAGGTTCAGTTTGCTCAAGTCTGCACAGCTGTAAGTAGCAGAGAAAGTGGGATCTAGATGGTCTGATCGTAGAGCCCATGCTCCTAACCATTGTAATCTACCATATGAAGGAAATAGCTTGTGTCCTGGTCCAAGTCAAATACTGACTCCTCACAAACAGTAAGTATAGCAATTTTGTGATGCCTTTGATTCCACTTTACAGGGACTACTGTTACTTGTGAAATGTCTTTAAGATTTTTAGTGTTAAATTTTTGAAGACCGCTTTCGTCCTCTATCTCCCAGAGAATTGAGAAGAAATAAACTCCTGCCCATTAACAATCTCAGTCCATGAACAAAACCAACATCAACATTCCTAAACAAGTGTGTTACTCTAAGAAGGTGGCTCTCGAATTCATGGAAATGGCTTATGCAACTTTCAAGACTGGAGAACAGAATGTGACTGGCCTTTTCTAATGGTCCTTTAAGATTTAATGATTATTTAAAGCAAGCGTTTTATTTTTTATAATTGACTTTGTGGTCTGAATTCTTGATACCGTTTATAATTTGACAAAGAACTAAAATTGTTATGTACTATAGGCACTTAAGAACCCTGAGGAAAAATAACACAGGTGTGGGTGGGTGTGTGTGAGAGAGAGAGGGTTACTAATGTGTAAGTGCCAAAAAAAAAAAGGGGGGGGGGGTTGAAATGGTAAGGAATTGGAATATTTTAGAGCAGTAAGAATTCCTAATCTTAGTACATGTCTTGTTTCAAGTAGAGGTTTGTTAGGAATTACAATTGTGGGGAGCAAACTTTTTGTGCTATTTTAATCCAAAATGTATATTCTTAATTGTATATAATATGTGGATAAATATATGAGGGTATTAAGCTACTTTGAATTAAATTTAAGGATATATTTCACATGAAAACAAATACAAACTTTTGAGAATCAAAAGAAAGTTTTGCAGAGTATTTCTTTGGGTGCTTTTGTGTACTTTGCCATTGAGCAAATTTTATGAAGTTATTGGGGTATTAAGATTTTCTTTTAAAAGTTAAATGTTTAATCAAGTAAATTCTCATTTCTCCAAGGGAGACATGGTCTTGTACGTTGGGACCCCCATAGAATATCTCAGCTAGAGGAGTTTCCCTATGCATGTTTTAGGAAATTATGGAGATTGTACATTTTGCAATGAAGGAAATGCCTTAAGAGCCTTAATTTTGAATTGGACCAAGTGGTTCCTTTGTAAGACAGGTGGTGAGCAGAATGGGAATTTCAGGGAGAGGAGCATAAGTACTTAAAGGCTCCCGACGTGAATGTTAAGGTGCTAGAAATTTGTGTTCATTGTTATAACATTTGCATCCCAAGGTGATGGGGGGGAAGATAACAGCTACAATAGTATTTGCATTCAGTAGTTAAGCCTGTCACATCTATGCATTTGTTTGAGGAAATAGTGCAAATGTTTCCAATAAATAATGTTTGAACTACTTAAATATGTAAACAGTTATTTCCATCCAATACTTTGATGTCTAACTCCAAGACAGTACGTTGGAGATACCAACAGCAAAGGAAGTTTTACATTTTCATAATGTGTTTCCCATACCACAGAAGTATGGAGATAAGGTGGCTGTAGAATAGTGTTTCCTTTTCTCTTTGCTTTTGTTTTCCTTATGAAGTTTCCCCAGCTTTGACACATTATTTTTCCCTATTTGGTTTAGAGCCTAGATATGATTAAAGCCACCTTGATGCCCTTCCCTGTCCACATTTCCATCTGTCAAACCACTAACCTGAAATGTGTGTCATTCTTGTGTTTCAATGTTTTGCTACATGTAATCAGGTTTATAGTAGATTTTGCATGTTTTAAAATGCCGCATAGCTGTGTATCTTAGAATATTATTTGTCTAGCTTTACCTTCACCTAAAATATTTTAAGCCCCCAAACTTCCACCTAAGTCCCTTGGGGTCTCTCATGCATTTCATGTACTAATATATCGTTTGCTCCTATGAGTAGCAGCTTGGACCCATTGTAGTGACTTTCTGTTACTGCCAGGGCCAGAACTGAAATTAGGACACCGGTCTCTAGCAAAGGCTGCTGAAGCCTGTTGATGATTCCAGCAGTGCTGCCACTGCCTGATGTTAGCACAGGGTCTGTTGATCAGTCTGGCACAGATGTAGTTGATATCCGACTGAACATCTCAGCTCTCCTGAATATCTCGTGGTGGTTTGTTCTAGGACTCAGACATCAAGTCTGGCCAGAAGACAGTTGCTGAGACACATGTTGCCCTAAAAGCCACTTGCTACATGTGACTGTGTACATAGTCACACATAATTTTAGAAGTAAAATGAGTCTAGGGGAAGAGGGATGAGGTGCATAAGCACATATGTGGAATCTTCAGGCTACTTGCACATCCACACTGTGTGTATGCATGTGCTGCAGGGTGTGTGTGTGTGTGTGTGTTGAAATGGAGAAATGACAAATTTTTTTTTGAAAATTCAAAGAACAAAGGTCTTGCATTACCACATGGCAACAATTTTCTGGAGCCAAGTAGCCGTTTCCCCTGTAATTCCCGTCGCTTGTTTTATACTCTGTCTGTCTTGTTACCTGCATGATTCCTGTATTCATCTGAATTGGTGACCCCTGATTTAGATGCTAATCACATATTATAAATGCTGAGTACTTCTATATTAGGTACAGGTTGGAGTTGCGGGTGTAGGGTAAGATTATACCAGATTGAAATATTGGGATATGGGGGGGGATCCTGTTGTCAGGATGCAAAACTAGTTAAGCACTTGTACCTGGTCAGCAGATAATTGGGCCCAGAATGTCCACAACATTGTAAACTGAAATAGGCTAAAGTTTGAAGAGCAGTAACTGTAGAGTACTTATTATATGTCAAGTACTTTACATATGTTATTCTCAGAATAACCTTTCAGATTTATTTATTTATTTATTTATTTGAGACAGAGTCTGGCTCTGTCGCCCAGGCTGGAGTGCAGTGGCGCGATCTCTGCTCACTGCAAGCTCCGCCTCCTGGGTTCATACCATTCTCCTGCCTCAGCTCGCAAGTAGCTGGGACTACAGGCGTCTACCATCACGCCCAGCTACTTTTTTGTATTTTTAGTAGAGATGGAGTTTCACCATGTTAGCCAGGATGGTCTCAATCTCCTGACCTCATGAACCTCCTGCCTGGGCCTCCCAAAGTGCTAGAATTACAGGCGTGAGCCACTGTGCCCAGCCACCTTTCAGACTTTAAAAAAACACAGATGAGAAGCACTTGGAGAAATTCACTGTCCAAACTTAACTGTCTTGGACAAGTCTGGGCCCTTCACCATACCATGCTGCCTTTAGGGAGAAAAGGGGGTGGGAATGACAGTGAAACTGAGCGAATGATGTTTAATTGAATAAAAACGAGAACTTACTTTGGTCTCAGTCACTTTTGTGAGTATAAAATAATTTTTTCTTCTGGTTTTGAAAGTCTCAACATCAGAGAATAATGTGCCTAAAACTTAATTACCGAATACACCATACTAGTGGCTAGAAGTTGGCGTGTGACTGCAATATGGTTTCAGAATATAAGCTTTTTGAAATTCAGGCTCTTCATAGCCCACCTGTCAGCAAGTTAACCTAGATTTTTAGCTACGTCAATGGCCTTTAGCGTTATAGTTCCAAATATTAAGCATGAGAGAACCTTGGGAGGAAAGCATTTCAAAGTGGTATGAGTCTGGATGCTGAAATGAGATTGTGGGTTATAATTCTGGCTCTGTCAGTTTACTAGTTGTGACCTTGGGCAGTTTTATTTCTCTGTTGTCTCAGCTTCCTCTGTAAATAGGGTAATAACTATGCCTGTTTGTTGGATGTGGAGGGGATCAAAGAAGTATAGCTCTTAGAGCAGAACTTGGCACAAAGCAGATGCTCAAGAAATGGTAGCAATTATTGTATATGTATAAATGAAGTGGAAAATTGGGAAGCTGATTATTTGGGTTAAAAATTAATATATGCAGACTGGGCATTTGGCTTGACGTTTTATTTTTGAAGTCATTAACCAGGTGTGCAGCTGCAGGCATTATCTGTGTTAGGCAACAGCCTTTTATTGAATGCCAGTAGAGTGGCAGCAGGACAAACAGTGTGGGTTTTGGAGGATAGACAGACTTGAATTTGGATTTCAGCTCTGCCATTGGCTACAGACAAACCCTGGAACAGATTATGGAACCTCTTCGAGGCTCAGCTTCCTCATCAATGACACTGTCTGATTTTTACACTCCTCTTTTGTAACTTTGTAAGATTGTGGTGAAGACTGCAAGATATTTTAAAAATTACATTTTTACTCTGTTCTTCATTCGTATTGAACATGATATTGGGATAATTAAACTTTTTAAAATTTAATGGTAAATTTTAAAGCTTAATGGTAATGAATACTCGAGTTAGAAAATATAAAAATACTGTAAGGGTGGAGGCATCCTTGTAGGGGAGTAACCTGTGAGTGTTAAGAATGATGCATTTCTTTGTTGATTCTTTTTTTCTGCATATGAAGGTAACACTAGTGGATTATAGAGGTTTGGAAAGATAGAAAAGTATATAGTAGAAAAAATTTCCAATATCTCACTTCCCAGAGATAACTTTTTAACAGTTTTTTTAATGCCTAGGAGCATAGCAGAGATTTTATATATGTATATAATTAGTATAAATATTAATTTATACTAATAAAAATCAACATGGTTAATTGATTTAACACAATTAAAATAATTCATTTTTTTCCTGGAAATAATTTTTGAAATTGTTGTAAGAAAGAGTGTAAGAATAGTAGAGAAGACACCCATTTTGCCTCACTGCTTTATTGTTGGTGCTTCCTCCCTGCCCCCCTCCACACATAAGTGCATATACATTATATGTGCATACATGCATGTTCATATATACACATGCATGCATTCATAATGTATGTACATGTATACATTCACATGTGCATATATACCTACACACATACCCACATTTTCTCAAAACCATTCAGGAGTAAGTTGCGTATATCACATTGCATGCTACTGGGGAGGCTAAGGTGAGGAAATTGCTGGAACCCAGGAGTTTGAATTAAGATTGCACCACGGCACTCCAGCCGGGCAACAACGCCACCCTGCCTCCGTCAATCAAAGACGTGCATATATTATCCTAACTACGTCAGTGTGTATTTCCTAAGGTGAGGTTCCCTTCCATAACCACAGCACAGTTGTGAACTTCAGCAAATTGAACATTGATACAGTTTTTTCCCCCAAATCTATTGTCTGTATCCAAATTGACTAATCATTTATGGCATATTCCCCCCTCCAGTACAAGGGTTGGTCTGGGGTCACATGTTGTATTTAGTTGTCAAATCTCTTTAGTTTTCTTGATCTGAAATAGTTCCTCAGCCTTTCTTTGTCTTTTATTACGTTGATGTTTTTGAGGAACGCAGTCCCTGCCTCTGCATTTGGGCTTTCTTTGATGTTTCCTCAGTAGACTCAAGTAATAGATTCTTAGCCTGATTGCTACAGAAGTGACACCATGTCCTCCTCAGGGTATCATGTCCACTGGCACATGAGGTTCCCCTGCCCCTCATTTGTGAATGAAGACCCAGCTGAGGGCTGGGAAAGAGGAGGACTCACGCTGAGGTGAAGAATCAGATGACCTGGCTTTGAATTCTGGCTTTGCGTTGTAATCTTGGGCATGCTTTCAACATTGCTGTCTCAGGTTCTGCATCTGTAAAAAGGGAATTTAAGAAAGTGTACTGATATATACCTCATAAGGTTATTATTCGATTAAATATACCTAGAGTGTTGAAAATAATTATTGGCACAAAGTTAACAACACATGAGTGCTAGCCATCATCATTGACATCAGTTCTCTTCTACAGTATATTACTGTTCTTTTTGAAAAATCAATAGTCTGAAATGCTGAAATGCCAAATGCATTGTTTAAGCTCATGCAGGTAGGATACCAAGTCTCATGAAGCTAAATACTGTGCTGTCCTGTTAATATTTTTATTTGAGTTTTGCAAGATCCATTGTAAGCACACCTAATTTCTATGGTATAGATTGAAAAGACCCCAGGAGAGTGTCTTCTTGATGTTATGGTGGGAAAGCCTCTGGCAGGTAAGTTGGGAGTTGTTCTCCTCCTTGTCTGCCTAGAGAAGTGTATGCTGTGGAGGTGGCTCTGTGCCATGGAGAAATGGAGCAGAATTTACTCCTGTGGTGTTCAGCTATCACCAGGCAAAACACTAATTTTATTTGGATAAATCAGAACATCTGTGGATATTTGGAGCTTTTTAGTGTAAAAGTGGTGCTAATTTTCACATTTTCAAATAGACTCTCAGACATTATGATAAAATTTGAAGTTTCTTTTTATATAGGTGATTTTCAAGCGTGTTTGCACAGAGCTGTGATGCCTGGGGACCTGCATATTCCTTTCTCCTTTTCCATATTTTGATGAGACTTCCTTTCTGCGCAGTAGAACAGGTAAAAGGAACATGGTGTCAAAAGCAGCCTAATTCCACTCTTCTCATTTGCTCAGACACAACTGATCTAGATTTCTAACAATGCCACTTGCCTTATTTTGGGAAACAATTTGGAGTTCACATGGATTTTATTCCATTGATTTGCTAGGGGCAGACCCCAGGATTGTGGAAAGCATTCTGAAAGGTGAGGAATATGTATTAGCAGTGTGTAAGTGACCGTCCACAAGAGGTAGTAAGGAATTACGGGAATGCTACCTGCTTACGAATGTTTTCTCACCAGGCTACAAGGACAGCTGCTCCCCTGCCTGGCTTGACTCCCCTCTCCAGAGCAGGTCATGAATGGGTTAGGACAGTCAGGGTGGGCAGAATACAAAGGAGAGCATCCAGCTGTGCGTAAGTGGAGAACCAAGCAAGAAAAGATGGATCTAGATGTTTGTTTTTGCAACCAGACTTCATCCTTTTTGTATTATATTCTGATTTCCTTCTGGCCAGTGGTATTACAGCAGTCCACCCCCCGCCCCCTCCCTTATCTGTGGTTTCACTTTCTGTGGTTTCAGTTATCTGTGGTCACCTGTTATCTGAAAATATTAAGTGGAAAATTCCAGAAATTATAAGCTAAATTGCATGCCATTCTGAGTAGCATGATGACATCTCATGCCTTCCCACTGCATCCCACTAGGGACCTGAATCCTCCCTTTCTCCAGTGGACTCATGCTGGATGCTCCCCACCTGAGTCATTGACATGGTCTGCTCCTGACATTCATCTGTCAGCATCGTCATGGCTCGATGATCCAGGATCACCTGGAGCGAGTGATCTTCCGATCTGTCATCAGAGGGTCAACAGCAGTCTCATGCCGTATCACCTCACTTCCTCTCATAGGCCTGCTCATCCCACATCTTCACCAGAAGAAGGGTGATGCAGATGACCCCGGCTTATGACACTTTAACTTGGGATTCGACTGTAAAGTGATGCAAAGGTGATCTGCATTCAGGAAAAGCCATACTTCCAGTACCATTCAACATTGTTTTCCACACTAGTAGAGCATTCAGTCAATTACATGAGACAGTTGACACTTCATAATGAAGTGGGCTTTGTGTTAGAGGACTGCTCAACTGAGGCTAATGCAAGTGTTCTGAGCACGTTTCAAGTAGGCTAGGATAAGCTATGATGTCTGGTAGATGAGGTGTATTAAGTGTATTTTCGATATATGGTATTTTAATTTATGATGGGTTTATCAGGACATAAGCCATTGTAGGTTGATGCCTGTACAGTACAGTAAGATATTTTGAGAGAGTGTGAGCATGCACATTCATATAACTGTTATTGCAGTATATTGTTATAATTGTTCTATTTTATTAGTTATTATTAATCTTATTGTCTCTATATGTTAAACTTTATCATAAGTATGTATGAATAGGAAAAATGTATATACAGGGTTTGGTAGTACCTCTGGTTTCAGGCATCCACTGGGGGTCTTGGACTGTATCCCCTGAGTATAAGGGGGACTACTGTAGTTTTCTGTTGTGACTGTAGGTTACCACAAATTTAGTGACAAAAACCAACACAAATTTATCTTAAAGTCCATCTCCCTTAACTAAATTAAAATATCAGCTGGGCTCCAAGGGAGACCATTCCTGGCCTTTTCCATCATCGAGGGGCCACCCATGTTCCTTGACTCCTGTGGCCCCTCCTGCGGTCACATGACACCAACCTCTGCTTCCACCCTCTCTTCCCCTTCTCTGGCCCTCCTGCCTTCCTGTTATAGGTACCCCTGCGATGACACCTGGGCCCACCTGGCTGATCCAGGGCCATCTCTTCATCTCAAGAGCCTTCACTTAATCACAGCCAAAGTCCCTTCATGGAAGGTTACATATTCAGGGATTCTGGGGGTTAGGATATGAACATTTTGCGGGGCATTGTTTCCCCCACTCCCTCAGTCTGTGCTCTTCAGCCTGGCCCAGGTCTCTGGCAGCAGGGAAAGTAGGTCTATGTCCGAGCCAGTCAGTACATCCCAGTGCATCAGAGACTGGAGTGTGACCCAGTCAGAGCCAATGAAACCACATAAAACCTCAGCCTTTCAATGGATCTCCGTTTCCCCTGGTTTTATCGTCCCCTTCAGACCCGTTCAGTTTAGTTCAGGCTCTTTTTCATATTCAATTCAAAGTTTATTATCGACACTGTGATCGTCTGAAAGATTTGGATTTCACTGGCACATCTGGTCCTCTGGGTCTCGGCAGCACCCGCATCCTGTTCCTGCTCCAGCGTCCCCTCACCCCCACCATTGCACTCCCCCTAGGGCAGGGCCAGTGCTGCCCAAATCAGGGGTACTTCCTGAGTCACGGGTGGGAACTTGTGATCCTTCCCTGTGTGAGGGAGGGAGACTCTTAGCTCTCCCGGGCTCTCTTTCTTGCTAATCACAGAGCCCTGGCTTTCCATCTGTCCCCTCGCCCCTCTTCCCTGCTCCCAGCGCAGATATGTCCTTGAATTACAGACTTACATTCCCAACGACTTTGGCCATCCGTCCTATAACTCGGACTTGAGAGTCCAGAACTGAATCCAGTCTCCCTCATACCCCCGCTTGCTCCATGCAGGCCTCCCCCATCGGCATTCTTTCCTTCACTCAAACCTCCGAGTCATCCTTGCTTAGCATGTTCCTTTCCTTCCCATGCCACAGCACAGCCCGTCTTGTTAAAGCTGCTGCTGGCTCTACTTTCAAAACACACCCAGAACCCAGCTGCTTCTTGCCACTTTCATGTTTTGTCCCCTCTGTTTCCTTCATTTTCTCCACAGTCTCAGCAGATCTCCCAGACGCCCCTGTGTCCCCTCAGTCTGTCTTAGAGCAGGAACCAGAGCGGTCCTGTTAAACACAAGTCGGAGGGGTGCTTTCCTGTGCTGACACTCCAAGCCTTCCCCCTTCACCGTGAGCAAGAGTGGGGACCTGGCACTGGCCCACAGGACTCCAGCGTCTCTGTCCCGGTCCCGCTTCCCACTCTAGACCCGTTCCTTCTCCTTCTTCCACTCGCCCCACGTCGTCCTGCCATCGCACTGTTCTCTGGATATTCATGGAGCATTTGCACATTCCAGTCTCAGAGCCTGCACCTGCTGTGGCCTCTGCCCCAATGCTGTCCCCTGTGTGTCCGCGGGGCTCACTCCTCACCTCTCCCATACTTCACTTAGGTCACCTTCTCCCTGAGGCCTTCCTGGGTCACTCCAACTGAACAATGGCGCCCGTCCCTTCACACTTTGGCCCGTTTCTCTGGCTCCCCTCACCCCCGTGGAATGTGCCATACCTGTCTTCATTTCTCTTGTGGCCTGCTCCTCCACCAGAACGCAAATTCCCTAAGAGCAGCGGTTTTGGACTTTTTGCTCACTGCGCATCCCCAGTGCCTGTAACAGCCTGGCACACAGTAGGTGCTCAGTAAGTCTTTTTTGAAAGAAGAGAGAGAAAATGCACAATTGTGCATGTATACGGGGTAGCCATGTAAAATGGGCTCTTACTATGCATTGTGGTTAACAATCTGAAAGCCCTGCCAGAATTGGACCCTACCCCTCCTGCTTCTCCTCATCTTCATTTCTGCGCAGAGCTCCAGACTTCCCACGTGGGACCCACAAATCCCTGGCTCTTCATCTTCTAAGGACAGCCTTTTGCCACCAGGCTCCAACAGAAGCTGAGATGTCTCCTGGGGGCCCTGCTGTGGTCTGGAATGGAGAAGACCCTTCTGCGCTGGGAGGAGGGGCTGGTTTCCTTCCTCGTCTTCACACCTGTTCTGAAGTTTTCTTTCCTTCCTCTTGCAATAGCCAAGGCTTGTTTCCAGCTCATGCTGCCCGCAGCCCACCTTGCTCCTTCCCTCTTCTAGCCTGCACCCTCCTCTGCCCTCCACACTCTCGGGGGTCTTTGCTGGGCGGGTTGCTGTTTGTTGACCTCCCCCTTCCAGGCACTTTCTTCACACACCTGTCATTCACTGTCCTGAGGGAGAGTTTTTGTCACCACCCGGTAGAAACATCTCTGAAATTTTGGCTGCAGATAACTACTTTCCAATCATAGTGATCCTTTCATCCGAATTGCAGAAATATCCTCTATGGCCATAACTTCTTACCTGAACTCTTCCACTCAGGAAGTCACCACTTTCTTACCAGGAGCGGCCTTTTCTTGGTTTCCTCGCTGGCATTCGATGCCAGTGCTGCCAACTTCACTGCTTCCGCCGGCTCCACAGCTGCCCAGCACACCCAGCCCCTCGGGGGGTGCTGGCTCTTGTCCCCATCACTGTAGTTCATGGCCCCTTCAGTGCACATTTGGGGTGAGCCGGTGTGTTGAGCCAGGCCACACTGACTTTAGGAGATGGGCTGATGCTGGCCTTAGACTGCAGGGACTGCGTTGAGACTTTCCTGGACACATGTAGGAGTGCCTGCATGGAGACTTTTCTGGAAAGCCATCCTGGAAGTGGCCGTTTGGAAAGCAGGCACGCCTTGGCCCTTGGGAGAGGTGGGACTTCCTCTTCCCAGGCCAGACACAAGAGCAGGGAGTGGGAGAGGGGGAGATCGGCCTGTGGCCCTGTGGAACTTGGTGTTTTCCCACCGCGGGAGATGGTAGTGGCAGAGCCCCAGAGGTTCCTTTAGCTTCATGGGGACTTGTCTGTTTCCAGGCCCCCTCTCAAGCAGAAGAGAAAGGTGAGGACGCAGGGTTCTTCCTTCAGGCGACACCCTCTCAGCTCAGCCACCGGAGTTCATGACCAGCCGTAGCTGCAGGTGTGGATCTGAAGAGCGGATCAGGAAAAGTTGGTGCTTCTCCTGGAGGGAAACCCTCGAAACTTGTTTCTCATCCTCTGGGGAGTTGGTGGAAATATCTCAGGCCTCCGCTTGGGAAGAGCGTGGAGCAGGGCCGGTGCTGCCGCCCAGACCAGCAAGCCGGGCTTGGCTCTGCAGGAATGAGTCTGAGGCACTGGCGGGTCCTGCTCTCCCAGTGGGGGCGATGGAGGAAGCCACCCTACCATGTCCTTGTATTTAGAGAGGGGGCTCTGGGGAAAGCGACGTGGTTCTTGATCATCATCAGATTAGGAAGACATCTGGGGCCTTAATTTGGATAACTGGGTCAAGATTATACAACAATTATGGTTATATGCAAATTCTGTTGGTTTAAAAATAGGAATCACCTTATTTAATTGTTTTAGGATCACAAAGCTTCCATCCTCCGCGAATGACCACACGATGGACATTTCAGGAGCCTTGGAGAGCCACATCTCTAATTCCACCATCACACCGAACATGCAGCTTGCCATCCTTCTGTTTTTGTCTGTAAACTGGTGGCTGTTGTTTACAGCCCCCGGTAATATTGCGGTTTACAACTGCAATATTGTGATGTGTTTGGGATGGGGATCCCAGGCATTTATCAGATTCAAGCTTTTCCTATCCTTGGAGCTTTTTTCTTTTTGGTTTCTAAAATTAGGTAAATAACAATATTTGATTTCCTAACCTCCAAAGCCTTACTAATTTTGTTTTTGCTAAATGGCACTGCTGAATTTTAATGTACACGACAGAGGGTCCCTGGAGGAACCGGTCACTCCGCTCCAGAGGCCCCTTTCTCGTTGAATTTTAGATGGTGCAGAAGGAATTGGGCTAGCGCCTTTTCTAAGATGCCATGGGAAGATTTAGCACTCCAAAAAATTGTTTTAATTCAGCACCTCCAACAACCTGTCCCCAGACTCTTGTTTTTCTTAGTGCTAAACTATAACCACGTAGAACACACACTTTTCACTTTCTGAATAGTAACTTGAAGGCTGGTGAACCATTACATTGAACTGTTGTAAAATCTGATCCTGCCACCAGGTGGCGGTGTGGTCTTGTGTCTTGAGGCTTTCTGCACGATGGAAAGCCCTGTACTGATAGACACTCAGCACAGACAGTATAAACCAACTCCTTTCAGAAACCCACATCTCAAACAAAATCAAACTATTAAGTTTTTAATGCAAACTGTAATTACAGGCTGAGGGAAGCTTTCTTTTTGATTCTAAGGATAGATATAAAACTTCTCCCCCCTCCCTTAGAAGATGTAAGATAGTTGATGTAAAGTTTGCTTTTCCAATCTAAAATTAGGCTAATTACAGTGATAATGTGGGTAAGCCCTTGTGGTATCTTTGATGAAAATATATAGTAGAATAATACCTTTAATTTCATTACTAACTTTCATCTGTGTGACTTACTTTGTTGAAAGCATTAATTTTTTCTAAGGTCTTATAATTACAGAAGGCATTATGTGTTTTTCTTTACCTGATCCTTCCCTCAAATGTTGAATAACTTTTTGATTTCATGATTAAATTCTGGGTTCCAAGTACATCTCTCTTTCTTACCACACCCCCAACATGTTAACATGTAAATAGCCTATCTTGTCCACGCATTGTCAAGTAGAAACTCTGACGGAGGGAAAAGTAAGCTTGAATAAGGGTTTAAAAGTAACAGTAATTTAAAAAGCAAAAAAGTCCTAACCTTTTTATTGCTGAAAATGTTAAGACACAATTGTCTTTGAGTTTACTGTTTTGGAGCTCTAATGAGGGCCATCTCGTTAACTTGAATGCTTTTGAACTCAGTTTAGCTTTAACGTGTGTGCTCTCAGGCAGGCAGGCAGGCGGGCGTGTTCCTCTGGTATTGCACGCACCTGTTTGGAATGGATCGAACTTCATATACACCATGCCTGTGCATTCAACATACCACCCTACCTAAGAGCTAAGGATGAAGAAGATGGTTATCTTTGACAAAAATCATCACTCCTGAGTGTCTCCATTGCACCTGGTAAAAATGTCACTTGGTCTGGGCCAGGTGAGAGCCATGGGGGTAGACCAAGGGGCCAGGCCATGGGTTAGAGCAGGCCTCAGACCCAGAGCTTGATCAAGGGGGGAGTCACCCACAAACGGAATAAGTGTCTACTCTGTGACTGTCAATTTACTTACATTAGCTCCTGCAATCCCTCCAGCAGCCCCATATCTCCCCTTTCCACAGAGGAAAAAGGTTTACCAGGTATGGTTGGCAGAACAATGGCCCCCCAAAGATATCCACGCCCTAATCCCCAGAACCTGTGAATACGTTATTATACAGCAAAGGGGAATTAAGGTTGCCCATGTAATTAAGGTTGCTAATCCAATGACTTTCAGGTAGGGAGATTATTCTGGTTTATCCTGGTGGGTCCAATGTAATCTTAAGAGTTTCTGTGGCTGAAAAGGGCAGAACCAAAGAGATGACAGCATGAAAAGGCCTCAGCCAGATGCTGCTGGCTTTGAAGATGGAGGAAGGGGCTTGAATAAGGGCTTAGAAGCCAAGGAATGTGGCGGCCTCAGGAAGCTGGAAAAGACATAAAACAGACTCTTTTCTAGAGCGTCTAGAAGGAGTACCGCCCTACTGACACCTTGATTTTAACCAGCGAGACCCATTTAACTTCTGACCTCTAGACTTGCAAGAATGAATTTGTGCTGTGTAGGTCACTACATTTGTGGTAATTTGTTGTGGCAGCAATTGGAAACTGACACACTGGTGCTCTATATTGCAGGTTACACAGGCAGAGCGGGGTGATTCCAGACTTAAATCATAGCTCACGTGATTGAGAAAATGTAATTTATTAGTTTCATGGATAAAGTGATATTTCTCACCTGCTAGGTAGAGGATAAGAGGAAAATCATTTTCAGTTCTGTTTGATATGAAATTTAGTCTTAATCCAATAATTAAAAAAAAATTCCTTCAGGCAATGCTGTGTTTTTACTTTTAATAACTGTTCATTGTTTTAACTTCCTCCTTAATCACCTGCTCTGTTCTCATGGAGTGTGTGTGTCAGGTGACTCAGTGGCTGTGGGATGGGGGGGTGTCTGAGGCTCCCTGTCCCACCGTGTGTGGGTGGATTTTGCACCGAGTGGGACTGAAGTGGGCGGGGCCTCAGGGAGTGGTTTTGCACAGGGTGGGGCCATGATGAACTGGGCTTTGGGGTGCCTGCTGCTGCCTGCATTCCTGTGGGCAGGCCCAGTCTACACCGACATCGAGAGACCTTCATGTCCAGTCTCCATTTCCCCAACTCTATAGACTTTTCCCCTCCTGCCTCTGCTGCCTGGAGTCCAGTCACCCTGGGTCTCCTCATTTCCCAGCCCAGCTCCCTGGTGCAGTCTGTGATATGGCCCCTCTACTCCCTAATTAATTCCTGTTCTAGTCATAATGACCATCAAAGAGTGGCATGAAATTAAAGTCTCTGATTTTGGTTCTTTAGAAGCTAAAGAAAATTACAATACTTGTTTCAATATCTAAGCCTGTTTTTCAGACCTCTTGTCCTGTGAAGGGGCTAAGTATCTTTCCTCTGTTGTCTCAGGGCCATAAGTATGGAGACCACAAAAGGCATATGTTTTATAGGGGGCCGTTAAAATGCACACTCTTCTGTTTGCTGTACATGGCCCTATAGCAGAAGCTGAGATGGGATTGGAGCCTGGGTCTCTGTCCTCAAAGCCCACATTCTCACACACTACAACACCTTGGCAGGCTGCAGGTGGACAGAGGCTGTTAAGTTTCCAGATAAGGAAATCTGGTCCTAAGGCCAGCATCTAGGAGGAGAAGGACGGTGTCTCCCTTTGGCATGACCTACCGGGAAGATGGAAATTACTACCTTTCTCCAAAAGTGGCTCATTCTGCCAGAAGCTGTCTACATTAGAAGGGAGAACAAACTTGGAGGTGGAGTTGGAGGGGAGCAGCATTGGGAGTGTCTGCTTCTCATTAGGTTGTGTGTGTGGGAGAGAGGGGCGAGGTGGAATTCATTAGCATCATTAGGTAGTTGTCCTGGACTTTCCCCAATGGGAAGGAATGAGGCCTCAGGGCACCTTCAATTAAAAAGTCTGATTTTAAGTCTTTGGGAAATAGTTTTATGTTTATTTCTTAACATACCATTTTCTAATGAGGCTATTTGACTTCTAAGAGAACTTTTTTTTTTTTTTTTTGAGAACTTTTTTTATTGACTATAAAGAATGAAACAATCTTGTGGTGTTGAAACCATGTTCCACAAATTCAGTATGGAGTCATCTGTTAAGAATAAACAAACCAACCAAAACCACCATACAGATTATTCGAGAGCAAAATGTGATTTTTAAGACTTTTACTGTTCAGCACAAAGGTATTCTGAAAGTCCAAGCAGACATTGCAATGAATTTGTACATGCAAAGTTGGAATAGGGTATTTAATGTGTCATAGACCTTCCTGGAGTAGTAGCACTATTGCTCTGGCCTTATCCAAGATCCATTCTTCTTTCCTTCTTCACAGATGGAACTCTGCTTTTGTTTGGGGCAGCACTGTGCCCTACTAAAAAATTACATTTCTTGGCATCCATTGTAGTTGGGGGAAGGTCATGTGATACTGTTCTGAACAATCAGAAGTCAAAGACTGCTGGAAATTTCTGGGAAGTTGTGCTTTCCTATTTTGGCATCCACTAATTTCTCCTTGTGTTACTTTCCTATTCTCCAGATTGAAATGTGAATTTGATTGGTTTTATGTCTTTAAGTTTATTCCTAAGACCATGAACTAAAGACTGAGAAAATTATAGAACTCTCGGCCCTGACATATTTGAGCTGTTGGACTAATACCAATTGTCTGGATTTCATGTGGCGTGAGAGAAAAATAATAGCCCTAATTTATTCAAGTAACTCATGGTCACATTTTCAGTACTCCTAATTTATATTTGACATTTCATCAATGTAAATATAATTATACTTCTTGTATTTTTCTCACTAAAATGCGTCAGCTGCCACATGCCCATGTTTGCAGGAAGCCCAGGCTCTCCATCTTCGAGGCCTCTTCTGTCACTCTCCCCACCACTCACAATGACCAGGGGTTTTCGTTCTACCTCTAACTCCAGGAGGATGGATAACTGGAAACCCTGACTGCCTACTAGCAGAGCCTATTGCTCACCACAGGATGTTGTTGGAAAACCTTGAGCAGTATTGTGCTTCCTAAACTTGCGGTTGGCACAGCCTTTTCTTTAAAAGAAATTTTATCTGGAAATGTTATTACTTCACCTTCATTCTTGAAGCATATTTTGTTGGGTATACAATTCTACGTTTTCAGTTATTTTATTTCAGCCCTTTAAAGATGTCATTCCATTGTCTTTGGGTTCCACTGTTTCTATGAATAGTCCTAGCTGTCAGTTTATTTGTTGCTCCTTTAAGGAATTTGTCTATTTTTCTCAGGCTTTTAAAAGACGTCCTCTTTGTCTTTGGTTTTCAGCAGTTTTAATATGAAGGAGGTGTGAGACTTTTTTGATTTGTTTTGTTTTTGTGTTTATTCGGCTTGGGATTTGAAAGTCTTCTGGATTTTGAGACTTGACATTTTTAATTAGTTTTGGAAAAATTTCCACCATTATTTCTTATAATACAGCTTTTACCTAAAGAATTTTATCCTTTAATGGGGTTTCAATTTTTTTACGTATTAGACCTTCTCATTGTATCTTCTATGTATTTTACCCTCTCTTTTGTGTTACACTTCATTTGTCTTTTTGATTTTACTCCTGGACATTTTCTTCTGGTCAGCCTTCTACTTTACCATTTTTTTCTCTTCAGCTATGTCTAATCTGTGGTTAAACCTGTACAATAAAATCTTAATTTTGATTGCTACATTTTGTTATTTCTGGATTTTTCTTTTAAAAATAGTTTCCAGTTCCTGACAAAACTTAAAACTTTATTTTTTATCTACTTGCACATAAGGACAGCTATTTTAAATTCTGTGCCTTATATCTCAATTATCTGGAATACACAGAGTCAGTTTCCATTTTGTTGATTTTCTTGGTGTTTTCTTGTTTTCTAGTATGCGTGGCTATTTTAATTTTAATGCCAGATATTGTTTATGAAAAATGGTGAAATAATTTGAGGCCTATAATGATTTTATATCCTTTTTTTAAAATTATACTTTAAGTTCTAGGGTACATGTGCACAATGTGCAGGTTTGATACATATGTATATATGTGCCATGTTGGTTTGCTGCACCCATCAACTCATCATTTACATTAGCTTTTTTCTCCTAATGCTATTCCTCCCCCAGCCCCCCAGCCCTGACAGGCCCCAGTGTGTGATGTTCCCTGCCCTGTGTTGAAGTGATTTCATTGTTCATTTCCCACCTATGAGTGAGAACATGAGGTGTGTTGTTTTTCTGTCCTTGTGATAGTTTGCTCAGAATGATGGTTTCCATCTTCATCCATGTCCCTGCAAAGGACATGAACTCATCCTTTTTATGGCTGCATAGTATTCCATGGTGTATGTGTACCACATTTTCTTAATCCAATCTATCATTGATGGACATTTGGGTTGGTTCCAAGTCTTTGCTATTGTGAAAAGTGCTGCAATAAACGTATGTGTGCATGTGTCTTTACAGTAGCATGATTTATAATCCTTTGGGTATATACCCAGTAATGGGATTGCTAGGTCAAATGCAATTTCTAGTTCTAGATCCTTCAGGGATCACCACACTGTCTTCCACAATGGTTGGACTAGTTTACATTACCACCAACAGTGTAAAAGCGTTCCTATTTCTCCACATCCTCTCCAGCATCTGTTGTTTCCTGACTTTTTAATGATCGCCATTCTAACTGGCGTGAGATGGTATCTCATTGTAGTTTTGATTTGCATTTCTCTGATGACCAGTGGTGATGAGCATTTTTTCACGTGTCTGTTGGCTGCATAGATGCCTTCTTTTGAGAAGTGTCTATTCATATCCTTTGCCCGCTTTTCGATGGGGTCATTTGTTTTTTTCTTGTAGATTTGTTTGAGTTCTTTGTAGAGTCTGGATATTAACCCTTTGTCAGATGGGTAGATTGCAAAATTTTTCTCCCAGTCTGATGGTAGTTTCTTTTGCCATGCAGAAGCTCTTTAGTTTAATTAGATCCCATTTGTGTATTTTGGCTTTTGTTGCCATTGCTTTTGGTGTTTTAGTCATAAAGTCCTTGCCCATGCCTATGTCCTGAATGATATTGCCTAGGTTTTCTTCTAGGGTTTTGTGGTTTTAGGTCTAACATTTAAGTGTCTAATCCATCTTGAATTTATTTTTGTATAAGATGTAAGGAAGGGATCCAGTTTCAGCTTTCTACATATGGCTAACCAGTTTTCCCAGCATCATTTATTAAATAGGGAATCCTTTCCCCATTTCTTGTTTTTGTCAGGTTTGTCAAAGATCAGATGGCTGTAGATGTACGGTGTTATTTCTGAGCCCTGTGTTCCATTCCATTGGTGTATATGTCTGTTTTGGTACCAGTACCATGCTGTTTTGGTTACTGTAGCCTTGTAGTATAGTTTGATGTCAGGTAGTATGATGCCTCCAGCTTTGTTCTTTTTGCTTAGGATTGTCTTGGCAATGTGGGCTCTTTTTTGGTTCCATATGAACTTTAAAGCAGTTTTTTCCAATTCTGTGAAGAAAGTCATTGGTAGCTTGATGGGGATGGCATTGAATCTATAAATTACCTTGGGCAGTATGGCCGTTTTCACAATATTGATTCTTCCTATCCATGAGCATGGAATGTTCTTCCATTTGTTTGTGTCCTCTTTTATTTCATTGAGCAGTGGTTTGTAGTTCTCCTTGAAGAAGTCCTTCCCATCCCTTGTAAGTTGGATTCCTAGGTGTTTTATTCACTTTGTAGCAATTGTGAATGGGAGTTCACTCATTATTTGGCTCTCTGTCTGTTAATGGTGTATAAGAATGCTTGTGATTTTTGCACATTGATTTTGTATCCTGAGACTTTGCTGGAGTTGCTTATCAGCTTAAGGAGATTTTGGGTTGAGATGATGGGGTTTTCTAAATATACAATCATGTCATCTGCAAACAGGGACAATATGTCTTCCTCTTTTCCTAATTGAATACCCTTTATTTCTTTCTCTTGCCTGATTCCCCTGGCCAGAACTTCCAACACTATGTTGAACAGGAGTGGTGAGAGAGGACATCCTTGTCTTGTGCTGGTTTTCCAAGGGAATGCTTCCAGTTTTGGCCATTCAGTATGATATTGGCTGTGGGTTTGTCATAAATAGCTCTTATTATTTCGAGATACATCCCATCAATACCTAGTTTATTGAGAGTTTTTAGCATGAAGCGCAGTTGAATTTTGTCAAAGGCTTTTCTGCATCTATTGAGATAATCATGTGGTTTTTGTGGTTGGTTCTGTTTATGTGATGGATTATGTCTATTGATTTGCATATATTGAACCAGCTTTGCATCCCAGGGATGAAGTTGACCTGATCATGGTGGATAAGCTTTTTGACATGCTGCTGGATTCAGTTTGCCAGTATTTTATTGAGGATTTTTGCATCAATGTTCATCAGGGATATTGGTCTAAAATTCTCTTTTTTTTGTTGTGTCTCTGCCAGGCTTTGGTATCAGGATTGATGTTGGCCTCATAAAATGAGTTAGTGAGGATTCCCTCTTTTTCTATTGATTGGAATGGTTTCAGAAGGAATGGTACCAGTTCCTCTTTGTATCTCTGGTAGAATTCAGCTGTGAATCCGTCTGGTCCTGGACTTTTTTTGAGTGGTAGGCTATTAATTATTGCCTCAATTTCAGAGCCTGTTTTTGGTCTATTCAGAGATTCAACTTCCTCCTGGTTTAGTCTTGGGAGGGTGTATGTGTCCAGGAATTTATCCATTTCTTCTAGATTTTCTAGTTTATTTGCATAGAGATGTTTATAGTATTCTCTGATGGTAGTTTGTATTTCTGTGGGATCCATGGTGATATTCCCTTTATCATTTTTTATTGCGTCTATTTGATTCTTCTCGCTTTTCTTCTTTTTTAGTCTTGCTAGTGATCTATCAGTTTTGTTGATCAATTTTGTTTTCAAAAAACCAGCTCCTGGATTAATTGATTTTTTGAAGGGTTTTTTTTAATGTCTCTATCTCTTTCAGTTCTGCTCTAATCTTAGTTATTTCTTGCCTTCTGCTAGCTTTTGAATTTGTTTGCTCTTGCTTCTCTAGTTCTTTTAATTATGATGTTGGAGTGTCGATTTTAGATCTTTCCTGCTTTCTCTTATTGTCATTTAGTGCTATGAGTTTCCCTCTATACACTCCTTTAAATGTGTCCCAGAGATTCTGGTACATTGTGTCTTTGTTCTCATTGGTTTCAAAGAACATCGTTATTTCTGTCTTAATTTTGTTATTTACCCAGTATTCATTCAGGAGCAAGTTGTTCAGTTTCCATGTAGTTGTGCAGTTTTGAGTGAGTTAGGGTTTCTTAATCCTGAGTTCTAATTTGATTGTACTGTGGTCTGAGAGACAGTTTGTTGTGATTTCTGTTCTTTTACATTAGCTAATGAGTGCTTTACTTCCAATTATGTGGTCAATTTTAGAATGAGTGTGATGTGGTGCTGAGAAGAATGTATATTCTGTTGATTTGGGGCGGAGAGTTCTGTAGATGTCTATTAGGTCTGCTTGGTGCAGAGCTGAGTTCAAGTCCTGGATATCCTTGTTAACCTTCTGTCTCGTTGATCTGTCTAATGTTGACAATGGGGTTTTAAAGTCTCCCATTAGTATCGTGTGGGAGTCTAAGTCTCTTCGTAGGTCTCTAAGGACTTGCTTTATGAATCTGGGTGCTCCTGTATTGGGTACATATATATTTAGGATAGTTAGTTCTTCTTGTTGAATTGATCCCTTCACCGTTATGTAATGGCTTTCTTTGTCTCTTTTGATCTTTGTTGGTTTAAAGTCTGTTTTATCAGAGGCTAGGATTGCAACCCCTGACTTTTTTTGCTTTCCATTTGCTTGGTAGATCTTCCTCCATCCCTTTATTTTGAGCCTATGTGTGTCTCTGCATGTGAGATGGGTCTCCTGAATACAACACACTGATGGGTCTTGACTCTTTATCCAATTTGCCAGTTTGTGTCTTTTAATTGGGGCATTCAGCCCATTTTCATTTAAGGTTAATATTGTTATGTGTGAATTTGATCCTGTCATTATTATGTTAGCTGGTTATTTTGCCCATTAATTGATGCAGTTTCTTCATAACATTGATGGTCTTTACAATTTGGCATGTTTTTGCAGTGGCTGGTACTGATTGTTTCTTTCCGTGTTTAGTGCTTTCTTCAGGAGCTCTTGTAAGGCAGGCCTGGTGGTGACAAAATCTCTCAGCATTTGCTTGTCTGTAATGGATTTTATTTCTTTTTCACTTATGAAGCTTAGTTTGGCTGGATATGAAATTCTGGGTTGAAAATTCTTTTCTTTAAAAATGTTGAATATTTGCCCCAACTCTCTTTCTGGCTTGTAGGGTTTCTGTCGAGAGATCTGCTGTTAGTCTCATGGGCTTTCCTTTGTGGGTAACTTGACCTTTGTCTCTGGCTGCCCTTAACATTTTTTCCTTCATTTCAACCTTGGTGAATCTGACAATTATGTGTCTTGGGGTTGTTCTTCTCCAGTAGTATCTTTGTGGTGTTCTCTGCATTTCCTGAATTTGAATGTTGGCCTGACTTGCTAGGTGGCGGAAGTTCTCCTGGATAATATCCTGAAGAGTGTTTTCCAACTTGGTTTCATTCTCCCTGTCACTTTCAGGTACACCAATAAAATGTAGATTTGGTCTTTTCACATAGTCACATATTTCTTGGAGGCTTTGTTTGTTTTTTTTTACTCTTCTTTATCTAATCTTGTCTTCTTACTTTATTTCATTAATTTGATCTTCAATCACTGATATCCTTTCTTCCACTTGATCGAATTGTCTACTGAAGCTTGTGCATGCATCATGAAGTTCTCGTGCCATGGTTTTCAGCTCTGTCAGGTCGTTTAAGATCTTCTCTACACTGTTTATCCTAGTTAGCCATTCGTCTAACCTTTTTTCCTTCCAAAGGGTTCGAACATGTTCCTTTAGCTTGGAGAAGTTTGTTATTACTGACCTTCTGAGGCCTACTTCTGTCAAGTCGTCAAAGTCATTCTCTGTCCAGCTTTGTTCTGTTGCTGGCGAGGAGCTGCAATCCTTTGGAGGAGAAGAGGAGCTCTGATTTTAGAATTTTCAGCTTTTCTTCTCTGGTTTATCCCCATCTTTGTGGTTTTATCTACCTTTGGTCTTTGATGTTGGTGACCTACAGATGGGGTTGTGGTGTGGATGTCCTTTTTGTTGATGTTGATGCTATTCCTTTCTGTTTGTTAATTTACCTTCTAACAGTCAGGTCCCTCAGCTGCAGGTCTGTTGGAGTTTGCTGGAGGTCTACTCCAGACCCTGTTTGCCTGGGTATCACCAACGGAGGCTGCAGAATAGCAAATATTGCAGAACAGCAAATATTGATGCCTGATCCTTCCCCTGGAAGCTTCGTCCCAGAGGGGCACCTGCTTATATGAGGTGTCTGTCAGCCCCTACTGGGAGGTGTCTCCCAGTTAGGCTACTCGGGGGTCAGGGACCCACTTGAGCAGGCAGTCTGTCCATTCTCAGAGCTAAAATGCCATGTTGGGAGAACCTGCTCTCTTCAGGGCTGTGAGACAGGGACATTTGAGTCTGCAGAAGTTGTTTGCTGCCTTTTGTTTAGCTAAGCCTTGCCCACAAAGGTTGAGTCTAGAGGCAGTAGGCCTTGCTGAGCTGTGGTGGGCTCTGCCCAGTTTGAGCTTCCCAGGCTGCTTTGTTTACCTACTCAAGCCTCAGCAATGGTGCAGGCCCCTCCCCCAGCCAGGCTGCTGCCTTGCAATTCGATCTGAGACTGCTGCGCTAGCAGTGAGCAACTATCCGATCTCTGTGGGTGTGGGACCCACTGAGCCAGGCACGGGAGAGAATTTCTTTGTCTGCCAGTTGCTAAGACCTTGGGAAAAGCACAGTATTTGGGCAGAGTGTCCCGTTTTTCTAGGTACAGTCTGTCACAGCTTCCCTTGGCTAGGAAAGGGAAATCCCCTGACCCCTTGTGCTTCCTAGGTGAGGTGATGCCCCGGCTTGCCCTCTGTGGTTACACCCACTGTCCAACCAGTCCCAATGAGAGGAATCGGGTACATCAGTTGGAAATGCAGAAATCACCCGTCTTCTGCCTTTATCACGCTGGGAGCTGCAGACTGGAGCTGTTCCTTTTCAGCTATCTTGGAACGGATCCTGATTTTATATTCTTATAAAACTGTCTGGTGATTCTGTGCAGAATATACTAAGGTTATATTGATTGGCTCATATCCTCTAACATCCTCATATCCTGTAGTATTGATGTGAGTCAATCAATATAACCTTAGTATATTCTGCAGAGTTAGAATCACCAGATAGTTTTAAAAGTTACTGCTGCATAGGTTCCATAACCAAAGATTCTGTCTCAAATGATACGGAGTTGGGCCCGGACATCAGTATTTTGTGATAGCTTCCCAAGTGATTTTAATGAGTACCAGGATTGAGACCTACCCTAACATAAAACATAAAGATAGTACAAATGAGGGAAAATAATAGCTCAATCACTTAATCTCACTTATGAATATAGTTGCAAAAATAAAATATCCATATATAGAATTCACCTGTCATCAAAAATAATGACTTCTACTAAATAGACAATTTCAGAAACACATGAATGATTCCCTCACAGAAAATGTATGCACATAATTTATTACATTACAGTTCTGGTAGAGAAAACCCATAGGAACATATCAATAGATGCTGAAATTTTAACAACCAAATAAAACCTTTTAATAGGAATGGAAAAGAATTACTGAGATGTGCTAAGGTCTGCTTGGTGGATATTAATAATGTTTACCCATATCTGCTTTCTGTTTTCTTCCAGGCATTCAGGCAGTTATATTTCCCAGTCCCCTTGTGGTTTTCTGGGTGGAGTCCGTGAGTCGTTTTGGTTAACGGGCTGGGAATGGAAGACGTGCGTCACTACTGTGCCAAAGCACCAAAGAGTCGGGGTATGAGAATGCCATACGCTCTCTTCTTCTACTGTGGTGACCCAGAAGGCTTTCTGTTGTGACGGCAGTGCCATGGGATGGAAAGCCTACTTTCTATCACTTCCTGGAGGTGTGTCCAGAACCACAGCTGGCTTTCTGGGAGTGAGAAATAAATGTGTAAAACCACTGAGATTTCAGAGTAGTTTGATATCACAGTATGACCTGCCTTGACCAGGAGTTGTGGGAAAACTTTTCCTACAAAGGGCCGGATATTTTAGATTTTACAAGTCATATGGTCTCTGTCACAACTACCAACATTTTTCCATTGTAGCAGAAAGCAGCCATAGATAATATATAAATGAAAGAGCATGGCTGTGTTCCGATGAAATTTTGTTAACAAAAATGGGTGGTAGATTTGGCCCACAGACCATCATTTGCAGACCTCTGCTCTTGACAAATACTTTTGTATACTCAGATTTTATTACAAATATAATTCAAAATGATAAAATCCTAAAACCTTTTCAGCTAAAAGTAGGAACAAGCAGGGTTGTCCACTATTGCCACTTAATGACACTATTTTAGAGGGTCTAACTAGTACAATATGATAAGACATTTAAGCAATTGGTATAAATGTGGGCAAAAGGCTGATTGTGGTGGTTCACACCTGTAATCCCAGCACTTTGGGAGGCTGAGGCAGGTGGATCATGAGGTCAGGAGTTCAAGACCAGCCTGGCCAAGATGGTGAAACCCCGTCTCTACTGAAAATACAAATAATTAGCCAGATGTGGTGGCGGGTGCCTGTAATCCCAGCTACTCAGGAGGCTGAGACAGAGAATTGCTTGAACCTGGGAGGTGGAGGTTGCAGTGAGCTGAGATTGCACCATTGCACTCCAGCTGGGGTGACACAGAGAGACTCCATCTAAAAAAAAAAAAAAAAAAAAAAAAAAAAGGCAAAACAGTTTTTCTGATAACATAATTAAATACCCAGAAAATCCCAGAAACACTAGTAAAAACGACTAAGATTTATGTGACAATATGGTAAGATGACTGAATATAATAGACACACAATAGTCAATAACCTTGCTGTGCGTGCGTGTGCACATGTGTTAATAAATCCCCTGTCTATTCCCAGTAGCAGTATTCTACACAGTGAAATGGGAAGTATTCACAATAGCAGTAAAAATTACACAGTAATTAGGAGTAAATTTAACAAGAAAGATATATCATGTAAAGAATAACAGAACTGAACAAATGCGAAGACATCTGCTGACTCTGTTTCTGGTTGGGGGGAGCTGCACAGCCACATGAGGAGGGGCGGAGAATTGGGACCACTTTGGATCCACCTACCGCATCGGGATAATCAGCTTCGAAGGCCCCATGACCAAGCATGACTGTGTTACCAGCGTCGGATGCCTCAGTTTGGTGTTGAGGTAGTATTTGCAGTGGAATAAAAGTGAAACGTATTGTACATATCATGGTCAAGGTTTCATAGAGTAAAACCACTTGAGAGTCGAATGTGTAGGTAAGAGAAGGATGAGAGAAGTAACATAGGTCATTTTGCGGGTTCTACCATTTTCAATGAGCACAGAGGTATTTTTCTAGTTAATGATGTAACAGAGAACAAGGACACTGGGAGCTGGAGCTGCCCTCTACCATGTGGCTTGTTAGGCCATGACAGGTTGCACGTCCTTAAGTGCTGTTATAGCTTCAGTGTCATCGCCTTTCCAACATTCTGAATGACTGTCACACAAGTAAGAAAGCATTCTCTGTCAGCCCCACTGTGAATGAGGAAAGAGCCCTGGGGCTGGGAGGCCTGAGGCAGGCAGGGCCTGCTGGTGAGCCTGCGTCCTTCACGCACCTCCTGTCCCAGAGGCTCAGGCCACTGCTGTCACTGGCAGATAATAATGGGATGTGAACTCACCTCTTATTAGGTCTCCAACTGATCCCTTAATAAGCCATCCAGAATGTGCACCCAGATGCTTTTATGAGAAAATTCATTAGGTTGCTCTGTACAAAAGCAGCATGTGCTGAAAGTCGATGAAACTTCTGGGGTCCCTAATAACCAGTCTTCCTGCCGTTGTTACTAAATGTCGCCAGTTGTCTTTCACTTTTTCTGGTGGCATTAGTGCTTAATTGAAACCTATCAACTTGTCAGAATGTGTGGAGCTGGGACTGTGCTCAGCACCAGGCTTAGCGTCTTTGAGATGACAGAAAATGTATGTGACACAGTCACTACCTTCAAAGAATCGGAAGTCTGTTTGGGAGCAGTGAAGTGAACACTCAGGGCATAGTTATGGGAGAAATCAGGCTGTGCAGGGCGAGCTCAGGAGATCATGGGCTCTGGAAAGGAGAGATCCATGTGGGCTGGAGCAAGAGGCGAGGTGAGCCCGGCCTGGATGACCAGTGGGGTTTAGATATGTGGAAGGGAGAAGGGAGGGCATTCTCGGGGTGGGTCATGGCCTGGGGAAATATAAGAAGGTGGATTCAGATTGGTGTAAGTTGGGGACCGTGAGGGTCTCAGGCCATCAGAGGGTGGGCTTTGGAGCGTGTAGGGGTCAGGGAGGAGCTGGTGGTGAGTTGTGTGCAGTGCCACGGGACCTCCCAATGCGGCCCGCAAAGCCCCGCTGTTCTCATCCACGTTCAAACCTGCTGTTGGGCAGGCGTGCCGTGAGCTGGGAGGAGCAGGAGCTGAGGGTGCTAAGGGCACCGTGTGGAGCAGCTCTCACTGCAGAGCTGGTCAGGGAGTGTCTGGATGGTTTGGGGCAACTTCCTGAATGTCTCTCCCTTGGTTTTTCTCATTTATAAAATGGGAGTAATGACAGGTTGCTGGAAGTGTAAGTATTTAACACATGGACTGAAATGTGTGTGCAATATATATGCATATCTAATATATATGATTATATTATTTAATGATTTGCAAGTATATATTTATGATGCACAGTTTATAATAATTTATAAGTCTATATTTCTATTGCACAATTTATAATATAATTTACATTCATAAAATTATATTTGTATATTATATAGAAGATGTATCATTATTTATGAAAATCATAATACACATTTTAATGACCCCCAAATTCATGGGCTTGTCCCTGGTTCCTTTTACTTGTGAAACCTCTACCTGGAAAGAAAAACATGGGTGAGGATTTATCTCCAGGTAGATAGGAAAAAATAAATCATACTGTGTAGTGTGCTGCAGCTTTTAGTGCCTGTAAATTATCTTTGTTTTATCTTTATTTCACAGACAAGGCCACTGAGGCACATGGAAGTGAGTGGGCTCCCCCAGCCCTGACCCAGTCAAGACCAGAACCAGGTCCCAGCCTGTCTCTGTGCTCCAAGGTACCATGACGCTTGGGGGGGCCAGCATAATTCGAAATAGACTCTTTTCCTCATAATCTCAGGCCATGACCACATACTTTCGGCTTCGTTTTTTTGGCAAGATTCTTTTTGTGAGCTTGTGCCTAGATAATGAGGACCCGTGAGGAGTGCCGGCCAGCATACGGTCACTGCCACATGGGCCGCAGGCCAGAGACACCTCCCGTCTCCTAGGAACGGATTCCAGTGGCCCTGGTCGCTGACCAGCACACCTATGGGGGAGACACGAGCCCCCTTCACCCACACGGAACCAGCACCCTCTTTGCATTGCATATTTTGTAGAAAAAGAGCTCCAATGTGGGAGCATTTCCTTTTTTTGTCTAGAATTGTCCACATGGTTGACACCGTCATTACGTGGACCGAGTTAATTACATTCAAACTTGCTTTTGTCCTAAGCGAGCGTTATTTCTGTGACTTTTTACACACAGCTTCCTGAACACAGGGAAGAAAATATTAGCCTGGATCTCATCTTCAGCTCATCATCTTTACAAAGAAGGTATCAGCTGTGTGTGAACCCGCAGGGCATTAAATGCACAGGAGCCTTGGGCGGGAGCATGGAGACAGAGATCCGCAGGTTCCACCCAGGCTTTCTGAGCAAACAAAACCAGGGAAGGCAAACACAGGCTTTTGTCCTGACCCCATGGTTCTAGCCAAGTGCTGTTTCGCTAGGGTTGACCTCCCAGAGCCGAAGAGTGTGGCGTGAATTGCCAAGTTGACTGGGGCCACCCTGTGTGCCAGGGGGTACTCGACCCTCCTCCCACGGCCAGTCTGCCTCTCACCTTCACACCCTGCCTCGCGGCCCAGGGGCCTTGGCGCAGGGGGGTGAGGGAGACATCGGCAGGCTCCATCTCCCAGCAACAGCGTCACTTTGAGGGGTGGTTTCTGAGCCCGCTCAGCCAAGATCAGTCATAGCTTCCTCCTTCTCCTCCCCCCCGCAGACCTAGATAGGTTTATTTTCTACATATAAGTTATTGAAAATAGTCAAAGTCTCATCAAGACTTTGAAGAAATTCTTTCTTATGAACTCTTGTCCTTTTAATTGGCAGGAAGTAAATTCATGTAAAACAGTTTTTGCGATCACACGAGCAGATAGGAGCGATCAGAAAATGTCCTCATCCTCATCTCCCAGCTCGACTTTCATATTACGGGGAAGTCCTCCATCCTTCTGTCAACACTTTCTTTATTCCTGCTTCAAATCCTGGCTGCTTATTTGATGCGATGAAACTCTTCTTTGCCTGCATCTGCTCTAACCCCAGAGATGTGCAATCATATCAAATGGATTCATGTGTGGCTCTCTTGCCGCTGTGCCTAAGCCTGACATTTTGGGCCACATGCACTGGAGGTGCAGGACAGGCTTCTAAACCACGTGAGCAGAGAGTGCGGACACACGGCGCGCCTTTATCTCCGTCCCAGGGTTCACAAGATCAATCACAATATTGTTCCGGCTGAACCTGGGAGGAAAAGCCATGAAACCCAATCCATGCCCCGTCCTCCCAGGGAATTCAGGAAGCAAACTGCAGTCAAAGATTGGATGAGCGAGGACTGGAGGGGGAATTGCCCCTGGAAACCAGTCTGCAGGCGGCTTCCTTTTCTCCTGAAACATGCCTTTTATTTGACTTTTGAGTTGCGGTCTCACTCTGTCAACCGGGCCGGCATGCAGTGGCATCCCGAGTTGCTTGGATTACAGGTGTGAGCCACTGGCTCTCAGGTCCAAAACATGCCCTTTATTTTTATTACTTACCTATTTATTATTATTTATTTTTGGAGACAGGGTCTTGCTCTGTCACCCAGGCTAGAGTGCAATGGCACTACCGTAGCTCACTGTAGCCTTGAACTCTTGGGCTCAAGCAATCCTATTGCTCCAGCCTCCTGAGTAGCTGGGACCACAGGCACATGCCACCACACCCAGCTAATTTTTTTATTTTTCTGTAGGGACAAGTTCTCTCTATCTTGCCCAGGCTGGTTTTGAACTCTTAGGCTCAAGTAATTCTCACACATCAGCCTCCCAAAGTGCTGGCATTATAGGCATGAGCCACATGCCCAGCCTGAAGCATGCCTTTCAAATGGGAGTTCATGATTTTGTAATACCCTGAAATAGTTGACAGGCCTCTTAAAGCTGGTGCTGTTGTGAGGTGGGTCTGAGGGGAGCGAGGGGAGAGCTTTAGTTTGTCGTCTGGAAAGAGTGAGGCAGAGCCCACCTGAACTCCAGGGGCAAAGTGGGTGGCTGGGGCTCCTCCCTGGGGAGGCTGAGCACCGTGGGCTTGGCTGGGAGCCCGGAATTTAGGTTTCCTGTATTTTCTTTAGAACAAGCTTCCCCAATTTGGTTTAGAAAGTTGCCTTTCTACAATGGAAGAGTTTCCAGCAGTCTCCTCCCAAGTGTCCAGGGCATGCCTGCTACCTCAGCTTTTCCATCAGAAGTGTTGGAGGGTCCCGGGTTGTCTGCACCGTTCAAAGGAGAATAGTATTTATTTGGCATTTACTAAGTGCCAGGCACGACTCTAAACACTTCCTGTAGATATTAACCCATTGAATCTGCATGACAACCCTATGGGGTAGCTATTCTCTTTTATCCAAATTTTACAAATGGGGAAACTGAGGCACAGGGCGGTTATGTAATTTGCTTACTGACACAAGCATGAGATGAGACATTGGCCATTATAGATCTTTTCATGGTGACGTTTTGAGCCAAGCTGCCAATAAGACAACCGTGTCCGGCGCCCTAAGTTCCTGCCTCCGCTGCTGCCTGTCTGGGGTGGTTGTGCTTCCTTTTACGTTGTCCATTTCAGGGATCCTTTCGGTCAACTGTTTAATTTCACCTCAGGGTGGTCTCTTCTTCTTCAAAATGGAATTGGTTCCAGGGTAATGTGTGGGGGAGTCCTCGCCACCGTGGAGGGGCTGCCCTGCAGGGGCACTGGGCCCATCTGAACAGAAGGTTATTCATCCTTTCTCAGCAGCGGCACGCGGGCCTTCCTGAAGTGCTCATTCATCTTCAGGGAAGGTGGGTGAGAAGGGCGTGGTCAGCCCAGTCTCATTTTATGTCTGCTCAGTTCGTAGGCTGTGCAGACATCCTGAGATCCTAGGAAGTCATAGAGCCAATCAGCCTGTTGTCACTCAGTTTCTTCAAATATGAAATACCATCAGGCTCATGGGTTGGGAGAAATATATGGCCAAAGCCCCAATCAGCACTTTAAAAAAGCAAGAGCTCTTGCGAGCCTTCCTGCAGGATGGACCCTGGCGGTGCTGAAGGGTAAACTGAGGCTGATGGCTGGGGAGTGTTTGGGATGGTGTTGCCTGGGGACGCTGCCTTCCCCACCCAGCCGTTGTCTGTCTAGGGCTGCCCTGAACAGGCATGTTTCGTGTTAGGAGCTCCACAAATACACATAACTGCAGAATAAATGATTCAAATAATGAAATCTATCAGGTTTGTACGGGAGTTTAACCGGCGCCCAGCCCAGGGCAGCCTCCCGGTTGTACTCCCTGAGTGCCCATCTGCCCCCTGGATAGTGTCTTACCTTCCTCACCGCCTAGGCCCTGGCTTCCCAGAGGATGGGAGGGCAGCTCCTTCACTGAAGGGAATGCCCTCCTTTAAGTGATGTAGCTATTTCTAGACTGTTCTCAGATCTTTGGTTTTCCCTGCTCCCTTCTCACACACACAGGGAAAGCAGAACCTGCTGGGGAGAGCTGGGAACTTTCAGGGCCAGCGTTCCCGTGTCTAGCCTGCCTTCCTCCCTCCCCAGCCTCCTCCTCATCCCAGGCTCCTGGTGCTCTCGGCTGCTCCCCGCTCGCCTCCACAGACACTTCTCTGGGACCATTTCTTCTCCACCTGTGTCTCTCCGCTCTTTCTGTGCACTCCTTCCCATCTGCAGTCAAATGTTCGCAGGTGTCTTTCATAGGTTCAAAAAGAGAATTCCCCTGACCTACGTTCCCACGTCGCCTCTCCTCTTTATGGCCTCTGTGTGCTGGTTTGTCCCCTCCTCCTCTCCTCTCCCTTATTCACAGATTCTGTCACCCCCAACACAGCTCTCAGCAAGGCCACTGAGGACCTCCTCGTGGCTCTGGGACCAATGACTCCTAGCGGCACGTGACGCTGCTGCTGACCTCCTTGTTCTGGAAGCATTTTCTCAGCCTCGATGCCGCTGCAGATCCTCTTCTGTTTTCTCTTCCCATGGGAGGTGCCCCTGCACCACCTTTGCCAGCCTTCTTCAGCTCTGCCTGAGCTTCTTTGGTCCTGGCTCCTCTTCCCTTCTCAGCCTCCCTGCCCCGTGATCGGCAGGATCTCTTCCCAGGGCTTGGAGGCCTGCTGTGTCCTCTGACAACTCAGGTCTAAGCGTCCTGCCAGTTGTCTCCCTGAGCGCCTCACACCTGCAGCTCCCCCTGGATGTGCGTGGATGCCTCAGACTCAGCAGGTCCACGAAAGGGCTCCAGCTTCTCACACCTATGCCCCTTTCTGTTTCCTGTCTCAGGTGGACGGGACCATTCTCTACCCAGTGGCCCTATCCAGAACTCGGAGGGTCTCCCTTGACTTCCCCAGCTTCCTTACCCCGCATTTTGACACCATGCAATGAATCACAAAGTCCTGTGAATTCTCCCAAATGCATCCTGTCTGTCCCCTGTGTCCCTTCCCCCGAGATCCCCACATCCAGGCCACCGCCAGTTCTTGTCCAGTCGCTGCACCTCCTCCTAGGTCTGTCTGTCTTAAAATTACTATGTTTTCAATCCATTATCTAGACTAAAGCTGGGGTGATCTTTTCAAAATGCACATATAAGTCACCCCCGATGAAAATTTCCAAAAGATTCCATGTATTTGGGATGAAGTCTGAACTTCTTAACTTAGGTGAATCTTCATGACCTGGACCCTACCTCCTTCTACTCCCATCTCCTGTCCTGCTCATCCGTGGCAGGTTTTTACCTTCCTCAAAAAATAAAATGTGGGGCCATCTAAGGCTCCTCTGTGTGACTTGGCCAGTCACACACACAACGACCACCCTAATCACCGGGGTTTTTGAGCTGAGTTTTTGGCAGCTCCCAGTGGTAGGCTGGGAATGTCACCATCCTCTTGGAAAGCCTGTGGCGAGTTCTTTATAGTTGGCAGGACCTCTGAGGTGTCACCCTGAGGCTTAGCAGTTTTCTCGTCATCTTCACTCCCTAACTAAGAAAGAGGGAGTGAAAGAGGGTGGTGAATACTTCAATATTTAAAAGCACCAAACACAACAAAATGTATGTGGACATCGTCATTATTACTATCCTGACTTAATGAACTCTATCCTCTCCTTTTTTGGCTGGAAGAACATAAAAGTCCCAATGAAAGGAAACAGATGTAGTTGCTTTGAGCATTTCCAAAGGAAACTGCAGTAAAACGTGAACCATCGCCCTGTGAAAGCCTGTTGTGTAATGGAGATGTCCTGATACCATTTCCATCTGCCAGCTCTGTGAAAGTGGAGGGGGTGTGGAGGGGCCAGCAGAGCCCCCACATCGGAGTCCAGCAACAGGAAAGTCGTGGAAATGTTTGGGAAAAAAAGCTCAAACCACACTTCTAACCATGCTCGGTTTTTCTTGTAACCAAAAGCCATGCAAAAGAAGGGAGGTCCAAGGAGGACCTGTGGGCTGGCAATTTAAAATGGTGTTTGAACAGAGGAAGAGAAGTGAGGATGATTGGGAAAAACAGTCTTTGGTGATCAATTCATAAGCCCCAGTGAGCAGACACAAACTCAGATTCACCCAGTGGGGAACGGGAGCCAGTGTCGCCAGTGCTCGGGAAAGGCTGCAGCTCGGTTCGCCTTCGTGAAAGCTGTGGATGGCTCATGGTCCCAGGCTTCCCATTTTTCTTACTGTGCTCAGGGTGTCTGATTCCTGGCCAGTGCCTTGGATGTCCTGGGCAGCCCGCGTCCGCCAGTGCACGTTGGAACGGGAGAGTTGATTCCCTCTCCCAAGCCAGGAGGTGCATGGACATGGTCTCTTTCCTAAGTGTGCCTTCCTACAAAAGGTCTGAATGGTCACAGTCCTGTCTATATTTTAAAAGAAGTGCAGGCCTCCCATTTGCGCCTATTTCCCTCCCGTGCCTTCCCCATTTCCTTCTCACTTCCTACCATGGCGGTGTAGAGACTCTCAAAATCAAGACGGAAAAGAAGGAAGCTCAGTACTTCTTGCGGCGAGAGAAGCCAGTGCCGGTGCGGACGCTCTTGGCTGGTGGAATCCATGGTAGGGGTGGGGGGTGCCCTCACTGGCACGGGGCTTACAGATGCATTGGATGGTGTGAGGAGATCCCAGATGTACTTGGCCTCTGTCTGTGAGCCCCCACCGTGTGTGCTGTGGCCCCTGCACTTCTCCTGCCCCTCCATTGTGCTCCACAGAGCTGGAAGAAAGAATGGTCCTGTTGTCACTGTCACCCAAGCAGTTGCTTCGACGGATGCCTTTGTTCTTCCAGGCTGCCCAGTTACCAAAGGGCTGGAATTAATAATTGACTAAAATTAATAGGGCAGTGCTTGTCTAAATGAAATGTGGTCTGGGCTGCATTTCAACCTGACAGTTCTTGTTCTCCTGTTGGATTTTTTTGTTGTTGTTGGTTCTGGGGCAACTTTACAAGGATGTGGGTGAGTGTGCCTCAGTTTGATTTGTGGCTCAGCTGTCTACTTTTAAATTAAAATACTTGGCAAACAAAAGGCCCAGCTCTTGGGTTCAGAAAACGAATCACAGACGTCTGAGGTGTGGCCCTGAGATTTAGTGGGAGCAGGAGTAAAATGGGTTAAAGGTTGGTTGAAAATAAAGTTAATATTCAGCACTGGTGTGTTGTGGCTGCCAAGAATACGAGCTGTGGCCACGTTAATAAAAGTGCAGTGTTTAGAGGGAGTGAGCGATGGTCTTGCTCTGGCTCTGTGGGACCACCCGTGGAGCCTGGCTGGGCTCTGTGAGGGGCACCTCTATTTCAAGGGAGCATGAACAGATGGGGGTGCTCTGACAGGAGAGCAGCGGGACCTTGTGGGCACCCGGGACCGTGCCTGAGACACAGGGGAGGCAGGGGAAGGCATGGATGTCTCGGTTAAGAGAGTTGAAGGGCGACAGATGCGAGAAAGGGGCACTGGGCTGCTGTGTGCATGAACAATCCCAGCTCTGCAAGGGGGAAGCAGTGAGCGCCCTGTGAACGGGATGCTGCATAACCACCCTGTGTGTACACATCAGAAAGAAACTTGAAACACGTGACTTTAGTCTTGTCCAACCATGAGATTTTATCATTTTCAAATGGACACATTTTCCTTCTTTTCAATTAGTTTAAGTAAAATTTGTTAAGGTCAGTCTCCCAGGTGAATACTGAGAGCCCCTTGAATCAGCTCTGTGGGATTTCAACTCTGTCTGCACCTCAGATGCTCCCCAGTTTGACTCTCGACACGCCCTTAATATGTTTCAGTGAGCCTGACTGCATGGCACGAGGCCTGCCTGCCAAGGAGCCTCATTCATTTGGGGTCTGAAAGAGTCAGTGCCTCTTCTGCATGGCCAATTCATTCCTGAGGAGGGCTTTACTTGCTAGGAGCAAATGATTAACTATTCATAACATTTGTCGAGCATCAAAAAATTGGGAATGAGCACGTAGCCCAGGTTTTGATACATTTCACTTCCTTGACTTTGCCATCTGAAGCCAGAGACAGGAAATCATCTGAGCTGACAGGCATTTTGGGTGAGTGGTGTGCCAGTACCTCCTTCCAGGCCGGCACTGTGGAGAGAATCCCGGCAGCCTCAAAGACATTTAACAAACAGATAGAACTGAAAACCCAGTCATTCCAAGCTTCTGGTTTGGGTCCAAAACACAGGCCATTTCAACCCTGAGGGCAAAGCCTTCTTCAGCGTCTTGCCAGAGAAACTAAGGGCTAATCTTTGGATGACCTGGCAAGGACAAACAAATTTAGGGGCATCTCTGAAAGCCATGCAAATGCTTTGTTAAGGCTACAACAAAGATAAAGGACAGGAAGAAAATCACCTTGAGAATAATCATTTACCTTCCCTTCATCTTTTAAAAGACAGGTAGGCAGAATTGCATGGAAGGAGGAAATCTAAGAACAGATAACTGTTCTTCATATTGACCCATTGCTTACTCATTTTAAAGGCACAGAAATCCCTCCTAGGGTGCACAACCAGGTCCCACTTGACCGTGTAAAGGGCTGTGGGCACTGGCAGTTGCCTAGGGGATACCCAGCCCTGCTTCTGTCACATGAAAGCAACACCCATTACGTGCTGCTTGTTAGCTGCCTTTCTTGATTATGCACAACACCAATGGGACAATCACAGACTTTCAGAAAGGGTTTGCTGATGTCACATGGCTGATGTCATTGGTGAAGCTGCCAATGCATGGATCCTGTCCATTCAGAGACTCTTGCCATGGAGTCACACTCCATGCCGACTTGTCAAGCAAGGCTTTCCAGTTGGGTCATAGCCCTGTGCCTGGCCAGCCAGGGAGCGGGACCACAGAAATGGGAATGCAGGCCCAGAGGGACATCTTACCACCTGCCTGCGGCATGAAAACAAAGCAAAGTGGGCTGCTGGCCTCACGCATGCATGCACAGCGTGTGTGTGTCCACATGTGCATGCACGTGTGTGTTGGGGTGGATTGGATAAAGCAGGGAGAGGGAATATGGAAGAGATAAATGATGAAAAAAACGAGCAAAAAATTGAACTAGATTGATTCTGACAATGTTTAGGCCTGTGACTGTAATATTATAAATCACTTTCTTACAGAGGAATTTACTTCCTGAGCTTTACACAACTTTATAGGCCTGGCATGCGTATGAGAACAGAACCTAGAAATTGGAGATGGAAAAATGATGGCTTGTACAAAGTGGTTTTAAACCACAACTGGTGATTTTGTCAATGCAGAGGCTTCATCAGCCTGGGGCCCAGCACTGCAGGAAGCGGGAACAGCTTTGTTGTCCAGGCTGGAGTGCAGTGGTGCAATCTTGGCTCACTGCAGCATCAACCTCCCAGGCTTAAGCAGTCCTCCCACTTCAGCCTCCCACTTAGCTGGAACTGCAGGCACATACCACCATGTCCAATTAATTTTTTTTTTTTGTAGAGATGGGGTTTTGTCTCCCAGGCTGATCTTAAACTCCTGAGCTCAAGGGATCGGTCTGCCTCAGCCACCCAAAGTGCTGAGATTACAAGCATGAGCCACAGCACCCAACCAAAAGATAAAATTGACAAACCTTTAACTAGACTAACTAAGAAAAAAAGAGTAGATTCAAATAAATAAAATCAGAAATGAGAGACATTACAACTAACACCACAGAAATACAAAGGATCATATGAGACTACTGTCAACAATTATACACAACAAACTGGATAATATAGAATAAATGAATATATTCCTAGAAATATACAACCTCCTAGGACTGGATCAAGAAGAAATAGAAAATTTAAACAGACCTATAATTAGTAAGAAGATTGAATTGGGAATAAAAAAAAATCTCCCAAGAAAGAAAAGCCCAGAGTCTGATGGCTGGACTAGTGAATTCTACCCAGACCTTAAGGGCAATTAATGCTAATCCTCAAATTCTTTCAAAAAACTGAAGAGAAGGGAACACTTCTGAAATCATTTACAAGGCCAGCGTTAGACTGATACCAAGGCCAGACAAACCCACTGCAAGGAACAAACATTACAGGCCAGTATCCCTGATGAACATAGATGCAGAAATCCTCAACAAAATACTAGCAAACTGAATTCAGCAGCACATTAGAAGGGTCATTCACCATTATTAAGTGGGACCTATATCTGGGATGCCAAGATGATTCAACATATGCAAATCAATAACTGGGATACACCAGTTAAAACAGTTAAGAACACAAATCATATGATCATCTCAATGGATACAGAGAAGCATTTGTCAAAATTCAATATCCTTTTATGATAAGAGCTCTCAGCAAATTAGATATATAAAGAATGTACGTTAACATGATAAAGACGGTATGTAACAAACCTACAGCTACCTTCATAGTCAATGGTGAAAAGCTGAAAGATTTTCCTCTGAGATCAGGAACAAGACAAGCACACACACCTACTCTCACCACTTCTATTCCACAAACTGGAAGTCCTCGCCAAAGCAATTAGGCAAGAGAAAGAAACAAAAATGACCCAAATTGGAAAGGAAGAAGTTAAATCTTATCTACAGAAAATCCTAAAGACTTCACCAGAAAACTGTTAGAACCAATAAATGAATTCAGTAAAGTTGCAGGATAAAAATCAACAGACAAAAATTAGTAGCATTTTTATACACTAACAATAAACTATCAGGAATAGAAATTGAGAAAACAATTTCATTTACAACACTATAAAAGTATTAGGAATAAATTTAACCCAAATTAGGGCCTTCTGGGGGCTGGAGGGAAATGATGCAAGAAAGAGGAAGAAGAACGCCTGTCCTCTCCCACCCCAGTGGGTTCTGAAAAGAAGAAGGGAGATGAAAGAAACTCAAGGCAGCTGGTTATCAGGGTTCTCTTTCCTGCTCCTCTTGCTCCCGAGGCAGCACTTCAAGGTGCGTTGGGTTTGCATTACAAAGTTAGCGAGGTGAGGAGAGACTTTATATCACTGTGACATGTGGCACGCTTGCCCAGCACACTTCGAAGGAGACTGCAGACTCCAGGGAGGGTACAAGATCTGACGTGGCCCAAGAGCAGGAGTGCAGAGTTGGGTGAGCCGAGGCAGTTGACAAAGATTTTTTGTTTGAGCAACCTTCAGTCAGGCTCCTGAACCTTCTCCTTGGCCCATACATGCACTTCCTTGTAAAATCCCATTTTAGCAGAACCCTGTTAACATAGTTTAAGAATCTTCTGTCCTTGATGTCTAATAATTCTTGATTTTTGATCCAGTTTCCTATCCTCCACCATCCTCCAGGTGATGTATGATCACCCTGGCCTGTCTTCAGCAAGGACCCTGTTAGGTCAATGTAGCCAGAATCCACCTTATCCTGGATGTTTACTCTCAGTAATTTTCCATTCACTGGCACCCCTGCTCCTTTGCTATACCTTCCTACTTGCTCAGGCTGCATTCAGAGTTGACCCCAATCTCTCTCCCCCACTGCAAAATCCCACAGCTGTGGTTCCTATACCTATTGTGATGGTCCTGAATAAAGTCCGCCTTACTGTGCCTTAACAAGTTATCATTGAATAATTTTTTTTTTTAATACAGTGAACTTCATACAGACCTGGCTTGGCCTGTGGGGAGTAGAGATGAGGGATGCAGAGGGGCAGGGAAATTGACAAAGGTCTGGAATCTGCAGCCACCAGTTTATTTATTTATAGCTGGAGGTGAATGACTTGGGCTTGGACCCCAGGTGTGGGTGCTGGCAAGACTTGTCAGCAGGCTGGATGGATAAGTTCTTCTTAGGGGTCCTGAATCCAGGAAGTGGTTGGACCAGGCATTCTTTGCAGAGTCAGCAGGATTCAGACACTGCTGCATGGGTAAGAGGACCCCTGCCAGTCTCCCCCAAAACACCTGTCTCCCTGAACCTCTCTTCCGGAGGGTAGAGGGAAGGAGAGCAGGGGAAAGGAGAGGAAATTGGCCTGAAAGAGACTGGGTCACGGAAAAGGAACTGTTTATATCAGAAGAGATCAGGATAGCACTAGCTGAAGTGCGTAAGCCCACTGAGGTGTGCACTAGTGGAGAAAAGGACATTCTTTTTATCAAATGAAGAAATTATATTCCTTTTTTTGTCTAGATTGGAACCTCTCTTAAAGAGTGTATCTCTTATCCCTCTGGTCAGGGAGAACAAGATAAATGACCGGGTTCCCCAGATCACAGGTGTTGTTTTTCGAACTTCCTTGATGGTGGACAAGGTTCTTTGGCCAGCAGCTCTGGTTACCCTAAGTGCTGCTGGCCAGCCCTGGGGGACCTGGGATATCCCTGGCGGGATGTGCAGCACCTCAGTCGTCATGGTTTGCTCTGCATCTCTCCTCCTTCTGGATGCTGGCTGCCGTCTCCACTCTCAGCACCCACTCTCCTGTGCTGCCCTTTCCAGATGGCGGAGGGTGCATCTTCACCGCTCCGCAGATTCCTGGTTACAGCAGAGCTATATGTAGACCCACTGCAGCCTATGCTCCAGAGATGGGGAGCAAGTGTCCATCCTGAGACCATCCAAGGAAGCCGCACTCAGCACTAATATGGGGACTGAAGTTTCCTCCGGTGAGCAGGCGGGCAGTTCCCAGAGAACGAGGCAGGGGTGAGCTGCACCCACTCCTGGCAGGTGCTGCCCCTTCTTCTTTCTGGGCGTGAAGAGCTTCCTGTCTCCATGGCCAGGCTCATTTTTCCTCTCTAGAATGCTCCTGAAATGCCCCTTCCTGCATAAAGTCTTTCCTAGTTTTGTTTTTGTATTCCTCTTAGGACACTTATCTGTACTGTAACTATTTTGTGCTCTATGCAGTTTGCCTCAGGGATAGCAATTGTGACTGTTCAGGCTTTGGAGTCCACAGTGCCTTGGAGGTGTCAGGCCCGGGTTGATGTTAAATTGAGTTGTTTATAAATAAGTGACCAAGATTTTGACAAAGATTTTTTGTTCGACCAAACTGAAGTCAGGCCCCTGAACCTTCTCCTAGACCCATATGTGCACTTCCTTGTAAAATCCAGTTTTAGCAAGAGCCCTGTTAAGACAGTTTAGCAATAACCTTCCATCCTTTATATATATATATACACACACACACGTATATATGTGTATATATGTGTGTGTGTGTGTATATATATAATGTAATGTTTTCTGGTCCAGACAATGAAGAAAAAGGATATGAAACTCTTGCCTGTGTGGTGTTCTAAGATGTATAATTACATCGGACTAATTAACTGGAATCTACAGTCCTGGGGACATTGAAACAAGGTTCAGCTACATCATATGAACAGGCCACTAACCCAGATGAGGATGGCAGGTCTGTAGACCACCGGGGGTCTGCCATGCCACTCATTGCACAGCTTTAGCAAGCTCCACCTGCTTCCTGTGTACCAGTGCTCAGCTAGCTAGGTATATCCGGAGGATTCTTCCTTCTTCACAGCGTCAAACGGCAGGCGCCAGGCACAGACCAGAGCTGGCCAGTTCCTCCATGAGGGCTATGAGCAGATGTCGACTGTCTTTCGGGGGGTCTAGACAGCCTGTTGCCCTCAGATGCCCTGTGTGAAAACCCTTGTCTTCAAAGTGTACGCAGGAAGGAGGCCGCACAAGGACACAGAGAATAGGGCTCCACTTGTAATGTTCTCAAGGGCAGGACTGCAGCTTCTAATCGTTGAGAACCCAAATTCCTCATATTCACCATATTTTGTCCTTTAAAACTATACAAGATAAGTATTTCCGTCCATTGAGTACACCTTGCACACAAGATACTTTAGTTACTGAGATGGCAAGGAACTTGCTCAAGACTGTACAGCTTTCATATTCCTGTGTATACCCAATATGTAGCACAATGCGTGACACACTCTAGGAGTAATTAATTGTGCTTTGGTTTTAATTCAGTGTAATTTCTTTTTAAGTTCACAGATTTTTCAACTTACTATTTTTGTGGGCCTAAGGGAACATACTCTATTCTCTTGTAGGGCAGAGGTAAATCCAGTGCTGATATTGATGTCGAAAATGTTAATTACAAGGATATTGATGACAATATTGCTCTTAACACAAAGCAAAAGGCAGATTGGAGAGGATCAGTCCTCCAGGTGTCACTTTTTGAGCCCTCCATTTTTGCACATGGAACCTTTTGCTGTTCCATTTCCTCACTATCTACTGAAACGATCCAAGTGAGCATTGGTTTAATATGTGACTGGTGACACCCAGCTCCACCTGGCTGGTCATGGGCTCCACCTAACACAGAGGCCACGCACAGCCCAAAACCCTCCCTTTGCTCTCTCAGCAGTCTTTGTGTTACTCCCTGAGCTTTATTTTTAAAAGCCTCATGGGGGCAGTGAATCTATAAATATTGTATTTCAATCTGCAATGGGCTTTAGCTCAAGGTCAGAAGCTGTGCCTGAGACAGATGGCCCAGGGCTTTGCTGGCACTGCAGGGAAGTGTGTGTTAGACACACGGAAATGGTCTTTGCAGTCGCTTATGATGGGGGTGGAGACAAGGGCCTAAGGAGAGGGTTTTGAGATGCTCATGATTTCTTTGTCTATGAGTAAGAAATGCATTTTAATCTTTCTGCAGCCATATCCTGCCATCTGGCCTTGTGGCAAAATCAAGAGAATTGTGCCTGAAGACCAAAGGCAGAACATGGCCCTGACTCTTGTGTAACTTCCCCCAAAGTCCTCGTCAGTCAGGAGACACTATTGTGCTGCCATGAGCAGCAGTGCTTGATAAACAGCCGTCCTGCATCTCCCTCCCATCTGTGTATGCAAAAGAATCCATAAATTAGAATTTCATGCCTCAGTTTTATTTCTTTAGTGCGAAATGCAATGTCTACTATGAAATTCCCAGGGTCAACAGATTGTGAATATTCAATAAATCACGCCATTTCTTTTGCACTGTTTTCTTGTTTTTATAGTGACGCAGTTGAACTAGGTAATTGTCAAGGTCAAAATCCAACTATTTTTGAGAATCCTGAGATCCAGTGAGCACAGTTCGAAGGCTGAAGATATTAACACCGGAGTAGGTGGCACACAGCCTCACATCTCCTACCCAGACAGGCAGGTGCCAAGGACATAGCGAAAGGTAGCAGTGTTTGTATGTGAAATTTCCACTTTATAAAGCACCCTCATGAGGCTACCAATGTCTGCTAAAGCTGGGAAATCCTTTTTTTGTTTTGAAGATCCTAGCTGGCTGCCTCCTTCCACTGATGCTCCAGCCAGCATTGGGGCACAGTCTGATGGTCAGGGGCCAGGAGATGGCCAGCCCTTCACAGCTTTCCCTGGCATCAACCCGAGGTAACTTAGCTGATGCCCTGTGTCTCAGCTCTTCATCTGGAAATGGGTAAGGAGGATGCTGTTTGTGACATTTGTGTGTCCACAGATTGGCTGAAGGTTTGATAAGGAATATCAGCCCTTGTAAGGTGCTTGCCAGTTGACAGAGAGCTTCCACCTTCATGCTGTCTTAGCCACCACTAAGACTAACTAAATATTATTATCATTGTCGCCCTTTTACAGGTGAAGCAACTAAAGCACCAAAGAGATTAAGTTGCCCTTTGTATTAGAGCAAGTAAGTGGCAGACTCAAACCCAGATACTTAGATGCTAATCCGGGGCTTTCCCCTGTGCCACACTGTCCCCAAGCAATTCTAGACTGAATCTGTCCATAACTTTGTTTACCATCATTCTTGACCAAGTAATCACTTGGCATGTTGACCCTCCAGCTCCTGCCTTTTATTCTGTCTGTCGCTTCTACCTTATTTGCATTTCTCATTACATGGTGCTCTCAGTGAAAAGGAACTTTAGCGATTACTATTTTCTCTACTTTGTTACATCTGTGCTCCCCAAGGAATGTTTAATAGATAAGCAGTTTTGGAAAAATATCAAGGAAAGTGAGCAAGGATCTATCTTGATGCCTACAATGAACAAAATTTGCTCCTGCAGTTCTCATGTCCATCCTTCCACCCAACCCAAAATGTAGACAGGCATCATCCACTTATCCATCCACCCACCTATCCACCCATCCATCCACATACCCACCCACCTATCTACCCACCTATCCATCTACCTCATCCACCCACATATCCATCCATCCAGTCACCTAACCACCTATCTACCCATCCATCCATCGATCCATCCATCCATCCACTCATCTATTCAGCCACCCATCCACCCCAACGTATTCAGCCACTCACTCACCTACCCATCCATCCACCCATCTGTCTATCCATCCACCCATCTATCCACCCATCTTTTCATCCATCTACCCACCTACCCACCCATCTATTCACCCACCCATCTATCCACCTATTCATCCATCCAACCATACTATCTACCCAACCCAACTATCAACCCACCCATTCACCCATCCACCATCCACCTACCCACCTACCCATCCACCCACTCCTTCCACCAATCTACCACCCACCTATCCATCTATGCACCCATCTATCTACCTAAATTCCCATCCACTCACCCATCTACCCATACAGTCACCTACCCATTCACCCATCCAACCCATCCAACTATCCATCCATCCATCCATCCATCCATCCATCCATCCATCCATTCAATATTGACTATATACCTACTATTGACCAGGATGTCTGAAATACCTCTGGCTACCATATTGAGCAAAAACTACATGGGACCTTATCGTCAAAGAAGTAAATAGGTAGAATCATGTGTGGGGTGTGTTCTGGTAGAGGAGGTGCAAGTGTAAATGGAGCCTTCTGCCACTTTGGCCTTAAGCCCTTGCTTAGCTCCCATGTTCCCTCACAGGCATTCCACAAAGATGGTTGATTTATCATCAAAGGGCATTATTCTTTTGGTACTTTCACAGGCTGGCTCATTCAATTTAGTTATCCACGTGTATGTCTTATTTCTTTACATGGATGTATAGGTGCTTGGTTGCTTGAGCTGAAATCCCACACTCAGCTACTTGCAGATTAAAGATGTGGTGGCCTCTCTGAGCACTTATCACTTTGAGAATGTCCAAGGTGCTTTTGTGTTTAGCTGAAGGGGTGATAGGCTTGTTTTTGTTTTGGTGGTATGGCTGGGAGGGAGGTTGAAAGAGGGTATGGAAGGGCACAGCCTCCCCTCTGCCCTCTAGTCTGGACTGGCCTTTAAGGAGCGTGCATTTGGGGCCAAGAACAAGAAAGCTCTTCTATTACAGACATTATGAGACTGAGTTTTTCCCATTCTGTCAGGTTCCTATTCATCTGGCACCCTAAGGTGGCTGGCTTTGAGCATCGGAGGACAGTAACAGAAGGAGGAGACTCACATTCTCCCAGTGCACCATAAGCAAGGGCAAGGAGGGGACCCTGCCAGTCTTCAGTGTCACGGCGCCCACATGAGGGAGTCTGAGAGGAGATCCGGGGAGGTGGTGGGTGCAGCTGAAAGGCTGCCTGGGAGAAGGCAAGTTCCCGCGGACACGCTCAGGAATCTTCTGGGGGTGCGGCTGCTGAGGGTCCTGGGGTAGCCCGTGGAAGACACAGGCCGGGAAGCACCCCTCACACCCCTAATGCATAGAGGGCAGAGGGGCCGGGGACCCCCCCTCACACAGGCTGCATTTGCTGTGCTTCTTCCTCCACCGCCCAGGGCCAAGGGTCAGATTCATCTCCTCCGCGCCTTGTTTTGCAGCCTGCGCGGCTGCAGGGACATGTGGGGCTCTGAGCAGGTGCGGTGGGCGCGCTCCTCCGGTTTGTGGGAGTGCTACGATGAATGCCTGGGCTCAAAGCTTGGCCTTGATGACGTCTTAGCAGTGGCTTCCCACGTTTCCCCGTGGAAGTCTCTCCTCCTGGTGTTGGCCTGCCGCACCCTGGGCAGGCCTATCCTGCAGCGGAAACTCCTCTCCCTCCTGCCGCCTCCATGCAGTTGACTCCTCCCGTGCCTGAGCGCCCTGCCTAAGGTCAGCTCCCCGTGGTCCTCTCCAGGGTCCGGTGCTCTCTGTGGAATGTCCAGAAAACTCCGCCTTCTTCTCTTTTGGTGCTTTTCACTTTCCACCCGTGATGGAAGCCGCTTCTGCGCAGGGCTCCTGTCTCCCTCTCTCCGGTCTGCTCCTGGCCAGCGCGAGCTGTGGGGGAGAATTTTGCCTCCTGGAGTGCTTGGCACATGCCGGACCCCCAACCGAGGACAGCGGCGCCTTCCTGCTAACCTCTCCTGTCGAGGACTGCTTGTTACCAAGGGGCAAGGACGGCTCCTTTGTATGTCACCTCAGAGCAGCATTTAAGTCAAGATTTTAAAATTCTTGATGCTGCACAGGAGAAGTCACCGGGACAAACAATTTCCTTTTGAAGTTATAGTTTGAGGCCTTTCAGCGGGTTAAGCAGACACTGAGCCCACCCTGAACTCTAACTGTAGCCCCCTCCCACCTTTTTAAAAACAAACAAACAAACAAACAAACACCTAGCATTATGGGCACATAGATCATGGCTATAAAGAGCCACAAAGGAAACCACCCCCCGCCAAAAAACAAAAACAAAAACAAAAAAACCCAAAAAAACCGGTTCAATTATCAGCATCAAAACTGCTGAGTGTTTAAAAAAGCATCTCGACAAAGGTAATTACGGGACCAGCATCATTCTGCTCCTTCTCAGTCCTTCAGCCTATAGAGCGCACTCTAGGTGATGTTTTCCTCTTGTTTATTCAGTTGATTTCCAAGAGCAGGGAGGATTTATCCCCACTAATCCGTGGACCATAAATCCAGCTCAGGCAGGCTGCAGCCCTGTGCTGCTCGGCTGGGTGCTCAGATGCCCAGTGGCAAACATCGCGGCGATTGGGTAAGGGCAGCACATCACGCTCACTGTTCTCATTCTGGCCGGGAGATTCCTTGGCACAACTTATCCCAAATTCCATTACAGCAACGTGATGGAAATTTCCCGGCATCCAGGATTTGTGCAGCCCAGTGTGCAGACAGTGAGCGTTTGACTCTGCATAGCAAAAATGACGAAATGTGTATAGAGCTGTATGGTTAGTAAAATGCTTTCACATCCCATCCCAGGTCTTTTTGATTCTCAGAACTGGCTGTGAGGTAGCCAGGGCAACTGTCAAATGCAGTATAATTAAAGTTCTTTGGTGGCAAGTAACAGCAACTGATTTTTGCTAACTTTAGCAATAAAGGAATTTATTGGGGGAGGAAGGATATAGAGGGACGCATATAGTTGAAGGAACAACTAAAGAACCAGGCTGAGATAAAACAGCTTATATTGTCCATCCTTGGGACTCTATGCTCATGAGTCAAGTGACCTGGGAACAAAATTCCAAGAGGCCCAGCATGAGTCAGCACCTGTCCGCCATGGAGGGTGGGGTCTCTTTACTGACAGAGGCCTGCCAGGAGGATCAACAAGGGAGGATTATTGGGGCCAGAGCTGAGGGAGTTTATTCCCAAAATGAATTTGAGATTCTCTTATCAGGTTAAGGAGGTCGATGGGTCAAAAACGACCATGTGTATCATCACCTCCACTTTGCAGATAAGGAAATCAAGATGCCAAGAAGTTCAGTGATTTATCCAGAAAACCACAAATGCGGAGCTAAGGCTTTAATTCAAGCCATCTGACTGGAGTCCAGTGAGCCCCCAGCCTGCTTTCTGAATACACTGTGGAAACAATGCAAGATCAGCAAAGACCACTTTGAAGATACCCATCAAGCCACCGGTGTAACGTTTGCCCATTTCTTCCCAGACTTGTCCTCAGTTCATTTTCTTTATCACCCAGTTTCAGTCCCAGTGTCCCTGTGCCCTGCCCGCTCATCCACAATTCTCCCCGACCTGGTGTCTTCCGCAGACTTCGGTTTTATGGTGCAAATAGCAAACCACCAGCAGGAGAAGGAAGCTTTGTTTGGAGTCAGGGGATCCCTTGTAAGGTACAGAAATTTACAAGGGCAAAGGCAGCCGTGTGCTCAAGATTTAAACTTCCTCTAGATGCTTCTTGGCAGAAACCATTGGGACAAGTCTTCAACTTCTGAAATCGTATTTTGAAGGCAGTGCCACACTTTTGCTGAGGGTGAATGGGTGGATTACTACATGAAGGGACATTAGGAGATGCCTCTGTTAATGGATTATTCTTTCATGGGATTACCCACACAAAAACAACACAACTCAGTGTCAAGTGCCTTTTAGGCTTCCCTTTAATTTTAAGGATCTAGAGAAGGAGGTAGCAGATGGAGAGGCTGAGCCACACGCCTGCAGCCTTGTGATAAATCAGCCATGAGTCCGGAGAACCAAGTCTACTTTTCCTGATTCTGGAGGCTCTGGATGAAGTCAAAGCAATTGTGTTCCAGGTGCTTGTTGCTGTTCTCAGGATGACTGCACAGCCAGCCTTGGTGCCTCGATGGGCCTGTCTCCTTCCTGGAATGGTGAACCATAGTACCCATCCCGACAGGATGAGCTCCGAGAGGAGCTGAGTGTACAGAGACTCTGAGGCAGAACCCCAACCTTGTGGAAAACGTGATGGCTAGAATCTGAGGACGCCTGGGACTGTTGTGTTTAAACTGCCAACAGCTCTTCTCTTTTTCTAGGTGGAAGTTTGGGTTATTCTTTCCAATTACTTATTTGGGGGAAAAGATTTCAAAGGGCCTTTGGTTGCATCCTGCAGTACATCGGGGAGCAGCCACAGTCCCATGGAGGTGAAGAACCCTTTCCTTATGTTCTGTTCAGTTCTTGCCTATGGCCAAGCTAAGCCCTGTTGGATCTGGGCCAGAGTCAGGTGATATTTACTGCCCTACACACACTTTTGGCTCCCATGCACCTGGCTCAAGGGTCCCTGCCCCCTTGACCAGGGTGGTGATGGGGTTCATGGAGTGGTTTAATGCCCCGGCCAGCTGGCATCTCGATGGCCTGAACTCTGGAGGGAAGATCCCGGGCACCTCCTTTCTTTCTTGCCCATTGTTGGGGAGCAGACCTTGTGGGATGGGCTCTCTTGACTCCTAGCTTGGGACTTTGGATAAAAGGCTTGGACCTCTGCTCTATGAGTGGTGAATTGTAATTCTGATTTAAATATGATCAGACATTGTTAGAGCTGTATGAAGGGAAGAAAGAAGTGCATTTGTGATCCAGTTCTTAAAATAAGAAACTTGAACCTACTGGTCTGATAACATGGAATGACACAATTGCATTCTGCACATCATCATGCAAAGCTGGCTTAGATAAGGTATGTTTTCTCCCCCTTGCTGATTTTTGGAGAGGGAGAGGCCCTGGACACTGGTAGAGGCACCGTTATAAAAGCACTCAGAGGCAGGTCGCAGTGTCGTACGCCTGTAATCTGAGCATTCTGGGAGGCTGAGGCGAGAGGATTGCTTGAGCCCAGGAGTTTGAGGCTGCAGTGAGCTATGATTGTGCCAGTGCACTCCAGCCTGGGGGACAGAGTAAATGAGACCCTGTCTCAAAAAAATTTTTTTTAAATAATAAAACCATTCTGAAAGAGTGGTGGGTGGGCAAATCACACAATTCATATTTCTAATTGAGACACTCAGTGAGTGAAAGGGGCAGCTGGAAACAAACAGTCCAGGATATATCGGATGATAGCTGGACTGTCGCTGCCATGCAAGTTGAGATGCTGGAGGGCTGGGGGCCCTATGGACACTGTTTGCAGTTGTATCTGGCATTCACTTTTAAGATGTATCTTTTTCTCATCTGTTTTGTCATTCTTCCTGTTAGCCACAAGTCCTCAATATATTTTTGTAGAAGTTACAACCTGACAAGAGAAAGAAATAAAGGGTATTCAATTAGGAAAAGAAGAAGTCAAATTGTCCCTGTTTGCAGATGACATGATTGTATATTTAGAAAACCCCATCGTCTCAGCCCAAAATCTCCTTAAGCTGATAAGCAACTTCAGCAAAGTCTCAGTATACAAAATCAATGTGCAAAAATCACAAGTATTCTTATACACAAATAACACACAAACAGAAAGCCAAATCATGAATGAACTCCCATTCACAATTGCTTCAAAGAGAATAAAATACCTAGGAATCCAACTTACAAGGGATGGGAAGGACCTCTTCAAGGAAAACTACAAACCACTGCTCAGTGAAATAAAAGAGGACACAAACAAATGGAAGAACATACCATGCTCATGGATAGGAAGAATCAATATCATGAAAATGGCCATACTGCCCAAAGTAGTGTATAGATTCAATGCCATCCCCATCAAGCTACCAATGACTTTCTTCAAAGAATTGGAAAAAAACTGCTTTAAAGTTCATATGGAACCAAAAAAGAGCCCACATTGCCAAGACAATCCTAAGCCAAAGAACAAAGCTGGAGGCATCACGCTACCTGACTTCAATCTATACTACAAGGCTACAGTAACCAAGACAGCATGGTACTGGTACCAAAACAGAGATATAGACCAATGGAACAGAACAGAGTCCTCGGAAATAATACCACACATCTACAGCCATCTGATCTTTGACAAACCTGAGAAAAACAAGAAATGGGGAAAGGATTCCCTCTTTAATAAATGGTGTTGGGAAAATTGGCTAGCCATAAGTAGAAAGCTGAAACTGGATCCTTTCCTTACTCCTTATACGAAAATTAAGTCAAGATGGATTAGAGACTTAAATGCTAGACCAAAAACCATAAAAACCCTAGAAGAAAACCTAGGTAATACCATTCAGGACATAGGCATGGGCAAGGACTTCATGTCTAAAACACCAAAAGCAATGGCAACAAAAGCCAAAATTGACAATTGGGGTCTAATTAAATTAAAGAGCTTCTGCACAGCAAAAGAAACTGCCATCAGAGTAAACAGGCAACCTACAGAATGGGAGAACATTTTTGCAATCTACTCATCTGACAAAGGGCTAATATCCAGAACCTACAAAGAACTCAAACAGATTTACAAGAAAAAAACAAACAACCCCATCAAAAAGTGGGCAAAGGATCTAACAGACACTTCTCAAAAGAAGACATTTAAACAGCCAACAGACACATGAAAAAATGCTCATCATCTCTCGCCATCAGAGAAATGCAAATCAAAACCACAATGAGATACCATCTCACACCAGTTAGAATGGCAATCATTAAAAAGTCAGGAAACAACAGGTGCTGGAGAGGATGTGGAGAAATAGGAACACTTTTACACTGTTGGTGGGACTGTAAACTAGTTCAACCATTATGGAAAACAGTATGGCGATTCCTCAAGGATCTAGAACTAGAAATATCACTTGACCCAGCCATCCCATTATTGGGTATATACCCAAAGGATTATAAATCATGCTGCTATAAAGACATGCACACATATGTTTATTGCAGCACTATTCACAATAGCAAAGACTTGGAATCAACCCAAATGTCCATCAGTGACAGACTGGATTAAGAAAATGTGGCATATATACACCATGGAATACTATGCAGCCTTAAAAAAGGGTGAGTTAATGTCCTTTGTAGGGACATGGATGCAGCTGGAAACCATCACTCTCAGCAAACTATAGCAAGAACAGAAAACCAAACACTGCATGTTCTCACTCATAGGTGGGAATTGAACAATGAGATCACTTGGTCACTTGGACACAGGAAGCGGAACATTACATTTCGGGTCCTATTGTGGGGAGAGGGGAGGGGGGAGGGATAGCATTAGGAGATATACCTAATGTAAATGACGAGTTAATGGGTGCAGCACACCAACATGGCACATGTATACATACGTAACAAACCTGCACGTTGTGCACATGTACCCTAGAACTTAAAGTATAATAATAATAATAAAAAGGAGTGACAGCCTGAACTTAGTGTTGGGGAGATTGAGGGAGGGGCTTGTGTCCATGGTAGCAGGAAAGAATACAGGAACAGTGACAGAGCCTGGGGAAACCGCTGTGATAGCAGGCAGTGGGATGCACGTCCTCCTTGTGATGAGGCAGCTGGCCAAGGAGACTAACGACAGCAGCCTGGACCCACGGACTCTGCAGATCTTCTATGGGAGTCGCAGAGCCCTTTTGGAGGGAACTTGGTGAAGGATGGGGTTCCCTGCAGGTAGGTGTGGAGTGGGGGCTGGACTGTCGTTATCTGGGCATTGAGGGCCATATGGGTAGCACAGAACCAAACGGACAAATGGCCACTAGACTCCCCTATGACTTAGCTCTGATGACTCTCAGATGCTGTGCCATTCTCCTTGCTTCACCTTGTCTTCTCTGAATGTCCTGTCATTGCTCCCTGACCCTCCACCATCTGTATCACTCTGCAATGACAGGCCACAATAAGGACACAGAGTGAGCAGAGGGCCAGGCAGCTGTTCACCTCCCATCACACCTAGGTAAAACTCCAGCTCATGTTTGCCTATCTCCTGGAAAAGTCTCTCTGTGAACAGCATTTTAGGATCTCAGATTCGGAAGACAACAGCTTTAGTGAGGAGAGCACTGTGACTGCGGGTGGGCATCTGTGCTTTCGCCCGTGTGGGACCCCTGGGCCACTGATGCTGGGGGAGGATGTGGTTAGTGGCCACACAAATGCCTAAATCCAAAGACGTTGGAAAGTGAATTAATTCACTAAAAAATAGGTTGTTTCTTTAGTGAATAAAATAACTTACATACTTCATTGAGTCATATTTTGGATGTTTATTTTTATTTATTGATGTTCCTATACCACAGGGACAGACATGGTGGCTCACACCTGTAATTCCAGCACTTTGGGAGGCCAAGGCAGGTAGATTGCTTAAGTCCAGGAGTTCAAGACCAGTGTGGGCAACATGGTGAACCCTTGTCTCTACCAAAAATATAAAAATTAGCTGGGTGTGGCAGTTTGTGCCTGTAGTTCCAGCTACTTGGGAGGATGAGGTGGGAGGATCACCTGAACCTGGGGAGGTCAGGGCTGCGTGCGGTAAGCCATGATCGTGCCACTGTATTCCAGCCTGGGTGGCAGAGCAAGACCCCGTATAAAAAAAAAAAAAAAAAAGAAAAGAAAAGAAAAGAAAGGAAAAGTGAATTCACTCAAAAATAGGTTGCTTCTTCTTTAGTAAATAAAATAACTTAGAGACTTCATTAAATCATATTTTGGATCTTTATTTTTATTTATTGATGTTCTTATGCCACAAATTATTATGAGTCCATTTATCAAAATCTCACAACACAAAAGGAAAAAACAGTTGGAGTTAGAGTGACCATAAAATAAGCGATAAAATAAAGGACACCAAGACCAAGAATGGGGAACTGCTCGTCTTCCGAATGGAAAAGCACCCAGACAGCAAGCCCTTGGCGGCAACGCAGTGCAGCAGGAGGGTTTGTTCTTGGCTATCTGGTGAGGCTTCCTGAATGTCTCCGTCAGGGATGGGGTCTCTACATTTGCCTCCAAAAGTTTTTCGGAACTAGACAAGTCCTCCTGCTTCCATAGTGACCACCCCGAGTTGCTTCTGTTCCTCCCGCCTGGGCAGTTAAAGTCGATGTTCCCTTACTCGGTCTTTTATCTCTCCTATCCTAAGTACTCCCAGGTTGAGCCCAGCTATGCTGGTCATGATCTGACTCTTATTTTGTCCTCTTTCCTGAGCTCTAGTCTCCAATTTCAAACTTCTTGCGGCTGGTTCCGCCTCTGGGCCCTGCAGACATCTTCTACTTATCAAATGGAACTGAATTGTGTTTCTGCATGTCTACTTTTTTATGTTGGTGAATGACATTTTCTTTCTGGAATGCCTCACGCCCTTGCTTTTCTGCCTGGGAAATCACTATCGATCTTTTAAGTCCTTCTTAAATGTCACCATCTCTCTGCTGCCTCTGAGTCATCAGGATGAAGTAGCCACACTCTCCTCTGTTCCCGTGGCACGGGGACCCTCCTGCCATCGTCGGCCCTTAGGGGCCTGCCATCATTTGTCTGCCTTCCTTTTTTTTTGAGACAGAGTCTTGCTCTGTCACCCGGGCTGGAGTGCAGTGGCCCGATCTCGGCTCCCTGCAACCTCTGCCTTCCGGGTTCAAGTGATTCTCCTGCCTCAGCCTTCCGAGTAGCTGGGATTACAGGTGTGCACCACCATGCCCAGCTAATTTTTAAATTTTTAGTAGAGACTGGGTTTCATCATGTTGGCCGGGCTGGTCTCAAACTCCTGACCTCAGGTGATCTGCCCGCTTCGGCCTTCCAAAGTGCTGGGATTACCGTCGTGAGCCACCGTGCCTGGCCTGTCTGCCTGTCTTATTCTAGAGCAAGGGCAGGCTTGCTTTGATGGAATACACACGCAGACTGGGAGCTAGCTTTGTGTTCGCTAGCTTACTAGCACTCCAGACATGCTTGTGGATGAATCCATGAGCAGTCAAAGCAAACTCTTTCCTGACTGGCAGGAAAACAGTCACTGTGAAGCACAGTGTGCCCCACCTGGGGAGGCAGAGCAGAGATGGCTTCTCATCCCAATGGCAGGAGCTTCTGCAGGAAGCAGGAACAGAGCACTCCTGCAGAGGCCACTCACTGTAAGAACAGGCAGAGCAGGGTGTGTTGTTTGTGTCTGACCTCAGGGAAGAACTACAGAGAATGAATGCTGTGCTCCAAAACTTGGCGGTTGAAATTATTTGCTTCAGCTATGATAAAAAGTTTGCCTGCAGCTGGTCAGTGCCCTGCTGTCTTCACCTCTGAAACATCCCAGGAGCACTCGAAACTGGTTCTGTTCTGGGAGATTACTCAAGACAGTGTCTCCCTAAGCCTGGGAAAACACGAGGGCTCAATTAAGCGAAACACTGATAGATAAGTTAAGTATGTAAAGGAAAAACTAAGAGCTTTATGTCAATGATTAAGTATTTCTGTTTCTTTAAAGCTTGCCCCCGTATTATGCAAATACATTACAGCTAAATGTTGGCTACGTAACATTGTTAGAGGATGTGGTTAATGGCAAAACAAATCCCCAAAGAAAAAAAGTTGAAAAGCTGATTCATCTTAAAAATATTTCAGATGATTTAAAATATTTAAGGTTCATTTTGGACTTTTTGACAAGTAAAGACCCAAATATGAGCAAATAAAACCATTAAGGCTCTTTCGGTATGGAATGACAAAAAGTGAAAAAGGGTAAGACCACCAGGTTGTTAAAATCATGAAAAGCTTAGATTGGGCAAAGGTTCAGTCTGGCGGCCACAATGAAGGAATATTCCCGAAGAGAAGAAGGGAGTCAGTGTCAGGGCCAATAAAAAATGCTTAGATGTGTTGAGTAAAATAATGTTTTATAGAGTGCATTACTATAAATACATATAAGAAGGCCAAATAGGGGATTCCAAGTTATGTCTGGGTGGCATTACTGAATTTTGTGAGAAGAGACAGAATACTGTGCTGGGTGAACCATCACTTCTATAGCTTGCATGGCATTTCTCAAGTGTGAATGCAGTTCCCTCAAGTTCCTGGGGTGTCGCAGAAAGATGCATATGTTTTGAAATATATTAGGAGATTGAAAAGCTCCTGATGAGTGGTCATTTTTATAAGCATAGAACCTCGTTTTAAATCTGAAGCGCTTTCAGCATGGATGGGTGAGAAGCATGGGATTAAGTAGGGACCTCTGTCCTAGTATTATTTTCTCTGTTGAATTCATCCTTACCAGATGCTCAACTCTATGTGCACACATTGCCTTTTAGGAAGGATCTCCAGGAATCCTGTGGGGAGAGGCTAGTGCTGGGGGAAGACAGAGGAATGCCTGGAGAGGACAGAAGTGAGGCAGGTCCAGGCAGAGGGGGTTGCAGGAAGAAGATGCAGTGTCCGGTGTGAAGGAGAGCTAGCAACAGGAGCAGAAGCCACCACCCACTGACAGTCGCTCTGGGCCAGGCTTCTGTTCTGTGGGTAGGCTGTTTATTTCAGGCGCTGATACTTTTTAGACTCAGTTTTTTTTCTTTCTCTCCTTCTGATTGGAAGAAGTTTAATTCCATGTTCATTTCCAATTCTTGCATTCAAGCTTATAATTTATCATTAAAAAACAACGACCACAACGAATTAGGCAAGGCATATGGAAGGGACCCCAGGCAGACATTGCAGCAGGGCAGCGTAGGGCAGGGGAGGGACACCACATTTGGCGAGGCCTTCTGTGTGCCCAGCGGCATGTGGCCACCTGCCAGTGTGCATTGCGTGCAGCAACTGTGTCAAGTGCACTCCTGCATGAACCTATCAGATGCTGGAAAATCTTGTCAAGTAGAACTTTCTCTATCCCCATTCTATAGATGAATGAACACAGCTAGGAGGAGTCGAGTAACTTGTTCACGGTCACAAAACTGAGACGGGCCGAGCTGGCCGTCACCTGTGTGTTATCTAGTGCACTCAGGCTAGAAAAGGCATTCTAATCAATTAGGACCTGCGGACTAATCTCAAATCTCTAATTCATAGTGAAATCCCTGGTGAAATTTAGAAGGAGATGGGACATAGGCTCTGAAGGAACATTGGCTCAACCGCCTTCAGGAAGGTCAGTCTACGTAAGGCAGCTGAAGAATATGCTATGAACCATACACCAGTCCAACAAAGGGCCATGGTGTGATTGTGAGGGGATGCTGGCTCCGGCCTCAGCAGCTCAGTCTGGGCTTGGCTTTGTGGCTGGGTGTGCTCTGTGATCAGGGAAGTCTGCAGCCAAGAAATCCTCTGGGCCTTTCTAGACATCTCAGCATCCTTTTAGACAGATGGGGCACTGGCTTTGTTTTAAGCTAAACATTTACTTTGATTGCTTTCACTGATAGCACAGGGCTTCTCCTATTTTATCTTGGCTGTTCTAAGAATGTCTGGAATGGTCAGTAGAATTCATTTATTCAAATAATGTGTATGCGTGTCCTCTGTGTGCCAAGCACTGGGTTCGAGTCAAATGTGAGCAGTGGGTATTCCAGATCAGCACTGTCTTGTAGACCACCTATGATGATAGAAAAGCTCTGTATCTGCACTGTCCCATACAGTAGTAACTAGCCGCGTGCAGCTAGGATGACCAAGGGGCTGAACTTTAACAAACTTTAATGAATATAAATGTAAATCGCCACACGTGTCCAGGGGCTACCCTACTGGACAGCGCAGGCCTGGATTAATCTTGGGTTGTATTTTGAAAAGTTGCAAACTCAAAAAATGTTACATATACTGGAAACATAATGTATAATTGTTAAAATTTTAGTAAAATTATATATTATACACTGATATGTGGTTGTAATACAGGTAAATAGAATTTCTATGTATTGATTTATTCAGACATTTAGGTGGTGTCTTCTATGTGACAGGCACTGTGCTAGATTCTGTGAGAATGCAAAAATGATTTGTAAGACAGTTCATGTTTTTAAGAAGAAGCTCACAGCTTTGTAGATAAGTGTCTACACTCACACATGTACACTTACACACCCACGCATACGAATACCAGGTAACCAACTGTCTAATGCCCTTAGGTAAGTATGCTTCACAACCATCAGATCACTGACAGTAGCAGTCATCAGGTCCAGAGGACACACGTGCATTTCTTTTTAAGGACAAAAAGTTGATCTCATGGAAGTAAAAAGTAGAACAGAAGACACTAGAGGCTGGGAGGAGTAGAAGGATAGGTAAGGTAGGGAGACATTTGTTAAAGGATATAAAATTACACCTACATAGAAGGAATAAGTTCTAGTGTTCTGTAGCACTGTAGGATGACTGTAGTTGACCATAATATATTATATTGTTTCAAATAGCTAGAAGGATACTGAATGTTCCCAAACAAATAAATGATAAGTATTTGAGACAATGGATATGCTAATTACCCTGGCCTGAGTACTGTAGCTTCTATGTATCCAAACATCCCTATGTACCCCATAAATAGGTACAATTATTATATGTCAAATTAAAAAATACTTAAAAAATCAAGAGGGGGATAAAAAAGAATAAGGAAACCTTTCCCAGAAGTCCCCCAGCTGACTTCCTTTCATATTTCTTTGCATTTCTACGCATCTCCATGCCTAAACCTATCCCAGAGAAGAGGAATGGAATTGTCATGACTGGCTTGGGCCAGTCAGGATTTAGCTCATCTTTTATGGATGCATACCTGAACAAAAATCAGGGTTCTGTTAGCAAGGAACAGGGGCGAGTTGCAAAGGCAGTCACTGGCCCTCTGAAAATTTACCCATCCTCCAAATCAGAAGGAGCCTCTCCATTCACGGCACCCCATTCATCCCTCTATGACAGCACTCACAGAAGACAGTGTGTTAATGTGTTTGCCCAAGGGCCTGATTTCCTGTTAAGGATTGTGTAACCACAACGCACTCTTCTCTGTTAAACTGAGAGCTCATTGATGGGGTAGGGCACGTCTCATTCATCTTTGAAAACATGGCACCCAGCGTAGTAGTTCCTGGCATATCCAGAGCTCTATAAATATTTGTTAGATTGAATATACATTTGTTCAAGAGCAACTCAATTAATATCTTCTTTCTTCATTTGTTTTTCAAAGACTACACCTGTTGGTCTGGATTGCAGCTGGAATTGGAAGGGAAATGCATTTCCATTGAAGGAAGAAGTATGAGAGTGAGCAGGCAGGTGTCAGCAGAGCTCCAGAGAATAACGTCAAGTGGACGATGGCTTACAGGCAGGAGGAGGCAGATCAGCTAGGCAGATGTGCAGAAGGTAAGTGTGGTTTCATGCAGAAACTTGCAAGTGGATTCAAGAGCCAAAGACTTCAAGAAGTTGGTGTAATTGTCACTTGGAATATGTTTCTATTAATTCAGGTAGAATATATTAATAAACAATATTCTGATCAAGAATCTTCCATTTACAGCCCTTATTTTTGCCCTTTCTTTTCTGCCTGGCTGTTTAACTCCTGGATATCTGATTTAGCTACATCTGCAGCTTCTCACTGATATGTTTACGGGGATCAGAGGCCTGTATTCTGATTGCTTTTCCTGTCTCTGGGAATTAGATGTAATCCATGTACACATTTGCTCTGAGTTAGATCTTAGAAAGCAATGGACCTGGGCCTCATTATCTCAGCTCTCCACAGAAAAGCATCTAACAAATTGCGATTTAATGTTACATCTTCAGCTTTGTGAAGGGAAGCTGACAAAGAAATGTGCTTTTGAAGAACAAACCTGAGTATTTTGCAAAAGCACGGTGGAAGACTTTATCCACCATATTACTCAAAGCCCTTTTCATAGTAACCTGCAGGGCAGAAAAAATGTTTGTTTCTCCAAATTAACTTTTAATGGACCTATCAATGTCAAGCATATCCCACACCTACTGTCACCGGGGACTCAGGACTGGGTTTGGCCCCAGTGGTAGCATCTAACCGATCCTGGTGCCTGGCGGTATCCATTTATTTGCTCCTTTCAACTGATTTTGATTCTGTTTTTATGATTTAATTTTCTGTTTTATATTGTGGTTAATTTTCTGAGTTGCCTCAAATATTTATGTTTCCATGTATTTTTTTTCCTACTTACCTATACCCATCTACCTCCCATCTACCCACCCACTTACCTACTTGTGTTCCTGGCTATGTATATGGTGCATACTCTCTATCAGCCCAGGCTTCTTTAAAGTATCTGCATTTTCTTTTTCTTTTTCTTCTTTGACCAGATCATACCTACCAATAATATGGAGGATTCAGAGAGAGGAGTTCTGGAGACGTGGGTCTGATTCCAGCTTTGCCTCCTGCTAAATATCTAATCCTGGGCAAGTCATGTAGCCTCTGGGTGTTCCAGTCGGGCCACCTTTAAAATGGGAATAATTCTGTCTACTTCACTTATCTCATAGAGCCAGGTGAGGACATTCACATTTTGGCATATAATGTAATAAGGTTGTAGATGAAGCGTTTATTAGGATAACGTCTTGGCTAATAGGTTGGGCAGACCAGTTGACATCCTCAGGGTATCATTGGAAGAACCCAAAGGTCTTATCCAAGTGTGTTTCCCACCAATAATTCTCACATTTCCACCTTTGGATCTTTTGTTAAGGATCCTGTGGGAAACGTAGATATCATAGGTTATTAACCCCATGAAGTCACATTTCTATTTCAATCTATTTATTTCACATTTTTGTTAAAACTTCTGAAGAAAATGAATTTCTTATCGAATTGATTTTAGACTGCTATTAGCTCAGATTCACTTCATGAGTTAGAATGCCTCTTAGAAATATAACACCCAGGGAAAAACTTCCGGGTGAGTCTTTCTTTTTTGATAGTGCCACATGAGTCCGCAGTTGGCTAATCCCCATGAACATGGACTTCAACTTCTTTAGATGCTTTAGGACATGTGGCTGTGCAGTTAGGGAGCTGAGATCTGAGGCAGGGGAGTGTAGGAAAAGTAAGTGATTGTGGGGAGTGGAGTCGGAAGACAGGGTGGGGGAAGGATGGTTCTGGAGCACTTCGTGTTCCATCCCAGCCCGAGGAGGCCCAGGTGAACTTTCTCCATGTGGGGAGCTGTCGAGAACTTGAGCTTCCAGCATAAACACAGGCTGAACCTGGCTTTGGGGAATGTGGGCCTCCAGCCCATTTACAAAATACCACCCTTTTTGTATGGCTTGGAGGAGACTCAGGAGTGACTTATGAATTCCATGGAGCCCTGATGTAGCCATTGGCAGTTCCCAAGCAGGAAGCCAGTCCCTCCATGTCTTCCCAAAATTCTCCCAACCACATCCCACCTCACCTCCTGGCTGGGACATCTTTTACTATGATCATTTTACTGGTAAGAAAAATGGGGTGCTAGAAAAGTTACCTGACTTTGCTGAAATTCACACACTAGTTAATGGCGGGGCTGGTGCTGGAGCCAATGTTGGGCCTCATAAACCCCTACGAAATGTGCTGAGACTGGCCACTCTTTTCTGCAGGCCGTCCTCAGGATAGTTCATGTAGCTGATGACCTTGAGAAATGAGGTAATATCTTCCCTCATCCCCAAAGAGCAGACTTGCTTACTGTTTGCTATAAAAGCAGTGGATTCCCCAAACTCAGTGTTCCTCGGCTGTGACACAAACCCCCATCATGTGTGTATTAATTGATCTGAGCCTGTTGGGTCATTTCTGTGGAACTCAAGGGCAAGGGTAACTGATGAAATATGCTTGTGTTCATCTTGCTTGCTACGTTACCAGTCATGTATTTCAGATCCAGAAGTCTCATGTCTTCTGCCAGCATCTGTGAAACAGGCTAACACTGTCTTATAAGTTGGGTAAAATAAAATCTAAGACCTGACCCCCAGCTTCCTGAGTCCTGGCTGGAGCTTTCCCATAGTACTCAGCTTATGTAACCCCGTCCAAGAGGAAGAAATGACAGTGGCATCGTTAGATTTGACCCAAGTTTCTTTTTTTCTTTCTTTTTTTTCATACTTTTCTGGGCCCAGGCTGCTGTTACCAGGCCTTTGGTAGATGTGGATAACACGTAGGTGACTGGCTTGCTGGTAAGCAGAGATCCCTGGAAACCAGCCCAGGCCAGGCCAGGGCAGGAGCAAAAAGGAAGAGCAAGAGTGGAGAGGGAAAAGGACACTTTGCAAAGACATTTTAATGCCCCGTCACCATCTTACATACCTGTCACATCACGAAAAAAAGGAATAAGGGTGGAGAAAGTGTTATGCTAAAGGCATCTGTGGCCTGGGGACACAGATCTATGAAATGGGGTAGCATGATGAAGCAGGAGGGAAGGCTGGGCAAGTGGGGAGCGGGGCAGCACCTTGTGAGAGGGGAGGGCCACTGGGAGGGCAGCAATGGGAAAGATGGTGCCGTGTGGGCCAGGGTAGAAGAGGGGAACCAGGACAGGACGTCGCTGTGATCTTGCCTTCGTGATATTCAAGTTGCTTTTAACCTGCTGACTGGTTTCTTGCAAGAATCCTAAAGAAATCTTAGACAGTGAAGCGAGATCTAACCATGAGTGAGTGTCATGGCCTTTTCACACTGGACAATCTCCTCCCACATTCGCCTCATAGAGGGGGAGGCCCACTCCAGCCAAGACTTGTCAACCAGAAACCTGAAACCATAGCAGGTGCTTCTTAAAGTAACCTTCCCTTCATTGATGGAAGCAGATAGGCCTCTGTCATACAACTTTTAATTGCTTGTCAAATATTTGACTAAAATTGAGTAGTTTTCCTTCAGGGAAAGTTAGTACTCTTAAGTCACTAGCAAATGAGAAGTTGGCAAAAAAAAATTGGCCAAAGCACTCTGTGTGTGTACACAGTGGCGAATGGTCAATACATAACAATTTTTTGCACTGCTAGAGATTCTGTTTAATGTTTAATTTAAAAAATGACCACTTATATGAAGTGTCTAAAGCAGTCAAATTCATAGAGACAGAAAATAGAATGATGGTTGCCAGGGGCAGCGGGGAGAGGGAAGGGGTGAGCTGTTGTCTGATGGGTGTAGAGTTTCAGTTTTGTGAGATGAAAAGGTTCCAGAGATCTGTTGCATAACAACGTGAATATACTTAACACTACTGAACTGTATACTTAAAAATGGTTACAATATTAATTTTATGTTATGTGTATTTGAACACAGTATTGATTTTTATAGTTTTAACTTCTCTGACTGATCCAAATTAAAATGTTCATGCTATGGGAAAGGGCAAAAGTTAGAAAGGAAAGAATTTCCCTTTTATTGAATTTTAGTCAACTCCTTAGACAAAGAGTTGGAGACATATATGGATATATATATTTGCTCACACATGTAAATAATTTGTTTCTGTTTTTGTTTTTTTGAGACAGAGTCTCCCTCTGTTGCCCAGGCTGTAGTGCAATGGTGTGATCTCAGCTCACTGCAAACTCCACCTCCCAGGTTCAATTGATTCTCCTGCCTCAGCCTCCTGAGTGGCTGGGATTACAGATACCTGCCACCACACCTGGCTAATTTTTGTGTTTTTAGTAGAGATGGGATTTCACTATGTTGGCCAGACTGGTCTCCAACTCCTGACCTCAGGTTATCTGCCTGCCTCAGCCTCCCAAAGTGCTGGGATTATAGGCATGAGCCACTGTGTTGGGTCATGTAAAGAATTTGAATACACTTCTTCACATTTCAGTAGAGTTCTCTGCTTTTTTTTTTTGTGCAAAAGAAAATCATTTCAATACTTGTTAACTTTGCAGCCATTGTAAAAGATCACTAGTGAAAGATACTTCTAGGTATATATCCAAAAGAATTGAAATCAGTATCCTAAAGAGATAGTTGAACACATGTTTTCATAGCAGAATTTTTTACAATAGCCAAAAAGTAGAAGCGATCCAAGTGTCCACTGACAGATGACTGGATCTACTCACACATGGTGAATTACATATTCACACAATGGAATATTATTCAGTCTTAAAAAGGGGGGCAATTCTGACCCATGCTACAACATGAACGGACCTCGATGACATTATGCTAAGTGAAATAAGCTGGCTGCAAAGCAAAAGACAAATGCCGTATGATTCCACCCATATGAGGTATCTAGAGCAGTCAAATTCATAGAAACAGAAAGTAGAAGGGTGGTTGCCGGGGCTTCCAGGGGCTGTGCTGGCGGGTGGGAGTTCGTGTTTAATGGATACTGGGTTTTTGTTTTGCAAGATGAAAAGAGTTCTGGAGGTGGATGGTGGCAAGGGTTGCACAGCAATGCGAATGTACTTGATGCCACTGCACTGCCCACCTAAAAATGGTTACATTTTTTGTCATGTGTATGTTACCACAATTAATCCAGGCTATAAAAATACTGTTAAAGAAAAGAGCGCTAGTTAAGGAAGCAACTCATTACTTTGCCATCTGGGTCATTCATTTTAAGAGCCGCTGGCGAAGCCATGAGCTGGGCTCGCAGGACTGATAAGAGCAGTCTGCATAACTCACTCTGGTGCTCTGCATCCAAAACCAACAGGGCCTAAATCTCATTGAAACCCATAAGTCCTGCCTCGCTCTCACTCTCTTCTTTCTGACACAGAGGTCCTCTTGTCTGGAGCTGGAAAGCAGTTGAAACACACAGGACCTGCCCCTGCCCGTCTGGTGTTCTTCCCACATTCTGCAGCATTTGCAGTTCCCTCCATGCATTTCTGTGTGCATGAGGAAGATTTTCCAACATCAAAGTTATTTCTGCCTTTCATCATGAAAGAAAGTCTTTGATTCAACCACAATCATCTCTGAATGAGGTAATTCCTGCAAATGTTTCACTTGTAAGAACTGGCAATTCCTAAGCAAGACCACCGCCATATTGATTAAAGATGTCCACTTGGTTGGCCCTTCCAGCCTCACCAGGGCAAACGTAACTGGAGGCTGGCCTTCTCCCACCCCAGCAAGCCGTGTGGACAGGCGACTGTGTAGTGGGAAAGCTGTGCCATGAGAACGCGTACTTCCTCCACCACCACAGGCTCATGTGTTGTTTTGTAAGCAACATTTCTGCTGAGAAAAAAGCAGCTGGGCACTCAAGACTCCTGGCAAACCCATAACGGTGGCAAACAAAACTCATATTGCAAGAAGAGCTGTGTTCTGTTCCCCTGATCAGCATTAGCCTGTAGGTATTTAGTTGAATTAAATGAAGGAAATGATGAAATTAATCCATGTTAAAAAGCAATGAATAGTGGATTCATTAATCCAGAGAAGAGGTGGAAGGCTGCATCACAAAAACAAAGCTCGAAGCCAAGGCTCTCGCAGCCACACCCCTGGGGTGGTTAAAACCGCAACTTCTTTGTTAATTCTCAATGAATAATTAACCGGAGGTAGAAGTATTTTTGAGTTTTAGGAGCTCTGTCTCTGTCTCTGCATTGACTGTTGAATCGGAGGCCTCAACAGTTGGTAGTTTTGGTTCATCCCGATTTTAGACCTCTCTTCTGTTCTCACTGCTTCAAGCTCCAAGCTGGCTCAAGCCTTTTCTTCCTCCTGCTGAATCCTAGGGGGAAATTCTAGAATTATCATCATCATCCCCCTTTACAGATAAGAAAGTAGAAAGTTAAACAAGCGATTTTCTCAAAGTCACATACTGAGAAAGAGGTTGGATCCGTGAAGGTGGATTCAGTGGATTAAGTGAATTAAGTGGATGAACAGCCTGGCCTTTACCCTGGCTGTTGGATTGCCTTATGTTACTGGGATATTTGCTGCCCGTTTCTTCTGGCTTCAGTCAACAGGGGCCCTACCGCTGTCAGCTCCCAGCATAGGAGGCCTTCTGCTGCTCATCCTGAACTCAGAGTCCTGTGGGCACAGTGAGACCTGCCGGGCCATGAAAGGAGAGCAGAGAGCAGAGTGGCCACCAGCCTTGGAGGATCACAGCGGTGATCTGGATGTGCTGGGATGATGTCCTGGTTGGGTTTTCTAGTCCATTCTGCCTGGAGTATGACAGAATTCCTGCTGGCAAAACCCCAGTCCTCCCCTTGGGCAGGACATTCTGCCATTCCCATGTACGGCACGGTGGGTTCCTGACACATATCTGAGGTTGTTTTAATGGGGATAAAGCTTTTTTTCCACTGGTTGAAAATGCTGGGAAGTACGTCCACCTTAATGCTTGCCACGCCAAGGTGTGACCGCACCTGTGCAAATCCTTCGGGGAATGAGAGATCGGGTCAGAAGGGAAGAGAAAACCTTGGGTTTGGGTCACAGAGGGAAAAAGAAGACACGGGAGAGGGGTCAGGGTGTTACCCTGTGTCTGTTTCTCAGTTCTGGACAAGCTGGGCTCAAGTACACATGGGCACAGGGACATCAGCTGGGTCATGGGATCTGGGGGAGATTGCCTGCCTCAGGAAAGAGGTGAGACCCTGGCAATGCCTACCACAGGTGTTATTATATAACAGGGTTGGGGGATGGTCTAAGTGGTTTTCCCTCAGTTGAGGTGGGAAGAGAAGTGACTGGGTGTGATTTTATGCCACTGATACACAGAGATGATCCGCGCTCTGGGGCACTTTAAAGGCAGCATTTTAAGAAGCGTTGTGGGTGACGTCACAGCTAGGAATGGGTCTTGTCCTTCACAGTGAGGTGAGGACTGGCTTTAAGCTCCTCCAGTCTGCCCCACAACATGTGAAATTCTGTGTGCTTGGTGTTGGTGAAAGAAGCGTCCACTCTTGGGACAAGAGCATCCTCATCAGAAGTCCAGGTTCTGGAGCCAGCTCCCAGGGTTTTCATCAGGCCCCGCCACTGGCCCGTTGGGTGGCCTCATGCAAGTTACTAAATCTCTCTAAACAGGGTCAGTGACACGATTTGTGAAGCCCAGCACAAAATGGAAATGTGAGACCCCTTTCCAAAAATTAGGAAGAGGGCATGCAGCTGAGCGCTTGGCACTGTGTCAGTGCCTAGGTTGCTGCCCGTGGAGCTAGCCCGGTCTTAATCTCAAGTGGATTGAAATTGTGTGGACCCAACGCGTTATTACTGAAAAGGAGCTTAGAATGCACATTAGTGTTACTCAGAGGCGGGACACACACGTTCAGAGAAGAGTCCTTTACTGGGGTCAGGCAACTAGGGTTTAGCCCTGCTGTCCCACGAATGTATAGGGCTCAGGTAAGTCCCTTCAAGCCTTTAGGGTCTCTGCTTATGGGAAGGACAGGAAAGGCTTCCCTACCTCCCTCAGGGGCAGAGAGAACTCACATTCTCTGATAGGACGAGCAACTCACCCCAGTACAACGGGACTCCCAGGGTCTCCCTCTCTAAGGAGCAAACCAGGATGGCTGGTCACTGCATTCACTGAGCTTTGATCAGGCTTTCTCTGGGCAACCTACGCGCCTCCTCTCATCTCAATCTGTACCACAGCGCTATGTGTGAGACAGATGGCATCACCCTCCTGTGACAGATGTGAAATCTGAGTTTTGAGAGGCTACCTGTGGCTGGGGTTAGAATTGGGGCTGGACTGCTCTCATCTCCAAAGCCTGTGCTTTCGTCTGCATCAGTGATCCTTAAATGTTCACATCAAAAAAATGGAGTGATCCTCAATTTGTTCACATCAAAATTAGCGGGAGAGGTTAGAACCCAGAGGTTCTGATTCAGCAGTTTGGGGAGGGGGCCCGAGAACGCGCATCTCTACAGAGTTCCCAGGTGATGCGCATGCTGTGGTGCCTGGACCGCACTTTGAGAACCACTCCTCTGGGCCAGCGTCCTCCATCTCGGAAGCACTCGGAGAGCAGCTGGAGAGCTCTGACAACCAGGACGGGGGTCCACCTCCGAGGCTCTGCTGTGATTGGTCTGGGGCATGGCCTGGGGGGAAGGGTTCTGGAAGTTCTCCTCCCATCATGTAATAATGTCCCGGTACAGCCAGGGCTGGGGTGTCCTGCTCTGTACCTTGCTGTGTCCCAATGTGTGAAGATGAAATGAGGCAGTGGGTGTCAAACGGCTCTGCCACAAATGCAGGTGTTAGTTCTCCTGGCCAGAACGCTGCCGGCGCAGAACCCAAATCAGATAGTGGAGTGCATGCCTGGGCCCTTACAAACGATTAAGACCAAATCAAGGCCAAAGAAAATGAATACCAGATGTCTGGGCGATGCTGAGGCCTTAAAAGTGTTTTTCATGTCTGACTTTGAGAAAATATTGGCCGGGATCAGATAAGAGGCAACTCCCAGGGCCAGCGGTGCCTTGTCCTAAGGTGCCCGCTGAGCTCAGGAGGTGCGGGCTGCAGGGCCCCAAGCAGGCACAGGCGTCCTCCAGCCCCGGCTTCAGCGGCTGACTGCTTTCCTTCTACTTGGAAAATGCCTGCTCCACGTTAGCCCACTTGTGACGGTGTCGCAGAGCAGCAGCTGTGGGAAGAGGCTTCAGGAGTTCTGGTCCTGCTCACATAGGATGCTTGGCATTTGGCGATGCGGTTGGTGGAGTTAGAAACAAAACCAAAACCCACAAACACAACAAAACACCAAAACAACAATCCATCCCCCCCCCCCACAACACCCAGTTAAACTTGAATTTCAGATATGCAATGAAAAATGTTTGGATAAGTATGTCCTATGCAACACTCGAGATATATTAATACTTATACTAAGAAATTACTGTCCGGTCGTGGTGGCTCACGCCTGTAATCCCAGCACTTTCGGAGGCCGAGGCAGGTGGATCACCTGAGGTCAGGAGTTCGAGACCAGCCTGGCGAACACAGTAAAATCCCCATCTCTACTAAAAATACAAAAAATTAGCTGGGCGTGGTGGCGGGCGCCTGTAATCCCAGTTACTCAGGGGCTAAGGCAGGAGCATCGCCTGAACCCAGGAGGCGGAGGTTGCAGTGAGCTGAGATCACACCATTGTACTCCAGCCTGGGCAACTAGAGCGAAACTCCGCTTCAAAAAAAAAATTACTCGTGGGTTCTCTGCATTCCAATTTTAGTGGGCATCTTGCGTGTTATCTCTACCCCTATTTGGGGAGGGCTTTATTTTCTTCAATGGCGTCCCCACATCAGGGCCTGTGTCTTGCACTCTCCCCCTGAGCAGGTAGCAGAGGTGTTATCACAGAAGGAAGGTTCTGGGGAGTTGAATCACAACAGGCCTCCGCCGCTAGCAGGGCGGGCGCGCCAGGGACTAGGCCGCTTGGCGGGTTCGCTGTGCTTCTTTCCATTGCGCTGAACTCAAGGAGGAGAAGGAAAGTGGGAGCTGCTGCACTCACGGCTGAGTGTGCATGGCTGGTAGGTGACAGCCTGAGGTCTGTTCGGTGACCCCGGCCCCTCGGAGGGCCCGCGGAGACTCAGAATTAGCTGCAGTTACCACGGTGCCCCGCGGGTGGGGTGCGGATCCACACCCCGGAGGAAGGCCGCTCCCGGGCCGCGAGGACCTCGCTGGCGGCCGCTTGGGGGCAGCAGACGCCCGCCCTGCGGGGGAGGTGGGGCCTGCAGGCCGCGGGGCCGCTCTCGGAGCCCGGCAGGCCTGAGCAGGTCGGGGCGCGTGTTCCGGAAGCCCGGCCCCGGGCGCTGTGAGGGTTCACCTGGGCACGCTCCGCGAGTCTGTGTCCCAGCCCTGAGCTCAGCGGAAGACTGCAGAGTCCTGGGCCCACGAGGTGGGTCTCCGCTCCGTCCGGACGCGGGCACGCTCCCAGTGTCTCTCGGGAAAAGTGCCCTGGACTTCGTGCCGGGGAGAAGGCGCCGAGGCCGGGCCCGCCTGTCCGGGGAAGCCTGAACCGCCGCCCCGGGGTGTGCAGGGTGCGGGTGGGGGTGAAGTTCCGGAAGGTGAGGAGGGGCTCATGCTCGGTCAGATCTGACGGGGGTTAGGAAGGCAAAGAGTTATTTTTAAAACTCCAGAAAAAGAGAAATGAACTGCATTTCCTTTCTGTTTGGCTCCAATTCCGTGCCTGACTCCTCTGTTATGCCCAGGGCTGCTCAGCGGACACTGAGGCTGGATTTTGTTCCAGGGGACTGAGACCAAATATTAGTTTAGCGAGGGTGAGAAACATGCTCTGAACAACGTTCATTCCCGCTGCAGTAAATCTGTGAGCGCCCGATGTGGGAAAAGCAGACCCCGAGCCCCGCTGCCCAGGCGAGCCTCTAGGGTTTTCGCCTGTTTATGGACCTGCTGATACTTTTAATGTCGGGAAGCCCGGGGAGGGCCGGGTTGACACCCATGCAGCCTTTCTAACCTCTTGTGGAACGAGGAAAACAGTGTGAGCTTCCAGGAGTGTGTATTTGGGAGGGGACACATAGGCCCCCCACACATGACAAAATCCGTGTGCATGCTTGTGTGTACTGTTTACATGGAGTGTGTGTGTGCACGTGCATGTGTGGGTTGGTGTGCATTTCTAGACGGCAAGAAATTCTAGTAGAACTTTTCACTTTCATACGATTCTACAGCTATTCTTTTCCATCCGTCCCCTGCAACGATGACTTCAATGGGTCAGATACTCTTGAGCCTTTCACCAACGATCTTTGCTCCAAATCTTCCCTCAGCTTCTCACTGCCTGCATCCTTCCTTCTGCGATTAGACTAGGATCTCAGTCTATTGCCAGAGGTCTGAGACTCTCCTCAGCCCAGCAGTTGTCAGAGAGACCATGGCGGGAGGGCATCTTAGCCTTCACTCCTTCTACTGCAGGTTTGAAACTCAGGCTGCCTTAAAGGTAAACCAAGATATCACACAGATAATAATAGTACGATAATAAACTCACATTTGTATGGTGAATTAGGATTTACAGTTTCCCTCCTTTTTTTTTCATTTAATCCCAGAGCCAGAGCAACCAGAACGTGTGTGGTCCTCACGTGTCCCTCCATGAAGAGACTGATGGAGAATGAGGTTAGGTAGACAGCAAGAACAATTTTGGCCACCTCATTTTCTCAACTAATCTGAGATTTCTCTTCCAGACTGCTGGTGCCGAGAGATGGGTGGATCGGCAGGTCTTGTTAGCAAGGACAAAGGAAATCGTTATGTTATTGGCTTAGCTGTTATTTAAAATAAAAACATAAACATAATTAAAAACAAGCACTTTTTCCGGGGGCAGTGGCTCATGCCTGTATTCCCAGCACTTTCGGAGGCCGAGACCGAGGCAGGCAGATCACTTGACCTCAGGAGTTTGAGACCAGCCTGGCCAACATGGTGAAACCTCATCTCTACTAAAAATACAAAAATTAGCCCAGCGTGGTGGCACATGCCTGTAGTCCCAGCTACTGGAGAGGCTGAGGCAGGAGAATCGCTTGAGCCTGGGAAGCGGAGGTTGCAGTGAGCCAAGATCATGCCACTGTACTCCAGTCTCAGGGAAAGAATGAGGCTGTGGCAAAAAAAAAAAAAAAAAAAAATTGCCCTTTGGGTATGACAACTTCCTTTTCCTGACTGTGCATCATCTGACCAAATTCCAAACTCCCGTAATTTAAGGAAATAATATACTTTGTGGAAAAATTAGAAAATATATATTAGCAAAGAAAGAATAAAGGCAAGCCGCGTGCAGTCCCATTACTCTGAGACGGCCGCTGTTGCTGGCGTGGTGGGCCTCATCCAGACTTTTCTCTATGCAAGCACAAACACACATGCTCAACTCAGTTTATTTTATTTTTCCAAAACGGAAGTCATGCTGTACATAATGTTTTGTAATCAAAAAATTTTTCTTTTTGATATATCATGAACATTTTGCCCATCATGAAATATCCTTTTAAATTGTATGCAATTCCACTGTAAACATGTGGGTTTATTTGACACCTTGATTGTTGGACATTTTATCTTGAATGCTTAGAGTGGAAAAGAATTGTCCCCGGATAGGAAGGTACTCTATCTTTTATTCTGAAGATGTTATTAACACAGATTTCTATGGGATGGCGTAATGGGCCTCTAGAGGGTGGGCCAGGGGTGGCGATGACCCAGGGGATTCTCAGGGGAGGCTCTTTCCTCAGGAGCCCCAGGAGGCAGCTTTCTCTGCCTCCGTGGCATTTAGATCCATGGAGCATGTTCACCTGAGTGTGACCTACAAGCTTAAGGTATTAATCCATGTTCCTCCCACTCGGATTAATATCCGATGTGAAATTAATAGGGGAAAAAAGATGTTCTCTGCGGCCACTGAGCCCTTCCCAGCGGGAAGATGCAGAAGTTGGAGGAAGAGATAATGTTACCTCCCGCGGGCATTAGCTGCTTGTGGTTGGGAGGCATGCCTTTGATAATCAGCATCAGTATCTCTTTCATGTCACTGAACACAAAATGAGGCTGCATCAAAGAGCCTGTTTTAGAGAAGAAATTGTTGAACAGGCTTGACTGGGTTGAACGATACCAGAGGGGCAGGATCAGAGCGCAGGCCGGTCTTCCCGGGCCAGCCAGGGGCACTCACTGGCCTGACTGCAGCTCCATCAGCTCAGAAGTTGTCACAGTGCACGCGGGTGCCTCCCCACTCGACCCTTCCATGTGCCTGGCAGCAAGGGGCATGAGTCACCTGGTGGCCAGGCGTTTGTTACTCTGAGCTTTTGAGCTGCTGCAGAACTCCAGTGACATAGCCTCCCTGATTTTTTTTCCCTCCTCTCTAATATTGACTTTTTTCTTAATGCCAGCCTGCTAGTAGATACTTGTTCTTCTTATGACACATTTGGGCATCCAGCAAAAGCTTGGAAAAGAACAGCTTTTTGTTTGCTTGCCTTCAGGAATCTGGTTCAGTGAGCACTGCAGATATGGAAGGGTTTTAGAATGATTCACAGTTTTCTTTGCTGGCCTTCAGGGGAACGTGACCTGCTTAGGTTCAATTTTGTGCATGTGTGACATAGTTTTCCCTTCAGTAATACAGACAAACCCTGATTCTAACCCCTAGTCGAACCCACTGGTCTTTTCCTGATCTTTTTGCATTGCTAGCATTATTTGGTCTTAATGGAGTTAAATTTTTTAAAAATGTTATCACTATGTAAAGTAAAGAAAACTCTTACAAAGAGTTTTGTATGAGAATGAAAACACATGATATGTTTTAAACATTGGAATCCCAGAAGGAAGAAACAAGGTAGTGTTTTCAGTTATTTCCACTGAAGGAGTTTAAACAGGATAGATAGTCATATTTTAAAATCCTCAACCATTGTTTAGGACCAAGTCAAAAATTTTAAAATAGCTTTTGAAGGGAGAAATGCAAGGCTTAAAACCACCGGGTAAAGTTGGAGGAGGATTGCCTCTTCTCCCCGGAATGCTTTTGCTGGTTTTGGTTCTCTTTGGTTAGATCTCACTGGTCCCATTCCTTCTTTCACTTTTAATCGGACTGCATCACCCAGGCAGAAAACTCAGTCCCAGAAAGGATCGGAGTGGTATTGCAAATCTGAGATCGGACGGAGGCAGGAAACCATGGTGACCTCTTAGGATGGAATGAGCTTTGAAGAACAGTGCTGCCACCCTGATCCGGGTACCAGGAGACGGACGGCCCCGTAGGAGTGATGTGCATTGGTGAATCCCGATGTAGACTTTTTTTTTTTTTTTTGAGAGACAGGGACTCACTCTGTCACCCAGGGTGGAATGCAGTGGCGTGATCATAGCTCACTGCAGCCTCTACCTCCTGGGCTCAAGCGATCCTCCTACCTCAGCCTTCCAAGTAGCTGAGACCACAGGCACATACAACCACATCCAGCTAATTTTTAAATTTTTGTAGAGATGGGGTCTCACTATGTTGCCCAGGTTGGTCTTGAACTTATGGGCTCAAGCGATCCTCTGCCTCAGCCTCCCAAATTGCTGGCATTATAGGCATGAGCCACTGTGCCCAGCGAGCCATACATTTTCTTTATTTGGATGGAAGGGCTGAACTTTTTTTGGAGGTGTGGTGTTGAAGAGTCGTTGGGGGAACAGTGTGGCCAGTACATTGTAGGGTGCTGAGGATGTTGTCTGTTGTGATCCATACCTTGCAGTCAGGAGTAACAAGTATCGAAATTGGGCCACTGTCAAAAGAGTCTATGCTTCGGTCAATATAGGGTGAACAGCCTTACTAAGTAACTAACCCAGTCAAAATTATTACAAGCAAGTTCCAAGTGAGCCAGCTCAGGCCACCTGGCGATGGGAGGACTTTGTTAACCTCTGTGAGGCACACAGCCTGGGCCAGTCCACACATGGATTTGCTTTCCACAGGGCTTCTCAGCTGGCCTGGCACCTCCTCCTCGCACTGAGAAGCTCAGGCTCCTCACTGGGCCCAAGCTTTTGGAGTTCAGGCCCTGCGTGGCATCCCTTGTGTCCCTGTGCTTGGTAAAAGGCCTGCATGGTTTTGGGTGAATCCATGAAGTCGGGCCCCAGCAGACTCTGGCAGTGGCGTTCTCTGTTTCCTTCCATCCCTGTGTTGCTCCTTCTCAGATCCATCATCCTCCTCCCAGCTAGACATCTGTCTCAAGGGACTGTCCTCGCCCACCTTCTTCTCCTCCTCTCCCTCCTCCTTCTAGTATTTTCTCATCTCAACCCCATGGTTTTGTCCATTTCCTTTATGCATGCTTGGCCTCAGGTGCCTTGGGGAGCACCCACATTTTAGTTCATCTTTGTACCCAGTGGTGCTCAGCATAGCACCTGGCACACAGCGAGTGCTCAAGACATTTGTTAAATATGTAAACATATTTCATATGTTAAACAAGTACGTAAATGATGGATAAAGATGACATAAAAATCAAGTCCACCAATAACGTGAGCTTTATCTTGGCTGGTGGTTTTGCCCAAGAGCAGGGAAGATGTGCCCAGGGGGAGGCTGGAAATGCCCTCTTGCCCTGGGAGATGACTGCCCCTCCTGACCACATGGCATACAGCATGAGCAGACTTTGAATATGTGCACTTCTGTTACGACTGCAACTGTTTCCTTGGGAGAAGGAACCAAAGTAAGGAGGTCCCATGTAAGCCATTGATATCTGAGGCCCTGCCATCTGGCTTTTCCCTGCCAGGGGCATCAGAGACAGCAAGTCTGTCAATGTCCTAATCAACATGTGTCCATCAAACAAACATGGCTGTGCTATGCCTGGCACAGGGGAATGACGTGATCAGTAGTAAGAGGAAGAAGAAAGACTTGAAAAACCCCAAATGTATGATATATTAGTAGAAATCCCATGATTAAATCAAGGATCAAGTTTTTTTTTGTTTTTGTTTTTGTTTTTTCGAATTGGCTGTTAGGGTCCCTTAAAAGCCACATTCTCTGTCCTGGCATAGCCATCCTGGGTTGAGTTCAACAACTGTGTATGGAGCCCAGGACATCTATACATAGGATATACACACAGATCATTGCACACAGGGAACATCTAAGGCCCCTTGCTGGTGCTGGTGCTAGGGTAATGAAGACAAGACTTCTGTCGCCAGGAATCTCGCTGTCTGACTGGGGAGGGCAACATGGCAACATGTAATTTCCGAATGGCATGTGGAGTGCCCTGCTGTTTATGCTCAGGGACAGGGAGGCACAGAGGAGGCATTCTCAGTTTACCCCAGGAGTCAGGGAAGGCTCCCTGGGGAAGGCGTCTTTGGGAATTAGGATGGGGTTTCTCTGTATGAGCACATCATCACTTATTTACTTTGCACTGAGTCTTTTAAAAGATGTACAAAGCAAATTTGGTAGTCTTGCCCTGGAGCTGGTTTGGCAGGTTGAAATCTGGATTAGTAAACCAAGGTTTCCCTGGATTGTCTAACTTAGTGGACACCTTGGGACAGGCTTCCTACCTCACCCTGCTGCAGTGTGCCATCCTGAAACAAATGCCACAAATGCTTGGTGTGATTTGCCACTAGCTGGTGCCTGGGAACTCTGGGTGCCCCGTGGCACTTCTGCCTGGGACAATGTGATGGAGTCTGGCAAATGCGTGTCTCCCAGGGACTGGAAGTGGAGAGAGCCATGAGCTGATACTAGAGGGAGCTGCACTCACGTGCTGAGTGCAGAAATTGAACATCCATTGTTTACGCAACCATAAGTGGGAGTGTAAGATCAAAAGAAGATTGAAAGAAAAAGGAAACAAGGAAAACCCAACCAACCAGGAGAGCAAAATCTTTAATCCTAAACTCCCATGAATCAGTTTGAAACTGAACTGTATATTTTTAATTTATTGAATTGGAAAAAATAAGGGCATCAGAATGTTTTAAATTCAGCAGATTTCCATTTTGTTTGGCTTCCTGGTGACCCATAGAATGACTAATAAGATGATTAAAGAGGCTGGGTGTGGTGGCTCACACCTGTAATCCCAGCACTTTGGGAGGCCTAGATGGGCAGATCACCTGAGGTCAGGAGTTCGAGACCAGCCTGGCCAACATGGTGAAACCCTGTCTCCATTAAAATACAAAAATTAGCTGAACCTGGTGGTGGGTGCCTGTAATCCCAGCTACTCGGGAGGCTGAGACAGGAGAATCACTTGAACCTGGGAGGCGGAGGCTGCAGTGAGCTGAGATTGCACCACTGCACTCCAGCCTGGGCAACAAAGAGCAAAACTCCGTCTCAAAAAAAAGAAAAAAAGAGGATTAGAGAGAAGCTGGAGCTTCCCTGCACATGGCAGTGATGAGACCTCAGCTTCTTCCACTTGACTGCTGGAGAGCAGTTGTGTCATCTGCCCCCAGGTTTCTTGTGGGGCCGGTGGCTGAGGACACCCATATCCCATCAGCAGCTCTGCCCAGGCCTCCTCGGCAGCTGGAGGTTATTCTCAGCTTCTTTTTTCCACATCTTGGCTCTCAACTCAGTTTCCTCAACTGCAGAATGGAGATAATGCATGGCCTGCCTCCTCCACCGTGATTTTAAGTTTACTGTATTTGTATATATCTATATTGGAGTTGAGTTAACTTTTAATGGGCTAGTTGACTTCATATTGAATTTTATAGACTTGCACTGTCCAATACAGTAGCCTCTAATCACATGTGGCTATTTAAATCTAAATTAATTTAAAATTAAATAAAATAAGAGAGTGACATCTGTGAAAATGAGGGAGTAAGGATCTCCAAAAATTCCCTCCTCCGTACAAGCAATGAGAACAGCAGCAAAAACTGTCAGAATCAACTTTTCAGAACTCTGGAAATTAACCAAAGGCTTGCAGCAACTCAAGAAGTGTTTGCTCAAGAAAAATGTCTGAATCTTCATAAAAGCAATGAGCTCTATGATGTTTTAATTTGCCCTCTTTCCATATACACCGTTACCCCCTGGTCTCCATGGTAGTCCTGAAGACACGCAGCCTTCAATTACAGAGAAAACCAGCAGCCACGGAGCGGGCAGAACAGGAATGGAGCTCCTTCAAAGGCCTATTTCCAGAGACGTGTCAGCATTTGACCTTTCTGTTGGTTCCCTGCAAGATCTCATTCTCAAGGCTGTCTTTATTTGAGTTCACTTGAAGCTTTCCAAGTGTAAACAGACTTTTCTCCAGGGCTGTTTGTCAAAAAAAAAAAAAAAAGGAAAGAAAAAAAAAAATCAGAGGCAATTATTGAACATCTCAGTGACCTGGATAGCAGTTCACTGGATAACAGCTGGGGCAAATAAAAGGCTGACCCAAAAGCTTAAAAAGAAATTTGGGAAGTGAGATGTCCATACAGACTTTGAAAAGCTTCAACGTATTCCTAGGTCTTTAGAGAGCCATATTCATGCCCAGGGCTGAGCACATTCTCAGAAAAGACTTGATAAGGCCATGAGCTCTCATCTTTGACTAGTCTTGAGATTCTGCACGAGTGGGAAGTGAATGATAAGGCAGAGTTGTAAACAGCCTGGCTGAGTCACACTGAGCAAAGACTGAGAGACTTGTTGGTTCAAGGCACTTAAAGATGGCCTCTTTCTAATCATTAGCTGACCACAAAGCTAACCAAACAGAGATTTTTAGTGGCCACGACAACAAAGGACATGGAATTTACAGAGTTTAGTTCAGAAAAATCACCAGCCAAACAAGCAACACATAACAGCAATGAATAACAACAGTGAAATACTCTAGGGAGTGAGGTGTGGGGGGAATCTGATTTTCAGAGTTTCCATATTGTATTTGCAAGAGGACAGATCCCTGGATGCCCTTGGCCAATCCAGCTCTTCCCTACTCTTCTTGTAATTCTTGGGCAGAATGTACCAAGGATACAACATCCAGAGATAAGGAGAAAATATCTGGAACAACCACAGCTGTGTCCTTATTCCTCCCAGAACAGGATGTTCTGCAGTGCTTGAGCTCAGCAAACAAAGTGACATCCAGGGTATAAAATGCAGAGCAGAGTGCTCTCAGGGTCCCTCAGCTGGGATTTCACATGGGGCAAGCACAGATGAGACTCCATCTGCCCTGGGCAGCTTTCCTGAGCCTTGGGGGACTGGTTCACCATAAATCCTAAGCTTCTGTTTATCCTTGCTGCCTATGTGTGAGTAATAAAATCTGCTTCGCCTGACTTGTGTGAGTGTTCTGTTTCACCAGACTAGACTTAAAAGCCCTTGCAATATTATTTAAAATGTCTAGTTTTCAACAAAAATTATGACACATGCAAAAAACATGAAATATAGCTTTATAGAAAGGGGACAATAGCAATTAATAGGAACTGTCTCTGAGGAAGCCCTGATGTTGGACTTAGTAGATGAAGACTTTAAATCAATTGTTTTAAATATGCACAAAGAGCTAAAGAAAACTATACACAAAGAAATAAAGGAAACCAAGAGGATCTCTCACCAGAGACAATGTCAACAAAGAGGTAGAAATTATAGAAAGGAAACAAATAGAAATTCTGGAGTTAAAAAGTACAATAATTTGAAATGACACATTTACCAGAAAGTTTCAAAAGAAGATTTGAGTAAGCAGAAGGAATAATTAGTGAACTTAAAGGTAGGTCAATAGTCATTATTCAGTCTGAAGAGCAGAAAGAAAAACAATGAAGGAAAATGAATGGAGACTAAGACACCTGTTGAACACCACCAAGTGGGACCAACATAAACACTAGCATAAACACAATACAATCCCAGAATGAAGGAGACACAGGAAGGGCAGAAAAATATTGGAGGAAATAATGGCCCCAAACCCCAATTTGATTAAAAAACCGTTAATTTAACATCCAAGAAAGCTCAATGAACTCAAAATAAGATAAACTCAGGCTGGGTGTGGTGGCTTACACCTATAATCCCAGCACTTTGGGTGGCTGAGGCAGGTGGATCCCTTGAGCTGAGGAGTTTGAGACCAACCTGGGCAGCATGGTGAAACCACGTCTCTACTGAAAATACAAAAATTAGCCAGGAGTGGTGGTGTGTGCCTCTAGTTCCAGCTATTCAGGAGGCTGAGGTGGGAGGATTGCTTGAGCCCAGGAATTCTAGGCTGCAGTGAGCCATGTTTGTGCCACTGCATTCCAGTCTGGACAACAGAGTGAGACCATAAGACTTTGTCTCCGCACCTCCCAGCCCCCCCAAAAAAAGATGAAATCCCACACCTAGGCATGCTATAATAAAACTGTTGAAAGCAGTAAGAGAGAAGTGACTCATTGCATACAAGACATACGTAAGAAATATTTTCATCAGAAACCATGGAGGCCAGACAACAGCTGGATTACATAGTTGAAGCACCAAAAGAAAACACCGTCAACCAAGAATTCTACATCCAGCAAAACAATTAGTGAAAATTAAAGAAGTAATTAAGGCATTTCCAGATAGACAAAAACTGAGATAATTTCTTGCCAGCCAATTTGCCCTACAGAATATAATATACAGGCTGAAGTAAAAGGTTATTAGTTAGTAACTTGAAGAAATCCATATTAAGAAATAAAGAGCACAGAACTGGATAAAGGTAACTACATAGGTAAATATGGAAGGAAAGTATAAATGTACATTTCTTTTGAACTCCTTTTATTCTCCTATGTGATTTAAAAGACAACTGCATAAAACAATACAGATTGATCACATTCTGATTCTTTTTAGCCTTTATGTAGATATTGTATCATATGGGTCAATCATAGTTTTCCATGTGCCTGTAGATTGCTGTTTTCTGCCTTAAATTTTCTTAAATTAACAAATTTAAAAATTGCATATATTTATTGTGCTCATATTGTTTTGAAATATGTATATATTATGAAATGGCTAAATCAGCTAATTAACATATGCATTACCTCATATACTTATTTTTGTGGTAAGAATACTTAATACCTTTTCTCTTATGTTTTTTGTATTTTTATTATTACAAATAATACTGAAGTGACCATCATGTAGATGCACTGGAATACTTTTGTGAGTGTTTTGTCTGTAGGGTAAATTCCTAGCTGAGAAGTTTGAGTCAAAGGCTATATGTATGTAGAATTTTTATAAGTTTTGCCTATTGATTTCCCAAGAGGATGCTCCATGTTACATTTCTGTTAATAATATATGAGAGTGCCTATATTTTTACCCTCACTGATACTTGGTATTATTAATATTTTAAATTTATATCAATGGACTAATAGATAATATTTCACTTATACTGCATATATTTATTTTTGGGTTGAGCATATTTTCGAACATTTTTGGCCACTTGTATTTCTGTTTCTGTGAACTGTTTATTGGGCCTTTTATAAGCCTATTAATGTGCTGGTTATCTTCTTATTTAGTTGTGAGAGAAAAGCCAGATCTTGGGGGATCCTAGTTACCTTATTCAACTTGGGGGAAAATTATTGATCTCAGTTGGATTCCCTTCCTTTGTCGGTGAAATGGGAGTGGATGAGCATGCTTCATGGGGGTGTGCGGGATGCCTCGCACATCTTTGGTGCTCAGTGAGCATGAGTCTCCTTCCTCCTCCAAAGCGGCGATGGCTTATGTTGAGCTCTGCTCCGAGTCTCTCTGCTTTCTTCTTCTGCCAGCAGCCAGGGAAAGCACTTTGCTTTTAAGGGCTCCTGCAATTAGGTCAGACCCACTGGATTCCAAAGGCCAACTGTGCCATAGAGTAGAACCTAATCATGGTGTGATATTTTGCCACACTCACGGGTTCCGGGGATTAGGCACGGCATCCTGAAAAGGGGTTGTGCTTTTTAGAATCCTTCCTGTTAATACCATGGCCTTGGGACTTTTTCTTTCCTTTTTTTCAAATACAGACTTGGGTGGAGCCCTGCTAGATAGAGGAGGTGAAAGTGGAGCTGCTCTGGGTGGAGAGGGGAGGGAAGGCTTGGGCTCCCCTGCTGGGAGCCATCAGAATGTGATCAGTCTGTATTGTTTTATGCAGTTGCCTTTTAAATCACATGGGAGAATAAAAGGATTTCACTCAAGGCAGGACCCCAACAACTGAAATCTTCAATTTCAATGTTATGGGTTGAAGGCATTGAAGGCTACCTCTTGGATCATGGGCTCCACTGGACAGGGTGAAGCATCAAACCGTTGGCGCCTTTCTTAAACAGTTTATTTTATTTTTCGATATACATTTTAATTTAATTTTTCTAAAAAATATTTGTCTCGCATCTTTTTTTATACAAACTTTTGCTTACCCTCTGCTTTTAAAATTTTTATTTTTATTGTTATGGATTTAGGGATACAAGTGCAGCTGTGTTAAATGGATATACTGGGCCAGGTGTGGTGGCTCATGCCTGAAATCCCAGCACTTTGGGAGGCCAAGGTGGGTGGATCTCCTGAGGTCAGGAGTTCAAGACCAGCCCAGCCAACATGGTGAAACCCTGCCTCTACTAAAAATACAAAAAATTAGCCATGTGTGGTGGAGGGCACCTGTAACCCAGGTACTGGGGAGGCTGAGGCAGGAGAATCTTTGAACCTGGGAGGCTGAGGTTGCTGTGAGCCGAGATTGCGCCACTGCAGTCCAGCCTGGTGACAGAGTGAGACTTTGTCTCGGGAAAAAAAAAAAGGATATACTGTGTAGTGGTATAGTCTAGGCTTTTAGTGAACTCACCACCCACTTAGTGTTCATTGTACCCGGTAGCTAATATTTCATCCCTAACCCCTCCTGCACTCAATGTCTATTACTCCTCTTTATGTCCGTGAGCACCCGTTGTTTAGCTTCCACTTACAAGTGAGAACATGCAGTTCTTGGCTTTCAGTTTTTCTGAGCCATTTCACTTAGGATAATGTTAGCAGTTCACTGGGGTAGCTGTTGCTGAAGTAGGGTCCTGAATGGTGGAGCCACAGGACCAACTGATTTGGATAAAACAGGAGAGAGAAGCAGCAGATCCTGAAGTAGCTGAGGGGCTGCAGGGAAAAACCCTGCGACACCAGGGGGCTGCCTGCCACTAAAGGGAACCCTATGGCAAAGAGGAAAACAGGGGGCCCTGGATGTGAGGGCCAGGCCTGGCAGGACGCAGCATGGGACGCAGAGGCAGACGGACAGAACGCGAGCATATTTATGAAAGGCCGCCGTGTGCCGCACTTACTCTCCAGTGGGGCAGGAACCAGGCCTGGAGGCGACAGGGCCCGGAAGAACAGGCGAAACACAGCCAGGAACTGAGCTTAGCTACAGCAGGGGACAGACATCCTCAGGACACTACTGCCACTGCCATCCCCACGAGGTCCCTGAGGCTCAGGACTGGACGCCAGAAGCGGCCTCGCAGAGGACAGGGGTCTCCAGCATGCACTGGCTGGAAGCCTGGATCCCCACCCACGGCTGCGGCCTGTTGCTCCTCACATCAGCATCTTAACTTTTCTAGTTTTGCACATTTCACCTGCATGGCAGCAGAGGTGAGTGGGAAAGGCAGTGCTCAGCTTCCCACCTCTGTGGGACAGGAGGCCGGGCGGAGGAGGTTGGAACAAACCGGTGCTGAACCAGCCAACTTCAGCATGTGCCGTTCACACCGAAGGCAGACTTCTCCTTCGCACTGTAGTCAATTAAAAACCTGTTACTGCTGCAAGGGCAGCGCCTTTTAATTGTGATTTCCAGTAAGAGGTACGTGTAGCATCATGACCCACCCCATCACACCCCAATCCCCATGTAAATAATACTGAGCCCGACGTTTCATGGAACAATGCCTGTACAGCCAAGTACTCCAATATAGACAATTATATTTAATTTGTAAAAAGTTGATTATAATTTCACAACCCACGAATGGGTTGCAAGTAGCAAGTTGAGAAAAGGTTTTCTAGGGCTCATTTGGACTTCACATAAGGGATTCAAAGCATCAACCAGTTTCTCTCTGTATCTTCAGCATTCCGGCAGAATCAGGCCTCCGGATGTTCCAGGGACGTGTCCTGGTTCCCTGGCTGTTATTACAAAGCAGCAGTTCAGATCCATGGAACTTCTCGACTGTTCTGCCTCTCGGTGACTTGATCCATCAACTGAATAGTACAGCATCTGATCAGATTTTAGAGAGGTAAGAGCATTGGCTCTTCCTGTTTTCGAAGATTTTCTTTCGGCACTCACTTGGCCTCATGTTACCACCCCTTTCCTCTCTGGAGGAGCTGTAGAGAATGGCTGGGTGGATGCATTTCGGGGAGTGGCTGAGCATGCTCAGTGAGATCCACTCTTCTGCAGGAGCCGCATGCAGCTCGGAGTTCTCTCCCACCGCCCAACCCCCTACCTCTCTCCCCCACTCAACCCTGCCTCCCTAGGCAGGAGTGACTGGTTGTGGGGTCCATGGGGGCCTGTCTGCTGTCCAGCTCAGCCCTCACTGCTTCTCACGCTCTTACCAGTAATGAGCTGACGTTTGGGTTCTCGTCTCTCACTTCTTACTCTAATTCCCGATTTATTCATGGAGAAGAGAGAGGCTCATTTATTGGGACTCCTTCAGCAATGACACTGGTCTCAACTTATTGGCAGGGAAAATGAAGCAGAGGATCCCAGATCCCACAGTGTGTTAATGGAAACCCAAGGCTAGAGGCCAGCCCCCCAGGCTTCCAGCCCCAGCACATCTCTTGAGTACTTTGCCAGTTGGAGGATGTGCCACGAATACTACTAAACAATAGCAATGTCCTTGAGGCAATCCTTGGAGACAGTTGTCAGCACTTTGAGGTTTCTACCTCCATTGGGCTTGCAGCAGACACAAGTGGAAAATGGTGACAAAAACCTACTGCCCTGTCCTGGTTTACCAAAGGTCCCAGAACCACTCTAAAGCCATGAGGTGGTTACATACAGGGCGGGGATCCATCTGTCCCAAGTGCTTGAAACAACGCCTGTTAGATGACAAGCCTTCAGTAAATATTGGCAGAATTGAATGGGATCATTAGACCATTAAAATACTTGTTTTTAATCACTTCTAAGAGGGTTCTAGGATGGCTTCAGGCATTTCTTCGTATTTTCAATCCCTACACCATCCTACAATGTTTCCCCTTTTATGGATGCGAAATTGAGGATGAGGTCAGTTGACTGAGTCATGCAAGACCACACAGCTGGTAAGCTGCTGAGCTGTGATTCAGATCCCAGGATATTTGACTCCAAAACCTGAAGGCTTTTCTTTATAATGTTCTGATACTGCGGCCACAGGCATCAAGCTGGCCATGAGAGAAATCACCATGAAGAGAGCCTAGCTCGTGGAGGTTGCCTCTCCACGCATCAAGCAAGGGTTGGGAACTTTATCGGTACAAAGCAGTAAGCCCAGCCGTGGGCATGTGGAGCTGTTCCCATCTGTACCAATGAAGCCCAAAGCTCCCGAACATATTCCACATCCACACCGCAGCGCCTGTCCGCAGCACCTGTGAATGCCAAAAGGCACTTCGGGCACGACTTTTGTGAAAAGGAGTATTCTCCAAGTTCAAGTTGAATAGATATTTTGGAAAATACATTCTGTAGGGTTCTTCTGGGGGTCATTTTGAGAAAATCGCACACACCCTTTTTTGTGTGTGTTATTTAGTAACACACGCATGCACAGACACCCGCGCATGCACACACACGATGGCAGGCTGATGTAGCAAGTGTGCCTGACGCTTTCTGTTGGGTGGTCTTGAGTGTTGATACTAGAGTTTATGCAACAGTTGGGTAATTAATTGTTGGAGAAATTGCCAAGGATATTTTCACACAGAAGCCTTCCCCCACCAGCCAGTTACTGAATCGGGTGTGAAGGACTGAAGGACAGCCTCCTCTTCTGGCTGAGATGAAGCCTGACCCTTGACTCCTTGAGGACTCAGAGTCCTCCAGCCCTGTCCTTGTGTTCTTAGGACAAGAATATGAGAGGTGCTATGTAATGGTATGGAGACTTTAGAGACACAAACTAGATGCAGGTGGTCAAATTAAAGGCATGAAATTGGCTGCAGAAGCCAGCTCTATTTAAGTTCACGTAAATAACTAGTGGTTTTCAAACCTTAGGGTGTGTGAAGTCACTGCGAAGCTTGTTAAAATGGAGATTCCTGACTCCGACTCCCAGAGGGGTTCTGATTCAGTTGACCTGAGCTTCAGAAGTTTTAATTTTTAACAAGTAGCTCAGGTTCACACCAGAATTCCACCTGTCTGGCCAACTGGGCATGTCAGAAGAGGCACAACAGGTAATACCCAGGGGTGAACTTCCTGAGCTTTGGGCTTCCTAAATCAGATACATTACAACTTGATTTTAAGGAAAAAATGGAAAAATAACTTGAAAGGACCAAATGGGTTGAAGTTATGGTTCATGAATATAATAAAGTATTATGTGGCCAATAAAAATAACACATGCACACTCATAATATGGAAACAAGGAAAACGTTCTCATGATGGTTACAGTGACATAGGCAGATTATGGGAGGGTAATAATAGAAATAACATGATGGTCCTTAATAGTATTTAATTTCATCTCCTCAATTATTTTGTTAAAGTCTTCACTACAAGCTCAGTATGAAAATATTGTGTGTTTTGTGTTTTACGTTAATACTGGGCTCTGTAACAAGTAGAAAGGATGTAATTCCTATCTACAAGAAGCCAATGGCTATAGGATGAGCAAAATGTCAAAAGAGATCTAGAGGTGGTGTAGAAAAATTGCAGACTTTTTGGCCAGAAGATTTGTGTTTAAGTTTCAACCTTAGCACCAAAGTGGACAACCACTGGCAAATATCTTAACCTGTCTTAGAGCCAGTTTTCACAGCTTTCAAGTGAGAATAACGATAACTACTACCTTAGGAGTTGTGATAATGGTACATGAGGCTAATAAAAATAAAAGTACCTTATAAGCTGTGAAATGCTATTACATATAAATGTGTTTTCTGCAAAGCAAAACAGTGAAATGTCAACTTTAGAAAACTTTCCCCTTTGAGGTTTTTTTCACTTATGAGATCAGAAATCCATCTTTGGCCTGATTAATAGTGAGTTCTTGTAATCAAGCATCTCTGAGACTTGTGTGTGTCAGACAGCAGAGAGGATACGATGGCGTAAGAGGGTCAGGCAAGCGCCGTGCACTGTGGTCCTGGCATGCACCATCAACTGAAGCTGTGTCCACCAACAAGCCTATGCTTGTCTTTGTCTGTAGAGGGTGGTGGAAAAGCCCATCGGGGATGGATGGACACAGTCACCTGGAGTGTCCATTCACTTTCATCCTCCCCAATGCCCTGTACACAGATTGTGCATCCAGCTCTGGCTGTGGACCTGTGGTGTCGTGATGACCTGGGATCATCAGAGAGCAGGAGGCCATTCCCTTTGGTGCCTCTCATTCCCTGTGTGCTGGCCAGCACATCATTAGGCCTGATGGAAGGCTCTGCCAGGCCCTTCCCCACCGAGGGCCTCATCAAGCTTCCTTGACAGGTGAGTGGGGTCCATTTTGCTTGAAAGACTCTGGAAGGCTGGAGAAGAGACTGAGTGCTCTCTCTCTCTCCTGTGGGAAGGCAGTGAGCTAGTGCCCTCTTGGGAATGCAGTGGGAGAATTCACCAGATGCTTCCAGCAAAGCCGGGAAGTCCTAGTGAATTACACGATGATTTCCACAGTGTTTATCAAAGATCTTCTGCTCCAATATAAAGCTCCCAAATATGGCATTTCATGATGTGGCTGAGATGTGGCCAAGTGTCCAAGACACATAAATATTTACTAAATAAGCAAGCAAATGCACTTGGAAATGCATTTCTGTCTCAGTATTAATGCGGTGGTCATTGGCATTGATTCTCAAAGTGAGGCTGTTTTATGGATCGTTCTCAGCAGGGACTAAGAAAACATATCAGTGTCCAGATCTTTTAAGATCCAGGAAGCACAGGGGGAGAGTTCATGTTTTCCAAGGGAACGTAACATTTTTACACCCCAAGAGTCAGGAACCCCATTCAGTGCTGAGCACAGGAGAATTCAGAGGCGTTAGCTTCTGTGAGACTTGGGTTCAAGTCCTAGCTTTGGCCCTCCCTGTGACTATGTGCAAAAACTCCAGCTCTCTGAACTTCAGTTGCTTTGTCTATAAACGCTGTCCATGTCTCATGGGGTTATTGTGATGATTAGATAAGATAATATGTATAAAGCGTCTGGGCAATATCATGCACTCGTTAAATATTAGTTTTCCTTTTCCTTGAATTATTGGATTTGTTTTGAAAACCTTGGGGTTCTACCAAATCTCACACTTCTTCCCCAGGACGTTCCTCTGCAGTCCCGGTGTATATATGCAGTGAAAGTGAATCCACATGTTCTTCACTTGTGTATACTAAAAACATCAAAATGTTATTCCAGAAGATTTGTTTGATGTTCAAAACACCAAAGTGGCAGCACTGAGTGGCATGCTCTGAAGATGCCTGTCTCGCTGGATTTTAAAGTGGCACCAGTCAGTGCCTTTAGCATCCCTCCACTTACACTGGTCCTAGCGATAACACAGGCTTATACAATAGCAAAGCCTGGCATATGATTGCACTTTTTGCTGTAAAATGTTTTCACAAATATTTTCCCATTTAATCATCAAAACAACTGTGTGTGTGTGTGTGTATGTGTGTGTGTGTGTGTGTAGGTGTGTGTGTGATCAATGCAATTGTTATCCAGCCTTACAGATGGGTTTAAGTAGAATCTCAGAGGTTTCAAGCAACTTGTCTAAAGGCAAAAAGCTGATAATTGGCAATAGTGAGTTTCATATCATATTTTCAAATGTAGAGCATCCCACAGCTACCTGGAGCCTAGAAATTAGAGGCTGTTCAACATGATTAATCTCTCCCTTTGCCTTACTTTTTCTTGGTTTCCTATGGCAATTCCCACAGAGGTTTTAGCTTTTAGGCAGATCTCGTGGATTCATTGCTCAGTGAGCAAAGTCACTGAGGGCTGGGCTCAGTGAAAATTTTGCAGGCTGAATGATTAAAAAAAAAATCTGGTAAGGATCACAAAATTGAGGGCCAAATGGGACCTTCAGAGGCGCTTTCATTCCTGGAGGCATTCAGGATTTCATTCCATGATTTTGATTGCAGTCCTGCTGTGTGCCGGGCTCTGTGCGCAATCATGAGAGCCAGTGTCAACCACAGTGGTTGTAGTCTTGGTTGTCAGGACTTTAGGGCCAGTCTTCCAGCCAGCCCTCTAAGTTCACAGGTGAAGGAAGAGGCCTGAAGAAGGGACATTACTTTGCTCCAGGCCACATGGCTGGTTAGTTAGAGGCAGATTCACACTCGTCCAACTCTGGCTAAGCTTCACCCCGCTCCCACAGAGGCCACTCAATTTAGAAGAGAAAAGACATCCAACGCCACGCTTTCCTGTGTGTAGCAGTAGGAAACGTACAAACGCCCATCTTCCTGGATAGCTGTCCCAGAGCTTTGGAGTTTTCTTCTGATCGCTATGCCATGGTTCGTGGTGTCCCCTTGGTGGGTACTCGTGGAAGGAAAATCAGAAGTGTTTCCATGGTCCTCACCCGGTGGCTAGGTCTAGGTCCCACTTGCTCTCAGCAAGCAGCCAGTGCCACCCCTGTGATCTGATGGGGGCTGAGGAAGCCTCTCAGTGCACACTCCCCGGGCCACCTCTTCACACTTGGGAAGGTCTAGTGTGCCCTGAGCCCCATTGCTCCTGTCTCTGTGTGGGCCCACTGCTTTCCAGGGGAGGAAGGCAGCACCAAGGAAAGTTCAGATTTTTGGTGGTGCCTCATAAACCCAGGAAACAGGAAAATAAGCAAAAGAAAAAAAAAAGCCTCACAGATGGGGATCGGTCCTAAAACATCAGGCCCTTTTCTGTCTAAATCAAGACATCTGGTCACTTTTTTCCGGCAGGACAAAGAGTCTTTTTTTCCCAAGCCAGGATTTTATGTCTTTAATCTTTTCCAGAAGAAAAGAGTTCTCATTACGTCTGCATCTTATCACATCACTGTATATCATAAAGATGCTGTTATCGCCTCTTCCTTCTGATTAACTGGCCCTGAGTGATTCTAGCTAGTGTTATTAGCTGTGCTCTAAAAACAATGACACTAGTTTCACCCAGCCATCAACAGAGGTCAGATTCATAGGCACTGTTGAGTAATCCACAAGAATCTCTGCAAGCTCTTCATAATAAACAATGACGAGAACAGTTCTTTGTCCAAACCACGGCTAAGAGAGCCTTTCTGTGCAGATATGCTTTGGCACCTGCAACTGGAGTTTAAAAGCCTCCAGCAAGCTCAATTCCAACATGTAGCCTCACTAGTTGGCTTGGTTTCCTGAGTCAAAACAACAGAGGGGACTGGAGATGTAGCACCTGGTGTCTTAAGTGGCCAAGCAGCAAACAGGTGTTATCCCTTTATAAATTAACCACCCTTTGGAAAGGAGCTTGACAGAGAAGAGAGGTTTTGTCTCCAAAATTTAAATGTGGAAATAGAGACATGTGGATATTAGAATAACGTGCAAGGGGCCAGGTACAGTGGCTCATGCTTGTAATCCCAGCGCTTTGGGAGGCTGAGGTGGGAGGATTGCTTGAAGCCAGGAGTTCGAGACCAACCTGGGTAATAGCAAAACCCCGTTTCTACAAAATATAAAAATAAAAAAAGTTAACCAGGCATAGTGGTGTGCCCCTGTAGTCCCAGCTACTCAGGAGGCTGAGGTGGGAGCGCATGAGTCCAGGAACTTGAGGCTTCAGTGAGCTATGAGCGCACTTCTGCACTCCAGCCTGGGTGACAGGGCTAGATCCTGTCTCTAAAAAACAAAACAGAATAGCATGCAAGGATGACCATGATAGCAATGATGACTGTGATGTTAACGATGTGCTGACAATGCCAGTCACTGTCATTTCACAACAAGTGCCCTGATATGGGAAGTACAGGATAGATGCTTGGGGAGCAGAGCATAGCGTAACTGACCCCGTGGTCAGTAGTTTTCAAACGTGGCTCTCTGTTAGACTCACCTGGTCTGGCCAGCCTACCCACCCCCAGCACCCCAGGGAGTCTGATTTAATTGTTCTGGGTGAGAATGGGGCCTGGGCATTGGTACTGAAACTCTCCAGGAGACCTTCCTTTGCAGCCAGGGTGGAGAACCTCTCCCTTTGGTGAAATAACCCAATCTGCTGGGATCAGGAAGGAATGCAACAGTCAGTGACTCTTCAGCTCCTTCAAGAATAGGCAAGGTGAAAAGCGAGAAAAATGGTGTATTAGAGTTCTCTAGAGGGACAGAACTAATAGGATATATATGTACACACACACACACACACACACACATATGTATACACACACACACACACATATATATATGGGAGTTTAGCAAGTAGTATTGACTCCCATAGTCACAAGGTCCACAATGGGCTATCTGCAAGCTGAGGAGCAAAGAAGCCAGTCCGAGTCCCAAAACGGAACTCGGAGTCTGATGTTTGAGGTTTGAGGGGAGGAAGCATCCAGCAGGGAGAAAGATGTAGGCTGGAAGGCTAAGCCAGTCTGGCCTTTGCACATTTTTCTGCCAGCTTTATATCCTGGCTGCACAGGCAGCTTATTAGGTGGTGCCCACCCAGATTGAGGGTGGATCTGCCTTTTCCAGGCCGCTGACTCATGTTAATCTCATTTGGCATCACCCTCAAAGACACATCCAGCATCAATACTTTGCCTCCTTCGATCCAATCAAGTTGACACTAGGTATTAACCATCACAGGTGGTCTAGGAGAAGGGAACAGGAGCAGCGGGTGTGAGGGCTAGAGGTGAGGGACGGACATCTGCCAGGAGGAGCGGGTGTGAGGGCTAGAGGTGAGGGACAGATGCCTGCCAGGAGCAGCGGGTGTGAGGGCTAGAGGTGAGGGACAGATGCCTGCCAGGAGGAGCTGGGGCCATGCTGCAGGGCGGGAGCATTGCAGGTGAGTCAGGACAGGGTGAGGGTGGACATGGAGGGGCAGGTAGGGGAGGGATGGCGAGGGCTTTGTAGGACAAGCTGCAGGGTCTGCATGTCCTCCTGAGAGCAAAGGGAAGCCACTTTGGTGGCATTTCACAGGGTAGATGGCATCAGATAATGAATGAATGAATGAATGAATGAATGAAATGATTGTGGCTGTAGTAGGGAGAATGGATGGGAGAGCGACAAGGCTGGAGGCCAGAGGCCAGGGAGGAGGCTGCGCTTTAACCCAGGTGAGAGGGGGTGGTGGCCTCGGCAGAGAGAATGGCTGCAGAGACCGATTCACATTATACTAGGATGGGGAACTGACAGCATTTCACAAGGAATTGATATGGAAGGTGAGAGGAGGAGTCAGCATTTCCCAGGTTTTCCTGCCTTTCTCAGGAAACGCAGTGCCCCTGCGACTCCACACTCACCGCCCCCTCGCACGCCTTGTGGCCCTCCCCTGCACTAATCTGCGACTCTGAGTCCATCAAATCCTAGGAACAGCAAGGCTCCCCCCCGAGAAGAGACCCCTTTCCAGAAGATCGCAGCTGGGTGTGTCCTGTGTAGGTCTGCTCCAGGACTGTGTGCCTTTTAATCTTCCCGTTCACTCCGGGAGGGCCACAGCACACAGAGGTGGTGGCAGGGCCAGGCCTCTCCCCACATCACCAGCGGTGACTCTACCTCCTTCCAAGCATCAGGATGCTCCTCCCTTCCGCTAGCCCTCCCCCACCCGCCCTGCCTTCCATTCATCCGGCGCCGGCTCTGTGGGAATTGTGGCTGAAGTCGTGTGTGTGAAAGCACACTGTCTAGGAGAGTACACAGAATTCACAGGCCACACTAAAGCCTTGCTTCATTTAACTGCTCCTGGGACCTCATCGCTCTGCTGACTGGGATCCTGAGCCTGAGCGTGCTGGTCCTCGTCAGGGGCGATTTCCTGCCAGGTCTGCTTGCCCTGGGATTCAAGTCCCTGAACTTCCCCGCCTGGACCGCACTGCTTAGCGCTGACACCCTGTTGTTCCTGCAGAATCTTTTTGGTTTAGGAGATACTAAGCCAATTCAGTCTCAGTGAAAGTTTGTCAGGAGCTAAGTGATCACTGTCAAAGGTCAGTCTTGACTGGGCAGAGGTAGATATACGGGGAGGACGGGAAATGACACGGGAGGAAGCAGCCTCCGGGAATTAGGCCGGTCAGGGTCACACAACAATAATAGCTTCCCTTTGCTACTTATTCTATGTGCCCAAAGAAGGTTTGCAGGCACAAGCCTCAATTCTAAGTCAAAGCATAGACAGCAGCACAGCCAGTGCAGTGAGGTCCCCATGGCTCCTCGCGGCTGCCTGGTCCCCATCTCATGGACACGCGGCCCATATGTGTTTGCTCCACAGAGATGAGCTAGCAGAGCCGGAGCAAAATCCCACCTGCCCCCTCGGGCCCATCAGTGTGGCAGACACCAGAAGTACTGGTTTGGTATCGCACAATTTGTACAGTTCATGATGAGCGAATGGGATTTCGGGTGATCTTGACTCTCCTTTTTCTTCTTTTCTGTGTTGTTTGAATGTGTTATCTTTGTAATCATAAGAAAAAGCTGTATGTTGAAGAGAAATTTGGAAGGCATTGTCTAAAGAGATATGCAGTAAAAAAGAATGGAATAATGCCTTTTGCAGCAACATGGATGGAACTGGAGGCCGTTATTCTAAGTGAAGTAGCTCAGGAATGGAAAACCAAATGCTACATGTTCTCACTTACAAGTGGGAGCTAAGCTGTGCAAACATAGAGACAAACAGAATGGTACAATGGACACTGGTGACTCAGAATTGGGGAGAAGAGAGTGGGGTGAGGGCTGAAAAACTACATACCGGGTACAATATATACTACTCAGGTGATAGGTGCAGACCTCACCAGTATACAATTAATCCATGTAACCCAAAACTATTTGTACCCCTAAAGCTACTACGAAAAGAAATGAGTGAGTTATTTTGGTCAAACTAAATACCTAGTTGACTAAGCCTAACAGAGAAATGCTACTGCTGAGCCTCAGAGAAGCTTGGGGGCCACCGTGGCCACGTGTGCAGCCTGGAGAACTGAGCTGGACTGAGTTTTGCTTGGAGTGACAGTAAAATGTAAGTAGAAAAAAAAAATCAAGGTATTGGGGACCTTGCCCACAAGGGCCATGGAAGGACCCCTCGGGTGAACAGAGCGAACCTTAAGACCCTGTCTCTGGGAGGCAGGTGACACCGAACGCCTTTGAGTCTGGTGTCCTTCGTCTGCTGCAGCCCAGTGTCTAGCCGTCCTGGCTCAGTGAAATGAGGCAAGTGAAAGAAAATGCTCAGGAAAGCATCTGGACATCTCAGAGAGATGGCCCAGGCCCTTGGCCTCAAAGATTTTGAATGAATTCTGAGCCTCTTCTCTTCCACATCATCCTGCTCTGGGACAGGCCATCGATGCCTAACAGCACCTGCCGCTCAGGGCCGTGGATGTGTTGGCCTCGCTGTCACGCCCCATCTGTGGCTATCAGGGAACCGTCAGCATGCTGCCCCGCAGACCCAGTCCACTGACGCAGGTGGCCATGTTTACGGCCGAGGGCGTCTTAGGAGAGCAGTTCTGCAGTTGTTTGTTTCCTCCCCCAGGTGTGCATCAGCAGGGCATCAGCCGGGGCCGGCAAGCCTGGAAGGCCCTTGGCAGTGTCCTTAGTGCACACAGTCATCTTCCATCGTGAGTCTGACCCATTTCTTTTAGCCATAGATATTTATGTTGGTTCTTTTGTTCTTCAGGATGAGTTTTCTCTTGTTTCCTGTGCTACTTAGGCTTAGATAGACCCACTCCATCAGCCTGTTCCCTGGGGCCAGAGATACCTAGGTCTCAGGAGTGACACAATTCAGGGATCCAGGTGGGATGCCTGCCATGCCATAGTGTCACAACCAGCATCCTATGTGGAGCATTCGGAGATTATCTGAAAAGCAGAAGGATCTACATCATAGAGTTGTTGTGAGGGTAAAATGCGCTACCGTGAAGGGCCTCATGCAATGCAGGGCATGTTTCAGTTGCTTAGTACATGGTAGCCACACCGTCATACAGCACTCATTGTGGATGACAGCGTTGGTGGGCTGTGTGGGTGGAGGTCTCTGAGTTCTGGGTGGCACCTAAGCCCCACACTTCCTGCCACCTTCTCGGGCTCGCTCAACTCTCATGGCACTTGATGAAGAGACTGCAGGATGCTCAGGCTGGCTGGTGCAGCAGGATTGGGTATGGCTTCAACTAGGCTGCTGAGAACTCTGACAATGCTTTGCATTTGTAAGTGGAGGGGAGGGAAAACTTGCCCTGTAGTGAGATCTAGAAGCTTATATATGCTCTTCGTAGGGGGCAGGGAAGGGGAAGGGAGACAACTTAGGGGAGGGTAAATGACTTTAACCCTTTGTCTGTGGCAAAGTCTGTCTGGGTGGCATGAACCTCCAGTTTGCTCTGCTGTGCTTTGAGTTCCCTCTTGCCTGGTGGATGAGGTTCCTGGGGAGGGGTTCATGACATCTGAGTTCCTTTGGAAGATCTGTCTTTGGGTAGAAACAAGGAGCTCAGAGAAAGCCCCTTCCTGCATCTGCTATTCCCCAAGTAGCCTTGGTTTGAAGAAATTGCCAAGAGTGATTTCAATGTGCCCTTGTGTGTATTTTGGGGTGGCATTTCCTACACTCTTTTATGAACTACACTGCATACAAATAGAACATTGGAAAAAGTCACTTCCTGTGACTGTGCACAAAGGCTTTAAGTTGAGAATTGTCTGATTAATCATCACATGTGCTGTGAGAAACGGCGTGGAACCACTTTATGGGGGAAATATGTCTTTTCAGAGCAAATATCTGAAGACGGAGATATGTGAAGATTCAGGGTGATCATTCTTAGCTGTTCCCTGCCCGTCAGCCACTATTGCTTTTATTTCCTCCTTTTACTGGAAACGGCTACTCCTCCCTTCATAGAATTTAAAAGTCCAGAGCTAGAATGGGCAAGAACATTTGCAGGGGAGCAGCGAGGCCTGAGCCTGGGCTGGGATGCACTCAGAACGAGACAGCTTACAGCTTGTGACTCGGGGCCTCTGCAAGGGGGAGGGGAGGAGGGTGACATGGACAGTTCTACAAGGCAGGCCTTTCTCTGAGGACTTTCCATTTCCTCTGTTCTTCCACCAAGGCTCAGTTGGGTGGTGAATTAAGTTAACTGGTCATTAAGATGAAAGAGGGAGGAGGAAGTTCAGAGCAGGGCTTGTTCTCCTTCCTGGAAAACAGCCTTGAGCTGTGGTTTGAAACAAGAGATGCTCTTTAAGGATTAGTTGTATTTTCAAAAACCACATCAGATGGAAAACCCAGAGTCCCAGAAACTCTGGGCTTGGCTTTGAGTTGGAAGATGTTGCAATGATCTGAACCAGCAGTGACCTCAGAGGTGGTGGCCCTGGAAGGGATTGGCTCTCACCTGAGCTTCCACCTTTCGTTAAGGATACAGCCTGGCTCCTGTCTACAGATCAGTTAAACATTGCAATCATGGAGCCAAAAGCTCACAAACTGGAGTGATTCATAGCACTGTAAGGACAGCTTACAATCCTGTCCTCAGGCAAAGGTTTCATGATGAAGACACTAGAAGCAATCGCAACAAAAGCAATCCTCACCAACACTTGATATTTTCTTTGTTTTGATAGTAGCTGTCCTGATGTTGTGAGGCGGTGTCTCACTGTATCCTGCGCCGTTTTGATGAAGGAACATCAGATCACGCTTCCTCTGCTGAACACCCTCTCAAGAGTAAAAGCCTCGGCCTTCCTGGTGGCCTCCCAAGCCTGAAGGATTCCCAGTGACCTCTGGCCTCATCTCTGGATGATGCCCTGTCCTTCCCCCAAGCTGTTTCCCAAGCCCACCTAGCAGCCCCGATGTCCTTCTGTATCTGCCTGATGTCGCCGCTTCACCAGGACTTCATATAAGGTCAGATCTTCAGAAAGGACTTCTCTGTTACTCCTACAAAATCAGCAGTCCCTCCTCTGTCTCTGAATCCCTCACTTGGTCTGCAGTCTTTCTTCTCTGCTGTATATGGAGCATCCAGAAATGCCACCTGGCACATAGTAGGTGCTTAGTATTTGCCAAATGAATGAAAGGAAACTATACTGAACTATAAACTAAGACTTCTGAGAGTTAGTGACATTTTTAGATATGAATTTATAGCCAGATTCTTACCAAATTCTATTTGTTTTCAGTGGATTCTCCTGGGTTTCCTGGTATGTAATCATATCATCTACAAATAATGACAATTTTCCTATACTCCCCCCTTCTTTCCTTTTTTATATTTTCCAGTATAATAAATAACAGGGGTGATAGCAACAGCTTTATCTGGCTTCTGACCTTGCATGAAGTGTCTCTGAAATTCCACCGTGGATGGCAAGTTAGTGTTGGCGTTAGATCTGAGGGATGAATTTTGTCATGCTGAGGAAGTACCACGGGCTCCTGTTTTACTCAGGACACTTTGGTTATGGCCAAGGAAGAATGAAGGGTTAATGCTCGGCAGCCCTCTTCAGCACCTACTGGGTATTAAGCTTTCTCTTTGACTCCTTAGTGTGGGCATTATGTGGATGGGTTTCCTACAGTTGGACCGTCCTTGTGTCTTTATTTTAAACCCAGATGTGTCCCTGCGATGTGCAGCGAGCCCTTGTGGGCAGGGCCAGCCATGTCCCCTCGTCCCTTGGTCCCTTCAGGAGGCTTGCTGGGAACCGAGGCTGGCCGCGGTGGCAAACTTCCCGGCGAGCCACTCAGGATGGCTTATTGTTTCTGAATTAAACAAACGAAGAATGAGATTCAATTAGAGGCAGTATAATGTAAACCGAGATGGATTTATATTTAGCATGGCAGAGACATGTGGGAAAGAAGGAAACTTCGTTCGTTTCAGAGTTGGGAAGTCTGCTTTGAAGTGTGGGGCTGGGCTCTCTGGATGCTGTCTTCACCTCCCCCAGACGCGCCCCCAGATGTTTCCCTTGAGATACTAAACTTCTTGGGAAAGCAGCAGAGTTCAGTGGACAGCGGGCTTCTGACGCTTGCATGTAGGAGCCTCGCCGTCGCTGTTAAAGCAGCTTGCAAGGACGAGGCTACATTGTCCCCATTTCCTCATTTCCAAGTGGGTTGATGGAACCTCAAAATCCTGGTATAATGTGATTAAAGAAGAAAAGAGTAGATTTTTGTTTTGTTTTGTTTTGTTTTAATGATGAAGATGTCACTACATTGAATTTACTTTTCCAAGCCAAATCCTACCGAGTGCCTTACAGGGTAACAGCACCCTCTTGGTTATAATTCTGTTTGGGTGGGCTTTCGGCAGGCAAATGAGACGGGAGGAGATTTCATGGATGTTTCTTAATTGAGAAGAGAACATGAATGTGAAACCTACAATAGTAATAGCAAGGACCAGCACAGGACAAAGCCCACCGCAAACGGAGTGCCAAGTGTCATAGTCTGTAGTTTAATCCCCGCATTGAACTGTCCTCATGAGGTGGGTGTCGTCAGCCTGGTTAGGGCTGCGTGCTGCGTGCCAGCAGCTGCGCAGGGCGGTGGGTCTTCATCAGGAACAGAAAGACAGGAGACTTGCTTCTTTCTCTTCCAGACCTGCATCTTTGGGGTTTTCCATAATCTCTTCTGGTTTGCTGGGGCCTTTTTGTAACAGGACAGCCTGTTCCATGGAGATGCCATTCATTTGCTGGGAGCTGCCCTGAAGGAAGGAATCAGGAGGGAACAACCGATACAGATTTGTAGGGGTGACTTTATTTTGTGACAGGGATTTTAGAGTGTATAGCAGGAAGAAAGCAAAGGTGAGTCCAGGGCTCTTGTTGCCTGGGTAAAGAGAAATTGAGCTCGTGCTTCCAGAGTAAGAAGGAAGTGTTAAGCGGGTGACCAGCATGTCTCCTTTGGGGAACGTCTGGGAGCAGCCTGGGGGAGGGGGAGCCAGGCCTACAGAATGTCCCGAAACTGCCTCTGGGGAAGCGAAATCTAGAGCTCACCCTCCAGGAAAGAAGAAAATTTTGGATGAGCAGAAACAAAGTCTTCCTGAAATTTAAACACGGACCCTACACTTCTCTAATCCCTTTGCCTAAAGGAGTCTTTTGTTGCTTTGGAAAAGAAGCAGAAACTTGTTTAAATGCGTGTTTTCTTTTAATTAATTATGTTTTTCTAAACACTAAAGCATCATGACTTTGTGCTCCCTCCTCCCCACTTCCCCTCTCTTCTCTCAGCCCTTTTCCCCTTCTCCCTGCTCCCTCCCCCTAGAAAGCGTAGACTGGGGCTGCACTAGTTCATGGAGACCAGCCTTCACGCAGGGGAGTCTGTGGGACAAAGGGTCTTCTGCAGTCATGGTGTTTTAGGACGATTAGGAAAAATGAATAACTTCCTTGAAAAAATTGGTTTGGAGGATTGTTTTCTTCGTTAGACCTCTGGAAAAAATTCAGTGATACTGCATGAAGGGAAAAGAATTAATACAGCTCTTCCTCCCCTTTTATTTATTTTTATATCCAGGAGTCACTGGAAAACTCAGACCTTTTCCCATATCACAGACCCAGCAGCAGTTTGGGCGTGCTCTTGCCTGTGTATAGAAAGCATGTCAAGACCGATTAAATTATCTACTTAAAGTAATGACCACAGAGAGCCTGTTTATTTTGGCCTGAGGAAGGTCAGCTCCAAGGGCCCCTTCTGTCCTGCTGAGGGTCCCTCCTCAGCCACAAGCACACACAAGACCCATGATGACCTGGCTCCTAATAACCTGCTCCCAGACACGTCAGAGTGGGACTCATGCCACCAGTGGGGACAGGACTCACTCCAGCTGGGACAAAAGACCAATCTTTAAGACTCTCTAGACGTCCATCTTTGTATCTGTATCTGTATTGGTATTGGCGTCTGCACTGATACTGTACTTTGTATCAGTCTGTGTATCGAAGCAGAACTTTGTATCAGTCTCTGTTCGCCACAGCAACTTGAAGTGTGAGAAGTTCTGGCAAGGGTTATTTTTCGTCTATACAAACATGGACAATTGTTTGGCTCAGCTGACTGTAGTCCTGGGTCCTTTTTGCATCGTGAAGATCAAACCTAAGATCCACAGGGCGTGTTGACCGGTAACAAGTGAAAAAAAACGCTGTCAGATATTTTTCTTGGTGTTGTTTACACAGGGCTAGGTAATTGTTTGGACGAATTTGTCATGAGATTGTTGGGCTGTCTTGACGACGTGCAGCTCAGCCTACTGAAGGGCACATTCCCGGGACCCTGTGCCACCGTGAGGATGCAGGGTATTAATGAGGGCTCATTCCAGTCAGGCTAGATCAGGGTTCTTTGGCCTGTGGTAAGATTTGGGGGCAGAATGTAAATATGCTGCACATGATTTAATTTCAAGGAAGCCCGGGAGGAATGCACTGAGCCTGTCATCACTGCAAGCCCAGTGCAGGGTGTAAGCCCTGTGCAGGGTGTAGAAATGTTTCTGTGGGCTTCAGAGACTTGCTGTTTGGTCTTGCAGTGATTGAACAAAGTGCTCCCTTTTGGGGGTGGTTGGTTCAATATCCTGTAAGTCCTTAGAATGGAGGCCACAGCCTTGGAAAGCCAGAATGTAAAGCTCATTCTTACTTTCTCCCACGGTCCCAGGAGATGACGGCTGGGTGAGCACTCTGCAGAGAGGTGCAGGGAGGCAGCCGTTTATTCAAGGGAAGGGGAAATGTTGCAGCAACAGGTGAGAAATAAAAATTTCCTTCCTTCCTTCCTTCTTTCCTTCCTTCCTCTTCCCCTCCGTCCCTCCCTCCCTTTCTTCCTTCCTCCCTCCCTCCCTCTCTCCCTTCCTTCCCTGCTTCCTGTCTTTCTCTTTCCTTTCTTCTTTCCTCTTTCTCTCATCTCTCTCCCTCTCTTTTTCCTTCCATCCTTCCTCCTACATTTAATGAGTAACTGCTATGAGCTATGAGTGTTAGATTTGTGATATTCAATAATATTAACATTGACTAATATTTTTATGAAATTCCTTAAACTTTGGCAGGAGCCATCTTACTTTGGGATACAGGAAGAGAAAAGGAGAGCAAAGTGTGAGTTTCTGTAGGAAAAATTTTTACAAAATGGTATCGAGATTATTTTTCAGTTCTGGGTGCTCTTCATTTCTTTGTGTAGCTCTAGATTTCCACCTGGTATAATTTTCCTTCTGCCTAAAGAATTTCCTTAAACACTTTTTGTCGTGCAGCTCTGCTGGAGGTGAATTCCTTCAGCTTTTATATGTCCGAAAAAGGTTTTATTTTGCCTTCATTGTTGAGAGATTTTTTTTTTCTGGGTATAGATTTCCAGGTCAACAGTTTTTTTTTTTCCTTTCAATTCTTTAAAGATTGTGAACTGTTTCTTGTTTATCCTTCCAGAAATTTTCACTGTGTTTGAAAGCGTAGACTTGAATCTATATTTGTTTTTGTTAAAGAAGAATAGGCTGATTTCAGAGTCCATCTGTCTTTTTGCTTCCTGATGCTCCTTTGGGTCTTTGCCTGTCGTTGCACACTGAACTATACTCGTTCATTTTCTCGGCTGTATGGTGCACACGTGGTTACTGTGTCTCATTCAGCCAATCCCTTACTGTGGGAGGTTTAGACTTTCTGCCTTCTATCTTTTTGTTGTTGTAGTAATAGTGTTCTTATTGATATATCTTTATGTTGTACTGCTCTTAAAACACTTCCTTGTTCGTGGGAGTGGACTGCATTTGTTTTTTACTATTTAAAACTTTTTTGTTTTACTTTAAGTTCTGGGATACATGTGCAGAATGTGCAGGTTTGTGACATGGGTGTACATGTGCCATGGTGGTTTGCTGCACCTGTCAACCTGTCATCTAGGTTTTAGGCCCCGAATGCATTCAGTATTTGTCCTAATGCTCTCGGGGGGTGGGGAGAGCACTTTTTTCCTATTCTAAAGTTTTTAGTACTCCTCCAGCATCACCCTTCCTCCTCACCTACCCCCGTCTGTCCCTCTATGATCTGTTATACGGAAACATCTAGAGGATGTTTTGTGTTGAGTGGAGGAATACGTGAGTGAACGAATGAATGACGGGGGGGATGCCAGGCAATTCTTGCAGCAGCACGTGCTCAGTGCCCCTTCCTTGGAGTAGCAGGCAAGCCCGTGAGTTGAGCACCTTGCGGGAAGCTGCACAGGCCTCGGCGAGGCCAGCTCCTGAGGTGTCATCTGTCGTTTTGGGGTTTACGATAAGGTAAACCTTCTTCCAAAGCATGAAGTCATCGCAGAGCTCTGGCATCAAGGTGCGGACCCATTCTGTGAAGCCCTGGGTTGGTCTTCCTGGGATGCTTGGCACTAAGCAACGGGCAGAGGGTGGGAGCCGGGGAGGCTCACAATAGAAACAGATAAGACACTTCAAGAAAGCCCGCCCTGTCCTGCACTGGCAGGCTCTGAAATGATAGCCTATCATTGTGCACACAAAAAGGGGAACAAAACCAACAGTGCAAATGGAAAAACTGTCCAGCGTGTGCAGAGGAGGGTCTGATATGTCAGACTTGTGTGCCAGAGAGAAGCCCTGGGGACAGACTGACCTCCAAGCCGAGTTACCAGGCCTCCTACCCCAGATTCCTCTCCTGCTCAGATGCCAGCTGGGTGGGGGGCAAACACCTGGGGCTGGGGGTTGCACTTCTGCACCATGGGCACTGCCGCAGAGTCTAGCACCTGTAGACCAGGAAGAGAGTCACACAAGGGGCTTGGGGAGTTAACCCACATGACAGCTGGATCATTCAGCCTCAGATGGACATAGGTGCTAGATAGGATGCCAGGGCTGTAGTTTGAATGTTTGACCCCTAAAACCTCATACTGAGATCTGATCCTTGATGTTGGAGGTGGACCTGGGGGAGGTGTTTGGGTTGTGGGAGTTGGACTAAGACAGCCAGGCAGTGGGAAGTTGGGAGACACCAAACTAGCCAATTGGTCTTGTCAGTTTTTATTAGAATGCTTGAAATCATCTTAATGCAGTTTGCATATGTAACACACACACACACACACACACACACACTTTCACCCCCTTCATAGAGCAATAATCCCTGACTAAAAGTTGATGTGAGCAAATTAGCTTTCTTTTAATTTCTTAACCTCTACAACCAAGATTAAATCTATGCTTCATTGTTCTATGCTTCTATGCAAGGAGCACCTAGGTTTTGGTTTATCTGCAGTTGCTGCAACCACACTGTTTACCTAGATGCTCAGTTGCTAAGAGAGAGGCCAAGGGAGCAAGCTGTTGGGATTCGTGATTGGGGTGAAAAGACAGGGAGAGAGAAGGAAGAGGAGGAAAAGAAAGAGAGAATGATCCATGCCCCGGAGGTTTCAGACATCTGCGTGTCTCAGGTTGCATTCCAAAGCCAGCCTCTCCCTTGGCATAGGAAAGACTGCTTTGGATAATCTGGGGCTCTGCTGTCAGCCAAGCTGTAGCCAGGTGAGCTATAACTCAGTTTACCCAGAGGTTCTTGAAAGTGACATCGTGAGGGGATGGGCGTTGCCCGGGTAGTATGTCAATTTATGTAAACAAAGCTGATATCCTTTGTTGAATCAAGCATTCTCCGAACTTATTTGTCTGTAGAACTTTTCTTATTTTTAAAGTATTTTTAAAGTAAAACATATTGACATCCCATGGAACTCTGTCTCCAGAGCCAGGCTGCTGAGGAAAGAGTCCTGTCTCCGCAGCGGGCAGCAGGAAGGGCTTTTCGGAATGGAAGTGTCCCTGGATGTCGTTTGGAAAGCCCTGTCTCACCCAGAAGATGCTCAGGGAAGTTCACTCATTAGGGGGCGGCTCATTCTTATTCTCCATACCTCTGAGTAGTTTGTAGATATAAAGATGTGGTCCCCAATTTCAACCAAGTAGCCGCAAAGATGAGAATACGCAGTTAGACATGAACATACATACTCCATTAACATAGTCGATTTTACGGATTGCTACCAATAAAAAGTTCTATCACATTTATTTTTAAAATTAGATTTGAAGTTAATTTCATTTTGACATGATTTGAGATAATTTTATGTAATATCCTCTAAAAAGCTAGGATTAGAGTGGATTAAAATAAACAGAACTGGAAATACTTTATTCACTCAGTCACTCACTCAAGTTTGTCTAAATGGACGTCCAGATGATCAAAAAGACGGCATCTGCCCGTGTAGTCTAAAGTCACACAGACATTCGTATTTTCTGAGGATCAAGGATTACAAATCCATACACTGTACAAATTCCATAGAGGTTAAACCTCACCTCGTAAATAGGTGTTGACTTTTAAAACTGACAATCAGACATTCCAGCTGCATGCTGATAAAACTGTCATTCCTCCCTAGTTTTTGTTAGAATCCAGTGAGTACTAAAAAAAAAAGAAATAAAAATCCTGCCTTCATGAGTTACTGAGTGAGACAATCCAAGTGGGAGGTGCAGCCTCCGCAGCCCTCACCCCAGCTGGGCCACCTGCAGGATGCCTCTGCCAGGCCCAGGCTGTGTCTCCACGGGGCAAACTGCTCACCTGGAGTCCCCGAGGAAGGGAGCACGTAGGCGGCCCCCTTCAGAGCCTGGATGTCCCGGGAGGGGCATGGCACTTCTGGGAGTGATGACCTCGTGCAGGAAGGAACGGCCCACTGGGGCAGCTCTAAGTGGGGAACTGCATGACCGGCAGTTAATCAAACGCGTGGAATCAACCAGACCCAGGAGCCTCACAGCCCCTCTCTTCCTTTAAAGCTCCCTACATAAGTCCTCCTGCCCACATCACGCCCGCCCTGCCTAGCACAGGCCACAGAAATAGCTGTCCCCAGGCCACGGACGTGAAGCAGAGCGGGTGGAGAGAGGAGAGAACAGAAGCCAGGGGCCACCCGCGGAGGAAATGGTGGGGAGACAGAGGAAAACCTCCCAGGTCTGCAGCGGGAGTGGCGGAGCATCAGCTTTTCTGCTGACAGTTGCAGATGCATCTCTGGACCAGGAGTGCAAAGCTCTGAGTCCTGGTCCCTACCCTGTCACCAAGCCCCACGGTGATCTCAGGCTAATCACTCCTTTCTCGGTAAAATAATAGGCCAGGGCCAGATAACCTGCAAACTGGCGCCTCCCACCCTTACCCAGTTCCCCTGGGAGGGGGCTCCTTCCCTGGGTTCCTCCAGATGTGACCTGTGCAGCAGGCCTGTGCTTATGCTCAGAGCTACACCATCACAGTGCACAGGGAAACCTCGATTCTGGGTGTCGTTAGGACACGACGAAGGCCCAGGCATGCCCCGAGCCCCCGGTGACTCCACGAGGCGGGCACAGGAGTGTCTCGGAGCTGTTTCCCTCCTGAGCACCGGCTGCCTTCCCGTTCCCTGCTAATCTCTACGTTCTCACTGGGCTGAGCACCTTTGTTCTTGGCATGGGAATTTCCATGTGTTGAATATACTTAAAACATTTTTTGAGAGGTTGCCTTTCTAAATATTTTGGTTCTTAACTCGAGAGTTTTGCTGCTTTTCAGAGGTGGTTTCCTTTTTATGTGCTTAACTCTTGCTGGGAGAGATCAGAGTAACCACCTGTGCCGGTGGAATTTCAAGTCTACCACGGAGGATAAAAGCCACAATAGTAGCTAGAAAGAAATGAGAGCGAGAAGTCCTGTCTGCACCCCCTTCCGTGCTCTGTTTTTCTACACAGAGGGCAAATGTGAAAGTGGAAACCATAATATTGCCCCACAGAATGAAAACATCTGGGGTTTGGCTCCTTTTTCCTGTCTTTGGACAACATTTATTATTATCTTGAGGTCTAACACACCTATTTTTGCCAAGCAAACGGTGTTATGATGGTGAGTGAGATGGGAAGTGGGGCCACAGAGCCCTTACCGGCTTTCTCCCTTCCTGAGCTTCTCTGAACTCACGGGCCCTTGGTGCAGCTTCAGCCAGCTAGGGCTTCGTTCCTTCCTCTGTCAGCCTTGCGAGTCTTGGACATGCTTTCCTCACTGAGTAGTCGGCGTCTCTGGTTTTCTCACTGTGCACTGTGCACTGTGCCGGGCACAGCGTGTCTTCCTACCATCCTTGCGGGGCTCCTCTGCCATTTGTGGAAGCCACGTCTACACCTCACACTGTCTTCTCACAGGGCAGCCTCTGCCGCCTTCCTAACTGTGTCCTGTGATGGCGTGCAGGACTGCAAGGTCACTTCGCAGAGCCTCTGTTTCCTCATTTATAAAATGTGAATCATATCTGTCTTCTCTTTCTCCTGAGGTGGAGGTGAAGGTCAAGTGCAGAGCCCTCCTGGCACATCCAGTGCTCTCTCTGTCATGGGGAGGGGTGAGGAGGGAGGATGGTGCCTCCAGGAAAGCAGAGCTGAGGCCCGCTGGACTCCAGGCAGCTCTCTGCTCTCCTTGCCTTTTGCCTCAGGTAAAAAAAAAAAAATAAGTGCAATGGCCCAGAACACAGTCACCCTCCTCGTTCCCCCTTGGCTAGGATGGAAGGCATTGCTCACAGGGTAACAGGGGATAGTGGTGACTGGAGAGGCCTTGCAGTGTCCCCTTTGCAGAAGCCACTGGGACGGTGATTTCTGCGGAGTAGGAGAGCTGACAGGCATGGGTGGGCCTTGCTTCCTGCAAGATTCGATTCGATCTGATCCGCCTACCCTGCCAGCTCTCTGCCTCTCACAGCGAGCCTCTGGAGATTGGGAAGGGGGTTTCCTCACCTGCCAGTGCTCCTGTACTCCGACTCTGCAGACGCCACTCCAGCCTCACGCCTTGCACCACACACATCAAAGCAGCATCTCTCAGGCCAAGCCCTTCCACATTTCTGCTGTGCTCCTGGCATGCGGCTAACCCCGCATGGCCTCCTGCATTGAGTCATGGATGCTGGAGATGGGGAGGGCTTTAAATGCCAGTTGGTCAAGGCTCATTTCACATATGAGGGAAATGAGATCCAGAGAAGCTGAACAACTTACCTAAGGTTACACAATTTGCAGTGTAGAATTGGATGAGAACCCCGCTCTTCAGCTCTCAGCCAGTGTCCTCGTGCTGTGTGAAGTGATGGGTGTATTGGCCGTAGCTCGGGATGTGCTACACCCGGTGCATGTGCTTATCCTTTTATAAGCTGCGTTCTGTAAGCATTGCTGTAGGAGGCAGGGTGGAGAGATGGGAGAGGGCAGTGCTCAGAGGTTCTGAGTTCTAGTCCTGCTGGCACCAGCTGGCTGTGATCCTGGGCAAGACCCGCTGCCTCTTTGAGGCCTGTTTTTCTTATTTTAAAGTGAAAAGTTTGGACTGCAAGGCCTCTTTCAGTTTTAAAAGTCTGAATCAAATCCCAGAACTTTGGGAGGCCGAGGCGGGTGGATTGTTTGAGGTCAGGAGTTTGAGACCAGCCTGGACAAGATGGTGAAACCCCATCTCTATTAAAAATACAAAAAAATTAGCTGGGCATGGTGGTGTGCACTTGTAGTTCCAGCTACTTGGGAGGCTGAGGCAGGAGAATTGCTTGAACCCAGGAGGTGGAGGTTGCAGTGAGTCAAGATGACACACTGCACTCCAGCCTGAGAGTCAGCCTGAAGACAGAGTGAGACTTGGTCTTAAAAAAATGTCTGAGGCCGGGCGCGGTGGCTCAAGCCTGTAATCCCAGCACTTTGGGAGGCCAAGAAGGGCGGATCACGAGGTCGGGAGATCGAGACCATCCTGGCTAACACGGTGAAACCCCGTCTCTACTAAAAAAATACAAAAAACTAGCCGGGCGACGTGGCGGGCGCCTGTAGTCCCAGCTACTCGGGAGGCTGAGGCAGGAGAATGGCGTAAACCCGGGAGGCGGAGCTTGCAGTGAGCTGAGATCCGGCCACTACACTCCAGCCTGGGCAGCAGAGCGAGACTCCATCTCAAAAAAAAAAAAAAAAAAAAAAAAAAATGTCTGAATTGGTCACTAAATGAATGACCCACATTGAAAGAAAGCCTGCTATTTGAAGATGCTTGCTAGTGAATGCCGGGTCCTTTTGAAAAGCGAGCACTCCATCAGTTGTTGTTGGGATCATTTCAGATTTTTGCATGTCAGTCGGTCTGGAGAGGAGCTGATGCTCTGAAGGTGCTGCCTGGCTCTGAACTATGGAAGCCAAGAGCTCTGGTGGGGTAGGAACTGAGGGTCCACTACATTTGCCCCAAGAACATCCTTGCTGGCCTCACCGAGGGAGCCTGGCAGGGGTCATGCTTGGCAATTGTTTTCATGAGACTCCCCTGCTTTGACAGCGACAGGACACGGGGCCCTGAATGCATGATAACAACAACTGCAGGTCCCCTGAGCCTTGTTTGTAGGGGTGGGTCATCTCTGGTACCGACCTCCATCCACCTGAGAAGCAGGGCTGGCCACTTTGCCACCAGCCCCAGCCCTGCCCTGGAGGGATCTGCAGTGTAAACGGACCGTGTGAATGCTGGGATCTGCAGTGTAAACGGACCGTGTGAATGCTGATTTTTACAAAGGCCCAAATGTGGTCAATTCAGTTATTCATACCAGGCAAGGAAGCTGCCTTATGAATAATTCAAAGTTGTTGCAAATCCACAGACCTTTTTCACATTGCCTGCTTGCAGTAGGCTCTCCATAAATGTTTACTGAATAACTGAATAAATTAACATATGAATGAATATTTTGCAATAAGCTTTTGGTATTTACTTTTGCACATCCGTCTGTTGATGTTCTGCGGATCAGCAGACGGCCTCACAAAGGGGCTCAGGCATGCTCCCCAAACAGGCCTGGAGCGCCCAGAAAAGCCACGTGGGCCATGGTTCTCCCTTGCCCTGCAGGAGTGGCAGGGAATAGGAAAAAAACGTCCCCGTGGCTGATACAGCCTCTAACTGGAAGCTGTGAGATTCCTGACACAGGCCGTGCCTGATTTGTGTGGCTTGCCACTTTCATTCTGCTTTTATAACCCTCTCCTCTAGCCTTGGTTAAAGCTACCATGTGGTCAGCAGAATGGTCCCCCAAAGATGTTCGGGCCCTCACCCCTGGAAACTGTGACTATGTTCCGTCGCGTGGGAAGAGGTCTTTACAGATGTGATGAAAGGTATGGACCTCACAATAGACAGATCATCTGGAACTATCTGGTGATGAAAAGTATGGACCTCACAATAGAGAGATCATCTGGAACTCTCTGGGCAGGCCCAGCTAAATCCCATGTGCCCTCAAAAGCAAAGACCTCTCTTCACTGGCATCCGAGAGGTGGGGCTGAAGGAGAGGTGGGAGGGATGGAAAGGTGAGAAGGCTCCATGGGCTGCTGGGGGCTTGCAGAGGGAGGGTCACTGAGTCCAGGAATGCAGGTGGCCCCAAGGAGCTGAAAAGGCCTGGAACCAGTGGAGAAATTGGAACTTACACCCTGTAGCTATCAGGATGTGAATTCTCCCAACTACATAAGTGAGCTTGGAAGTGGAGTCCTTCCTGGAGCCCCCAGAAAGGGACACAGCCCTGCCAACGCCTTGATTTTGACCTTGTGGGACCCTAAGCAAAGAGCCGACTGAGCCACCCTGTGGCTGGACTTCTGACCCACGGAAACTGTGACCAATATACGGGCGATGTTTTAATTTACCAACTTTCACAGCAGCATGCTAATACGGCGAACCAATGTCACGGTGGCTTTGGACACGTGACTTTAGCTCTTGGGACTGTGCTTCTTCCCCCTGAGTCTGAAGGGTTGGGTCACACCATCTCTGACACCTCTCCCAGCTCTCAGGTTCTAGGATTTGCTATCAATGATACCAACAGTTTTTGGAATCAGGCTTGGGAGTCAAGCAGGCTGGGTTCAGGTTACCGCTTTACAGCTTGAAGCTGCGCTGCTTTGTTCTGTGTTTTTGTTCCTAATCTGTACACAGGGATAATAACACTGCCTTATAAGGTTTTAACGATTAAATGGGATCATGCATGAAAAAAAACTTGGCTCATAGTGTGTACTTGATAAATACCACTTCCTTTCTCTACCTCATTTTTATAGTCCTGCCATTGCAAGCTGGGTTGCCCCCCACGAAACTCAAGGAGGCATCTCAGCAAGTTTCAAGATTTCTGTCCTCCTATCGCTGGGACTTGCGGCTAAAGCTCTAGGAACAAGGACATGACTCGGGACTGGCTATGGTTACGAAGAAGCTGAGAAGTGCACAGAGCTCTAAGAAGCAGGCACATTTGGGATTTGCTATCAATCTCAAACCCCAGCAGCCCAGCTGGGGTCCCTGTCAGGTTTCTCACTAGTGGGGAAGACCTCAGGTCCAGGCGACTGTTATCCAGGAGCAGGAGCTGGTTCTTTCCTTTTGGACTCCTGGGTGTCAGGCTGGCTCAGTTCTGCAGCTTCGGGACATCAAGCAGGAGGTGGGTGTCACTTACTCTGACATGTGATGTAGCTCTAGACTGTTCCAGGCTTTCTGGTGTGTTTATTTAATGGGATTTGCCATCTGGAGTTCAGAAATCTGACTGATCCAAAGAGAGGGATTTTGCAGTGGGCTCTTCAGTTTTCCGAAGCTCAAGTGCAGCTTCTTTCATCATTCTTTGCGACGGCCCCTGCTCCGGTGTAAACGACATGTTAGGTCACTTATTTCTTCAAGGACGACAGGTGCCTGACCACAGGTGTGGATAACACCTGAAGTCCCCACGGGCCCATTGCCACCGCTCTCAGCCTTCTGCTGGACTCACAGACTTTATGATGTTGCCAACAGGCACTTCTTCCCCTGGCTCCTCTTGGAAGCAGCTAGGACCTTCATCAGGAACCCAGCTAATAAAAAAACCACATTATTTCCTCATGCTCTGGGATAGCTCTGACTCATGATCAATAAACCACACTCTACTGTCTTTGGAAATGGTAGCAGAAAAATTTTATTTAAATGTAAGTTAGGGAAATATCCAGTCCTATTTTAGTAAAGTCCTGACCCCTAAAATGGCAGGTATATATACATTAGGATAATCTGGGTGAAATTTTAGCTTGGAAAATCTCAGCAACTTTTCCATAATTGTGTCAGTTCCTTTTTCACTGGGCCCACAGGGATTTAAGCACAAGAACAATCTTAGAGGACATCTGAGTTGAGATAAAACATGGGGTTAGCAGGTACTTTGGCCAACTCAGAGCCTAGGTTCAAATTCTGGCTCTGCACCTTACTAGCTATGTGACATTTGGCAAGTTACTTCACCTTTCTGGGACTCAGTTTCCTTATCTGCAAGGGTAGCTATGAAGTTTAAAGGAATTTAAATAGGAAAATATATAAAGCATTCAGAACTTCGCTTGGTACCAGGCAAGTGCACTGTATTAGGTTGGTGCAAAAGTAATCAGGTTTTTGCCATCACTTTCAATGGCAAAAACCTAATTACTTTTGCACCGACCTAATATAAATATTAGCTGTCATTGTGGAGTCTTATTACTGTCTTCATATGACCAGACATCACTGATCCCCTGAGCCAATCCTCTCCATGAGAATGAACCAGCCCGAGGCCAGGCGTGGTGGCTCACACCCAGCACTTTGGGAGGCCGAGGTGGGTGGATCTCTTGAGGTCAGGAGTCTGAGACCAGCCTGATCAACATGGTGAAATCTCATGTCTACTAAAAAAAAAAATACAAAAATTAGCCAGGTGTGGTGGGTACCTGTAATCCCAGCTACTTGGGAGGCTGAGGCAGGAGAATCGTTTGAACCCAGGAGGCAGAGGTTGCATTGAGCCGAGATCACCCCACTGCACTCCAGGCTGGGCGACACAGTGAGACTCTGTCTCAAAAAAAAAAAGAAAAAGAAAAAGAGAATGAACCAATCTGATCCTATGAAGCAGTGAGCCTTGGATCAGTCTTTTCACGTGGGATCCTCCTTGGGTAACTGGCGCTACGGCCCAGCTCCTCCTCCAGCACCTCTTCTCTTGCAGAATCTTTGGGAACTGGCTGGCAGTGGAATTCTCCAAGTCAGGTGAAGTCACTGTCTCTCATGTACCAAAATTGCTATTCCAGATGGACACACTGTTTTTTCTAACACATTTCTAGGACTCAGCTTAAAAAAAAATTATGTCAATAGCTTTATTGGCTCCAGATCAGCAAAAGAAAAAAGGGGGCAGAAAGCTCTGCCTTTCAACAGAGCAATCAAAAACGCTGAACCTGTCTTCCCCCAAAAACTTATTGATGGCTTTCCTTTCCGAATTCTTTCCTTTTGGTGGTTAGACACGCACAGAGTCTTTGAAGTGGGTTAGACATGTTTTCTGCATGTGTGAGCAGCTGTTTCCCTGCAGGGCTGGTTTGGAAGCAGGTTTTCCTTATGATTTCTAGTCATCCACCAGAAGGTCTGTAACGGGTTTTTGCACGGGACTTGGTCATGGTGGACAAATAAGAGGATTGTAGAGGTGATTCCTCACCCCTACTGTGGTCTTCAAATGCTCCTCTCAGGTGACACCCTTTGAGGCGCTGGAATCCACCCCCGGGGGTGTGACTTCCCCCTTCCTCCTGTGCTCCCACGTCGTTCCTGTGTCAGAAGCTGCGTCATATCAGCTATGCACATGATAAATCGAAAGCGAAGCTGCAGTGCAGACATCACTGGGGTGGCTTTCCTGTCACTCCCAGGACCCCAGCGCCAGCATCCAAGCCCTCCTCAGGGCTTGCTCTCTGACTGGGTGATGTGTCCGTCCAATCGTGGCGGCACAGTGATCTCTCCAGTCTCTACTTTTTTTCTAAAAGCAAAACCTACCCTTCCACGGCTACATGTTGATTAAATGAGGCAACACATAAAGTAAGGATAGGCAACGCACAGAAAGCACTCAGAACTTTGTTGTTATCACTGTCATGATCGCATGCTGGTCTCAGCAGGGCTTTTAGGCTGCATCAGTCATTCACCCGTATTTCAATCTCTGTCTCACTCTCCTGTCTTAGAAAAAAATAAACCTCCTGTGATTCGGGGTCCCCTGTGGCTACCTTATTATCTCTTTCGTTACAAAGTCAGTATCCAGGAGATTTACATCGTTGACATTTTCTCCACTTCCTCTCAACCTGTAACCCCCCCACTGTCAGGCTGTGCCCCCATCAGTGCTCTAGACCCCAGCATCCCACCATGGTCAAGCCCAGAGGCCTCATTTGAGGCTGTGGAACTGCCCTGTTCAGTAACTGTGCAGAGGGCTACAGAACACTACAAATGTAGGAATTTGTACATTTGTACAACGAACAGAATTTTTAATTATTTTACACTTAAAAACAGATACTTTATTCAGTTGTTGAAAAACTTTTAAGTACAATTGGAACCACTTGCATTTGTGAATGTAGTTTTTCAACTGTAAATTGTATAAACTCTAAATACAGATCAAGCATTTCTGATGAAAATTTGGTGTCTGAATTGAGATGTGCTATAAGTGTAAAATGTGATACCGGGTTTCCAAGATTTGGTTCCAGAAAAAGAATGTAAAATATCTTGATCTTTAAGATCTTCATTACATTTTGAAATCACAGCATCTTGGCTATATTGGGTTGAACAAAATATATTATTAAAATGGATTTCATGTTTTGGTTTTCTTTTTAGGGTGGCTACTAGAACATTGGCGACTTGCATTTTATTTCTATCGTTCTGTGCTGCAGTGGGCATTTGCTCCTTGAAATTATCTGGCTTCTGAGCTCCAGGCTCTCCTGTTGCCTCTCCCACCGCAGGCCTTTCTGTTCTCCCCCTGTAGGTTGGTGGCCTCACAGCTGCTCCCCAGGGTTGTACTTCCAAGAGTCCTGTCCTAGCACTTTTTCTCTGTCACATGGTACATCTTGCTGTGGGACTGCCCCATTGCTTTTTGCTTGTGCACCAACTTCTAACATTTGCTGAGCCTTTCTACAGACAATTGCAGCACAATCTCCTCTGACACCAAACTCAACATGCTCCAGGTCATTCTATCCCCTTCCTGCAGAATCCTCATCCTCTTTCTGGTTGCTGTCCCTCTGAACTGTGTCCAAATCATTCCTGCTAGAAACGGGGGGCAGCCTAGAGTCCTCCCTCACTCTCATGCCCAACCATCTCAACAGATACGGATCCCACAGCTTATCTCCAGTAAATACAATTCAATCAGCACCCCTCTGGTCTGCACCAACCAGGCATGAGCCATGTCCCCATGACCCCCCTGTCCTCATGGCCTCCTGTCCCCATGACCTCCTTTCCTGTGACCTACTGTCCCCATGGCCCCTGGTCACCACGGCCTCCTGTGCCTGATGCCCCTGTCCCCATGGCCTCCTTTCCCCATGACTTCCTGTCCCTGTGGCCCCTGGTCACTATGGCCTCCTGTCCCCATGGCCCCTGGTCACCATGGCGTCCTGTCCCCATGACTTCCCTGTCCCCAAGGACCCCCTGTTCCCATGGCCTTTTGTTTCTATGGCCTCCCTGTTCCCTAATCCCCTGTCCTCACCCTCTCTCCTTGTCAGCCAGTCTCTGGGTCTAGCCAGAGGAAGGTTTATAACCTGACAGACTCACCTGCTTAATTCTCTTCAGTGGTGTGGATTTATTAGGAAGATTGCTAAATGCTTCTTGATATGTTAGGAATCCTGCTTGAAATCTGAAGAGGGAGACACTAGGGCAGAGAAGCATAAGGTACAGTCCTCATTTTCATCCTGTTCCTCAGGACAGTACAAAGGCCCTTTGTCCACTTCTCCATCTCCCATTCCCTTTCAGTCTGCTCCAAGCTCCCTCTGTGCCAACAGGTGTCCCTGGCCCTCAGCTGCTCCATGCTGTGACCCAGCCTCCCATCCTGCCCACTGGTCACCTCCACCTCACTCCTCCCTGGCATCTCTATAGATCCTCCACCAATGTAGGGCGGCACCCTCTCTCTTCTGTGCCCCTCTGAACCACGTGGCATCTCTGTCACATTACATTCTAACTGACTGTCCCTGGGTCTTATCAGCCTGGCCTCAAACCACATCACATTAAGATTAATGTTCAAATCATGGCCAGAACTGGAGGGTCTCAACTGGGGCTCAGCTGCCCCGGAATCCCTGTTAGCCCTCTGAGAGGTTGGCCCAGAGCTGGGGCTCAAGTCCATGTTCCTCTCCCCGGACCCCTGAGATGCCTCACCCTGGCCTCTGCCAGGAGGAGTGTGGCCTAGGAGTGTTGGGGGCATTAAGGGGTACGTTGTTTGCAGAGAATTAAAAAAACAATGATTAAAAACTAAAACCAACTCGAGGTTCATCTGCTTTCCAGTATCACCCTCCTCTGGCAATTCTAAACAATGGCAGAGAGACAGCACTGCTCCCCACCCCCAGGGTGGCGTCTCCCTCTGCAGCCCCTGCACCACTCAAAGCATTTGTCCTAGCCACTTATCCCACCATCTTACCATAATTGCTGGTCTACTTCTCTACAGCAACTTCTAAACCATATTATTTTAAGGGTAGAAGCTAGATTTTATATCTATTTTCTCAGGGCTTAGCATAATCTACAATAAAGAATGTATTTAAAAACTTATTGAATTAATAAATTAATAGATTTTCTCAATTTATCAGAATATCAAAAGCAGGAAATCCTTTGTCAACTAAATGAGTGGTAAGAAGACAGTAGGAATTTATTTAAAATAATCTTGCATTATTCTAAGGTTACTAGAGTGCCAGCCAATGTTTTACACTTTTGTTTTATGGTACAGGAAAGGGATTATTGCATGCAGAATGTGAATTTGAAGTCCTTCGGGATTCTGATCAACAGCAAGAACTTTAATGAATGCATTCATTACTATTTCTTACTTAGCATGTACTAGGGCTTGGGCTATAGAGTAAAGCGGGAAGATGGACCTATGTATTTTACTGAGATTTCAGCATTGACAGTAGAATTGTTCTGGTGAATACTGAACTTATAAGAAGGTCCAACTAAGCAGATGTGGAATTTTGCAGGCATTTCCCAGGATAAAGTGACATATTCCTCTCCCCCCTGGTGAAGCTTCAGCTCCATTAATCATGACCACTTGGACACTTCAATGAACTCATGGAAACAGTCACTGCCATACTCTGAGGAGGTCTATTGATTTCTAGGTGCCTTTGCAATTCATGACAGAGATCAGAAAGTTTTCAGCCATCTGCACAGATTCTATTCATCCCTCTGTGTGTGTGTGTCACATGCGTGCACAGAAGAAAGGCTTGCCAAGTTTATCAGCCGGAGTCTTTAAAGATCACGTGAAAGTCTTGTTTTCTTTTTAAGGAGAAGCCTCTGGTGTCTGATGCCTTTGATCTGGGCAAGAGACAGCCTTGCCTTTGTGTACAGTGGAGGTGAGTGACCATCCAAATTACACAGATGAACTCACTGAAATTGTGGAGGGTGTAGTAGTTACTTTGGTTTAATGATTTACAGCCATGCTTTTGAATATTAAAAGGTCATTTGCTTTGAAAGTCTGTCTACAGTTTCCTAGATCAGTGGCAAAGTATGAATCTCAGTTTGTCAATATTACAAGTGAGTTTTGGGGCAAGATTTTTTCACTGGGCAAGAAATAAGGGTTATTTTAGTCATGTACACATATCTCTAAGAACATTCATAAAAGCTGGTATGAAATAGGATGTGTAGAAAATGTTAAAGAAGTCTTTTTGAAATAGGCTTTAACGTGCAGACTTGGACCTAACCCAACCCTGGTGTCCATCTTTCTTCCGTGGAGTTCTTCCTTCCAGGCTGAAGCTGTGATGTGAGCTGCAGGCGGCCTGAGCAAGAGCCCACAGTCAGAGGGCTGGCCCTCACCGGGGCGGATGGGGCGAATACTTCCACAGTCACGCACAGCCTAGCCACAGGGGCACTTTGGAGATAGGCATCCGTAGGTGATTTCATCATTGTGCGAACGTCACAGGGTGCACTCACACAAACCTAGTGGGTGGAGCCTACCACACACCGAGGCTGTGTGGTGTGGCCCATTGCTCCTATGCTGCAAACCTGTGCAGCATGAGACAGTACTGAGTACTGCAGACCATTGTAATACAGTGTTGATGCGTCTACACATATCTAAACATAGGAAAAGTACCACAAAAATATGATATAAAAGGTAAAAAATGGCAGTGAGTGGTGAGTGAATGTGAAGACCTAGGACATGACGTACATCAGGGGTCTCCAAGCCCAGGGTCAAGGACCGGAACCAGTCCGTGGTCTGTTAGGAACCGGGCTGCACCGCAGGTGGTGAGCGGCGGGCGGGCATTACTGCCTGAGCCCACCTCCCGTCGGATCAGCCGCAGCATTAGATTCTCATAGCAGCACAAACCCCGCTGTCAACCGCGCATGTGAGGGATCCAGGCTGTGAGCTCCTTATGAGAATCTAATGCCTGATGATTTGAGGTGGAACAGTTTCATCCTGAAATCATCCCCGCGCTGGTCTGTGGAAAAGTGGGCTTCCATGAAACCAGTCCCTGGTGCCAAAAATGTTGGGGACCAACCGCTGATGTACATGACTGTAGACTTTATAAACACTGTGCACTTGGGCTACACTAAATTTATTTTAAAAACTTTTTCTTCATTAGTAAATTAGCCGTAGCTAACCATAGCTTTTTCACTTTGTCAACTTTAAATTTTTTAACTTTTTGACTCTTGTAATAATACTCAGCTTAAAACACACATTGTGCAGCTGTGCAAAAATATTTATATTCTTCTTCTATAAGCTCTTTTCTATTTTTACTTTTTTTTTTTGCTTTTTAAAGTTTTTTGTTAAAAACAAAAACACAAACCCACACATTAGCCTAGGCTACACAGGGGCAGGATCATCAATATCAGTGTCTCCCCCTCCACATCCTGTCCCACCGGAAGGTCTTCAGGGGCAATAACACGCAGGGAGTTGCCATCTTCTAGGATAACAATGTCTTCTGGATACTCCTTGAAGAACCTGCCTGAGGCTACTTTACAGCTACCTTTTTTTTTTTTCTTTTTTTTTGTGGTAAGTGGGAGTACACTCTAAAATAACAATAAAAAACGTGGTAAATACATAAACTAGTAACATAGCCATTTATTATCATAATTAAGTATAATGTACTTTACATAATTGTATGTGCTAGACTTTTATAGGGCTGGCAGTGCAGTAGTTGGTGAGCAATGGGCCATGACATCAGGACAGTGATGATGTCACCAGGCAAAAGGAATTTTCCAGCTCCATTATAATCTTACGGCACCACCATCATCTGTGCAGTCCCATTGGCCGAAATGTCTTTATGCAGCACGTGACTGTATGTATGTGTGTGTGTGTGTGCAGGGTGGGGGTCATGTAGCTAACCTTTCATCTGAGGTCTGGATTCACATAAGCAGCCTAAGGTTGTGGCCAGGCTGGTGAGTCCTGGTGCTAGTCGGGTTCCAAAGGTACTATGAGTGAAGTCTCCATGGGGTTTCGCTAAACTGGGTCAACTTAGCTAAGCTGGGAAGATCTTTGCCAGGTCAGCGTTCACCACAGGAGAAATCTGAGGGCCTTGGAAGGGGTGAGTCAGGAGCGGGTCTGAGCAGGGCAGGTGCTGCTGTCACTCAAGTCCCAGGTGACCACCTCAGGCCGCAGCAGCGCCAGCTTCCCGAAGGTCCTCCATCAGTTTCAGCGAAGGCTGCAGGTTGCCTGCGTCACAGGCTGATGAGAAGCAGTGAGAGACGCTTGGTGATGTGCTTTGGATGTTCATCCCCTCTAAATCTCATGTTGAGATGTACTCCCCGCCCGCCTCCCCCTGCACCCGTGTTGGAGGTGGGGCCTGGTGGGAGGTGTTCAGGTCATGGAGGCAGATCCCTTGTGGTTTGGTGCTGTCCTCACCACAGTGAGTGAGTTCTCTCCGAGATCTAGTTGTAAAAGTATGTGGTGCCTCTCACCACTCTCCCTCTCTTGCTCTTGCTCTCGCCATGTGACATGCCTGCTCCCCTTCACCGTCTGCCATGGGTCAAAGCTGCCAGCGGCCTCCTTAGAAGCCGAGTAGATGCTGGTGCCATGCTTGGCAGAACTGCAGAACCGTGAGCCAATTAAACCTCTTTTCTTTATAAAATATCCAGTCTCGGGTATTTCTTTATAGCAGTGCAAGAACTGCCTAACATGCATGCCTTCTTATGCTGTTGGTCTCCCCACTTCATGTTCATTGCGCTTTCCTGAGGGCTGGCCTTGCTGAATCCCACCGAGCACCAGATTGGAGGTGCCAGACCCACATAAATGCCTCATTCCACTCCCATGAGGGAGGAAGAGCCATTCTCTGCAGTAGATCCACACTCTACACCACTTGAAGTGGTTCTGCAGCCCGGAGTGAGCCCTGGCTGAAACACACTTCAGCTGTTTTTGAGAAACAGGATGGTCTGCTCTCCTCTCTCCTAGGGACGAGGCACAGGAGGGCATGCTGTGGCACAGGAGGCCAGAGGGCAGGTTCTGCGATGTTGGGACATAAGATGCAGCTGTGGTGGTCTTTGAACTGTGCATGCAGTAACAGGAAGACTGTGGGCACAGGTCTCCTTTGCAGAATTTTAGACTCTGCTCTTCCTCTAAGAGTCACATTGCTGTAAGGCAGAGGAATAAAACCGCTTCTCGGCAGCTCCTGATGGGACACAGCCGTGGCCACGGAGCAAGGTGATGAACGAGGCAGAAGAGCCCAGCTGAAGCCCTAGCGCCATCCACCTACCACTGCAGGCACGTTGACCTTTGACAGCTGGCTTTATCTCTACTGCACAGAGAAGGATCATATTACAGAAATAGCAATGCCTATGCCACTTGGCTGTTGGGAAGATGAAACAACATGATTTTTGTTTAAGTGCCATGTAATCCACACAGTGTTACACACATGTTATTTTTATTCATGTCTCTATTAAAACAGTTAAGCTTTGGATTTGCACTTATCTGTTTCCAAGAACATTGTAGAGGGAGAGAAATCAGTGAGTTGAAAATCAAACCACTCTCAAAACAGCTCAAGAAAGCAACCACTTTGTTTTCTACTATATGGTGGTGGTGCATGCATGCTTCTGTCCCCTTCCCAGCCAGGCCATGCCTGGATGAAACTGCAGCAACAGGAACCTGCAGAAATCTGCAGGCAGGGATGACGTAAAATAGATCCGTGTGTCTGCAGCAGAGAGCTTCCCCACTTCAGAGTCAAAGAAGCTACTTTCTCCCAACCCAGTGCCATGGGAGGAAGAATGGGATTTGTTATTTTTAAATCTTTTGGAAGATTCAACTGGGATCCTGCATGGGAATTTCTACTAGGATATATTTCTTGAAGACTTGTTCTCTTTGCATTACCGTTTCAAAACAGAATAGTTCATAAACATCTACTGTGCAGCATTGAACCCTTCTCATTTTAGAGGTGTCCTGGGAAAAGTTTGACATTTAACAGGGAGGGCTGTGATTTGAAGTCTGTAGGTCAGCACCCCAGAGCATGGAATTTTTTTGGTGACTGTATTTTCAGACAGGTCTAGTAAAAATTATTTTTATTCTTAAATGTCCTCTGTCTGTGGTGGGAACCTTGTCTTTGAGAGTAGGCACAGTGATGTCTAGATGTCACCACGGTCACAGTTTCATCCAGGCATGGCCTGGCTGGGAAGGGGACAGAAGCATGAATGCACCACCACCAAATAGTAGAAGATGAACTGGTTGCTTTCTTGAGCTATTTTGAGAATGATTTGATTTTCAACTCACTGAAGAGCTAGTTTGCAAAATGCTGAGAACAGGGGAGAAGGACAGAAGGCAGAGAGAGCACAGGCTAGGGTGATGGCTCCAAAGGCTCTGGGAGAGTGGGATTGTTACTGAAACAACAGGGGTTTGGTCTAGGTCCTGTTGCTTGCCACACAGAAAGCCAATCACTGAGACAAGTATTGCCAGGGAAGGCAGCTTTATTCAGATGGTACAGCCAAGGAAGTGGGAGATCAGTCTCAAATCCATCTCCTAAACTGACTAAAATTAAGGGTTTACATAGCAGGGAAGAAATGTAACTACATGTGGGAAAACAGGAACCAGGAAGGGGAAAGGAAGAGGAGTTAGCCAACAGGCAGCAGGTGGTGGGTTAGGCAATCATGTTGGGCGAGGGGTGTGGTTTCTCATTGTCCTGATGCTGTGATCTGGAAAGTTTCAGTTCCTTGATACTATCTGTGAGACCTGATGGTTGCTTTCCTGAGAAAGGAACTCAGATAAGACAAATGTAACTTTCTTGTTTTAAAACTAGGAGGGCCAATTTCTATGCTTATTCAAAAGACACCATAAACGTCAGTTCTATGGAACAACTGGGCTGGTTTCAGGATTAGGGGACAGGGTCCTGTGGGTGCTCCCTGGAGGAGTGAGGTCATCGGGTGAGGGAGGCTGCTGGCGCAGACCTATGCTGTGTGTATGCTCCAGCACCCACCCTCTCAGGACACCCTGAGCCCAGGCGTGGCTAGAGCTGCTCCTCCCAACGGGACCCTCTCCTAACTCTGGCTGGGGGTCAGGCAGGTGGACTGATACCCTCAGGATGGGACATGGCTTCAGAGGAAGCACATTTTCCCTTTCAGTTCAGAGCTACCCAAATGGAGAGTTCTTCAGGGATGTCACATTCCTGGTACACTCTGAGGCAGGACTCTAAAGACCCCCATATTTTGCTTATTATCCTCAGTGTAGCTGAACCCTGATTGGTGGATACAGCTGAGCCCTGATTGGCCAAGGCAGCTGAGCTTTTGGCCAATGATTGGTTGGTTCAGGTGTCCCAAAGTTGAACAGAGGTGTTGGTTTTGGGGACCTTCAGAGTATGTGTGTGACCTCTCATCAGTAAATAGCTGCATGGCTCTATTTTATATTTAGGCCCAGGCAGCCACTTTGGATCCGTCTTCAAGGATTGGCTCTTTCAGATTCATATTCGTTAGCACCATTTTAAAAATTGTAAGGGGTCAACCCATGGCAGCCACTAACCTTTTTACTGCATCCATAGATTTGCCTTTTTCAGAATGTCATATCATTGGAATCATATAGTATGTAACCCTTTCAGATTGACTTATTTCACTTACCAATATGCATTTAAGTTTCCTCCACATCTTTTCATGGCTTGATAGGGCATTTCTTTTTAGTGCTGAATAATATTCCATTGTCTGGCTGTACACAGTTTATTTATCCGTTCACCTACTGAAGGACATCTTGTTTGCTTCCAAGTTATGGCAATAATGAATAACGCTGCTCTAAACATCTGTGTGCAAGTTTCTGTGTGAACGTTTGTTTTCAACTGTTTGGGGTAAATACCAAGGAGCACACTGCTGGATCGTATGGGAAGACCGTTTAGTTTCATAAGAAAGCACCAAGCTGCCTTCCAAAGTGGCTATACCCTTTTGCATTCCCACCAGCAATGGAAGAGAGTTCGTGTTGCTCCACATCCTTGTCAGCATTTGGTGATGTCGTGTTCTAGACATTGACCGTTCTAATAGGTGTGTAGTGGGATCTCACTGCTGTGTTAATTTGCATTTCCTGATGACATGTGATGTGGAGGATATGCTTATTTGCCATCTGTATCTCTTCTTTCATGAGGTGTCTCTTCTTGAATGTTTTTAACTCTAGAAAAAAAATTAGTATACCATGAAATTATTTTCTTTTTCTCCAAAACAAAAAATGACCAAAGTGAAAAAAAAAAAAAACAAAAAAAAAACCAAGCAGACCAAAACATGACACTCCTTTAACCCAGCTCATTATACTCACTCCTAAATACAAAACAGAATATCTGGGAAGGGCCAGGTAGGAGAGGTACCTGGGGGCCTGCAAAGGTCGTTTCCCCCCTTTCCTGTGAACCTAAAGCTCTCCCAGAGAGCCAACAGGGAATGAGGAGAGGGGGAAGACAGTTCTGCTTCTGCCTTTTTCCATGGGAGCTGGACGAAGTCCTGCCAAGGGCCACTTCATCTAAGTATGCTTCTTAAAGGAGAATTTGGTTCTAGGACTAGTGGCCACTAGGGACAGGTTGATAAGGCACAGGAATAGAGTGGTCAGATATGGATTATCTCACAGTCATTGAGGACTTACTATGTGCTCAGCATGTTGGTAAATGCTTCTCATTTTATCTCACTGGATTCTCACTGCAACCCCACATAGTAGACACTGTTATTTCTCTCTTTCTTGCCATGTGGGCTGGTCCCTGTTGAATTTAGGTGGAGCTGAGCCTGGTATGTGGCCTTGCCTACACTCTCCTGGTCTAGGTCACTCAGACTTGGACAATAGAGCGAACAGGTTCTTGTTTCGAAGGCAAGGCTTTAAGACTACCCAAGACTTGTGGCTCTGAAGGAATATAAAGTGAAACGACAAGACAGCATCCCATGCAAGGCAGGCAGCTACTACACGACTGAATACATTGCCAGGTTGTATGTGTAGTGGAACCCTTGAGAAAATCCCACCACCATCCTCACATTTGATAATTGAGTCGTATTTGCAGAGATGGCAGCTCGCTTTGAAGTGGTTTTGCCATCAGGTTCCTGGGCAGATAAAATATCAGAAGATGAGTCAGCATTCTTCCTCTCCTCTAGTGGAAACAGAAACAGCAAACTCTTAAATCTCTGTTTATTCCTTCTTTCCCAGGTTGGGGGAGAAGGTGGGAGCTTCCTTTAGTCTTACTGTGTGATGTGATCTGCTGTGACATCTGGCAGTGCCTGCAGTAAAAGAAACAGCTGGGAATGGTCATGTCCTGTTTTCTGGATGATATAACGCAGGCTAGAAGTCTATGTCCATCAACTATCAATCACCGCCTCTGAGACACTGCACGTGCAATTAATTAGCTAGACCAAGACGTCTCCGAAGGCCTAGATTCGGAAACCAAACTCCCCTTGATTACGTGGGCCATATTCCTGGTGGCTGGACTTCATTAACCTCAGCTGTGTTCAGCTATGGCGGCCTCTGATCCAGTCAAGATATTTTGCTGCCTAGTTGATGCTGATTGGATTCAGGGTTTTTATTACTTTACAAAGGCAATGCTTATCCCTGTGGGTGATAAGAAACCAACAAGGCCCAAAGTGCCAGCATTGGTTTCCCCTGCCTCTAAACCGGCGTGCTCTATTTGGGTGTTTATTTCGGGACTTTGGACTGCAGATGGGATTGTAAGTGCTCCCTGCTCAGGGAACTTACCCTCAGAGGGAGAATGTGGGCCTGCATAAACCCCAGGAGATCTATTGAGGAGACACCTAAAGTGAGTTCAGTGATGGGGTGACGCTGCGATGCTCATTGTGAGACGGTGGGACAGGGCCCCGGGCAAGTGAGAAGAAGGCCAGTTGAAGGCCTCGCTTTCCGCTGCTCTCCTTCCTGCTTTTCAGCAGCCTCTTCTCGGCTGGCCTGGGTCTCTCTTTTCTTCTGCTTTTTCTGCTCTGCTCTTCCTCTAATTTTCCTGGCCCGTGATTTCCGTGTGCCCTTTTTTCCTTCTCCAGGCAGAACTTGTGCTGTGCCACCCTCTGGGAGGCACAGGACCTGTCTGATGTGGCTCCTGGACTCAGGACTGCCAGCTGCCCTCTTCCCGCCTGTGGGCAGGTCCTGCAGCAGCCGGAGAGGGCATTCTCAGGCCCTGTCACTTCTTTGTAACTCGTGATCAAACAGGTTCTGTGAGGATTAGGGAGGCACCCAGCTTTGTGTTATAATTACTAATCCTTTGTTTTCGTAACATTGGGAGAATTTTTTTTGTTTGTTTGTCTAGATGGTTGATTCTAAATAGCTGCAGAGCTCGTGGCAGTGAGGTTAAATGTCACTCATGGCTCATTAGTGCCCTGTGTGTGTGCAGGTGTCAGTCACTGCTGTATGAAGAGCTGGGGTCCTGCAGTGCTCGGCTGTCCTCAGCTCTGGCCACTGTGGTAATGACCTGGTGAGATTTGGAAATTACCGATGGCTGGTCCCACCCCCAAGGTTTGATTTAATTGGTTTGGATGGTGGCCTGGGCATCCAGATTTTAGAAATCCCTCCTGGTGCTTCTTATACAGCGATGAAGGAAGCCAGTGCTCAGACTCTATGAAATCAGCAAAGGCTGGAGGCCAGGAAGAGCCAGCGGCCTGAGGCAGCAGCACGAGTTCACATTCCCTTCAGCTGCACTGTTCTCTCAGAGGGTCTCACAGACTCTTGCTTCCCCAGGAGATGGAAATCTTACTCTTCCGCCCTCATTTATTCACTCAGCAAACATAGGTAGAGCCCTTAATAAGCATCAGGCATTAGGGAGACCCACGGAGGGGACCCAGGGGCTGCTTTCACAAGACTTACAGGGGGGCATGGGAACGCAGCTTTGTGAACAGATGATTCCAGCACCTGCCGTGCATCTCAATAGAGACCACGAATCTGTGCAGGGCAAGGAAGCGCTCACTCAGCATACATATGTGAGGGGCAGGTTATAGAATGCTTTTGACAGTTATGATCCTTATTTAATGGTGAAGAGAGTTGAGGGGTTTGGACCAAGTTGTGTGCTCTTGGTTACCAAGGTCAAACAGCAACAAGGTGTTTGTTCACCCGAGCTCTAGCCCCACATGGGTTTGAATATGCTTCTCCGTCACAGCTAAGGAGGTGTCCTACCATTTGCATTCTGAGAGGTAAGATACTACCTAGAGAATGAAAACGTTTCCAGCTGCTGCCCCCATGGACCTGACCTTTAGTACCCACGAGTGTGCTGTGGTCATGGCTACTGAACGTGACCAGCAGTGTCAGGATCACTTGGGAGCTTGTTGAAAATGTAAATTCTGAGGCCCTCACCTGAGGCTTACTAAATTGGAATCTCTGGGGCTGGGCCTGGGATTCTGTATCTGATGAACTCTTGAGGTGATTCTCATGCCTGTGGATGTTTGAGAAGCCCCACTGGAGGTCCCTGCATCAATTCCTGATGGGTGGATGCGGGAGATTGCACTGTTATTCCCAATTTTCCACCCACTTGAAATTCATACCCTTCGCCATGTGACTCTGTAGTTCCTCCCACCAGAATAGAAGTATCTGCCCCTTTCCCGACGATGTTGGGCTGACAGGTGGACTGTGGGAGGAGGGGATAGTGTCCTGCTGATGTTAAGCCTAGACCTTAGGAGACATTGCATGTCTCTCCTTCCCCTCTAGGAGCTTCCAACTTCTGCATGGAAAAAAATGCTGCAGGTAACTGCTGTCTCTTTCCCCTGTGCCCCAGAATGAACACGTGTGGAGCAGAGCCTCCCAGCTGACCTGCAGACCTATAGCCCGGAGCAGAACTGCTCTCGCCGACCTGCAGGTCTTTAGGCATGAGAATAAATGCATAGTACTGTTTGCCACTGGCATGGTTTGTCATGCAGCAATAGCTGACTGACCCAGTTTTGGGGACAGGGACAGGTTTTGTAGGCCTACACAGACAAGAGCAGTGCCCAGGGGTAAGACTATTGGCATCAGGAAGTCAGGCCAGCAGCCTAGGTTCCGGGGTCAGTCTATGTGGTGTGCCCTTCGCCTTGGCCTCCTGAGTCCTCAGCAGCTGGTCCTAAGCCCTATGCCTGATTCTCTTGGTCTTACCTGTTCAGATCCCTCGGAGAATTTGATTAACGATGCCGTAGATCACAGAAGCCATGTTATCCCTCACTTGAATTATTGCAAGCACCAAATAAGAACAATGACTACTAGGTGAACTGATAGCTTAATGGTTTGAGGAATTAAACAAGTTGGCCACAATAACCCTACCAGCTTCTACCTGGTGGAAGACTTTGCCAGTGGAGCCAGAAAAACGCCTGGAGCTAAGGTGCTTCTCTGAGGACAGGGCTTGGCTAGGCAGTGGCTGCCTCTGCCTTTGGAATGCTCCTTCCTCTGTGCTTTCAGGACTGGCTTGTTGAAGCAGTCAGGATAGGGTAGGCTCTGCTGCCGTAAAAAACTGTGACATCTCAGTGATTACCAGAAACAAGTTTATTCCTTGCTCGTACCACAGTCCAAGGTGAGTCGGGTATCTCTCTTAGTGGCTCTCTCCAGGGATGATTCAGAGACCCACGATGCTTCCAGCTTCCACTCTGCCATCTGCGCGTTCTCTGATCTCAGCTGCAGGGATGAGAGTGTGGGGAGCACGCCCCTGGCTGTACTGCCCTGGCCAGGGACGGCATCACTTCTGCAGAGTGTGCAGGAACAGGACTCAGGCATAGGGTCCACAACGAGCGTTAAGGCAGCAGCGAAAGGTGTTTTTCTGTGTTTCTGAGAAGAGGAAGCGGTGTGGGGAACAGAACATTGCTTCTGTTATTCCTGTATTTAAGGTAACATCATATCTCTTCTATGGGTTCACTAGATGTTTATTTCATTGTTCAGCTCTTAGAGGGCAACATTATTTCCAATATGGTAAGTAATAACCAGGAACAGACTCCAGAGATGAATAAAAACTGGGCTTGATGAAGGAGTAAGGAGTGGAACCCGACAGTTCCTTGCAATGACAACCCCTGGTGGGGAGGACATTGAGTAAGAAGTATTTGTGGATAGGCACAGATTTGTATGCAAATCATTGAGATTATTTTTGCTAAATATATTAGAATGTTGAGTTAAATGGCGGGAAAGAGGCCCAGTGTGGCTCATCTTTGTCAGCAGTTTGCATTGCCTTATGAGTCTCTTCATCTTGGCATTTCAGAGTGTTAGATGTTGAGGGAGACTTAGAGATTATTAAATCGAAATCATGTCATGCTAAATGCAGGGGACTGAGGCACAGTGCAGTGGAATACAGCGAGCCTGCACAGCAGGGTGCCAGGTCGCCTGACCACCAGTCCAGTGCCCTCTTCACCAGCTGCTCATGCAAGGAGGGTTCCTGCCAATCATGTCCCAGGGCACTGGAGGGCCTGGGGGCTTGTGCTTTCTTCTGATTTTGAGTCATTGGATGGAAGCAAACCTAAGAGAAGTGGGTGGTGTGTTTGATGCCTCCTCGCGGCCCCCTCACGGCTGCCACATTAGAAAACCCTTCTGAGCCTGCCATGTGGCCCTGGCGGAAGCAACATGAAAGCTTCCAATAACAGCCTTGGGGAAAAGCACTCTGCCAAGGTTTCTTTGTGTCCTTTTCGGGGCATTTGATGAGCTTCCTTTGCTTTACATATAGTTTTCCAGGAATAGGCAGATGTGCTTCTCACCACAGAGCTATTAATACCCCAAGCCAAGCACTTAAAGGAAAACAGCAACCAAGAGTTTAGCCATGTAGCTGGGCGGGGGTTGGAAGAGACAGAAGGAGGGATCGAGCAAGAGCAGGTGCGGGGGTTCATTTCAATGAAGGAAAATGTAACAGGAGAGGAATCCAGGGCTACTCTGTTGTGTTTCTAAAGTTCACATGAACTGAATTTTCTGTGGCCCACCCGGTGATATTAACATAGCTTTCTTGTATTAGCTAATAATTAGGAAGTGTGTTGGCAATAATTAGCAGCAATTTGCCAATCACTGGGAGTCAGCTGGCCCTAGCTCCCTGCTGCTGATTCGGCAGAGTGGCCGTCTGCTCTTAGCAGGCCTTTACAGCAAGGTGCTCTTTTAGGAAGACAGTCGGGGACCGTTCCACAGTGGAAAATCTCTGGTTCTATGAGCATCCGAGGTTGAAATAAATGTAGGCTTATTTCATTTGGGAAGCTTAATTGAAAAGTAAAAAATGTCCTTTCTTCTACAACTGGAAACTTTAACATGAGAAAGAAAAGGGGCTTCTTTCTTCTTCCTTCTTCTTCTTCTTTCTTCTCCTTCATTTTAAGATAGTAAGGAAAACTACCACTGTTTCAGGTTTTGGAAGCTAGTCTTTGGTTTTATACTAAATGAAACCTGTTAACCCAGCAGATGAGTTTATTTTAAATGGAATCTGTTAAACCCACATAGTAGACACGTCCCCTATTTTTGCATGTGTTTGGGTTTTAAGTGCATGAAGCTGGGCAAGGGGGTGATGTGTGAACGCTGGGAGAGGCCGGGAATTCAGCCACTGGGGAATGCTGTGCCACAGGAAGCTTAGATACACGTGTGTGTGCTGTGAGCTGGAGCCAGTAAGGGCTCAGAGCTGGGGAGTGGGGACCGCAAAGAATGCAGATGGGGCCTGGCCCACCCTCCAGGGTACATCCACATTTCTGAGAAACGCTATACCAGGGGAACATTAAGAGTGAGGGAACTATGTTTTCAGAGGTTACTTCAGACCTTGCGTATGTGGGGAGGTGAAGCAACAAAGACTGAGAGATGTCAGCCAATCAAAAAGTGTAGTCACCGCTCAGAAAAACACTTCCTGCAGTATTTTAGAGACAATGTAGAATAGATGCCCCAAGTGAAGATAATCCCAGAGTGGAGTATATCCAGGCTGATCAATGCCATGTAGAGCAGGGGTCCCCACTCCCGGGGCCATGAACTGGTAGGGTCCATGGCCTGTTAGGAACCAAGAGGCCTGTTAGGGTCCATGACCTGTTAGGAACCAAGCCTCACAGCAGGAGGTGAGCAGCAGGAGAGCAAGCAAAGCTCCATCTGCATTTGTAGCTGCTCCCCTCCACCCCTCGAATTACTGCCTGAGCTCTGCCTCATGTCAGATCAGTGGCAGCATTGGATTCTCATAGGAGCACGAACCCTATGGTGAACTGCGAATGCAAGGGATCTAGGTTGTGTGGTTTTTTTTTTTTTTGAGACAGAGTCTTGCTCTGTCGCCCAGGCTGGAGTGCAGTGGCACAGTCTTAGCTCACTGCAACCTCCGTCTCCCGTGTTCAAGTGATTTTCCTGCCTCAGCCTCCCGAGTAGCGGGGACTACAGGCACCCGCCACCACACTCAGCTATTTTTTTAATTATTGTTTTTAGTGAAGACAGGGCACTCCAGGGATGGTGAGGCTGCATAGGTGCCTAATGAAAGATGTCCTAGTGGGAAGTGGAGACTTAGGGTCCAGTGGTGTGAGGAGTGTGACTACTGTCAGCCTCTCAGAGTAGACACAGGCAGGGGCGTAACTACTCACATACAGTGGGGCTGGCCCCGCAGAGTACGGCTCTGCACTGCATAACAGCTTCAGTCAGTGATGGACTGAGTGTAGGACAGTGGTCCCATAAGATTATAAAGGAGCTGAAAACCTATCACCTGGTAATGTAGCTGTCATGACATCGTAGCACAATGCATTGCTCACATGTTTGTGGTGATGCACTGCCAGTCATTAAAAAGTCGAGCACATGCAATTATGTACAGCACATAATATTTGGTAGTGATCATAAGCGACTATGTTACAGGCTTGTGTATTTATTATATGACACTTTTAATCATTATTTTAGAGTGTACTCCTTCTACTTACCAAAAAAAAAAAAAAAAAAAAAAGTAACTGTAAAGCAGCCTCAGGCAGATCCTTCAGGAGGTGTCCAGAAGAAGGCACTGTGATCCCAGGAGATGACAGCTCCATGCGTGTCACTGCCCTGAAGACCTTCCAGTGGGACAAGGAGTGGAAGAGGAAGACAGTGATACTGATAATATTTCTAAAAATAGAAAAAAGCTTATAGAATAACAATGTACAGAAAGAAAATATTTTTATATAACTCTAAAATGTGTGTTTTAAGCTAAATGTAATGAGTCAAAAAGTTAAAAATATTAAAAAGTTGATAAAGTAAAAAGTTACAGTAAGCTAAGATTCATTTATTATTGAAGAAAAAAATTTTAAAAATAAATGTAGTGTAACCTAAGTATCCAGTGTTTCTAAAATCTATAGTAGCATACAGTGATGTCCTAGCTTTCCCATTCACTCACCATTCACTTGCTGACTCACCCAGAGCCAGCCCTATAAACTCCGTTCTTGGTAAGTTCCCTATACAGGTGTATCATATTTTGTCTTTTATATATTTTTATTGTATCTTTCCTATATTTAGATCTGTTTAGACACACAAATACTCATGATTGTGTTATAATTGTCTGTGGTATTCAAGACAGTAACATGCTGTCCAGATTTGTAGTCTAGGAGCAATGCCACACCATATAGCTTAGGGTGTCGTAGGCTGTACCATCTAGATTTGTGTAAGCGCACTCTGTTTGCACAATGATGAAATCACCTAAGACGCATTTGTCAGAATGTATCCTTGTTGTTAAGCAATGCATGACTGTATATACTGTAAATTTCCCTCTTAACCTTCTCCAAAGGTATGTGGCAGCTATTTGTCAGGTGACTGTGCACTGAGGAAAGAGGAAATGATGAGACTTTGAGGGTTTATTGGACTCAAAAGGCCATTGTGATACATTAGCCAGAGTAGGAAATTGTTGGGGTCTGGAGTCATGGAGTTTTGACTCAGGTCTCTTTCATCGTGTGCCAAGTGTGTCTCTGAACCCATCCTATGCTTACATCCCTGGTTTTGGAATATGTAACTGGAACAGATATAACAACTGTCAGACTCCCCTCATTGTTTCTCTGACCTGTGGAATGACCCAAGGGCTACTATAATGGGAAGGACCAAGTGGAAGATTCTAGAGCTGCCTCTACCTCTCCAAATAGTAATCCAAAGGCGTTATACCCTTCCTGGAAGAACTGCAGAGATTAGTGCCACTCTTAAGAACTTGAAAGTCAGCATTAGAGAATCCTACCATATTTCCATTTACCTTGTCTATTTGGCCTGGGCAGAAGACAGATGGATTTTCAGGAACAAACGTGGATTACTGTAAACTTAATCTGGTGGTGAATCCAATTGCAGTTGCTCTTCCAAATGTGTATTCTTTGCACACCATGTCCATCTGGTTTGCTGCTCTCAAGCTGGCAGATCTTTACCTGTTGGTAAAATCACCAGAAGCAGCTTGTCTTCAGTTGGCAGGGCTAGCAGTACACCTTCACTGAACTAACTCAGGGTTGTAGCAACTCTCTGGTCCTCTGTCATAATCTAATTCACAGGGATCTTGACTGTCTCTCCATTTCAGGGGACATCGTGCTGGTCCACTCCATTGAAGATCATTGATGATATCATGCTGATTGGACCTGGTGAGCAGGAAGTGAGTTGAGGGCCAACTGACCTAGACACTTTGAAAAGACGTATTTGTAACAGAGGGGAGAAATAAGTTCCACAAAAATTCAGGGGCCTACCATCTCAGTGAAAAGGTACAGGGGTCTCGTGCTCCAAGGCATTTAAAAAATCCCTTCCCAGGTGAGCGGTGAGTTTCGGCATCTAGAATCTTCTCTAGAAAGAAATGCAAAATCTAATGGGCCTTTTTTGGATCTTAAAGGCAACATATACCTCATTTGGTCATGTCACTCTGAGCCATTTGTTGAAGCACCCCGAAAGGCAGCCAGTTTTGAGTGGGTCTCATAACAAAAGAGGGCTCCGCAAGAGACCTCTCTGCAAGTTGCTCTGCCACTTCCACCGTGTGACACAGCAGATTCGGTGCCAGTTGATGTGTCCCTGACAGGTTGCTATACTGTGACGTTGGCAGGGCCCTATCAATGAATCGTAGAGCAAGTCTTTAGGAGGAACATAGCTGTACCATTCTCTGCAAATAACGATTTTTCTTTTGATAAATAGCTTCTGACTTGTTACAGGGCCACAGAAAAGACTGAACACTTGACCATAGGCCACCTCGTGATCCAAACTGTGCAGCAAGAATCAGATGTTTTCTGACCAAGCTGTAAAGTCAGGTGTACACAGCAGCACTGCATCCTCAGGGGGAGGGAATATATTCAATGTTGGCCTTGAGCAGATCCTGAAAGCACATGTAAGTTACCCAAGCAAGTGGCTCAGAGTTTCCCGCTCCCTAGTTCCGCTCAGTTGCCTTCTCTCTCTCAACTTCCGCTGTGGCTCATTAGAAATTCCCTATGGCCAGTTGACTGGGAAGGAAGAACTTCAGTCTCAGTTTTCATGATTTTGCATGGTATGGCCACCCAAAGATAGATAAAGCAACACTGAGACTTTGCATCCTATTTCGGGGAGAGACTTAGTGTGTCTTTAGTTGTGTGAGAGATAGTTGCGCCATGTTAGGTAAAAACATAATTTTATGATCGTATTTATTTGGAAATGAAAAACGGTTAAAAGAGGTATATATGGATGGTTTGGCACTGTGTCCACTTGGTCAAGCTGGAACTATGGTTCCCAGTATCCTTGCATAAGTCTGAGTTAGAGTTGGCCAAAGGAGAAAGTTGCATGGCCTTGGAGAGGTAGAAGGTGGGCAGCAGGCATCAACCCATGAAGGTGAGGTGAGATGTGACGAGAGACAGATGCAGACACTGGTGGTGGCCAGGTTGTTCTTTCTGTTCCTCATGGACAGATGGTCATATAGTTGCTGGTGGGGTCACCTTGTCCTTGCTCTGCCTGACTCTGTGCCCAGTTCATCTTCCTGGCTGCTGGCCTAGCTGGGCTCCCATGGTCTCCTTGCTCTGTTTTTTGCTGACCCCCTTGGTGAATGGATGCCCCTGGATTCCTAGAAGCTCTGGCAAGTTCTGACTCATGCACCAGGGCAGGTCATCAGAAAGTCCAATTAGTGACTCCCTCTTTTGGGCCCTTAATTCCCTAGCTTCCTCACAATTGTATACATGTTTATTCGTATTATAAATAGGAATTGTTGGTACCCTAAGCCTTGGAGGGAAGGAAAAACTCACCAAATCTCTGAAGAAAGGACAGCAAATCTGGGCCATTCTACTGGGATATGGCAGGAACGAGGTGACTGACTTTTCACCTTTCCCACCTCTGCCACCTGGCAGGTGTATGTCAGGGGAAGCCTCAACTGTGAGGTTGCAGCCTCAGTGATCGAAACCTTCAGTGTTCACTGTTAGGAGACAGGCAAATTATGAACCCAACTAGAGCCACCAGGGTGCACAAGCCTACAGCACACCCGTCTTGGTCTTCTAAGTTTGAGGAGAGTTACATAATAACTTCAGTAATAAAATCTTGTAGGGTGGAGAGAGGAAGCTTCCAGAACATGTTAGTGGGCTGATAGTTAAGGTATAAGCCTATCGCAAGCAGTCCATATTAACTAAAACTTTAGCAATAAGCTCCTGACATGTGAGTCAAGGAGCCTCAGGGAAAACTGTTGAAACACGTGTCTGGTGTCTCTAAATGCCATGAGATAACCATTTTTGATGTTTTACCCCCTAAATGTATGTTCATGGAGCTGAGAGGATAGTAAAAGCAGACTTATAAGATGAATTTAGAGAATATTTCTTGTCTGGACTATAAACCAAAACCCAAAAACCCATGATCTTATGGGGTTCACCAAAGGTTTCTAGAAGGTCTTAGTTCCAGAGATCCTTAAACATGGAACTTTTAGAAAATTGGTAATCATCATTAAATTTGGCTTTGTAGGGCAAGGGGACTTTTTAACATTTAAATCCTAGAGAGCTTAGTTACTAAGAACTTAGTTACTAAACAGAGCAGGGTGCCTTTAGGATACTGATGAAATCTAGACATTTATGTTCAAATCTGGTTGTTCCTAAGAGAACCACTACTCTATCGATTGACTGATTGGTTGACAGGGTCTTGTTCTGCTGCCCAGGCTGGAGTACAGTGGCGTGATCATGGCTCACTGCAGCCTCATCCTCCTAGGCTCAAGTGATCCTCACACCTCAGCCTCTGAGTAGCTGGGATTATAGGTGCATGCCACCATGCCTGACTAATTAATTATTATTATTTTTTGAGACAGAGTCTCCCTATGCTGCCTAGGTTGGTCTTGAACACCTGGTCTCAAGAGACCCTCCTGCCTCTGCTTCCTAAAGTGTTGGGATTATTGGTGTAAGCCACCACATCTGGCCTATTCTCTTTAGATCAAAGTTGCCTTGTCTGCAAAACAAATCAGTTGGGTTAGGTCAGAGGATAGACTGATCTCCCAATTCAGCTCTCATCAATTGGAGGTTTAGAGGACTCAGGGAACCAGCACTGAGAATGGAGGTCACTTTGGCCAGTCAGGAACTTGTAAGTTAGTGAGAGCCAACTCTTTATATGGGGATTTTCAATGTTCAGATTTACCGCTTACTACTCTGTGACTGAGCTTCAATTTCCTCAATGATAAAATGGAAATACTGTGGTACCTACATGACATGGTGTTTGTAGGGGCTAACTCAGATGTCCATCAAATTCTTAAGACCAGGTCTGGCACATGGCAGGAATTCAGCAAAAGTTAATCATGAGAGTGAGCACTCCGGAGCCCTCCCTCTGCTTCCTAAATGCCTCTTTGTGCTCTGATGCCAGCACCAACTGGGTATGTTTGAGAAATTCTTGGATTCGAAAAGTGGAGATTTTAGTTCTGTAGGTCCAGTTTGGGAACAAGGATCTGTATTTCTAGGAAGCTCCTCAGATAATAATGATGTGGAGTCTTGTTTAGAAATCCTTGCACTAGGAAACACACAGGTGTACACCCATTTGCACACTCATGCCAACAATCTCACATACATCTACCTAGCGAAGCCATTAAAATAGAGTCCACTTTGAAGAAGATATTCGTTAGTTTTACAATGAAATGAGTTTAGGTATTTATTTACATCCCTGCCTCTTCTAAAGGATTTCATGTGGCAGAGAATGCTTTATGCCAGCAATCCCCAAACTTTTTGGCACCAGAGACCAGTTTTGTGGAAGGCAATTTTTCCATGGGCCGGGGGCAGGTGAAGATGGTTTCAGATGAAACCATTCCACCTCAGACGATCGGGCATTAGATAGATTCTCATAAGGAGTGTAAAACCTAGAACCCTCTCACGCGCAGTTCACAATAGGGTGTGGGCTCCTGTGAGAATCTAATGCCGTGGCCGTTATGACAGGAGGTGGAGCTCAGGCGGTAATGCTCTCTCACCTGCCCCTCACCTCCTGCAGTGTGGCCTGGTGCTGGTCTGTGGCCCGGGGGTTGGGGCCCCTGCTTTACAGCACATTGATTAAGCCTCAGTCAGAGGTTCCTCATCTGCCTTTCAAAGATACTCCAGACAAGACTCACTTGGAGGAATGCAGTGGATATGTCTGGCATCTGGACGTTCCTTCCATGCCACGGAACACATGTGGTGTTTTGAGATAAGCAGAACATTTCCTGTCCAGTTGCCCTCCAGGTGTTTCAGGATGTGAAGACGCAGCCCAAGGGGTGAGCAATCTATCCAGCTTCAATGACCAGTTAAAATCCAGTCCTCAGCAGGGTCCTCACTAGACTCATTATGTTCACCATGTGTATGTGCCTAGGTCTTTTCACACAGACACTCTGCACAACAGTCCTTCGGTTACATAGAGCTTTCATCAAATAAATAGACAACAGACTTTTTCATTCCCTCCACTTTGCACATGCATGCCTTGGAGGCCTAGCACAAAGTGAGGGATCGGTGCACATTTGCAAATGGACATCTTGGAGCGGACAGATGGGTGGATGGTTATCTGGCTTCTACAGAATCCAAATTAAGCTAATACCATTCAAATTCCTTCCCAGCCTATGTTGTGCTTTCTCAAGGTTGCTGAAATTGAATTCAAAAGCCAAGAACATATGCTGGCAAGGCTCAAAGAGCAACTGCCGATTGCAAACACATGGCTTAGCAATGCATAAGGTGCTATGGGTTGACATTTGGTGTTGTTGATTAAGTGGGATAGTCACAAGAACTATCATTCAAATCCATTGCCCTTGCACACAGCAGGCATTAAAAAATTTTGTTTTTTAAACAAAGCACTAAGCAAAATACAAAACAGAAAAATACTGATGCAAATGCTTTATGGTTCTGAAGATGGAAACTAAATTTTGGATTTGATTTTTATAGATGTGGATGGAAAACGCCACATAAAACAAGAGGCTCTGCCGTTAGGATTTCTCGCAGCCTTGAGTGCAATTTATGAAACAAGGAAGATTAAGATTCACGGCCATAAAGAATTCAGTATAGAGATACCTTCAGGTCACAAAGCAAAGCAGATTTCTTGTGTGTGTGCAGCAGTCATGTCTGTCCCATCAGTCAAGGATGCCTGTGAGTACCAGGCTAGGGCCAAATCAAATGCTTGGCACTCAGAAAATTGCCACCAGGCTTAGAAAGGATAAAGAAAGGGAGGTGGTCACAGAGAGCCTACAAGCCTCCTCCAAAATTCCAGGTTGGAAACACTTTGTTATTGGCAAGTGTCCAGGTTCCTCAGCTTTGCCAAGAGACTCTTTGAAGGCAGGACTAGTCTTAGCCGCATGGGTTAGGATCGTGTGGGTGACATTTTAACAAAGAAGGTGGTCCTGCCGCATGCAGGAAATGAAAATGTGCTGCGCAGAAATCCCTGACAAGGCTGCTGGCCACCGGGCAATCCCATTGTTCTGCAGTTTTTCATTTTGGCGTTTGCTGTTAAAAGAACACCGGCAGTAAGAGGCAGTATGGCTCTGCAGAGCGCCGTGGCACAGCTCTCAGAGCGGCGTCCTTGGCCTTACTGCGGTTTTCCCCGTGGGACTTGGGTGATTCATCTCCCGGGTCTCCATTTGTCCGCCTCTCCTTTGGCAGATTCCCTTTACAAGAGAAATTGTTTGCAGAGCTCCCATCTCTCCCCTCTCCCTTCATTCCTTCTGTAACCATTACTCCTGCTGAATAAATTGATTTGCATATATTCATTGACGGTTTCCCAAACCCCTTCGAAATGCAATGATAGGCGGCTGGGAGCACGTTTGGAGGAGCGGTGGATGGACCATGCTGCCTATGTAGATTGTGACACAAACCACCACACATGGGTAGAATTTTTCCCTGCTTCCGCCTTCCATTGTGTAGCTTTTTCTGGGGTGCAGGCCGGCTGGAGCTTGAGGGTCGGAACATTCTGAATTCAGAAATAAAGAAAGTAAATCCCATCAAAAGAAATCAATGGTGCTGAGTGCTGGGCTCAGTGACTGCTTTCTGAAGCAGTGTCTGCTGAGTGCGCCCTCATGACAGAAGATGGTCCCAGACAGCAAAGAAAGCTTCGGGCTGTGCCTGGAGTCACTTCCCGGGGAGCCTCTGTGTCCACAGGTGGGCTCAAGACCAGGGAGTCCCGCAGCAAAGACTACAGCTTGATGCCACTTCACCAAGAGTTTCCCGAACTTATCTGCTGTCCCAAAATACTCACTATTTGGAACCTGTATATATGAAGAACATCTTTGGGAACCTCGTGACTGATGGGAAGGTGCCCACAGCTGGTTAGCAACTCAGGCTGAGCAGGTTCAGGGAGAGATATGTGTGGAGGTAGGACTGGGGACATTCTCAGGGGTCTTTCAATTCTGGGTAGATCCCCCCTTGCAGTGTTTCTCAACCATTTCTTCATGATCACCTCCCTAAGAAGAAAGATAAAATGAAATTTAAATTCTCCCTAATGAGAGAAATGAAATACGGAGACACACAATTTTGTTGAATAACATCGTGCTTTAGAGAGCCACAAACTATTATAACATCCAAATTGTTTTCTCCCTCAAGAATCAATTTTTGCTGCCCTTGAAGGCAACATTGCCTCCCTGCCCCCCCCCAGAGAGTCCATGGTTTAGGGGTCCATGTCAGCTTTCACATCACTTTGCCTGGTTTAGAGGGGATAGGACTGGCCTTCAGGAGAAGCCACTTTCTTCTGCTTTGATGGATCCGGGACCGGGGTGTTGGGTGTGGGGTGTCAGAGGGTGGAGGAGGCAAGGATTTGGTTCTACTGTTCCAGATTCCAGGGAAGTTAGGAGTGGGTTTCCCAGATTCAGATAAAGGGAAACAGATACAAGGACTATTAATGTATGGAGGTGATAATGGGTCAGGTTTTAAGAGCAAGAGTCCAAATCTGGCTGGACACAGTGGCTTACGCCTGTAATCCTAGTGCTTTGGGAGGCTGAGGCAGGTGGATCGATCACTTGAGCTCAGGAGATCAAGACCTGCCTGGGCAACATGGCGAGACCCCCTCTCTACAAAAAAATAAAAAAATAAAAAATTTTCCAGGTGCAGTGATGTGTGTCTGTGGTCACAGCTGCTCAGGAAGCTGAGGTGGGAGGATTGCTTGAGTCCAGGAGGTTGAGGCTGCAGTGAGCCATGGTCACGCTATTGTACTCCAGCCTGGGCAACAGGGCAAGACCCCCTTCTCAAAAAAAAAAAAAAAAAAAAAGTTCAAAGATCTTAGCTCTGCCGGTTGTTGGCTGAATAACCAGCTAACCTTAGACAAGTTACTTAACCTCCCTCAGCTTCTCTTTCTCAATCTATAAGTTTGGATCATATGAGCTCACTGGATTTTTGTGAGTAATTTCTCTTCATGACATGAGAAGTGCTTAGGACAGTGCCTGAGGCCTAATTAGCTTTCATTTGAATACCCATTTATTCTTTTAAAAATAATTACATTATTAATCTGATGCCTAATTTCAGGAAAGTCAGGTGGTAATCTGCCAATACTTCTTTTTTTTTTTTTGAGGGGAATGTAAGTCCAGCAGGATTTTACTTTCATTTATTCTTTCAGTGACTGCTCTGTCCTTCATGAAGAGTATAGAACTGTCATTTGGCAATTGCTGAGAGGTGTAAGTCTTTTTTTTTTCTTTATTGTACTTTAAGTTCTAGGGTACATATGCACAACGCGCAGGTTTGTTACATATGTATATATGTGCCATGTTGGTGTGCTGTACCCGTTAACTCTTCATTTATGTTAGGTATATCTCCTAATGTTATCCCTCCCCCTCTCCCCACCCCACGACAGGCCCTGGTGTGTGATGTTCCCCTTCCTGTGTATGTGTCCAAGTGTTCTCATTGTTTAATTCCCACCTATGAGTGAGAATATGCAGTGTTTGGTTTTTTGTCCTTGCGATAGTTTGCTGAGAATGATGGTTTCCAGCTGCATCCATGTCCCTACAAAGGACACGAACTCATCCTTTTTTATGGCTGCATAGTATTCCATGGTGTATATGTGCCACATTTTCTTAATCCAGTCTGTCACTGATGGACATTTGGGTTGGTTCCAAGTCTTTGCTATTGTGAATAGTGCCACAATAAACATACGTGTGCATGTGTCTTTATAGCAGCATGATTTATAATCCTTTGGATATATACCCAGTAATGGGATGGCTGGGTCAAATGGTATTTCTAGTTCTAGATCCTTGAGGAATCGCCATATTGTTTTCCACAATGGTTGAACTAATTTACAGTCTCACCAACAGTGTAAAAGTGTTCCTATTTCTCCACATCCTCTCCAGCACCTGTTGTTTCCTGACTTTTTAATGATTGCCATTCTAACTGGTGTGAGATGGTAGCTCATTGTGGTTTTGATTTGCATTTCTCTGATGGCGAGTGATGATGAGCATTTTTTCATGTGTCTGTTGGCTGGATAAATGTCGTCTTTTGAGAAGTGTCTGTTCATATCCTTTGCCCACTTTTTGATGGGGTTGGTTTTTTCTTGTAAATTTGAGTTCTTTGTGGATTCTGGATATTAGCCCTTTGTCAGATGAGTAGATTGCAAAAATGTTCTCCCATTCTGTAGGTTGCCTGTTCACTCTGATGGTAGTTTCTTTTGCTGTGCAGAAGCTCTTTAGTTTAATTAGATCCCATTTGTCAATTTTGGCTTTTGTTGCCATTGCTTTTGGTGTTTTAGACATGAAGTCCTTGCCCATGCCTATGTCCTGAATGGTACTGCCTAGGTTTTCTTCTAGGGTTTTTATGATTTTAGGTCTAACATTTAAGTCTTTAATCCATCTTGAATTAATTTTTGTATAAGGTGTAAGGAAGGGATCCAGTTTCAGCTTTCTACATATGGTTAGCCAGTTTTCCCACCATCATTTATTAAATAGGGAATCCTTTTCCCATTTCTTGTTTTTGTCAGGTTTGTCAAAGATCAGATGGTTGTAGATGTGTGGTGTTATTTCTGAGCCCTGTGTTCTGTTCCATTGGTCTATATCTCTGTTTTGGCACCAGTACCATGCTGTCTTGGTTACTGTAGTCTTGTAGAATAGTTTGAAGTCAGGTAGCGTGATGCCTCCAGCTTTGTTCTTTTGGCTTAGGATTGACTTGGCAATGCGGGCTCTTTTTTGGTTCCACATGAACTTTAAAGTAGTTTTTTCCAATTCTGTGAAGAAAGTCATTTGTAGTTTAATGGGGATGGCATTGAATCTCTAAATTACCTTGGGCAGTATGGCCGTTTTCATGATATTGATTCTTCCTATCCATGAGCATGGAATGTTCTTCCATTTGTTTGTGTCCTCTTTTATTTCATTGAGCAGTGGTTTGTAGTTCTCCCTGAAGAGGTCCTTCACATGCCTTGTAAGTTGGATTTCTAGGTATTTTATTCTCTTTGAAGTAATTGTGAATGGGAGTTCACTCATGATTTGGCTCTCTGTTTGTCTGTTGTTGGTGTATAAGAATGCTTGTGATTTGCACATTGATTTTGTATCCTGAGACTTTGCTGAAGTTGCTTATCAGCTTAAGGAGATTTTGGGCTGAGGTGATGAGGTTTTCTAAATATACAACCATGTCATCTGCAAACAGGGACAATTTGACTTCCTCTTTTCCTAATTGAATACCTTTATTTCTTTCTCCTGCCTGATTGCCTTGGCCAGAACTTCCAACACTATGTTGAATAGGAGTGGTGAGAGAGGGCATCCCTGTCTTGTGCCAGTTTTCAAAGGGAATGCTTCCAGTTTTTGCCCATTCAGTATGATATTGGCTGTGGGTTTGTCATAAATAGCTCTTATTATTTGGAGATACGTTCCATCAATACCTACTTTATTGAGAGATTTTATCATGAAGGGCTGTTGAATTTTGTCAAAGGTCTTTTCTGCATCTATTGAGATAATCATGTGGTTTTTGTCTTTGGTTCTGTTTATATGCTGGATTACGTTTATTGATTTGTATATGTTGAACCAGCCTTGCATCTCAGGGATGAAGCCCACTTGATCATGGTGGATAACCTTTTTGATGTGCTGCTGGATTCAATTTGCCAGTATTTTATTGAGGATTTTTGCATCGATGTTCATTAGGGATATTGGTCTAAAATTCTCTTTTTTTTGTTATGTCTCTGACATCTGCCAATACTTCTTAAGTAACACTTTTATATTTTGTCTTAGGAGGAGTAGTGGTGTCCATTTGTCCTTTAAGAAATGATGAATGGTAGGATTTCTTGGCTCTTGTAGTTGGTAACCAGGAGAGCCAAATTTGGGTTAGCATTTTTCAGCAGCCTTCAAATTAGGTCACTTTGTTAGCCATGGACTTATTTTGAATCTTGGCTCTGTTGTTTAAAAGCTATGTGAGCTAGTGCAAGTTACTAAACATCATTGTGCCTGCCTCAGCGTCCTCTTCAGTAAAATGGGGACAGTCTTGCAGCATTGTAAGTCAACAAGGTAATGCATGTAAATTACTTCATGATTTAGTTTTTGTTCCTGCTACAGTGGACATTGTTGGTTGCCTCCTGAGCCTCGGTGCCCCCCACCCTTCCTCTTCCTAATAAAACTTGTTTTGTTCAGGCATTGACCCTACGCAAGACAATCCAATTGCCTTTCAGGGTGCTGGCTTCATCTCTAACTTTAGTTCAAGCCAAATGGCACGTGGCGCTCCCCTGGGTGACCTGAGTTGGTTTGTGCACAGGGAAGTGTGTCATCTCCTACTAGATGTGAGCAAGAACACATGAGGCCCCAGGTGCCACAGGCAGCCACAGGGCCTCCTGCTGAGGATGCAGCCAGTAGGCGAGTGGAGCACAGAGATAGAAAAGCTGGCATTTCTTTTTCTTCTTTTATTGGGATTTAACTTTATGGATCAATCATTTATTTTATTTCATTTATTTAATTAAAAAAATTTTTTTTGAGACAGAGTCTCATTCTGTCACTCAGGTTGGAATGCAGTGGTGCAATCTTGGCTCACTGCAACCTCTACCTCCTGGGTTCAAGCAATTCGCCTGCCTCAGTCTCCCAAGTAGCTGGGATGACAGGCGCACACCACTACACCCAGTTGATTTTTGTATTTTTAGTAGAGACAGGGTTTCACCATGTTGGCCAGGCTGATCTTGAACTCCTGGCCTCAAGTGATCCACCTGCCTTGACCTCCTAAAGTGCTGGGATTACAGGCATGAGCCACAGTGCCCAGCTGAATCAGTCACTTATTGATCAATATTCTTGATCAAAACAAAGAGCTAATTAGTATTTTTTAAATTTATTTAAAATTTTTTTTCAACTTTTATTTTAGATTCGGGGGTACATGTGCAGATTTGTTATATGGGTATATTTTGTGATGCTGAGGTTTGGGGTATGATTGATGCTGAGGTTTGGGGTATGATTTGGGGTATGATTACCCAGATACTGAGAACAGTACTCAATAGTTAGTTTTTCAACCCTTCCCCAACTCCCACCCTCTCACCTCTAGTAGTCCCCAGAGTCTGTTGTTGCCATCTTTTTGTTCATGAGTACCCATTGTTTAACTCCCACTTACATGAGAACGTGTGGTATATGGTTTTCTGTGTTAATTCACTTAAGATTATGGCCTCCAGCTGCATCCATATTGCTGCAAAGGACATGACTTTATTCTTTTTGTGGCTGCAGAGTATTCCATGGTGTATATATACTGCTTTTTCTTTATCCAGTCCACTGTTGATGGGCACCTAGGTTGATTCCATGTCTTTGCTATTGTGACTGGTACAGTGATGAACATATGAGTGCACGTGTCTTTTTGGTAGAACAATTTGTTTTCTTTTGGGTATATACCTAGTAGTGGGATTGCTGGGTTTGATGGTGATTCTGTTTTAAAGTTCTCTGGGAAGTCTCCAAACTGCTTTTCACAGTGTCTTAACTAATTTACACTCCTACCAACAGTGTATAAGCTCTACCTATTCTCCTCAGTCTCATCAGCATCTGTTACTTTTTGTCTTTTTGATAATAGCCATTCTGACTGGTGTGAGATGGTATCTCATTGTGGTTTTGATTTGCATTTCTCTGGTGATTAGTGATGTGGAGCATTTTATCATATGTTTGTTGGCCACTTGTGTGTCTTCTTTTGAGAAGTGTCTGTTCATGTCTTTTGCCCATTTTTTAACAGAATTATTTGTGTTTTTTTTTTCTCTTTCTGTTTGTTTGTTGATTTGTTTAAGTTTCTTATAGATTCTGGATATTAGACTTTTGTTGGATGCATAGTTTGTGAATATTTTATCTTACTCCGTAGGTTGTCTATTTACTCTGTTGATAGTTCCTTCTGCTGTGCAGAAGATGTTTAATCAGGTCCCACTTGTCAATTATTGTCTCTGTTGCAATTGCTTTTGAGGACTTAGTTATAAGCCCAAAGTCCATAATGGTGTTTTTAAGGTTTTTTTTTCCTAGAATTCTTATAGTTTGAGGTCTTATATCTTTAATCCATCTGAAGTTAATTTTTGTATATGGTGAAAGTTAGGGGTACAGTTTTGTTCTTCTGCAGGTGACTAGTCAGTTATCCAGGCATTATTGATGACATAGGGAGTCCTTTCCCTATTGCTTATTTTTAACCTTTAGTCAAAGATCAGATGGCTGTAGGTGCATGGTTTTATTTCTGGGTTCTCTATTCTGTTCCATTGACCTATGTGTCTATAATATGGGTTGGCTCTGTGTCCCCAGTCAAATCTCATGTTGAATTGTAATCCCCCAGTGTTGGGGGTGGGGCCTGGTGGGAGATGATTGGATTGTGGGGGTGGTTTCTAATGGGTTAAAACTGTCCCCCTAGTGCTGTCTCGTGATAGATTTCTCATGAGATCTGACAGTTTAAAAGTGCATGTCACTTCCTCCTTTGTTCTCTCTCTCTCCTGTCACCATGTGAATATGTGCTTGCTTCCCCTTTGCCTTCTGCCCTGATTGTAAGTTTCCCAGGCCTCCCCAGCCATGCCTCCTGTACAGCCTGTGTAACTGTGAGTCAATTAAACCTCTTTTCTTTAAAAACTACCCAGTATTAGGTAGTGTTTTATACCAATGTGGGAACAGACTAATACAGTCTGTTTTTGTACCAGTGCCATGCTGTTTTGGTTACTGTAGCCTTATAGTACAGCCTGAAGTCAGGTAATGTGACATTTCCAGCTTTTTTTCTTTTTGCTTAGGATTGCTCTGGCTATTTGGGCTAATTTTTGGTTTCATATTAATTTTAGAATCGTTTTTCTAGTTCTGTGAAAAACGACATTGGTAGTTTGGTAGGAATAGTGTTGAATCTATACATTGATTTGGGCAGTATGGCCATTTTAATGATACTGAGTCTTCTGATCCATGAGCATGAAATGTTTTTTCATTTGTTTGTGTCATCTGTTATTTCTTTTAGCAGTTTTATAGTTCTCCTTGAAGAGATTTTTCACCTCCTTGGTTAGATGCACTCCTAGGTATATTATTATTTTTTGTGGCTATTGTAAATGGAATTGCATTATTAATTTGGCTCTCAGTTAGAACATTATTGATGTGTAGAAATACTGCTGATTTTTGTACATTTATTTTGTATCCTGAAACTTTACTGAAGTTATTTATCAGTTCCAGGAGCCTTTTGGTGGAGTCTTCAGGGTTTTCTAAGTATAGAATCATATCATCCATGAAAGAAGAGGACTTGACTTCTTCTTTTCCTATTTAAATGCCTTTTATTTCTTTCTCTTGCTTGATTGCTCTAGCTAGCACTTCCAGTACTATGTTGAATAGGAGTGGTGAGAGTGGGCATCCTTGTCTTATTCTAGTTCTCAAGGGGATGGTTCAAGTTTTTGCCCATTCAGTATAATGTTGCCTGTGGGTTTGTCAGAGATGACCCATTATTTTGAAGTATGTTCCTTTGATGGCCAGTTTCTTGAGGATTTTTATCACGAAGGGATGTTGGATTTTATCAAAAGCTATTTTTGCATCTATTGAGAAGATCACATGGTTTTTAATTCTGTTTATTGACTTCAAAAATGATTTATTTAATCACATTTATAGATTCATATATGTTGAAACAATCTTGAATCTCCAGAATAAAGACTACTTTATTATGGGGAATTAACTTTTTGATCTGCTATTGGATTCAGTTTGCTAGTATTTTGTTGAGGATCTTGCATTTGTTGTGTTCATTAGGATACTGGCCTGTAGTTTTCTGTTTTTGTTTGTTTGTTTTTTGTTTTTTGTTTTTTTTTGCCAGGTTTTGGTATCAAGGTGATACTGGCTTCCCAGAATGAGTTAGAGAGGAGTCCCTCCTCCTCAATTTTTAAGAACAGTTTTAATAGAATTGGTACCAGTTCTTCTTTGTACATCTGGTAGAATTTGGCCATGAATCCATCTGGTCCAGGGCTTTTATTGTTAATCGGTTTTTAATTAGTGCTTTATTTTCAGAACTCAATATTGGTCTGTTTAGGGTTTCCGTTTCTTCCTGATTCAATCTTGCAAGTTCTATGTTTCCAGGAATTTATCCATTTCTTCTAGATTTTTTAGTTTATGTGCATAGAGGTGTTCATGGCAGTCTCTGGGGATCTTTTGTATTTCAATGGGATTAGTGAAAACTTGCATTTCTGGTGGCACTGCTGAGCCACTGACCAACCAGACCTGAAGTGTTCCTTCCTCTTGGCTTCTGGTTATGTGTCAGAATAAGAAATAAAATCTTTCTCTATTGTGTAAGGCAGTTTGAGTGCAGATTAAAAGTATCTCAACTAATACGTCTATTTTTCCAGAATCGTTGCGACTTTGGGTTTTATTTTATCCATCCCTTCCTCTGTTCATTTATTGAACTTTTTTCTTTGCTGAGCCCCTATGTGAAAAGCACTATACCACATACTGTGGAAATACAAATGAATCAAATTCTCAGCCCATATGCTTAAGAAACAGAAATCTATTTTGGAAAAAAGAAAGTCCAAAAAATGGTTTGAAGATAAATGCATGGCTCAGATGACAAGGCAATAGCTGATGAGATGTGCATCTTCCTGTGGGCAGGGAGGTCAGGGATGAGACCACAGACCATGAGTGAGGGGGGCCCATGTGGGACACGTCCCTGGGGCACGACCATGTGGCGAGTATTGGGGGCCATGGGTGGCCAGTTTGGTTGGAGAATTCTCATAAGAAAGACAAGGGCGGAGTCTAGAGAATCTTGAATGCCAATTCAAAGATTTTGAAATAAAAAAAAAAAGTAGAATAGAAGATTCACTGAGTAGTTTTGAGCCATAGTGTGATGGGATGAAACGGTATATTACGAAAAGTAAATTGATGAAATTGTGGACTGAGGCACTGGCTTGGATTTTCTATCTTGTGCTCCCCTCACCCCTTTTGAAATGATGACACATGGAGCACACAGATTCTGCTGCTTCTGTCTGCTCTAACTCTCGTGTTTCCAGTCATGCTCTCCCATGATATTAGTGAGAGCCTCTCTTTGCACTAAAGCAGGCTCTAAGGATGTGAGGGTTTGCATCTTGTGATGTAGGAGATTTCTTTGCATTTTACATGATATTTCTCGACCTCAAGTGTGTGGAGTTGAGCTCATCATACTTCTCAGCTCATGGTGACTCAGGGTTGAGAGGGAATTCTGAGTTTAATATCCTATTGTAAGCCAGCCCATGATGCAGATGGCTGATCCGTTTATCATCATTGTCTCCTGTTATCATCCATATTCTGAGTCTCGCACTGTTGCCCAGGCTGGAGTGCAGTGGCGTGATCTTGGTTCACTGCAAGCTCCACCTCCCAGGTTCATGCCATTTTCCTGCCTCAGCCTCCCGAGTAGCTGGGACTACAGGCGCCCACCATCACGCCCGGGTAATTTTTTGTATTTTTAGTAGAACGGGGTTTCATCGTGTTAGCCAGGATGGTCTCGATCTCCTGACCGCATGATCCGCCCGCCTCGGCCTCCCAAAGTGCTGGGATTACATGTGTGAGCCACCGTGCCCTGCCTATCCATATTCTTAAACATTGAAGATAGTCCAATAGTATTTAGACCATTGGTTCTGCCTTTAGCTAGAGAAGAAAAAGAAACTTCCATTCAAGTCAGAACAAGTTCTGCTCTTCCAGATCATCAAATTCTGAAAGGCCGAGTCCCTTATAATCACCTTCTAGTGTATTTAGTGATCCGATTTATTGCATTCATTATAAATGTGGACAACTCTATAGTTATATCATTAGTGCTCATTCAATCTAAAATAACTCAAGACCATTCTGCAACAAATTAGCAATTATAAATATGGCCTTCTACCAATCTTAATAGAGACAGTCTTATATTCAACAGTAGTAGGTAGTTGCAATAGTTCCTTCCCAAGCATTTACTTATTTTCTCATTCAGTTATTCAGTAAACATTTGAGTGTCCACCGTGTGTTGTGTCTGTTACCAAATGTGGAGATGACTCCCAATCCACTTCATTATTTCCCTTTCACTGTTCAAACGTGGACGTGTTGTCCACTGCTCCCCTGAGATGGGTCTAAGACCTCTTGGTCCTCCCAATTGTCAGATTTAATAGAATCCTTCACTGGTACCGTGACTTGGGGGTGCTGGTTACTGTTGATCACCCTCTCCTTGAAGTGCTTCCCTTGACTATTATGAGATTTTGCTGGTTCTTCTAAGTCTCTGATGACTTATCTCTTAAATGTTGGAATTCTTCAGAAGTCTGATCTTGGTCCTCTTTTCTTCTAAAGCCTTGTTCACCGCCAGACAGTCTCACCCTAAATGCTGGTGCCTCTGACATCTTTCTCACTAGCCTGACCTTTCTCTAGAGATTGGACCACTGTGCCCATCCTCTCCCTGGGGCCACCTCTCAGTCTCTATCCTAAAATAAAGTCGTCATCTTTCCATACCAGTCCTCTTCCCATATTTTCTGTCCTGGCTAATTGTGATTGTCAACAAAGTCAGTGGATCCATTGTGGGGTTGGTCCATGAGATAGATGCTGCGGAAAATGTTTCCATCTTCCTTTCCACATCGTCACTTGTGTCTGTATTGATTGTGAGGTGGATAAGAGCAGTGTTAAAATGAAACACTAATGGTTAGTCTTTTCTAATATACTAGAATAACTTTTCCTGAAAAAATGTAAGTCCCTTTAGCTTGAGCTCTTGAGGGAAAGAGAGAGAAGTGGAGTTAAGACCACTTTGTTGGCAGGCCATGGGAGTATTCTACATCTTTGAATGACTTCTGGCCTGGGTGTCCAGGTAGAGGAGAGTTTTGGAACCAGTTACTTTTTGGCCTATACCTGGGAGTTTGTCAGTCTTGGATTAAATGTAGTCAGAAGATAGAGGTGGTGGAGTGTCAGGAGAGATCCTGCCCCCATGGTCTCATCTCTGGGTCCCTCAGGGCAACCTTTCCACATGGCTTCAGGCCGTGCAGAGCTGCACAAGGTGGGCTCTGCCTTTGCACAAACTCATGTCTCTGCTGGAAGTACTCATTCATTCATCTTTTTTTTTTCTTTTTTTTTGAGACAGGGTCTTACTCTGTCACCCAGGCGGGAGTGCAATGGTGCAATCGCGGCTCACTGCAGCCTCGAACTCCCGGATTCAAGCAATCCTCCCACTGCAGCCTCCTAAGAAGCTGGGACTGCAGGTGTGTGACACTGTATCTGGCTAGTTTTTTACATTTATTTTTTGTAGACACAAGGTTGCACAAAATGTTGCCCAGATTGGCCTCGAATTCCTGAGCTCAAGCTATCCTCCCAGCCTCCTAAAGTGCTGGGATTATAGGTGTGAGCCACCATGCCCAGCTTCATTCATCAAACATAAAAGGAATGACCCAGGAATTCCACCCCTAGACTTATACCCCAGATAACTGAAATCAGGGACTTGAACACCAATGTTCATCACTATTCACAATAGCCAAAAGAGGGGAGCAACCCAAGTGTGTCCATGAACACATGAGCGGAAAAACACAATGTGGTGTGTGCATACAATGGAACGCTACTCAGCCATACAAAGGAATGAAAATAGGAAACATGCTACAGCATGGATGAACCTTGAAGACATTATGCAAGGCGAAATAAGCCAGACACAAAAGGATAAGTATTGTATAATTTCACTTATATAGAATACCTGGAATAGTCAAATTCATGGAGTCAGAAAGTAGATGGGAGGTTGTCAGGTGCCTGGGGTGGAGAGAGAGGAGTAGGGAGTTATTGCTAAATGGTTACAGAGATTCTGTTTGGGGTGGTGAAAAGTTTTGGAAGCAGAGAGTAGTGATGGTTGCACAGCCTTGTGAATGTAATGAATGCAGCTGAATTGTACATTTAGACACGATTAAAATGGCAAAATTTAAGTTACATATATTTCACCGAAATAAAAAACTATAAATGGAGGGATAACATTTACCATGACGGATCCTAGTATACTTGTAGACCTATGTGCATGGAGTTTCTGGGCCAGGAACCATGCTTGATTTAACTGTGTGCCCTTGAAGTTCTGCACATTGGAAAGACAAACAAGGAGGGTTTTGGAGCTGGTCTTGCACAGCCAAGCGATGAGAAGCATTGACTTCTTATCCTGTAAGAGAGACCTTTCATTTTTAGTACGCTAAAATTCAACTGCACAGGTGGTCAGGCCCATTTTTGCTGTATCTGGCATTTTGTGACGTTCTGGGGTAGAAGGAGCAGAGAGGGCTGAAAACTGGGAACAGTGTTTTCTGGAGACAAGACTTGAACTCACCCGGAGGCTGGCATGGTTTGTTGAGGGCACACGTGGAGCTGGACTTGGGAAAGTGAGCTCGGGTCTTGCTGGAGAGGACTGGGTTAGCAGCTCAGCACTGCCAGGTAGAGAGGCAGGGACCTGTCCTGGAGACAGTGGCTGAATTGAGCCTATGCACCCAGAAACCCTGACTTTCTCTTTCCCCTGCAGCTGAGCTCTTCCTGGACAGCTTGCGGAAGGCACACGTGACCTGCACAGGCACCAGCCTCGTGGCTTCAGCACTAGGCAGGCGCTGCCTGTCAGGGGTTGTAATTATGTTGATCAGAACTGTCTTTTCCCTGGGGGAAGGATGGCTCTTCTTTTTCTTCTTCATTTTTCCTTAAAAGAAATAAAAGACGAAAACAAAAAGGACTCCTCTTCAGTTCCTTCAACGTACTGTGGTATCTTCAGAACTGGGGACTTGAAACCTAAAGCTGATCCTAATTTCTGATGGAGAGAATGTGTGTTTGGGATTCTTTTCCACATCAAATTGAATCTGTCTTGGACTGATTTCCTGGAAGTGTTTTTCATTAGTATAATAGTCCTCAGCGGAGAGATCACAGGATCAGATGCTACAGAAGGGGAAACGCGAACTGGGGATCATCAAGTCCATCCTCCAGGGAGACGGAGACACTCAGTGGCTGCTTTTGGGGGTACTTTGCTAATGAAAAATTGTTCCTTTTCTAGGCATATTCCCAGGGCAGGGGCATGGGGTGTGGTGAGCCACCTACTTTAGTGGTTAAAATCTTTATTCTTTTGTTTATTGAAACTATAAGCAAGAAAGAAATTGGGTTCAACGAACCAACCGATCAACCATCCAACCAATGAAGTTTGTCATGCACCCACCAGTTGCCAATCCTTCAGTGGTGCCCGGAATATCATGATTAATCAACGAAGTCTTAAGAGAGCAAAGTTCCCAGAAGGAGCGTCCGGGCACTGAGACAGAGCTCCGTCAGTGTTTAATGACTCTCTTCCTGGTCTCAAATGTGTCCTTCTGTGTAATGCATATGTCCACCCTGTGTCTCTCCTACGGAGGGTTCCGGAATGATGGAGGAAATCCTTCTGAAACTCTTTTCTCCCCCACTTCTCTGATATATGACTTGTTTACTGCAGGCTGTTAACAGCCTTGAGAGTGTCTTTAATCCTCAGCCAGGGTCTTTAAATATAATACATCAATAACAGGTAATTATTCACTTTGAACTCTTTGCTCCTTTCCCCCATACCCTGCGGGGCAAGACTTGGAACTTTTAAGCACAGTAACAGATTCTTCCTATCAAAGTGTCAAAACTCATAAGGCCCATGTCAAGGAATTCATTTGCTTACTTTAATCTGCCTCCCCTCCTCCCTCCTTTCCCTTCGCTCACCGCAGGCTTTGTGGATTACTGTATGCAGGGCTAGTTTTCATCCTTGTGTGTTTTCTTTAAGCCAGCACCACCTTGGATCCTGAAGGATTCGCCCCCACACACGCAACCTTGTGGCCCTGAAGAGTTGCATGCAGTTGAGTTTGTTGCTCCTGACCTGTCACGTTATTCCTGTTTTGAACGTGTGCAGGAACATCCTGTCAAATTCAAAACTTCCTTTTGCCCCAAACCAATCTTTGATCTGGGAGGCCTGGACACAGCTGGCTGGGAGCAGCTCGTGTTGTGTGTGCTGGTGCCTGCCCTGGGAGCCCTGTCCCAAGCGTCTTGGAGCAACAGGGGTGTGTTTGTCCTGTTGGCTGGGGTGGTGATGGATGGCCCAGGCTGCCATTGGTCCAGCCCTGTTCAGAAGACAGCACTGTCTCCAGGGAGCTCTCCCGAAGTTCGTGGGCACTGTCTGTGGCTGTGGATTTATCTCTGCATAGGAAGCCACTTGCAATTCTTCCACATGTTTCTCTTCCCAACACGTTGGAAGAGCCAAATGATTGCTCTAACTTTATTGCTAAATTGTTGCATAAAGTGGTACAAGTCTGGTTTCCTGTTCATGTGAAATCTTTATTGCCTGCCCAAGGCTCCCTTGTATGTGTGAAGGGGTTTTCAGGACACTCGCTGAAGTGGTGCATGATACAAATGCTGTTCACTCAGAAAGAGAAGGTTTGACTGTGCGGAACAGCGGGTCAAAGAGTACTGTCCGTATGTCCTTCCTCGGGCTCTCCTGAGGCAATGAAATCAATGGTGAACCAGGAACTCATTCTAGATTTAAGGAGTTTGCTGGGTTTAACTGAAGGGAAACATTACAAGTGTTGCCTGACATTGAAAAAGTGATCCACATTTCCATACCCAAATAATCAAAATGGATAATTTGGTTCTGTGATGTTCCTCAGGTAATTTTCTTAATTGCTAATGATATAAATTAACTTTGAACATAGAAGCAACAAGATCTTACAGGATGTTCTGGAGTCTCACTAGGGAATAGTGGCTAATGAAGTTGAAACTTTTGCTCTTAAATTTAATCCCATCCTTGACCTTGCCAGTGACCTTTGGCCTATTGCCTCCCCTTTTGATATATTTCCCCACGGTTATGATGGTTATACAATATCAAAGGGGCCTTCACATGTCATCAAGAACTTATGTGATGAGCAATGTGTTTATATTGAAGGGCACTGAAGAATTCAGATACTGTCTGCACAGGATGTCAACATATCCTTTATTTTAATCGATGTGTTAAAAAATTAGTGTTTGGATAGCATGAAGGTCAATGAACTAGTGGGATGACTATATTTTTCTTTTATCCAACAGTTGTTGTGGCCACATAAGATGGTGTCTAAATGCTCTACGTACATAATTAATAATGGTATGAAAAGCAAGGGCACCACGGAGCGCTAACCTTCATGGAGGGTTTGTTTGCACATGAATACAGCTCAGCCGGGAAGGTGCACGGAGCCCTGTGAAGAGAGAAGTCAGGTTTAAAGTTCCCTCTGTTTTGGAACCTCGGGCATGCAGAGGAGCATCTGGTAGAGAAGACAGACATCCAGAGTTCCTGTTCCTCTGCTTTGTGATTCTTTCTCTCATTTCTGTTGCGGCCTGATTACAGGTTAGGCTTCCGCAGACTGCTCTGGCCAGCCAGGGGCTGGAAGTTGGGGAGTGCCAGGAGGAGTCGTGGATCACGTTAATTACAGGCCCAGGGGTATTGGGATATTTCTTTCCTTTGGTTAACGTTCTGCAACTTTGTTAGCAGCTTAGGGAACTGTAGGATGCTTGTCATCACCACACTGGCTTCCCACAACTGGCAACCTTTCTAGCTGAGAAACTATCAGAAACGTGGAATTCACCAGCATGAATTCCTAAAGGAGTATGAATGGTAGCTGTAAATATTGATTGATTGTTAGTTTACAATGTCAAAATGAGTTATTTGTCACATGCTTCAACAACCCCACCATGGTGCCTTGCATCAAACAGATAGTTTATGTTTTTAATCATCAGAACTAATCTGTTAATATAAACAGAAGACAGCAGATTTTTTCAATAAAAATAGAATAAAAGAGATAACTGATTGTTTTAGAAATAACGGTTTTAATGAATCTAACTAGAAAAAGTAGGTATACATATTTAAAAAAGAACTGACATAGTTTACATACATTAGGAAGAGTCGTATAATAGTACACACAAAAAAGCAGAAAGAGCTGGTGCCAGCTCCGTACATACAAAGGAACCTAAGCAAATTATAGACAACCCCTCAAATTATGAACATGGGGTTATTAACACTCTACACATTTCTAGAACTTAGATCATGAGATCAATGTTCTGGGTGGGTCAGAATTGTATTCAATTTTTGGTGCCTCAATTTTAGGGAGACGTGAAATCAAGAGCACCAAGAAAAGACAAGATGATGAGGGGTCTTAAAACTATCTCAAGGCCAGGCGTGGTGGCTCAAGCCTGTAATCCCAGCACTTTGGGAGGCCGAGACGGGCGGATCACAAGGTCAGGAGATCGAGACCATCCTGGCTAACACGGGGAAACCCCGTCTCTACTGAAAAATACAAAAAACTAGCCGGGCGAGGTGGTGGGCGCCTGTAGTCCCAGCTACTTGGGAGGCTGAGGCAGGAGAATGGCGTAAACCCGGGAGGCGGAGCTTGCAGTGAGTTGAGATCTGGCCACTGCACTCCAGCCTGGGCAGCAGAGTAGGACTCCATCTCAAAACAAAACAAAACAAAACAAAACAAAACAAAACAAAAAAAAACTATCTCAAATAAGGAATAGCTAACGGATTTTATCTGGAGAAGACTGGGGGAATATGAGATGTTGGCCTTCAAAGAGTTAAAATACTCTTGCAGAAAAGGGAGTAGATTGTTTTTCTGGGAGAATGGCTAACATTTCAGGAGAGGGAAATTCCTTTCAATGTGAGAAATACCTGTCTCAGACTACAGCTTTCCAACTTTGGAGTGGAAGTTGCTGTTAGGTAGTGAGCTCCTGTGCGCTGGACGCTTTATGAATGTAGGGGTGCTGGATAAGAATTATTCACATATTGAAAGGGAGTTCAAATAAAATTATATGAAAGCCCCTTTCTTTGAAGCCATGTGTGGGCTGGGGATTGCCCAGGCCTTCTCTTCTACCTTCTACCTTTTGCTAGAAGATTCCCAGCAAACCTGTTCGTCTTGTTCATAGTATTATCATGAAGATTAGTAGAGCGTTAAAGACTAAATTTTAGAAGACAGTAAAATCATGACTCTCACACAATCATAAAATGAACATGTGCCAAGGATTTTATTTAACTCAATTAATGAGGAAGTCACTCGATATTACAACTGGCTCAAAAGAGAACTCAAGATCCACCCATCTATAGTCAGATAAAGAAGGACTGGTTAACATGGTGAGACCTCGTTTCTACTAAAAATACAAAAATTAGCCGGGAGTGGTGGTGGGTGCCTGTAGTCCCAGCTTCTCGGGAGGCTGAGGCAGGAGAATTGCTTGAACCCGGGAGGCGGAGGTTGCAGCGAGCGGAGATGGCGCCTCTGCACTCCAGCCTGGGCGACAGAGTGAGACTCCATCCCAAAAAAAGAAAAAAAAAAAAAAAAGGGCAGACGAAATGAACTTACATATCTTACATATGCAATGGAGGCAAAACTGGTCAGTTTCTACAGGGTGATAGTCAGTTGTATTCCACTGGACACAATTTGCGTTTCCACAGATAGGAGTAAGTTGCCTCGCTCCCAGTTTGCTACAAGTTAACTCTCATCTCTACAGAATTGTAAAACACTCTAGTCAAAGACAAAGCGAGGAGCATACCCCCGAGGCATCTCTAGGATTCCATTGAAAAGACTGCCAGTGATCTTTTCTGTCCAGTTGGAGACTGTCCACATTTTTCCCTACATCAAGTAACATGTGAGAGGTTTTCCCCAAAGTTCCTGACAAATGATGTGTGCTCAGTAAACATGATTTATTATTGATTCATCATTGTGATTTTTGCCCAAGTTTCCTGGGGAAGATGAACCATCCGGTGGCTGACATGAGGTACTCTCTGACCAAGGTCAGGATCACCGTTTTTTCTCTTCCCTCTGGAAATATTACACATACATCAAGCTACCTGCTTTTTCCTGTCTTTCATCTCCCGCAGACAAATGCATTTAATGTTAGAAAATCTTTGCTTCTAATGTGCGTATAAAATCCTCCTTTTCCTTGTTCTCTTCCAATTCTCTTTCAGTTTCTTATTGTTGGAAAATGTGTCTCTGATTCAAATTTGTAGTTAAGCTTAAGAATAATTCTAGTGATCTTCCTCTCTTAAGGAAAGAACAGTTGTAAGTTTTAACTAAATTTATAAATGATGAAGTTTAGATTCAGTCATTTCAGCAAACAAAAGCGAAATAACCATTGTTCTGAGTTACTGAAGACTCAAACATTGACACAGGAATAATACAAGTTGAAAAAATGTATTTTAACTTACATTAGATATATAAATGCAAGTTAAATATTCACACAGGTATGCCCTGCCATTCGTATATGAGCCCTGTTGTCCATGGTTCTGAGTTACTTTTGGATTTGGGGGCAGTGTTGTTTCTTATAACCATGGTCTACAGGTGACCTGTGTCCAGCTTTCTCAGAAACTCAGACCCAGGTTACGGGGAGGAAGCAGAAGAGAATGGTGGGTGTTGCACAGAAACCATTGCCACTGAAAGATTGCTAGGAAGAAATTCAGACAGCATTTCACATAATGCAATATCAAGTCATCAAGAAAGAAACTACGGTTGACCATAATGGAAAGATCATATTGCTAAAAAAATGTAAATTGTTTGTCTATCAAGTGAAATGAGGCTGTGCAAGTGTTGACTAGGCCGTGGGTTCTCTGGGTGTTGGGGCAGATGCCAGTGGGGATGGCAGGACATGGTGCTGACAAGCTGACTTGTGCCAGAGGACTCACTGCTATGATTTCTTGTGTTGATAAAAGCCTGCTTTTCATTGTTCTAGAACAATGGAATTCAGACTTCCATTTTATAATTTTTGTAGTCATTTTTTGCGCTTTTGAAAGTTTTATCCCATTTCTGATCATTACACATGCGTTTTCCATGTCTGTGAAGCTGCAGGAAAGCACGTCCTGGCTCCCCTCAGGCCCTACCTGTCACTAGGTTCCTGACCGATCTCGTTGTGTGTACCGGCACAGCCAGAATCCCCCCTCCCCCGGTGACTTTATGGATATACAGGGAAGATCCTAGAAATATGTGTGGAATCATGATAAACACCTCTTATACTGTTTAAAATGCAAGATGAGGAACATTCCTTCTATACCTAATTTGTGGAGAGTTTTTTATCAGGAAATGATGTTGAATTTGGTCAAATGCCTTTTCTCCATTTTGAGATAATGATATGCTTTTTGTCCTTCATGCTGTTAATATGGTGAATCACATTTATGAATCTGTGTATGCTGAAACATCCTTGCATCCCAAGGATAAATGCTACTTAATCATGGTGAATGACCCCTTTAATGTGCTGTTGAATTTGGCTTGCTGGTGTTTTGTGGAGGATTTTTACATTTACATTTGTAGAAATATCCAACATCTTTACATGATAAAAACTTTCAACAAATTCGGTAGAGAAGAAATGTCTCTCAACACGGTAGAGGTCACATAGGACAAGCCTACAGCTAACCTCACAGTCAAGGTTGAAAAGCTGAAAGCTTTTCTTCTAAGACCAGGAATAAGACAAAAACATCCACTCTTGCCATTGCTACTCAACAGGGTATTGGAAGTCCAAGCCAGAACAGTTAGGCAAGAAAAAGATATAAAAGGCACCCAGGTAGGAAAGAAAGAAGTTAAATTCTCTGTTTGCTGATGACATAACCTTATATACAGAAAATCCTAAAGACTCCACCAAAAACTGTTAGAACCAATAAATGAATTTAGTAACATTGTAGGATAGAAATCAACATAAAGAAATAAGCAGCGGTTCTATACAATGAACTATCAGAAACAGAAATTAAGAAAACAATTCCATTTACAATAGCATAAAAAGGAGCAAATTTAATCAAGTGAAAGGTCTGTATATTGAGAATGATAAAACATTGTTGAAAAAAATTGAAGAACATGCACATAAATGGAAAACTATCCCATGTTCATAGATTGGAAGAATTAATATTGTTAAAATGTTCATAGTACCCATAGTTCATATGGGTATCCATATGAACCCAAAAAATGTTTATAGTACCTATCTGTGGACTTAACATAATCTCTATCAAAATTCCAATGTCATTCTTTAAAGAAATAGAAATGGAAAAAAAAAACAAAAAACAAAAAAAACCCCTAAATTTCATAGGGAACTGTAAAAGACCCCGAATAGCCAAAGAAATCTTGAACAAAAAGAACAATGCTGGAGGCATCACACTCCATCGATTTCTGAATATATTACAAAGCTATATTAACCAAAAAAGCATGGTACTGGCATAAAAACAGATGCATTGACCAATGGAACAGGATAGAAAGACCAGAAATAAACCCACACATTTATCATCAATTGACTTTAGACAAAGATGCCAAAAACAAACAATGAAGAAAGGACAGTCTCATCAACAAATGATGTTGGGAAAACTGGAATTCCACATGCAGAAGACTGGAGTTGGACCCTTATCTTACACCATATACAAAAAAATTAACTCAAAACGGATTAAACACTTAAATGTAATACCTAAAATTATAAAATTACCAGAAGAAAACATAGAGGAAAAGTTCCGTGACATTGGTCTGAGCAATGATTTCTTGGATATAACCCACAAAGCCTAGGCAAGAAAAGCAAAACTAGATCAATGGGATTACATTCAACTAAAATGTTTCTGAACAGCAAAGGAAACAATTAACAGTGTGAAGAGACAACCCATGCCTTGAGGAAATACATTTGCATATCTGAGTGGAGGATAATATCTAAGATATATAAAGAACTTAACTCAGTACTAAGATAGCAAATAACAATGACTAAAAGTGGGCAAAGGACCCAAATAGACATTTTTGTAAAGAGAACACACAAATAGTCAGCTGATATATAAATACTTTCAACATCACTAATTATCAGGGAAATGCAAACTAGAACCATAAGAAGATATCACATGTTACAACGGCTATTGAGGATGCAGAGACGAAGGAATCCTTAGATACAGTTGTTGGGAATGTAAATTAGTGTAGCCATTGTGGAAAACAATATGGGGGTTCCCAAAACACTAAAAATAGAATTACCATCTGACCTAGCAATCCTACTTTTGGGTATGTATCCAAAGGAACTGAAATCAGTGTCTCATAGAGATCTACACTCCCATGTTCATTGCAGCATGCAATGGTTTGCATGTTTGACACAACTAAGCCTCATGTTGAAATCTGATCCCCAGTATTGGAGGTGGGGCCTCCTGGGAGGGATTTGGGTCATGGGAGTGCATCCCTCATGAATAGATTAATGCACTTGCCAAGTGTGAGTTCTCACTCTGTTGGTTCCCACAGGAGCTGGTTGTTGAACTAGTCTTCCTGCTCCCACCGCACCCTGCCTTGCTGCCTCTCTCTCCATGTGATCTCTGCATGCTCAGCTCCCTTTCGTTTTCTGCCCTGAGTGGAAGCAGCCTGAGGCCCTCACCAGGAGCCAAGCCGTGCTGGCACCATGCTTCTTGTACAGCTTACAGAATGGTGAGCCTAGCGAACCTCTTTTCTGTATAAATTACCCAGCTTCAGGTATCCCTTTATAGCAACACTGAATGGACTCAGATACAGCATTAATCACAATAGCCAAGATATTGAATCAACCTGTGTTCATCAACAGATGGATGGATAAAGCCATAAAAAAGAAGGAAATTCTTTCATTTGAGACTTGGAAGACAACAGGCTAAATAAATAAGTTAAGTCCGGACAGAAAAATACTGCATGACATCACTTATACGTGGAATCTAAAACAGTCAAACTCATAGAAGCAGAGAGCAGAAGGGCAAGTGGAAGGTGGACAGGGAAAGGGGAGATGTTGGTCAGAGAGTACAAAGTTTTAGTTAGACAGGAGGAATATGTTCTAGTGATCTATTGCACAGCATGGGGACTGCAGTCAATAATAATGTATATTTCAAAATTGCTAATGCTAGATTTTAAATAGTCTCACCATAAATAAATATGTGAGGCAATGGATATGTTAACTGGCCTGATTTAATCATTCTACAATATATACATATAACATCTCACTGCATCCCATAAATATATACAACTATTGTGTCACTTAAAAATAAAATAAATAAAAACAAAAAAACCCCGCAAGTTGATTAAACTCTTCAATAACTTCGTTTTGGACTTATGTATCATTTGAGAATATTTTAGTAGTATTTACATGTTGAAAACTTCCCCTAAACATTTTCAATCAAAAACTTGCACATGAAATTCCCCAGGTTCATGTGGAAACATGCACCTTTGCTATATGTGTGACACAGAAGGATCCACCGATGGAAGAGTCTGTGTTAGTGTACTCTCAGAGAGTAGGCGTGTGTTTGGCGTGGGGTTTATTTTGTATCACCCCTTCACTCCACTCAAGAGCATATAAGAGGTCGCAGGATTAACTTCCGGGTGTGGACGGAGGCCAGTGTAAAGGCTCCTCTACCTATAAATCAGGGGACTGCAAGGCTTTGTTAGGTTTACCCAAACCTCTTGCAGAGAGATGATGTGTTCACACATGTGGAGCAGACACTGAGTGCCAAAAATACTTCCAGAGTGCTTTGCAACTTTGCTGTCTCCTAAATAATTGTAGACATCTATGCATTCTTTAGTAAACTGTGTTTATGTACTGTTCCATGGCAGAGAAATATCTCGAGTAGCCTCAGCACCCTCTGTCCCATGTGCTTCTCGTGTGACCCCGGATGTGGTCTGCAGAGCTGAGCCTGTGGTATTTGGGTCACATAACTGTTTCTGTGCCAACACACGTTTTCTTTCCCATTGCTATTAACTGTGCAGTAAAGAAGGGAGATTGGCTGGTGAAAGTGTCCTGGGTCCTTCAAGAATTTTTCAGATTTCACAGTGCCTGTAATCTGAGCTCCCTACACTGAGTGGTTTAGTGGTTATGGTCAGATGACTGCTTTATCGTAACCTGTCAGCTGAACAATCATGTTTGGGTGTGTGTGTTTGAACAGTGCTATAATTGGTACGAGGGGTTCAGAAATGCCCTGGGGATGCCCCAACATCGGATGGGCACATGGAGCCGGTATCACAGCCTGACATGCCATCAGCTCCGTACTTGACACTCAGGCCTGGTGATCACCCTTGATCCCCCAGCTTGAGTCCCCACCACTTAGTTTACCCACAGGAAGAAACTAAGAGCTACAGCTTAGGTGAGAAGCTGCCACTTTCTTGTCTGACACAGCCAGAGCTATCATAGGATGGTGAAAAACTGGTGTTCACCTTAACAAGAGAGGCCTGACGAAGAGGCAGGGTTGTTTTGAAGTTGACGGTCACAGCTCTTTTACCCCTTAGGCTAGGGAGGGCCCAGAGAGTGGTACTTGTAAGGCCTCCAATTCCTTTTATTTAAGAAGTGTGTGCACACACACTTCTGCCGTAGAGATTTATAAGCACACTTACGTCTCAGTCAGTCACCGTACTTATTAAAGACATAAATATTTTACCTCTTAGCAAAGATGAAAATAGTTTTCACAGATTTCCTGGCAGGCAACAACCCAACCTGGCCAACGCTTTTCATCTGTAGATTTCGATCTAATAAAGTATTGATCTAGGGAACAGAACTGGTTTCTGAAAAGTACAAAACCAGATTGACCAGGGCTAGGGGGAGGGTTTGCCTCTACCTGAAGATATTCTGAATTTTATGGATGCTTTGTTGAGCAGTGTTGAAATAGAAAGTGGTGATGGAATAAAAGACGTCAAACTCTCTAAGGCTTGAGGATGCATTGTGGAAAAGAAAACCGCCTTTCTTGCAGGTTTCCTGATTACTCATCTTAATTAGGCATTGCCCTGAATGACAAAACTTCCTCTGGCTCCAACGCCCCCCTTAATCGTTTTAACTCTATAACCAAACCTCACAATCACAGCTCTCCTTGCATGGCAGAGGCCTTAGGCTCGGGGGAGAATCTGGCCAGGTCTGAATGCAGACTGCAGAGGTGCAAATAGGGCCCTACTGAAGGAGCAGGGCTGGGCACAGAGGTTAGGGGAGGCCAGCTTGTCCCTGGGCACATTAAGAAAGACAGTTCCTCAGTCATCTGGGACTTGGTAGAAAAGGGAAAAAAGAAAGGAGACTTTTTCAAGGAACAAGATAATAATCACAGTCTGCCATTGTGTTAGCGCTTCTTGTATGTTTTCTCCTTAATTCCGGCCATGCCTGTGCAGTGGTCGCTTCTTTCTTTTGCTGTGTGACTGTGGCCTGGCAGGCTCACCGAGCCTTGGCCATCTGCTTGTCTATTGCCCCCAGCCCAGCTTGCCGGCCTGCGGCTCCTCTCCCTCCACAGCCACCATTGCTCCACCATCCCACATGGACAGGATTCTCTTTCTCTACCCTTCACTGGGAGGCCGTTGCTTCATCTCCTCTCTGGCTGCTCAACCCAAATCTGTATCTCCCTTCTCTTTCCAGGCATCAATGACACAGGGCCCAGTGAGCCGGAGCTCTTTTTTTTTTTTTTTTTTTTTTTTTTTTTTTTTTTTGAGACGGAGTCTCACTCTGTTGCCCAGACTGGAGTGCGGTGGCTCAATATCAGCTCACTGAAACTCAGGTTTCAAGCGATTCTCCTGCCTCAGTCTCCCAAGTAGCTGGGATTACAAGGGCCTGCCACAACACCCAGCTAAGTTTTGTATTTTCAGTAGAGACAGGGTTTCACCATGTTGGCCAGGCTGGTCTCAAACTTCTGACCTCAAGTGATCTGCCTGCCTTGGCCTCCCAAAAGTGTTGGGATTACAGGCGTGAGCCACCGTGCCCGGCTGACCCAGAGCTTTATTACTGATTTGCCGATCATGCGGAAGACAGAGAGGCTGCAGGCTCGCATAGCACATGGCTTATTAGCTGGTTGATTCGCAGCTCTGCAACCTCCCTTTGCTGCTTTTGCCAACCCACATCTAGCTTCCCATGCCTGGCTCAGCTCTCTTCCATTCTGCCTTTTGCTGCTTCCTTGATCCACCCCCTGCTCCCTTCACAACTCTTCCCTCCTTGGTTGTAGAAAGTCCTCCTGCTCTAACTGCCCCCACCCCGAAAGCCAGGGCCTCGGTCCCCATAACTGAGGGGTCCTGCATTTCCTCTGCTCCCCCATGCGTCTTCAACTTGCTGGTCTCGGACATCCTCAACAGGATAACTTCCTGGAGCAACCCATTTCACTGAGTGTCAGAGACCAGGTTGCCCAGCGAGCCACTGGGGAGGAAGGCAGGACACGTGTGGCCCCAGAGCCTCACTCTGAGACCTGGAAAGCAGCCAATTTGGTTTTAGGGAATCAGGTTGTCCTGTTGTCTGGGCCACGTCAGGCCTGGCCAGCCAGAGATCCAAAACAAACTTGATGCTGTCCACAGCTCAGTGGCCTGAGATCATTCACTGGCTGTTCCTTTAGGAAACAAATGCCAGCAAGTGGTGTAAGAATACCAATGCCACTGCACGCTCTGCCAACAGGTACAATCACTATTTTTATTTTCCTAATCCATGCCTGTTACCATTCAATCAAATTAATGCTTCATTTATTAGAAAATGTGATTTTGGCAACACAAATCGGGTAGGGCTGCCCCCAGAGTCCCAGTCTTTGGCCACTGACCCCTGCACATTCCTCAGCCTGGGACGGATCTGCTGCCCCAGGACCCTGCCTTGGCCTGGGCATTGGCAACACAGAAACTGGCTCCTTACAGACCAAACTGAAAAGAGGAGTCTGGGGGGTGGCTGGGAGGGTGGAATTCCTGAATGTCTGTTGCTAGGAAAGAAAGTTCAATCCCAGTTAGCTTGTTGCTCACACAGATTCTGAGAAAGACTCAGAATTTCAGAGATTCTGCCTCTTGCGGTATCATAATAGACTTACTAACTAAAAACAAACATTGTGTTTAAGTGGAAGAGTAACATCCAGACAGAAAAGTGCACAGATAATGTGTGTACTGCCTGATGATTTCTTACAGACTCAACACATCCATGTCACCAGCTCCCAGATCAAGAAACGGAACCTTCCAGGAGCCTCCTGGTGTCCCCTGAACCACTGCCCCTTCTCCCAAGGCAACCACAAGCCTGAGTTCTACTTCCATAAATCCATTTGTTCTGTTTTTAAACGTTATATAAATGGGACCATACAGTGGGTGTTCTTTTGTGTCTGGTGTCCTTTGCTCAGCATCCTGTTTGTGTGATTCCTGTGTGTTGTTGGGGTTTAGCAAGGTTGCTGCCAATTACGGAAGTTCTTTCATTTTCATGTCATTTCATTATTTATTTATAAAGAGTTCCATCATGCGACATACTGTAGACACCATTTTATCCATTCTAAAATTAATGGGCATTTTGATTGCTCTCTCTTTTGGAATATTATGAGTAAAGTTGCTGTGAGCGTGTCTATGGTGCACACGTGTCCATATTTCTGTTGGCTGTATACCTAGGAGGGCAATTGCTTGGTCGTGAGGTAGGTGTATGGCCACCTTTGGTATATACTGTTAAATAGCTCTTAGAGAGTTTATACCAATATATATGTTCATCAGGGTTATGAGAACTCCATTTGTGCCACATCCTTGCCAACACTTGGTGCTGTCTTTTAAATTTTAGCTATTATGTGGGGTGCGAACCCTCATTCCATTGTGCTTTAATTTGAGATTTCCTTGATGACTAATATAATTGAGCACTTTTTGTAGGTCTGTTGACCATTTGGATATCCTTTTTTGTAAAGAGCCTGTTTAAATTTTGCCCATTAAGAAATTGTACTATCTTATTTTTTCTTATAAGAATTCTCTCTTTACTCTGATTTTGAGAGTCCTTTGTCAGATAGATGTACGACGAAAAGCTTCTCCCATTCTATGGCTTGGCTCATTCCTTACTGAAACATTGTCAAGGAAGTGGTAAAATTATTATTTTCTATTAGATAAATAATGATGAGGTGTTATTCTTTGTATCTAGGAATGTTTTCTGCCTTAAAGTATCTGATAGTAGTATAGCTAGACCATCTTTTCTTTGGTTATTTTGCGTGCTATATTTTTTCCCATCCTTTCAAACTTGCTTTACTCTTATATTTGAGGTATGACTCTAGTAAGCCTCAGTTAGTTTTTTCCACTACAGTCTGATAACCTTTGTCTTTTAATTGCAATATTCATTTACATTTATTGTAATTACTAAAGTTTATTATTTTATTGTTTTCTCATTGCACCCCTCCACCCTGTCTATATTCCTTTTCCCTTCTTTTTGCGCTTTTTAGGTTAGTTATTTAAAAAATTCATTCCTCTCTCATATTAGTTTGCTAGTTATACCCTCTTTTTACAGTTCTTTTAGTGATTATCATAGAAATTATAATATCTTTCCTTGACTCTCTTAAGTCTAATAAAATTAGTTCTTTCACTGCTTTCTGAATGAAGAGACCTTAGAACACTTTAACTCCATTTCCCTCCCTCCCTCCTTTTGTGCTATTGCTACATGTGCTTTAATTTTACATATATTTAGAACCCTCCAGGACATGGTAACTGTATGGGATAGTTAGCATTCAGTTCTATTCACCCACATACTCACTGCTCTTTGTTCTCTCCAACACCTCATGTTACTGACTGGGGTTCGTTCTTTGTCCCTGAAGGATGCACTTGTGCTTCTGGAAGGCTCTGGTCATCTGAACCCAACCAGGGGTTGGGACTATTCAAAGGCGAGGCTAGACTTCTGTCCTGTGAGGGCTGGTCCATCTCTGGTTCACTCATTTCTAGGGGAGCCTTCAGGATTCTCATAAGAACCTGAACTATTTCGACTATTTGTCAGGGCCTCTTCTTTTTGCTGAGCCCCAAACTCCAAATCTTGCCCCTCTAGCGTGGTGAGTCTGCAGAAAGCTCCACTCTGCTCCTCCTCAGCCGCTGCCCTAGGTTTTGGGATTCTGTCCCATGGGGAACAATGGCCGCCAAGCCCAGGGTTCCTCGTTGTTGGCTTCCCTCTTCTTCTGGACAGGCAAATCCTCCTTGTTCTGGGGGCTGGTAGTGTCCTTCAAGCAGGGTTTATATATATATGTGATTTGCCCAAGATCACACAGTAGGTTTTGGGCAAAGCCAAGGCTTGAACCTGGGACCCTGCCGCCTGGTCCAGGCTCTTCCTTGAGGCCATGTTTTCTGCATCACCTCTGAGGCTGGCTTTGCAGGACTGAGGGAGGGGAGGGCAGATCCTCGACAGGGATGAAAAGTAGATGTGGAGGCAGCAGGAAGAGGAGCTGGAGTGCAGCAGGACTCCTGGTAGCTCCAGGCCTCAGGGCATGGTCCTGTCCTGAAGCCCTGATCTCAGCCTGAGAGACCTTGCTCTGCTGAGTGACTGCCTGGCCAGCAGCTGATGACCCCTCACAGCTGGCTGAGCCTTTGCAATGCTGGCCAAACTAAAAGCCAATTGTAGAGCGAGTGACCTTCTCTTAGGGCATTCTCACATCTACTTTCTACTAAGGGTACCAGACCATGGGAATATGACCGTGCACAGCCTCTTATTATATATGGGCCTCCCAGGGAGGAAATGACATGCTGTCAATATCAAGTGAGTGTTTGCACCTGCAATCCCAAATTCCACAGGCCAGCCAGATCCCACTCTGTGGCTGCTCATGTTACTCAGAGTGAGGGTCTGGGCCTTGTCCTGGGACAGACACTCAGGACCCTGTTGTGTGTGTCACCTCCCATCCTCCTGGGCGACACGCACACACTCTTAGCTGTGTCCTTGGCATGGAGATTATTTGCCAGATGAGTTTCTTTTGGAGAAAGGGAAATGACAGCTCTTTACCTCTAGGGGATACCATCTCTCACTTCATTCCCTCTCCACCCTTATGGGTTTCCTTGACTCCCAGTACAAGCTGCTTCTTTGCTTCCACAGTGCAACTTCCAAGAATCTCTTTTTGGAGTCAGTTCGAATCATTATCCACGTCTTCCTGTGTTACTACCTGGAGAGTCAGGTGCTGAAGTGACATGCTGGCATCAGAGAGAGCGGGTTTTACTCTAGCTCTGCCGTTGAGTGGCTGTGCGAACATGAGCCACTGGCCTACCTCTTCCGGCCTCAGTTTTCTCATCTGTTAAATGAGGATGTGACAGGAATTTAGGCTTGTTTGAATATAGAATGAGATAATTGCAAAAGACTTATCACAGTGTGGTTGGTGGTAGTATTATTAGCTTTATTATAGGCTTGTCACCATAGATATAAACTGTGTTAAATACTATGTTATCTAACTATGTGAAAAATCTGTGTTATCATAGATTTAAATCATGTTAGCTACTACAGTGCCCATGGAAATGAATCTCTTCTCCTTTGATTTTGCAAACACATGCAAAGGTGCTTTTAGACTGACTGCTCTCACCGTCTAGCCTACTCAGAATTTGTGAAAAAACATTAGCCTGGGCTGCCTGCAAGTCTCCCTCTCCCAAAACCACTACCAGAAAGCCTGTTCATGATCTTCCCCTTTGGAAACATTCTTGGTAACTCCGGGACAGGATCACACGCACCCTTGAATGCTACAGCACTTACTTTCCTTGCCATCACTGGGAGCTGGCAGGCTGTCCCGAGTCACTGGTTAACAGTTTATGTGTATGCCCTAGTACGTGAAGATACCATAAACTTATAGCAAGCAGGTAGGGGCCATGGATATATGGTTTTATATTCTCCAACAGGGAATTTCCCTGTAATTTCGTGGCTCTAAATCAGTATGAGACTGATTTAGAGCAGAGGCTTTGTGGTAAAACAGGTCTGGAGTCAAATCTTGTCTCTGATTGTTATCGTGCCTTGGGAAAGTAGAGATAATGGTTCCTGCTTCTCAGGAATTTGGTGATGATTAAACAATGTTTTAGCATAGGCTTGGCCCATAGCAAGTTCCCAATAAATAGTAACTATAGTTAATAACTATTTGTTGACTAATTAATTGCATTAATAAATTAATAGGAACATCTGTAATTTTGGACATCTCCCTTCAGGGTGTACCCTAAATGTCAGCTTTGCATTCATCAGACACCTAAGTGAGCATGTGTTTAGCCGCATGCAGTTCAAGAACACCCTAGATCTGATTCTGCTCTGCAGCTCTCATGTTCATTAAGCAAATGCAGGGGAATCAGCAAGCCACACTTATTAAAAACAGGCCGGCCTAGAGGAGCCTCTCATGTTTAATACGTTACAGACCCAGTGAATTGTAAAAATAAATGAAGGCCTGCAATTCTGTTGTTTTCAAAGCTCTTAAAATTTTTTTTCTCTTTGAACCTCAGGGAGGAAATATGTTTTGAAACCGTGGGATGTAATAAACGTGACAGCATCTTCTTAAAGATTCACTTATGACCTGCACTCATCCTGACAGTGTCGCAGGGGTGTTATCTTGCTTTTCCAGTAAGATGATCACCTGAATGAGTGACAGCAATCAATAGCTTTAAATAGCTTTAATTGTCAAATGCATCTTAGATGATATTCATGCTTAGAAATGGAACATTCAAGCAGCTAGAACGGAAACCGCCCAGGGGTTTGATGGTAAATGTGGGGTTTAGAGTTACAGAATGCAGTTGGGTGGGAACTCTTGGTCAGCTGCTCCCGACCGTTTCCAAGCGAGGTCCCTCCACTGGCCTCTGGTACAGTGGTCGCAAGTAGTCAGGCCCTTCACTTCTGGGGACAAGCTGCACAAGACGGCTGGCTTTGCAACGCTGAAACGTTCCCAGACAGGGGTCCCGTTTCCAAAACTTGGTAAGGATGAAACGTATTTGGTGATGCTTCCCTTTCTCCATCTGCCTCCCTGGTTCCCACATTTCTTTGCCTTTCTGAAGTGACAGGTTAGGATACAGGAATATCCCAGAGACCACCGAGCGGGGGCAGCACCTGCTCTTCTTCCCTCTTAGTGGATGTTCTGGCTTCCGGAACTCAGCACCCTGGGCCCTGCGCTCTGAGTGTCACATTCTTGGCCCCACAGTGCCAAGGTACCTCTGGATTGGCCATTTTAACTTTGATTGGTCCTCAGCCTGCCTGTGTCTCCCCATCACCACCCCCCAAAAAGCCTCATGTTGAAATTATAGCCTGTGAGATAGGCTTCCTATCAAATTTGATGAAAAGATTTGCTGCTCTCATGCCTCAGGTTTTAGGGGCCTCCTCTCTTCCCTTTGGGCTTCCTTATCTCTTCCACTTTTGCCCAGTTCATGGGGTCCACTTGACAACACAGCAGTTGACTACGGGACAACGTTAGAATCCTCCAGCGTATGCACATTCCCCTGGAAATAGGGAAATGGGGTGATATGAAGGGGAGATTCCTCATTTCCTCTGGCCAAGCGTCATTCCTGCCTTGGTGACGTTGCAGACACTTCCTCCAGTTGGCTTCCTGATCTCCTTTGCATTCTCCTTTTGGGCGGCTCCCTTCCTACCCTAGGCCTGCAGCCTTGAGAGAACTTTATCCCTTCTTGGTCCATCCCATTCAACCTCGTCTAGTCCAGCGAATCCAAACCACATGCTGGCCAGCACTGGGAGCCGCCCCTGCGCTTGTTCTCTGTCCTCAGGAGCGCCATTAACTGATGTAGTAATTTGTTATTATACATTTCACACATGTTAATTTCAGGAACGCTGAAAACTAGAGCTAAGCACAAAAAATGAAAATAAAACCACCTTTAATCATAGTCAGATTGCATCTTGATAGTTTTAAAACAAGGGTAGGTATGTCTGTAGTACAGATACCCACACATTTGGATTCTGGTGTTCTGATTGGATGTTAATTACATGTTGCCTGCATAATTTCCTCTTGCTTTGTTCATGAGAGTTTTGTCTGCATTAGGAGTCTGGACACATTCTTAACCCTTTTGAGTCTGCAATTAAGTGGATGGCAGCTGTAAGTAATATTAGCCACTACTTTTAATGGAAAAAAACCGCAGTCACTTTTGCACCAACCTCGTATGACTTGATCTCTGTGTCTCTCATGAAACTGAGTCCACATTAGGTACCTAAAAAGAAGGTCTGGGTTGTTTACTTTTGTTTGGTCCCGGGGATGTAACCCCACACAAGGGGCTCCTCTTCTCTCCCGGCCTGGCTTGTGAGAGTCATCCCGAGTTCTGAAGATAAAGGGTTAACCAGGGCCCCCGCGTCAAAGGGCTTTCAAACACGCAGCCATGGCAGGGGCCTCCAAGCCTCTTGCAGTCACTGGAAGCCTTATCTGTGAGAGCAATCATCAGGGAGAGTCCGTTTTATGTGCTACAAAGGCGCTGTTTTCTTCTCTTCGTCTGACTGGAGCTCTTGAGATGGAAGAAAACTGTTGGCCACAGTTCTGAAAACTGCAGATAAAGGCTTTGATTTGTTAATTAAATTTTTACTATCTGCATTTGATATCTCAGCCAAATTGTATCCGCTGCAGGAACAACAAGAAAGGTCTCTCACTTCAAAGGGGCGCCCACTCGGTGACCTGTAATTATGGAATTTACTGCGGGGTGAAGCGCTGTCTGGGGCGCACCTGCCGCCCTAGCGCCCCTACGCTGCCCCTCAATAACAGCCCCTTGTCCGGGCAGGTTTCGAGCAAGCCCCGGCTCCCCGGCTCCCCGGCTCCCCGGCTCCCCGCACGCGCAAGGGCGGGGTCTGGAGGAGCCGCGCAGGGCAGTCCCTCGGGCCGGCCGGGCCGCCCACACCTGTCCCTGGGGCGCGCTGGCCTCTCCCCGGCAGCTGCTGCCGCCCCGCCCGCTCCGCCGCGGCCCCCACGCGCTCTGCAGAGCGTCCTTGGCAACCTGAAAGAATGGGCCTTCTTGTCCTCTCTCCTCATAGATGTCCCGGTGAAAAATGGCCTCTTTAATGAAAACGTTAAAAGGCCGGAGCCACGCTGGGTGAGGTCACCTGCTGGCTCCAGGCGGCGTGAGCTGGGCCAGACTCTCCCGCTGCGGCCCAGGGGCCACCCCACCCTCTGCCCTTTCACTCCCCCTGGGGCAGGGCCTTATTAAAGGATGTTTAGAGGCCCCCTACGTAGGGCTGCTGCCCTGGGAGGGACGCATTCCGGAGTCAGTGCTGGCCATTTTTTTTTTGCGTGAATGGAATCAAAATCTGCTAGTTGTCTAAAGGATTCCATTCCTCTGGTTTGACATAAGCGGAGTGGGGTTTGAGACGCCTGAACAATGCTGCAGGACTTTCTGGTAGACTGGTTCCAACGCAGGCTTCGCTTTGACCAGTTTTTCTTATTTTCTTTCATCTTTAATTTTAAAATTCAATTTTAGTACTATTGTTTTAAATTTTAAAAAAATCAACTGTTCAGGCCATTTAGGAAAGGTGTAAAGTATATTCCAACTGGTGAAAAAGTACAAAATGTAATTTAAAAAAAAAAAGCATTTTGGATCTATATAATTTTCATAGAAGAGATTGGGATGTATTTTCTCAGTTGAAAGGTCTGGTTGTTTCAGCTCTGTGGGTCCCCCGGTGACTGTTGGGTTGGTCTACATAAAGTGGGAATTCATCCCCGAAAGAGGAAGTGGGGGGAAGATACACTTGCTAGTGAGCTTATGCCACATCCAGGGTACAGTCTCACATGAGACGTGGAATGTTGAGCCGTTGATCTGGTTTTGAAAATATAGGCTTGCTGATTATCAGACAAAATCCACCCTCTTGTATCTGTTGCAAAGTTGACCATTTACCATCAATCCACCTGCCTCCCAGGGCTCTCCTCAAAGAAGAAATCTGATTTCATTTGCTGTTGGTTGGTTTCTTCTGAAAGGTGACTTCTGAATATCACTGTAAGGCTTTTAACCAGTAAGGATCCTAATGGTGTGGGAATGTTCTATTACTGACCTTGTCACTTGAAGTCAAAACCTTTTTAAAAACTCTCAAACTCTTTGGTAGGCTGTTGCCTGGTGCCTGAAATAGAAGACACAGCAATAGGTCAGGCAGCCATACAATTCACCGTGAGCAGGACAGATGGCAGCAGTGATTTCTGGGGTGTGTGTGTGTGTGTGTGTGTGTGTGTGTGTGTGTGTGTGTGTATTGCAAAGGGTACGGATGAACGGCCAAAGAGATGCAGCGGGCAAGGACTGGGGAAGGGTCTCAGAGCCTCCATGTCCTGTGGGTGTGCCACCCCCACAACGCCTGAAGACGTTCATCAACCTAAACGCTCATCAAACCTCCATTGCTCAAGAGCTTGATAGAGGTTAATCTTCAACCCCACTCCTCTTGTGGGAGGTAGGTGGATGGGGCTGAAAGTCCCATCCCTCTGATCACATGGTCTTTCTGGCCACCAGCTTTATCCTGGAGCTATCTAGGGTCCCCACCCTAAGTCACCTCCTCAGCGTAAACACCCGTGTGAGGGAAAGGGGTTCTTGACTAACAGAAGACACTCCTACCACACAGGAAACTCCAAGGGGCTTAGAGCTCTGTGCCAGCAACTGGAGACAAAGACCAAATATCTTTCTTCTACCATACGACGGCACTTAAAACTACTGGTTCTTCCAAAACACCTTCCTATAATTATTAGAGTGAAATCAAGATTGCTGCAAAACAAAATATGGTAGAAGATGTATCTTTTATTGAAATGGAGCCGGTTCCCTTGTCCCCCTCACAGGGCATGCGGTGGTGATGTGGCTCTCTTCTGCAGTGCCTGGCTACTCAGACCTCTAGGGGAGCATACAGACAGGCAGACTGTGGGACTCCAACCCCACCCCAGTGTCTAGGGGTGAATGTTTACAGCTGAAGCCCCAGTGGGCGTGTGTTACAGGTGCTATTTTAGGTTGCCCTCTGTAGTTGGCTTGGGGTAATCAGCTCAATTAGACTTCCTTATAACAAGGACAGAGGGGTTTCTGTATCTCATGGTTTCTTGCCTTGGTGTACCGGAAGAATGCGATCATATGTGACTTTAGAGAATAAGTGCAAGGTTTTATTGAGTAGAAGTGGCTCTCAGCAGATGGGAGAGGCAGAAGGTAGACGGTTTTCCCCTGGAGTCGGGCTGCTCAGCGGCCCAGCTCTTCTAGCTCTTCTCTGACCACTCCGTCCAAACTACACGTCCTTCCACCGGTCAATGGCCTGCCAGCCCGCCAGTGGCTCTTCTGCTGGTGGGCTCTCCACGACCAGGCAACGATCAGCCGCTTGTGTCTCTTTCCGCCAATGCGCTTCTCACGATGTCCAGTCGTTTCTGTGTCTGCCAGCTAGGGTCTCAGGTTTTTTTAGGCCCAGGATGGGGGCGTGACAGGCCAGGGTGGTCTTGGGAAATGAAACATTTGGGCAGGAAATGCCTGTCCTCACGTAGGTCGGGGGCGGAGCCCTAGCCAGGGACAGCCTTTCTCTACACAGCACTTCCCTTCCCCCATTTCCGTATCAATATGTTTTGCATAATGAACTTTTTGTGTGCCTCTGAATCTAGAGGTGAGTTAACTAACCACACCTATTGGTGAGCTTTAACAAAAAAATATTACAATGATGTTTGTCCAAGTCCTGCCAATATCCTCTTTTACCATTCTCCATATCCAGCGGGAAGGCTTGGCAGACAGGCTTGCTTTGTGTATGAAGATGCGGGCTGGCAAGATAAAGAATGTGGGGACTCCCAAGGAGAGGCTCTTGCCTCTAAATACCTGAGAAGAGACACTTCCTCTAGAGGATTTTTATAGTAACTCCACTCATTGAAGGCATAACTCTCTTTTTGTCATGTCTTGAGGCAGGGGTGGTACTTTATGGAAAACGATCCAGTCTCCTATATTCTTTTGTGACCGTGAGAGGTAGTAGCCCACGTTCATATTATTTCTAATTTATGATTTGATGTGACATTATGGGTTAAGAGGAATAAGAAATTAGACTTGCTTCTGTGTTAAAGTGTAACTGAGGTGCTGTGATTCCCATTTTCTGTTTCCCATTTTACCTTGGGTGCTCAAGAGCATCCCAGCATCACCTGATCATCGCTTGTTAGAGAAAAAGCACATGGTTCTAACTACTGTTAGTCATGTTTCCCAAAAAATCATGAAAACTTGGGGGCTATTTGACATAACTTTGGTTTCTTCTATATCTACTTGCTCAGAGATAACAATAAGAAAATATGATTATTATTCATATCTTCCATAAATGCTGGAAAACAGTGTTAAAATTCATTTCAAGTCTGTTTAGTCATCAGCTGTATTAAGGGCCAGGATGGCATATTAAGATGGATACAGATGGCCCGGGATCAATGTGGATGGGCCCGATAACTACCATCTGCTCTCCCTGTCTTTCTGGGGCCTTTAACGAGGTGACTGAGTGTTCTAATAAAATGCAGAGTGGACTATTTCCGGATGCCACCCTTCCCAGTTAAAGGAAAGCTGGGGAGATCTAACCCATGGGGTAAGTACCCAGTGAAGGACTTGTCCCTGACTCACTCCTCCATTCTAGGGAGCCAGTTAATGAAAACCACATGCGTGCTTTGACAGATCCTTTCAAATCATATCAATTTGGCATAAATGGACTAGAGGTGGTTCCTTGGATACAGGCTGGGGTAACTCTCGATCTCCAGCCTTATTTCTGATGACCTTAGGAAGACAGCTAGCCTCTTTGACCAGTAATCCCTGGAAAGGCCATCTGAATGGGCCCAATGTAAGTAATCAGATAATGCAGACTTGGTTTGCTTTGTAACAAGGGGGACTGATTGCCTACGGAGTGTATGCATAGAGAAGCTGGGACATGACTGACTGGAGGAGGCGTAAGGCCCACAAATCTCTGAGCTTCAAATGGAAAGGAGAATGGATGCTCTAAGGCCCAGATGGTGAGCCAGAAAGTGTGGCCTCACTGGATCTGAAAAGTGGCCCACAGGCAGCCACCAGTGATCCAGCCCAATGTCCTGGAGAGGCCAGATTCCACCTGCACCCTCTGCAGCCTAAGGTCTGGGTTGGAATCCCTGGCTTCCTAGTCAGGTGTCAAGCCGAGGCGGGAAAATAGAGTCTGGAGGCAGGGAACCTAAGGCTGATTCACGCTGACTTCCTAGAACTGAATCAAAAGGTAAAACCTCACCCCTCCACACCCAGGTAACAAAAGGATCAGAGGTACTCCCTTTGCAACCACCCCCATTTCCACTGCAAGTCAGATGAAAACTGGAAGGTACCTTTGATTGATTCTCTCCTGCAACCAATCAGACTGATCGCGGGCCTAAGTCTTCATTTGCATAGAGTGTAACCAAGTAACCAACGGGAAACCTCTGGAGGTTTCCCAGAAAATTCTGTAACCAGCACTCTTGAGGGGCTCACTTGCACCTGCTCCCACTCTGTAGAGTGTACTTTCGTTTCAATAAATCTGCTTTCATTGCTTCATTTTTTCATTGCTTTGTGTGTTTTGTCCAATTCTCTGTTCAAAATGCCAAGAATCTGTATGACTTGTAGTCAAGGCCCTCCACTAGTAACAAGGTGACCTTGGGTAAGGTCATGTGTTATCTGAATTATCTCCTTTACCACTGAAATGGGGCGAGCAGTAGCAACTACTCCTGAGCAGTTGTTGTAAAGATTATGTGAATTAATGCATGTACGTCCTCAGAGGACTCTCTGCTGCATAGTTATTACTCCAGTGTTAGTTATTATTACTAGATGGAGGCTGAATCCTTTTCTTGTGAACTTTATTTTTATTTATTTATTTACCGAGACAGAGTCTTGCTCTGTTGCCCAGGCTGGAGTGTAGTGGTGCTATCTTGGCTCACTGCAATCTCTGCCTCCCTGGTTCAAGCGATTCTCCTGCCTCAGCCTCCCTAGTAGCTGAGACTACAGATGCGTGCCACCACGCCTAGCTAATTTTTGTATTTTTAGTAGAGACGGGTTTTCACCATGTTGGCCAGGCTGGTCTCGAACTCCTGACCTCAAGTGATCCACCCACCTCGGCCTCCCAAAGTGCTGGGATTATAGGCATGAGCCACGGCGCCCAGCCTTCTCGTGAACTTTAAATATCTCCTTGGCATGCCCTATGGTTAACCTAAGAGTTGATAGGGTAAGACAGTCTTCTACAGCCAAATACACCACCATTGTCCCTTCTGGGTTTAGAGGGAGTGGCACATGACTTGGAGGGCACTCACCAGCCCCTGTTTCCAGGAGACAAGTACATGCTAAGGTGCAGTGTGGAACATGGAGTGCCTCCAGCAGAGGTTCTTCTCTGTGGACCCTGAGAGGCCATCAGAGCACAGACCCTGGCTCTTCCTGGAGCCAGGAAGGTGAAATGCATGAGTTAGTATCTCAGCTTGGCCACTTACTAGCAGTGTCACCTGGGGCAAGTCACTTTTGCCAATCAGTGCTCAGTTTCCTCATTCAGAACAGAGGGAGAATGACCAGTGCTTCCCTTCGGGGCTGTTAGGAGGATTAAATGAGTTAGTACATGCCAGTGCGCTTAGACTAGTACCTGGCAAAAGATAAGCACCATATGCATGGTGCTATTTTTATTAACACCTATTTTTATTAGGTGTTATGACTAATATTTATTAACTATTTTTGACTATTTTTATGACTATTTTATTAACACCTGTTAAAGACCCATATTCTTGGGGACACAGCCTCTGATTGCCAAGCGGAAGAGTTAGTATTCATTTGTTATTCTGCCAATAAGCATTGTAAAATACTCAGCTAGACCCCAAGGATGCTTTATTGAATAGGACTCAGGTCTTCAGATAAAGCAGGAGATGGGGAGAGGGTGGCGCTGGCTCCACGGAAGGGACTTTGAGCCTGCCGCTTACACAATGAGCAGGAGCTCACCAGGCAGGTGGGACCCGGGGCAGGCATGTGAATGTGAGGGAATGTGTTTCTCCGAGCATTGGGGTTTGGGTAACAAGTGTCTGGGATGCCGAGGCATGGCGAGGGCGGGGATGGGAAGGTGATGATGAGGGTAGAGGAAGAAAAGAGCCAGCTCATGGGGCACCTTTGTGCTGTGTGGGGTTTCATCTCGGAGGCTGTGGGAAGTCAGGGAGGGCATAAGAGGGGATGTAACCAACTCAGGTATTCAGAAAGTCCAATCTGGAGTCAGTGTAGAGAATGGACCTAGACCTGCAGCCGGGATCGGGGCAGGTGATGAGTCCAGGAGAGAGGGCCTGGCCAGGGCGGCTACAGCAGGGGAAGGGGACACGCTCCAGAGGACTGAGGAGAGGGGGTGGTGTTTTCGTGAATCAGATGTGTGTAGTGAAGGGGGGAGAGAGAGAGGAGTCAAGGATAGATTTCAGGTTTATAAACTTGTAGGTATTAGTGAGTTTTTTCATAAAAATGTATTTTATTTTTTAGTGGTGTTGGCAATAATTTAGGGACAGTACCTTCAGAATGCTGAATGTCAAGATGATTAAAGTCAGCATCAACACTGGGTCATCCTGGACTGGAGAACTGCCTTGCAGCCCCTTAGCTCCTAGACTTTAGGGAAGCCATTTTCCCACCGCTCTGAAGTATGCATGACCACGTGACTCCTTCAGGCTAACCAAAAAGTGTTTTATTGCTGGTGCCGTGTCTACACCTTTCTCTTCTCTTGCCATGGGAATGATGGGAGCTCAGGAGACGTGGAGGTGCCCTAAGCCTGGATCCCTGAGCCATCCCATGAAGGATAGCAGCTGTGGAGAGTCACCCAGACCTCTAGGGTACTTTGCATGGGTGGGAAATAAACTTTTGCGGTGTGAAGCCATTGAGATTTAATGGTTGTTTCCAGCATGACCTACCATATTCTGATTACACAGTGGAGAGAGAATGAATGAGATATGCATATTAAGCACCTCGGACACATAATGGCTAACCACAGCTGTTATTGGTATTAGCCTAGATCCTAACAGTAACTTCATCAGTGACCTCAAGCACTCACCTCACTGAGGCTGTTTCCTCCTCTATGAAAAGAGTGAAAACAGGGGACTGTGAGGGTCCCTCCTACGGTGAAGGCCCTGTGGATAGATATACTGTGAATATTGACACTGGGGAAGAAATGAAAAATGAAAAATTGTGGAGCAGAAAGCTTGCAAGATCCAAGGAAAAGCAGGAGACCAAGTAGTCAGACTCCTCTCAGTTTCCAGTCTCCCTGGAAGGGATCCTCCTCCTCCTCCAGAAGGAAGGAAGGGGAGAGAAAACGCCACTGGGGATTCAGGGCTGGCCGGGAGGCCTGTGGTTGACTTTCCCTCTATGTAGAATCAATGGGTTTAAGAATCGGTAGGATTTAGTAGGAATTTGTCTTGTAAGGTTACAGTGTATTAAAAACTCTTGGAAACTGAAGTCCCGTCCCTTAGAAATAGTAGTCAGGTGGTAGAAAAATCTGGAAAATAGTAATTTCTCAATAAATGCGTTTTTCTTTTCCCCTTTCTTTTCCAATCTTCATAACTAATGCCTATCTCTTCTGACTAAAGAGAACTGCCTCTCTTCCCTTCTGCTCAGATATAAACAAGTGCTATTTTATACATCCAACATTCACTTTGTGCGCCCGTATACACGATCTCTGGCGTTTCATCTAAGAAAGCCTGTGAGGATTTCACTTAGTATGAGTCAGATTGCAACTTGCAAATGTTAGCTTCCATTGGTATAGAATTGTCTTGCTTTAACTTTCTATGTATTCATTTATTTTTTGAGACGGAGTCTCGCTATGATTGCCCAGGTCGGAGTGCAGTGGTGTCATCTCAACTCACTGCAACCTCCGCCTCCCAGGTTCAAGTGATTCTCCTGCCTCAGGAGGCTGCCTCAGCCTCCCCAGTAGCTGGGATGACAGTTGCAAGCCACCAGGCCTGGCTAATTTTTATATTTTTAGTAGAGACAGGATTTCACCATGTTGCCCAGGCTGGTCTTGAACTCCTGACCTTAGGTGATCCACCCACCTTGGCCTCCCAAAGTGTTGGAATTACAGGTGTGAGCCACCGTGCCCAGCCTCTTTCTTTAACTTTCATTCTTGAAGCATGTTTTCCCCACGCACAGTGCATTACTAGGTTGGCAGCTAATTTCCTTCTGTCCTTTGTAGCTACATACCATTGCATTGTTTGCTGCCTTCTGTTGTTTTTTTGTTTGTTTTTTTGTGGAACATTAGCTGTCAATCTACTGCTCACTTGAAGGTACTTGAACTTTTTTCCTCTGGCTGCTTTTAAGATTTTCTTTTTGGCCAGGCGCGGTGGCTCACGCCTGTAATCCCAGCACTTTGGGAGGCCGAGGCGGGCGGATCACGAGGTCAGGAGATCAAGACCATCCTGGCTAACCCAGTGAAACCCCATCTCCACTAAAAAATACAACAAACTAGCCGGGCGAGGTGGCAGGCGCCTGTAGTCCCAGCTACTCGGGAGGCTGAGGCAGGAGAATGGCATAAACCCGGGAGGCGGAGCTTGCAGTGAGCTGAGATCCAGCCACTGCACTCCAACCTGGGCGACAGAGCGAGACTCCGTCTCAAAAAAAAAAAAAAAAAAACAAAAAAAAATTTTCTTTTTGTCTTTTTTTTTTTTGCAGTTTTATGATGATATATCTAGGTGTGCATTTCTTTATATTTATCTTTCCTGGGGCTTACAGAACTTCTTGATCCTGTAGATAAATAATTAAACAATTAGTCATTTTTTTGCTTAACAGGTATTTACTGAGCGCATACCCCAGATCTTGGAGTCTAGTGGTGGGAGAAGACAGGAAATAGTTGATCTCAGCATGAAGGATCACTGGGACCCTGGCGGCAGGTGAAGACAGGAACTAGTTGATCTCAGCATGAAGGATCACTGGGACCCTGGCGGCAGATGAAGACAGGAACTAGTTGATCTCAGCATGAAGGATCACTGGGACCCTGGTGGCAGGTGCAGGTGCTCTGGGGGCACATCTTGTTGGTTGCTGTTGAAAACAAGTCCTGAAGGACAAGTGGAGGATCGGCAGGCAAAGTGTGTGAGAAAGCTGGAGAGAGTGTTTCCGTATGTGGGTCTCCATCTGTAAAGCTCCAGGAGACGAGGGCACGAAGGGCGTGTGGAACTGCAAGGAGGCCGGTGTGTCTGCAGCGTGGTACAGGACAGCGGGGTCTGTGGAGGAAAGGGCCAGAAATAAGGTCTGTGTTGCCAGGGCCCGTCTCCAGCCGCTGCATCTCTTTCGAGCTTTAGACAGATTATCTACTTCCCATATGACGTTTTTTCCAGGATGATTCAAGACACTTCAAACTCAACTTGTCTAGAGCTGACTCATAGTTCTCAAACCTCAGCCTCCTCCAGAATCCCCACCCCTGACTCAGTTGCACTCCTAGAAAACTGGACAATGTTCGCTGCGGGCCTGGCAGCCCTGCAAGGAGGGAATGACTTGAGAAGAGTTTTTGCTTCAGAAAGCTCACCCTTGACTGCAGTGTGGAGCAAGGATTGGAGGGATGAACCGGAAGCAGGGGTCCCTGCAAGGGGACTGTTACTCTAGTGCAGGGGGAGAGGGTACGGGCCCATCCACACTGGCAGCAGCAGGGTGGTGGGAGGGTGGAAAGGGGTGAGCAGCAGGAGGGAAGCCGACTTGGTGAGATTGGGTGACTGATGGGAGAGGAGGCAGACTCTGGGTTTGAAGCACTGGGCCAACGGCAGACTCATGTAGGAGTGAGAGGGGCCCTAGGAAGGCAGGTGGTCAGGGCGGCTTTGGGCTTGTTGAACTGAAGTGGAGGTGCCCAGGAGGAAGCGGAGCTGCAGCTCTTAGTTTCAGGTGAAAAATCAGCCCTGAAGCCACAGGGCCAGGATTTGTTACCCAATCTGTTGTAAAATGCTTCCTTCACAGTATGCCTTTGCTCTGAATAACTCTAACCCCACAGACTTACTCAAGTGTCACTTTACAAACCCTGACACAGTAAAACAAAAGTCTCTCTTTTTTCCCCTACCCCCATTTTCATGCAGGAAATAACAACAAAGACCCAGGTCAGAGATGAGTCTTTGTAGAACTTCCCAAAGTGATTTGAGGCCGGGAGACTGGGAGGCTACAGTCAGTAGAATACAGAATTTGTGCAAAAGCCGGAGAAGGCTGACAGTGGCCGTCAGGGAAATCTAAATGGGCCTGAGCTGACAACCCCGTCCCAAGCTTGGTGAGGCCCCACCTCCTGCTGAGAGAGCCACCCATTCAGGCCCCCGGGCTTTGCAAATAGTTTCTGTTTAGTTTTCTGCTCACAAGAAGCAAGCACATAAAAGAGTTAGTCATAGGGCAGATTCAGCAGGGCACACATTAGCTAGATATTGACCTGGACTCCTTTCACACCAGGTGAGTGATGTGTTGAATGTTGGAGCTGGGTAGAATCTAGCCTGAAAGTCTGTATTGACTTTGCGGGGATTATAAAAGAGAAACTGAGGTTGCCTAAATGGGAACGATTTTCATGTGTTCAGAGGGGTTGACCTGTGTGAGTCCCCCAGGCTAAAGGTGCCAAATAGAAGAAGACACTGAGACTCACCCTGGTCTGTTTCAGCCGAAGGAACTGAGGTGGCCAGAGAAGTTTATTTTTTTAATTTTTATTTTGTTTTCTGAGACGGAGTCTCGCTCTTGTTGCCCAGGCTGGAGTGCAATGGCTCTATCTCGGCTCACCGCAACCTCCGCCTCCCAAGTTCAAGCGATTCTCCTGCCTCAGCCTCCCGAGTAGCTGGGATGACAGGCATGCGCAACCACACCCGGCTAGTTTTGTATTTTTAGTAGGGACGGGGTTTCTCTGTGTTGGTCAGGCTGGTCTCAAACTCCCGACCTCAGGTGATCCACCCACCTTGGCCTCCCAAAGTGCTGGGATTACAGGCGTGAGCCACCGCGCCCGGCCCAGAAGTTTAGTTTTGAAACGGCCAAAGTCTCTTCCTGATTTGGTTGATCCAGCCGGGGCAACTCCTCACACATCCGAGGTGCTGACCCTGCAGGGTGGCTCGGGGTGTTTGGCTGACGTTTGAGTTAGGGGAGAGCTTTCACATCTGTAGAGTGACAGAAGCCCTTATCACAGCATGATGCAAGCCATTGCTAGGAAGACACCCTTGGGGGCCAGCCGTGCTCTGCAGAAACCAATAAGTCACTTTGAGTTCACAAAGAGTTGGCTTTATCCAAAAGTCATGCCAAGGGATCCTCTGCATGTTCCTGGAGTCCTCCGAGGCACGCCCTCCTGCCCGGGCATTTGTTCTCCACGGTCCCTGGGGAGAGCATCAGCTTTCACATACTCCAAGTCCCCCACCTTGTGACATCGAAAGAGGTATCAACAGTTTAAATCTGCGCACTGAGCATGTGAAAAATTCCATTTCCCACCTCCCACAAATTGTCTAAAAGACACAGACTGATTTTATGACATGAGTGTTTCTCTTCCCTATTGTTTACTTTAGTTCCTCATTAATGAAGGTTCCTGATAAATGAAGAATTTAGTTCCTGATTCTTCATTTTCACCACCGTGATCTGATAAATAAATTCAACTTAACAGCAGCCATTGTGTTTAGGAAGCCCAGATAATTCTTATTTTCAAACTGTTTACCAGCATTCTCTCCTTGTGGAAAGTAAAACCCTTAGAGCCCAACGTGACTTATGCGCTGATATTTTTCAGATAATGGAGTAGCTACAAATAACTCACTTTTCCTGTTTCTGTGGGCCGCTCCCTGACAGATAATGAAGTCATAAAGGGCGTTATGATTTCAGTATCCAATAGTGGAACCTCATGTTCAGATTCAAACTCACTTTGTTCTTGACTGTGCGACTGAAAGCTGGAAAATAAGCTGTGACTCAAATTTTTGTCTGGATAATTTATATTTTGTTTAATTAATTAACTAATTAATTTATGAACTAGTTGTGGGTTATTAGAGTTAAATAGACGCAACTGAGTGTGAGTTCTAACTTTTCCTTGTGAGACGGGACCACTGGCTTCAGTTTCTGTGCAAAATAAAAATCGAGCTATGTGATTTTTAAAGTGCATTCCAGCTCTGTTTTTTCCCAGGTCTGTGATTGGAAAATATCCCTGACTCATAGCCCTTGCTTCCTGGTGCCCTGGCCCTCACCCCCACGTTGGCCCAACACTTAGGGCTCCCCTCCCTGGCCTCTGCCCAGCTATGCAACTTGGCGCCCTCTTCCCTTTATAACACTGGTGCCCTCTCCCAAGTCCAATTGTGAAAAATTCTGAGGCTAGGTTACCCCACGCTATGTTCCTGCTACCCCTCCTCCTGAAGCCTGCTCCCTCCCTTCCCCAAGCAGCCAGCACAGGAAAAAAACAAGAGTAGGCCAAGTTCATCCCCCACGTTCCCTGACCCTGCCCACATGCCCTCATCCCCTCTCCTGCCACCAGCAACCTCCCTCCTGAGCCCCAAGTCAGCATTCTCGTTCTGCACAGACCTTCCTGTGAAAGCGGAAAGCCACCTGATGAGCAAGTTCACAAGGACATGCCAATGACTGTGCTGTTTCCTAGATGGGAGGATTGCTCATCTATTGGATGTTTTTTATGTGCCAGGTGCACGTTTACTCCTCTTTCAACAATGTGATGAGGTCATTATGATCATCCTCATCTATAGTGCATGCTATAGAAGCCCTGAGCAGCCCTCGCAGGGCCTGCCATGTGAATTACCTCGCCAGTGACTGGAATCTGCTTTAAGAAGATAGAACTGGTGGACAGGCGTGATGGCTCATGCCTGTAATGCCAGCACTTTGGGAGGCCAAGGCAGGCAGATCACCTAAGGTCAGGAGTTCAAGACCAGCCTGACCAACATGGTGAAACTCCATCTCTACTAAAAATACACACACACACACACACACACACACACACACAAAATTAACAGGGCATGGTGGCAGGTGCCTGTAATCCCAGCTACTCTGGAGGCTAAGGCAGGAGAATTGCTTGAATCCGGGAGGCGAAGGCTGCAGTGAGCCGAGATCGCGCCATTGCACTCCAGCCTGGGCAACAAGAGCGAACCTCCGTCTCAAAAAAGAAAAAGATAGAGCGGGGGCAACGATGTTCACACAAGGTGATTACTGGAGCCAGTGGTCCTTTGGCCTTGAGACTATGGAGCCCTGATGCTGCCATGGAGGGAGGCAGAGGTGCCTTCCCTGACCTCTCCCTGCCAGTGCCATTTGGCTCAGTTCTACAGACAAGTGCCATGAAGACCAGCTGGCTACATGGCTGCCTCTGTGTTCCCTGGACAGGCATCAGGCAGCTCTGGGCTGCTCCCACCACCAATCATTCTCCTTCCACTCTGGCGTCTCTCCAGGGCGAGTCCTCACATTATTGCACATTATTTTTGGTGGAACAGGAAGGGAATGTCACTAGCTTTGCTAAGGTTCATTATGTTAATATTGTAATTTCCCTTAGGAAAATGAAGAAGAAAAACATCTAGATGCCAGGCACTTGTTGACTTCCAAGAACAAGACCTAAAGATTCACTGCAGAATCTAAAAACTGTGAATCCTGGACAGCAGCCTGCCAAAACCAAGCATGTTTGCTGATGTTGATTGTGTATGTGTGCCAGGAGTGGATATTCAGGCATCGATTTCAGCCTATCTCTCCTTTTTAGATCTGGGCACAGAGGTCACTCGGAGCTTCCATTTGGACAGCTGCCTGTTCATGGGAAAAGCACCGAGCTCTTAACCTAGGAAGGGATGCTGTGCTGCATGCTGGCATTGTTGTGAGGGCAAGAGAGGTTTCACCCCTGCTGTCCTTCCTCAGATGGCTCATTATGTCAGGTTTCAGGGAGACAATATGCAAATGTTGAGTCTGTGCCTCTAACAAACTCATCCTGCATGAAAAATCATTATTTACTTCATTTTGTGCCTTTTTAATTTTTTTGTCTCACTCTGTCACCCAGTCTGGAGCATAGTGGCATCATCTCGGTACACTGCAACCTCCACCTCCCAGTTTCAAGTGATTCTCTTGCCTCAGCCTCCCAGGTAGCTGGGATTACAGGTGTGCATCACCACACCTGGCTAAATGTATTTTTAGTAGAGATGAGGTTTCACAATGTTGTCCGAGCTGGTCTCGAGCTCCTGACCTCAAGTGATCCACCAGCCTTGGCCTCCCAAAGTGCTGGGATTACAGGCATGAGACATTGCCCAGCTCATTTTGTGACAATTTTTAACGATGAGTTGGTATTTAGATCAAAAGATCCAACCTGAGCAATAAGTTTGAGGGAAACAAAGGTAACTTGGAAACACTGGAAACTCCTATTCATAGCTTTCATGTTATTGGACCACTTGCTTTAACTGGTGAGGCACAGATAGTCTCTCTTTGCATCCCACTTCTTGCAATGAACATTGAGATTAAGTATGTCTGCTCTAGGCAGTTTGAATTGAGGTCCTATTGAAATAAGGGAAGGGGGAGTGACGTAATGTTGTCTGATCTCTGGCATCTCAGTAGGAATTGAAATGTGCTCAAGTCAATTAGGTTATGCTCTTAGATGTCTTCTTGCTCATTAACAACACAAGGAGCCCTTGACTTAAATGACACTAACCACAGGCAAGTAAGGTGTGATCAGATGGACCCAGGCCACAAACAGTTCTGCAAATTCCAACTGTTCCATTCACTGCCCTTTCGGGAGGGAATTTGAGAGCTACACTTGATGAGAAAAAACCCTTCTCTGGTAGTTTGCTTGTTTCCTAGTGGTCACCTCATCCCTGCCACATGCACAGACACGATGAGCACCCATTTGCAAGTCATTGCTTAGGAATTGATCAAGAGTCAGAGATGAAGTGGAGGGAGGCAGTATTTTCAGTGGGTATAAGCCCTGAGCCCATGTGCTGATGCCCCAGGGTGTGTGTGGGGCACTCGGGGTATGTGTAAGCATCTGCCAGTCTTGGACTGGGGTGGAGAACTGTCCCGAGTGTGCACTGCCTGGAGTCACACAGAAGGACCTCCCGAGCCTGGAGGTGACAGTCACTTTTCCAGCTATTGTTTATCTGCTCAGACACAGGCCTGGCCTGACAAGGTCGGGGTCAGGAGAGAACACTTCAGCAAGGAAGGGAGGCTCTGAAGTCAGTGTGAGACTCTTCCATTTGGAGTGTGACCCGAAGGGCTCTCCTGAGCCCTGGGGCCTGAGCCCTGGGGACGGACACACAGGCCAGCACATGGAATGCTTGCAAGCAACAGGCAGCTTGAAGTAATTAGGCATGAATGAAATCACAGCAGGTCTTGCAGCTGATACCTGAGCGCTCCACTGGCAACTGAAGTCATAAAAGTCCACTGAAGAGAGGCCAGAAAAGAATGTCAGAAAACCCAAAAGGAATAAGAAAATGTTTTGAAGAGGAGGAGTTTTTTTGAAAAGGTGCCTTGACAAGTACGGTGGGATAATGGGCAATCCAGTTGCCTGTGTGGATCCTTCAAGTGCAGGTTGTAAGCAAATCTGCTCCTAGTTAGTGTCACCCCTGGGACACAGCACATCGGGGGTGATTGCCATAGGCTAGTGTTTCTGAAGCCTTTTGACTATGACTTAACCTAAGAAATACATTTTACAACCTACCCTGGTATTATACTCACACACAAATGCATGTGTTTATAAACGCATGCACACATTTCATAAACGCATATAACCTCAGTAAAAATTTCATGAAATAGTACTTGCCTTTTCCACCTATTTTGCCTGATATTTTCAACTCTATTGTATTCTATTCTGTTCCTCTAATTAATTCATTCAAACACTACAATTATGTACTTTATCGAATTGATTTCAACTATTGGGGACATTGTCCACTAACGTTTTGAAATCATATTGTAGATGTTGAGTCATGTATGTGTGTCCTGGGTTGCAAAGCAAAGCGCATTTCTTACCGTGAGTTTTAATCAAGTCACTTCTCCTGCCCGCATCCTACAAAGCGAGGAGCCTGGACGCTCTTTCAGATGGGAAGTTCCCTGAAGGAGACACTAGGCAGAGGAGAAGGAAAGACTCTCAGCAGCAAATGTTGAAAAAGATGAACTCATGTTCATGCAGTGGGTCTGCATCTTCTCCGTCTAAACAGTTGTTCAGAGACAGGGAGTCAGCAAACTACACTCTGCAGACAGGATTTGGTGTGCTGCCTGTTTGGGTGTGTGAAGCTGCATGGAACACAGCCCCGCCATTACCTTGCCTGTTGCTTGTGGCTGCTTTTGTGCTGCAGCCTCAGGGCTGAAGAGTGGCAACAGAGTCCAGGTGGCCTGCAAAGCTGGCAATATTTACTATCTAGCCCTCTGCAGAAAAAAATGTACCAGCCCCCCACCGTCAGTGCCTTAGGATGGATGTCCTGTAGCCCTTCCATAAATGCATCTCAGGCTGCAGACTGCTTTGTGGCACCTCTCTTATCTTGTCCTAGATGATTAGTTACCATTAATTGTCAATAAATAGCAATTTTGGGGACACAGCGGGCATTGCAGATAGAATCCCCCTCCTCAATTCCCACACACCTGATAAGAAGCTATTGGGGGAAAAAGAGCCCATGCAAACTTAAGTGGCTTGTGCTTCAGGTTGGATGATCTGGGAGCAGATGCTGAGATGGAGTTCGGGGTGCAAGATTAACTCCTGTGGAAAGAATGGTGAGGAAATGAGATTGAGCAGAAGAAAAAGCTAAATGGCAATGTGGGCCCCAGGAAGCCTCAGCCCACTGGACGGGGGATCGCTAGAGCCAGTGCTGACTGCCAGAGCCATCATGGGGCATGTTACAGCCCTTCCTTGCTCAGTCAGTGATGTGGGCATGACCTCAGGTGAGGCAGCTCTCTGCAGCCCAGGTGGAACCCAAAGCTGCCTGAGGACCATCCTTCCTGCCATGGGGCAGCAAGTCGTTCCTTGAAGGCTGACCTGTGCCTCAGATGGCCTAGCATGGTCCACCTCCCGGCCACATGCCACACTTCTCCATGCATCCCGGGGAGCAGCTCCAGCTCCTCCATTGTTAGGGTGCACTTTTCTTTCGGGGGGAAGCTTAGAGAGGGAGATTAGTGGGACACATTGCACCCCTTTGCTGCAGTGAGTGTCAGGACTGAACTGGCAGTCCTAGCATAGTGCCATAGATCCACTCTCCGTCCAGAGTCCCCGCATCCCTAGACACCACTCCTGCTGTCTCAGTGTCCTACTTGGTGGTGTGACTCAGACCCTCATTCCTGAAGTCCTGGTTGCCATGATCTCCTTGAGCTGGGTTTGCTGCACATGCCCACGGATGGTCATAGTTAGGTAAGGGCATGCAGGAGGTGCCAGCATGAGTCCCCTGAAACCCACATAGACTCATGCCTGCCATTGTGTATCATGGCAACCCAACCTCCCTCTGACAATCATGGAAAGGATGCTGGCTCCTTTCCTTGCACAGGAGGACCTCAGAGTGCCCAGGTGGCTGTTGTGCTGTAGCTCAATGAGACCCTGGCTCTGCTCCCCGGGGGAAAAGTATGCCTTTTGGGGAACCAGTGCCTCTGACCCTGTAGAGCCCAGTGTTGTGGGCCTCGGAAGCAAAAATTCCCCCAGTGAGTCACTGGGAGTGATAATCCCCACTAGATGCCAGGAGCATCCCCTCAACAGTGACAAATAAAAATGTCTCCAGACATTGCCAAGGTTGCCTGCAGCTGACAGCCACTGGCGTGTAGACCAGGAGTGTGTCTTATTTTGTGCTGTTTAGCTCCTATGAGTTCTGCAGATTGCGAATGAGTGAGATGGGGATTCATTCTGGAAACTGGATCTCGCTTGCCCACTTCTGGAATCTCATTTTGTGGAGCGATGATAGCATGATGGTAGCTGAAGAAGAAACAGCTCTCATGAGAATCGGAACCACAAACAAACAAAACCCCAGAGGCCCGGCCCTCTTTAAGTGCCTTTAGAGCACGATGCCACTCCAAAAGGCTAGACGCCTGTGGTGCACAGGGGCTTTTAGCCCCACTCTCCCTGAAGGCACAGCACGCTGGCTGGCAGACAAACAAAGCTTAGTGTCTTCCTCAAGTTTCAAGATGTTGTCTTGATTTGGCCACTGTTACCCACATGGAAACTTCTGACAACTGGATTTTGGAAGTTCTATTTTCCACATTGGATGAGACGAGCTTTGAGATTTGGACTAGAATCAGAGGGAAGATTCTGTTAATTGCCCCTGAATTACCTGGGACTTTTGAGATGCTGCAGACAGAAAATGTTCCGTACACATATCCTGAGAAATCATTTCCATCTGAGGTGATTTGGATCAACCGACTTTCCAAGAAGGGGATGATGTGTCTATTTCCAATTGAGCCTTCCCAAGAAATGGACAGAGCAATTGCAATATTCCATTACTTCCTTCAGGTTATTAGTTTTAGGCACGGCCCTGATCCTTTCCAGGCCGTTCTGAGACTATGAGAAAAACAACATTCGGAGTTTATGCACAGGAAGGCACCACACAACACACATGTAGATTACTGCCGGGAGGCACCCTGCAAGGTGATGGGTGCCTGAGTCTGCGGATTCGTGGGCCCCAGGGCTGCACAGACCTTTTTGTGCCACCTCCCAGTCTCTACGGTCTTGATTGCAAATGTTGAGTTTTGGAAGTGGCCAGGAAGTTTGTTCCACTCTCTCTCTGGAGCCATCAGCTCTTCCTTTTTGGCCTTTTCTGGGAGCCCCCAGTCAGCAGCAGCTGTGACTTGCCTGTGACTCTCTATGCAGACTCCACACACAGGAGCCCATACTGCCGGGGACTGCATCCTGTCCTCTGTTTGTTGTTCTCTGTTGATTTTTATTTCATGCTTACTGGGTCCTTCAAGAACGTCTTGGCCCTCATTCTTCTAACATTGTGTACAGCACTGCCCTGCCCGTTCCTGGGGCATGCAGGTGATTTGCTGAGTGGCCCAATAAGTCACAACCATTAGCCCTGAACCAGCAGAGCCCCCCTGTGTCAAGGTCTTTGACCTGTTCCTGCCCCGCGATGCCTCTTCCCACATCAGGGCCTTTATTCTCTTGTGTTTTCTGGCCACATCTGCTCTCTTGGAGCGGCTTTGATTTGTCTCCAACTACATGTTTTTCCAGCTCCATGTGCTTTTCCTCATACACTTAGAGACAAGACAACACTTTTCCTGCAGTTGGGTAGGCCGCGTCGCCGAGCTTGGCCAATGTCCCGCCACCTGCGGGCCTAGACTCTAAAAACCTTCTTGAATGTGATCTTCTATGTTCTCTCCTTCCCTCTTTTGCTGGCTATATGCAGAGGACCCGATGGAGGACTCTAAGAGGAGAAGATGGAGATGAGAAGTGGAAGGAGGGAAGGTCCCTGGTCCCCAGATGCTTCTATGAGAGGAGCTACTCCAACCCACCCCCACCTCCTCCACTGACTCATATGGGAAAAAAATCAACTTTTATTTTGTCAAACTCCCAAGATCTGGTGGTTGTTTATTACAATAGATCAGCTACCCTGATTCATGCCCTGTCCCTCCCCAGTGTCACCTGAGGCCACTGCTTACCTTTTCTCACTTGCAGGCCCTGGATGGGCTTCCATGGGGTTCCCAGGCACTGAGGCAGCTCCATCCTCTGTGCACTCACCTCTGTGGCAGCTTCGGTTTTGCTTTGGTTTGACCGATTTCCTCAATGCCTATACGCGAGAACTCTTCCTCCCCACATCTTTTTTTTACTGTGTACCATCTGTTTTGGCAACAGACTTGTAGATTCCATACTATCCCCTACTGTGGAAGCATGTTCTGTGTGCCGCATCCATGTGGAAGCATGTTCTGTGTGTGCTGCATCCATGCCTGGAAGCGTGTTCTGTGTGTGCTGATAGTCTCATGTGGAAGCATGTCTCTGTGGCCTGTGCTGCAGTCTCCTGTGGAAGCGTGTTCTGTGTGTGCTGCGTCCATGTGGAAGCATGTTCTGTGCTGCTGACATCCATGTGGAAGCGTGTTCTGTGTAGTGCTGAATCCACGTGGACAGCATGTTCTGTGCACTGTGCTGAATCCAACACTGGAAGCATGTATCTGATGTGTGCTGTATCCATGTAGGGGACAGCGTGTTCTGTGATAGTGCTGCATCCACGTGGAAGCATGTCTCTGTAGTGTGCTGAATCAATGTGGAAGCATGTTCTGTGTGTGCTGAATCCATGTGGAAGCGTGTTCTGTGTGCTGCATCCATGTGGAAGTGTGTTCAGTGTGTGCTGCATCCATGTGGAAGCATGTTCTGTGTGTGCTGCATCCACGTGGAAGCATGTTCTGTGTGTGCTGAATCCATGTGGAAGCATGTTCTGTGTGTGCTGCATCCATGTGGAAGCATGTTCTGTGTGTGCTGCATCCATGTGGAAGCGTGTTCTGTGTGTGCTGAATCCATGTGGAAGCATGTTCTGTGTGTGCTGCGTCCCTGTGGAAGCGTGTTCTGTGTGTGCTGCGTCCATGTGGAAGCATGTTCTGTGTGCTGCGTCCATGTGGAAGCATGTTCTGTGTGTGCTGCATCCATGTGGAAGCGTGTTCTGTGTGCTGCATCCATGTGGAAGCATGTTCTGTGTGTGCTGCATCCATGTGGAAGTGCGTTCTCTGTGTGGGCCTTTTCAGCCACTCTCCTTCCTGGGCTCCCTCCTCCTCCATCTGTGCTGAACTGCTCCTTTCATTAGTTCCTATTCATTGCAACTCTGAGTCCTTAAAATTTTTCCTTTTGGTCCTTAATTCAATTCAATAATTTTTTACTCAAGTCTGCTGTTATGTAGGTGTGGTTCTAGGCATGGGAGAAGTCAGATGAAGACCCAGGCCCTGTCTTTGAGGAGCTCACCACCCAGTAGGAGGGAAAAAGACTGTGCCAGGAATCTGAAAGTCATGAGGACTGCAGAGAACTCAGCACTGGAAATTTAAATGAAGCACTATAAAAGAAACCAACAAAACCCCAAACTACCAGGTGTTTGGCATTCCCAGTGGGGTCTAGGTGCACTTGCTGGCCTCTGGCTGGATTGCTTTGAGGGCTATCTTATTACTGTCTCCTGATTATGATGATGGCTTGGTGTCTTTGTCCTTCTTTCGAGCTGTTTTTTCTTCCTCATTGCACTCTTCATGCTTCTCTTTATTCCAAGGCTGAGCTTTCTTTATTCCAAGGCTCATCATAACTGGGATGAATGCTTTCATGAAACCACACTTCTTCAGCAAGCTCCCAGGCCTGGGCATCCAAATCCTCTTGGGGGCTGTAAACCTGCTCACCTGTGGCTCACCTGTGGCTCACCTGTGGCTCCTCCGTTCTGTTGTCTTCCAATACACTCAGCTCTGCTTGGATGGGCTGCCTTTGGTGTATGGGCCTGCCCAGATCAGCACATGGGCATCTGGTTCCCAGGAAACATCCAGCAGTGGCTGTGGTGGCTGGATGTGGGATTGGATGGGCACACAAAAAAGCATAAAAATCATGCCAATAGTAACCATAATAGCAATTAATAGTCAGGATAATAATCATCTAGCTACAGTGGCAATGCACTTGAGAGACTATTCTTTGGGTGCATTTTCCTTTATGTCCTAGATGGAACGGGATGATTGGGCTTTTGAAGATCTCAAAGAAACTTGAAAAGGACCAGACTGTGATCAACGTTGATTCCACTCACACTAATGATGACCTGGTTTCTAAACTTGGCAACGTTGAAGTTTCTGGACTTTTTTTTTTTTCTGAAGTGGTTGAAAGGAAACTGGAAGTGTGGAGAATGGAAGGATGAGGACAAACTGTAGGGCGCTGCCTCACTCCTGGACTCTATCATCTCATTCCTCCAGGTGGGGGCCACCTGACCACTGCTGGCTCTGCCCTCCCCAGTTTTTAAGCATCCACACAGACTTTGCAAAGATGTTGAGATATGTTGGACATGAACTCTGGGTGTGTGCACATCTGGTTCCAAGCTTATACTCCACTCTTCATAGCTCAAGTACCTTCCTCACTGCAGGGACCACTTTCCATCTTCACCACTACTGTATCAAATGGACTTCCATCTTCCCCTTTGAATTCCAGCCTGGAAACCTAACTTTTTTTCTAGTCTCTTTTGCACTGAGATTCTGTCCCTTTTATTGCAGCAATGAGTTTACCCAGCCCTCCATCCCACACGAGTCCGGGCAGGACCCAGCTACCTGTTGAGACTCCCACACTGACTGTGTAGGAGTTATTCCACCTGGCCCTGGATTCCCAGTGCCCTGACTTAGTCGCCTGACAGGACAGAGTTGGGACATGAATTGGGCACCTGAATTAGCCCTGTTTGTGGCCAGGTCCTCTGCATGCTTGTGTAGACTTCCAAACTGACCGTGCAGCTGGGCCTGGGTGGCAGAGTCTGCGAGTCGGCTCTGGTGTATGCGTTTCCCATTATCTATAGTAGCAAAACTTCCAATTTTTGATGGGACATGGATCCCCAGAATAAAGATATTTCTCACCCTCCCTTGCAGCTCCCATGTGTGCAGACATAATATGGGCAATTTTCAGATCATACCCTGCATCAGGGAACAGCAAACCTTTTCTGTTACGGGCTGGATAGTAAATATTTTAAGTTTTGCAGGCTACATAGTCTCTGATGCAGGTCCTCCTCTTTAAGGAGTCATGGAAAGTACCTAAATGAAAACATGGTTGTTTGCCAATAAAACTTTATTTACAAAAAGAGGCTATGGGTCAAACTTGGCTCACGGGCTTGTGGCTTGCCAACTCTTGTCCTAGACTAATATCTCAAGCAAAGCAGAGCAAGAGGACAGAAGGAACCCAGGTGCCCGGAAATTCCATATCCACTCTGGACTGCTTCTAACCAGGTTTTTATGAGAGAAAAATAAGTGTCTACCTTGCTTAAGCTACTGTTCGTATTTTTTTTTCTTGAGACAGGGTCTCACTCTGTCACCCAGGTTGCAGTGCAGTGGTGTGAACATAGCTCACTGCAGTCTTAACCTCCCAGGCTCAAGGGATCCTCCCACCTCAGCCTCCTGAGTAGCTGTGATTACAGGTGAGTGTCACCATGCCAGGCTAATTTTTAAACTTTTTTACAGCGATGGAGGTTTCCCTATGTTGCCCAGGCTGGTCTCAAACTCCTAGGTTCAAGCGATCCTCCTGCTTTGGCTTCCCAGCGTGCTGGGATTACAGGCATGAGCCACTGCATCTGGCCAAGCTACTGTTTTTATTTTCTGGTTGTGGTAGGTTAAGGATGGCTCCAAATTCTTTGCTACTCCTCCCATTGAGAAGTTAAATCCAATTACGCTCTCCTCGAATCTACCTAAATGACTTGTTTGAGTGATAGAATGGGATGGAAGTAGTATTCTGGAACTTCTGAGGTTAGGCCACAGAAAGCCTTGCAGCATCCACCAGAATCTTGGGACACTCTCTTTTGGATCCCCGAGTTGTCCCTGAGCATCATTACCCTGAGGCTGCCATGGTGGAAGGGACTCTGGGGCACCCTGCTGGACAGTCCTGGCTGGGCCAGTCTCCCATCATCCCTGCCCAAAGCCACCCTGGACCCTCCAGACCAGTTAATCATTCCTGAGTGGCCTCCATGTGGGACAGAAAATATCATCCAAGCCCTTCCTAAATTTCTGACCCACAGAATTATGAGCTATAATGGAATAGTTGTTTAAAGCCACTAAGCTTTGGCCTCCTTCCTTTGGCTGCTCTTAACTTCTGCCTGGCCTGCCCTGCTTCTCTTCCCTCCTTCTCTTCCCCTGCACATCTATTCCTGAGAAGCAACACATTTAAGGAGATAGAGAATGATTTGTTTTCTAAGGTACAAAATGAAGTACTGGTTCTGTAAAGTCCTAATTATAGAGGGCATACAATTAAGCTCTTCTCTAAGGAGAAGAAAAACAATGAAGCTTTAAGGCAGGATATCATTGCTCACTAAATAGTCCTTCAGTTTCTGATCTGTTCTTTTCAGCTCTAAAGTTCTATGTGACAGGATGTTGAAAAAGCACAGGCTTTGGGGTTACACAGTTTTGAATACTGGCTCAATCCCTTAAGGGCCATGTGACCTCGGTGTTTTATTTGACTTCTCCCAAATTATTGACTGTATGATTCAACTTAATCTCTAGGCACATCTCCTTAGTGCCTTAGTTTTAATTATAGAAATAATTTGCATATGCTAATGTATGGCAAATCAGTGCTGAACAAGCACAATCATGAATTCCTCTATGACTCAGAGTAGCTTCCAGATCTGTCAGTCATGTGTGGTGACTGAATAGTTGAAATGTGGCTAGTCCAAATTAAAATGTGCTGTCAGTATAGAATACACACTGAGTTTTGAAGATTTAGTACCAAAAATGCAAAATAATTAATTTTAAAATATTGATTGGGGTCAGGCATGGTGGCTCACACTGGTAATCCCAGCACTTTGGGAGGCCGGGACAGGTGAATCACGAGGTCAGGAGTTTGAGACCAGCCTGACCAACATGGTGAAACCCCATCTCTACTGAAAATACAAAAATTAACAGGGTGTGGTGGCAGGTGCCTGTAATCCCAGCTACTCAGGAGCTGAGGCAGGAGAATCACTTGAACCTTGGAGGTGGAGGTTGCAGTGATCTGAGATTGTGCCACTGCACTCCAGCCTGGGTGACAGAGCGAGACTCCATTTCAAAAAAAAAAAAATATATATATATATATATATATATAGTTTGATCAGATGACAAACTAATATTTGTATATATTTGAGTAAATACAATATATTATTAAGATTAATTTTACTCATTTCTTTTTACATTTTTTGGTGGCTACTTAAAAAGTTCAAAGTTATTTACGTGGCTCACAGTTATGACTTGGATTACATTTCTGTTGAATAGTGAGTGTTGTTTAAGATCACTAGAAGCCTAAGCTAGTTTTAGGACCCCTTTTGAGAGAGGGCACCATTCTCTTGTCTATACATAATCTAAGAATCTATGTGTGGCAGTGGTTCCTAGTGCCCTCCCACATATTTTTCTCTTCCTCCAGACGTGCAGTAGGACGACAATTCCATGCTGTAGTGATAAGACTAGTTTAAGTCAATGGGGTTATGAGAGGAAGTAAGTGGGTTACTTCTGAGTCAAGCATTTAATTAATGCGAGACCTGCTGCCACTCTTGCATTCTCTGCTGTGTTGACTGCAGAGCAGCCACCTCTCAGCCTGTAGGACTGAGTCACTGCATGGAGGGGAGATGCCCTGGAGAGTTGCCTGGATCTACAGCAGAATTTTCATGGAGGAAAACAAACTATTGTTGTGTTAAGCCATTGAGGTTTGGGGTTTGTTGCAGCAGCATAAGCCTTCCTCTCCTGACTAATGAATGTATTTTCTGATTAACAAAATGAAATGATCACTGTTTTTTTTTTTTCCTGTTTTACTCTATACTCTGATGAATTTTGAAAAAGCAGGTTTAAAACAGATTTTTGATGGCTTGTCATAGTCTAGGGAAGATGAGCTTGGCTGAAAATTGGAAATCTGTGGAAAGTGTTTGAAAAAAAGTGAGAGGTACAATTAACTGTTTAATAAAAATCAAATTGCACAATCTAAGTCCATCTCATCTTTTCTTGGACGTTAATAGGGTGACAGAAAATTTACAGAGCTGATTGGGTCATATTCCAAAGTGTGATCCCCCAAGTAAGCAGTTTACAAGCGGTGTGACAAATGCTAAGAAAATCAGAATGTCTAGGGATATTGCAGATTATCTCCTTGGAAATAGTGTTGGCATCTCCAGGCTAAAGATGTAATTCGCCTTCTGTGTAGGTATCACTTTCTAGAGTCATTAGAGACCAATTTCAAACAAAGTAAATCTGTTATAATCCTCCTAATGGATTTTGCTTTGCCTCTTCCCACCCATTTAGAAAATTTACTTGGAATTTCTTGTATACTTTGGAGTTAGAGCCAAGGGGTAAGATGTGAGTTTAACGTGTAATTCTTCCTACTCCATTTCCTTACCACGTTTCCTTCCAAAGAAGAATGCTGCCACCAGGCGCTCCTCAAAGACCAGGGAGGTGGGCCTGCAGCTTCTGAGTGAAAGGAAGAAGCCTGGCTATTCTGGGTATGAAATGTGTGCTCTTATGTCTCCATACTGAGGAGGATTGCCCAGGAACTGGGTTAAGATACCAACCCAAATTCAATTGTTTGCCAACACAAAGCTGTGATTAGAAAGCATATCACAGTATGTCAGTGGTGCCATTGTTAGGAATACAACAGCACTAGAAATGTGCAGAAGTCATAACTGTATTTTCTGATTGTGTGTGTGATGGCATAGCAATCAAATGAAGGTGTAAAAGCTTTTGTTGTTTTTAAGAAGCATGAAGTCGAGTGGCCTGTTTCCAATAGGAGGACTGAAAAACCAAGCAAACACAAATTTTGTTCACAGCGTCCTTTTTGAGAAAAGAGTATAGCTGTCTGCCTAAGAGATCTTCACTCCTGGTCTTTTGTTAGTGTAGTCAGCATAACCAGTATTGGGAGGTGCAGTCTTTGGAGATGGTTAGGCCATGAGGGATCTTCCTTCATGAATGGCATTAGGTATCCTCATAAAAAGATTGACAGTGAGATTTTGTCCCTCTTGCCCTTCTGCCGTCTGCCATTTGAAGGTAGGGTGTTTCTCCCCTCCAGAGGATATAGCTCTCACCAGACACTGAAACTGCTGGCACCTTGATTTTGGACTTCCCAGCCTCCAGAACCATGAGAGATAAATGCCTGTTGTTTACAAATTACCCAGTCTGAAGTATTTTGTTATAGCAGCACAAAACAGACTGAGACAATTAGTTACTGCATTATATTATCATCTCTTTATATGGGTTGATGACTTACTGTCATAATTAGTTTGGAAGAGACTTACGACTGGAAGTATTATTTCTATATTTTTTATTTCCTTTTTGCATTTCAACACCAACTCTCTGACACCAGCTGGGTATCTTACAGTTCAGGTCAACTCTGACACTAACTGCCTAGACTTAGCATTAGATCTACACGTTGAAGGGCAAAGCCCCCAAAAGAGTGTCTTTACCTTACATTCCATCTCCAAGTGGGGCCCCCAGGCTACCCAAACTTCTGTCTAACTTGGCTACAAATTTGTGAATTCTTACAACTCATCTCCCCCCAAATTTAGATAATTTGCTAGAATAACTTACAGAACTCAGGAAAGGGCTATCTTTATGGTTAGCATTTTATTGTATAGAGGTCAAAGGAATAACAAAATGAAGAGGTGCAGATGGCAGCAAGTTCTGGGAGCCTGAGCCTCTCTGTTCTGTGCAGCGCTACCCTCCTGGCACATTGAGGTGTTTACAACCCAGAAGCTCAGCTGAGCCTCGATGTCCAGAGTCATTAACAAGGTTTTCTTACATAGGCATGATTGATTAAATTATTGGCTGCATGACTGAACTTAATCTCCGGTCCTCCCATCCTCTGCAGAAGTCAGAGGGCAGGGCATGCTTGGTTTCTCCGGCATGGTCAATCCCTCCCTTGGAATTATTTAAAGGTTCACCCTGAGCCACCGCCTCATTAGTATAAACTCAGACGTGGGCCTGAGTTGTAATCCCAGCACTTTGGCAGGCCAAGACGGGTGGATTACCTGAGACCGGGAGTTTGAGACCAGCCTGGCCAACATAATGAAACTCCGTCTCTAGTAAAAATACAAAAAAAAAAAAAAAAAAAAAAAAAACCAGGGTGGTGGCATGCGCCTGTAGTCCCAGCTACTCGGGAGGCTGAGGCAGGAGAATCACCTGAACCCAGGAGGTGGAGTTTGCAGTGAGCCGAGATCACGCCATTGCACTCCAGCCTGGGCAACAAGAGCAAAACTCCATCTCAAGAAAAACTCAATAAACCAAAAAACAAAAACAAAAATTACTCAGACATTTCTGAAAGGGCTCATTATGACTAACAAAAGAGACTTTTATCAGGAAATTCCAAGGGTTTTGAAGCTCCAGGCCAGAATCTACGGGAAAAGACCAGGTATATTCTTTAGTATATTACACCTTTGCACCTTGAACAGGACATGGGGTAAAAGACATTCAAATGCTTGATGTTATTGTGTGATGGGCAGATATGGATTATTGCAGCTTGCATATAAAATCATTATTGTTATTTTTGTAAATAAACATTTAGAGGTGACAGATTTAGTCTCTTCACAAAAAGACCAGAGAATGGATATGCACTAAGAGAGAGAAGAAGGATTATCTGTTCCTCAAGGAAATGGTCTTACCTTATTGGTGTCTCGGGACTGTGTATGAAAATGATGGAATTATTTTGATTATTCAGATAGATGGAGAGCAAGAAGTGCAAGGGGGGCCTCTCCTTTCTCTTTCCCCCTCTACACCTGAGCACTCGACTTCAGGAGCCCAGCAACTCCATTCATGTTGCAGGCCCACTTTGGAATTCTTCCTCAGGGGGTGATATTGGTGTGAATAATCTCCATTTGTATCAGTGGAATAATATGAACTAACCAGGACAAATTTATAGTGTTTATTAATATTTGTTTCCACTTTCCCTATTATAATGTAAACAGAAATTTAATGATTGGAAAATTATGTCAAACGTTGAGTGAATTGGGCATCAAATACCACAGTGATCAGTGAACAGTAACTGTTTTTAATAATTTGAATATTGCAGTGACACAAAGGTATTTAAGACACCAATCCTTCAAGAAATTTCTCGAAAGACAGCCAACAATCACTTGTGGATTTCTTGTCTGTCTGCTCATCTTTAATCCCTCCCCCTTTCTAGTTCCTTCATTTGCTTTATGCCCTTTAAAGCAGCAGTAACACAGACACTCTTTTTCATTTGTTGCCCAGGTCTCTTGGAAAAGCCTGCCGGTGGTCTCACTGGGGATAGGACAGGATCACACTGGCTGCCCCCGGTTCTCGTGGAGGGGCTGTTCTGCAGCTATGGCCCAGGATGGCCATGGAGTCAATGAGGAAAAACACTTGGATGGCCACCCAGGTGCGCTGTCACCAACCAACTCATAATCAGATCTGTTAACTTTTGAAACATCAGATCTTTATACATTTGGAGAAAGAGACTTTGTTACTTCTAAAGGGTTACAGCCTACCAGGTGGCCATTCCATGGGCTGGGAAGTGTAGCCTTCTACAAAGACCAGAGCACTTGGATGGAGGAGGAGTGGGAGTTGGAGCTTTATGCTGGACAGGCTGGCTAAACATATACATTCAACAGATTACAGGAAGAGCTGTGAATGTTCATAAAGGTAGTCCTGAGACATGCATATTGAACAAACATGTATGTAACATACGACCCATGTTCACTTTGGGGTGGAGACTTAACATTTAAATGTGTTACAGTTAGGTCCTATATGTCAAAAGGTATTTTCAGGACATGAAGGCATGCAAGTGTGCAGCCTCTGTAAACCGGCCAGAGCGAGGGCATGGTCAGTGGTCTTATCTGGAGAACGCTGCTGAAATTGGTGTCTTGTCCAATCAAAGCCGTAGTGATGGCTGGTGGAACAAGGGGTCAGTTAGTCAGTGTCTGTTGGTGAGCTACAACTGTTAGATTTTTTTTGTTTTTTTTGAGATGGACTCTTGCTCTGTCACCCAGACTGGAGTGCAGTGGTACCATCTCAGCTCACTGCAACCTCCGCCTCCTGGGTTCAAGCGATTCTCCTGCCTCAGCCTCTCGAGTAGCTGGGATTATAGGCGCCTGCCACCACACCCGGCTAGTTTTTGTATTTTTAGTAGAGACAGGGTTTCACCATGTTGGCTAGGCTGGTCTAGAACTCCTGACCTCAGGCGATCAGCCCGCCATGGCCTCCCAAAGTGCTGGGATTACAGGCGTGAGCCACTGCGCCCGGCCCTGTTAGAATATTGCTTATCTCTCCAGGCGAGTGCATTTTAGCTGCCAGAGAAAAAGAAAACCCTTGTGGCATTTAGAACACAGTTTGTTCTTGAAGTGTAGGGGTGTGTGACTCCACCCTTGCCTGGCATGGCCTTCGGTCTTATTTGGAATTTGGTATCTTATTGCCACAAAGGGTCCCTTGTGTCTGTCTTATGATCTTGACTTTAACATTCATGCTGGTCGGTTGTTGTGTCTAAACCACTAGAGGGAGGGGTATAATAAGACGCGTCTGACCTCCTGTCCCGTCATGGCCAGGAACTCAGTTTTAAGGTTTTTCCAGGGTTCTGCAGGCAAAGAGGGGTCCATTCAGGTGATGGGGGAGCTTAGGAATTTATTTTAGTTTACAAACCTAAACTTGAAAGAGGAAACTTTTAAGAGGAAATACAAATGAAAATTAAACTCCCTCAGTTGTCTACCACAGACCGTTACTCCTGGGTCAAGAGCTGAAAACTCACTTTGAAAAGGTTTAGAAACTGATAAAACAGAGGTGGGAAGAACAGTCATAAAATGATCATGGGGCTAGCCTGCTGCCAGCCCGCTGGGGTCCCGTCTAGAACACCAAGAGCCCACATGCCAGTGATCAGCCGACTGCAGAGCGATCCCTGAGAAACGCTTCTGGGGAGCCTTGGGCCTGTGCTCCCCTCTTTCTGCTGGCTGCTTTCCCATGTGAACTGATAGTGACTTTCAAATCACTTGGCTCTGTTCTCTGTTCTTCCCAGTGCCTGGAGTAGTGGGCAGCTCACCTCCCAGTGGGTCGACCCCAGCAACACCCCCAGTGGCCGCCCATCGTTGCTAGTCTGGAGCTTGCGGTGACCCTCATCCTGGTGGGGTTCTGAGGTCCTTGGGGAGGGGAGAGTCCCCTGGGGGAAACGCCAAGATGCTTCCTTCAAAGGTCTGGAATGGCTGGTGCAGCATGGGAGGAGAGGGCTACTGGAAAACTCACAGGGCCTTAATTAAATTTTGAATCCTATAAATCACACAACACTTGTGATTTTTAAACACTGTGTTTTGTTACACTTTTACTTATTCAATTATCTATTAATATGTTTTTTCTCAAAGTCTCTGAGAAGACTTTGCACAAGCTGCTGAGGACACTAAGGCTGGAGACGTGGAACATGGATGCCCCGTGATCAATGAAGTTGGTTAACATCACCAACGTAGATGATGTCAACGCTTCACCCTCTGGAGGCCCCAGAAAGCAGCTTTCCTTCACACGCCGCCGGACTGTCTGCTGAGGGAGGCGGATGGATGCTCTTGGCCGCATTTCTCAGCACTTAGGTTGTGACTGTCCCAGGCTTCCTGTTAAACGCATTCCTGGTCTGAATAGCTTCACCTACGTGCTCAGGGCAGCGGAAGGAGTGCCGTCTCCACATTTTTCTGTAGGAACCACTGCAAGGAGATGGTGCCTCCTTCTTTGGGCAGTGAAAGCTCCTCAGCAAACTGGGACATAGGTGCCAGATGTCCATCAGAACTACCCTGGAAAGAACTCCAGGCCATCCAGATCAGGAAGGTTGGGTCTGAAGCTGGGTCTGCTTCTGTCCAGGCCTCATTAGGGGAGCAACTCGTGGTGCAGACTCCCCGTTCCCTCCGGTGTGCGCACTGCAGCTGTGATGCTGTTTTGCCTCAACTTACGGGTCTTCTCTGGGCCCAGACTGAAACTTCCCATCTCTTTCCGCTAGCTTTGTATGCCATGTGGCATTTTACAGCCCCATACCATATAGGGAACAGAAACAACAGCACTTGCAAACTACATATGTTTCAGGAAACAACTAGGTCTTTTGATTAAATTATAAGCTTTAATTATATTCTAACTAATTAGAACATATTTAACATAGACCTCTCCCATACCTGCAAATTGAATGAAAAGAAACTTACAAATGAACCCTCTGTAGGATTACTATTAGGTTAAAAAGATAGCTAAAAAATACACTATTTTAGGACAAGCGTGGTGGCTCACACCTGTAATCCCAGTGCTTTGGAAGGCTGAGGCAGGAAGATTGCTTGAGGCCAGGAATTTGACACCGGCCGGGACAAGACAGTGAAACTCCATTTCTAAAAAATAAAAATAAAAATATTAGTTGAGCATGGTGAAGGGTACCTGTTGTTTTAGGTACTCTGGAGACTGAGGTAGGAGGATCACTTGAGCCCAGTGGTACAAGGTTACAGTGAGCTATGATGGTACCACTGGGCTCCAGCCTGAGTGGCACAGTAAGATGCTGTCCCTAACATAAATACTATTTTAAAATTGCAACATTCTTTTAGTTCCTTCATCATTTTATGGTTTTCCCTCTAGCAATTGTATCATCTTCTGACCTTCATATTCCCTACAGGCAAGTTTTTCTAAACTTTTCCTTTATATGCTATGTAAGACCTGTTCCTCTTTCCCTGCAACTGTGACCTGGAATAGGCAACTACTTTTACCCTTTTTCAAAGACTGATTCAAAGCCATTCTTGTATTCCTGCATCAACTGCAACATTTTAACAACCTATTCAGTTTTCTCCTACTGTTGAACTCAATTTGCCAATATTTTGAGTCTTTTGCATAGTTTCATAAATGAAATTGGACTGTAATTTTTTGCATTATACTTCCCTGTAAAGTCACTGAGGGTTTGGTGTCTTTTGGGAGCAATATTTTTTTTTTCTAGAACAGTTTTTGCCATAGTTATGTGTTCTCTTGGGTTTTCTGTATCTTCCTGAACAAACTTTACATTGATGTTTATATTTAACTTAAATTTATGTATAACTTTATATTTTTTAGAAAAGTATTCATTTATTCCAATTTTTTAAGTTTGTTGGCAGAAAGTTATTTAAGGTATCTTCTTGTGATTTTGAAAATCTTTATGGTATCCATGTTTACATTGCTAATATTAGTTGTGGTTTTTTCTCTTTGTCTCAGTGGGTCTGACTAGTTGTTTATTCTATTTAGCATTTTCAAAGGATCAGCTTTTGTTTCTGTTGATCTTCTCTATTAAATCTTTGTTTCCTAGTTCATCAATACCTGCTCTTATCTTTATTATTTACATCCTACATCTTCTTTTAGATTTACTTTTCGTTTCGTTCAAGCTTTTTTGAATTGATCAGTTAATTCATTGATATAAATGCACTCATTTTGCTTTTATAATAAACACTTAAGGCAATAAATTTTCTCCTATGTGCCACTTGTAATAGGTATTGGAGTACTTTCATTTCTGTTCTAAGTAATTTGTAATTTCTACAACAGGTTTCTCTTAACCTGGAATTATATAAAAGTGCGATGTTGGTGTTTCCAACTATATTTATTTAAACAATCTTTACTTGTGGATTTCTAATACAATTGCAAGTTTGTCAGAGGAAATTCTCTGGTATTTATTAACACTTCTTTTGTATTTAATGTGTGGTCTCTTTTTCAACTCCTTGATGTGTAATTGAAAAGAATATATTTTTCTTCCTTGGGTAAATGATATTTATATTTATTTACAATATTAGATCAAGCTTTCAAATTTCATTGCTTCAAGCGTTTATAGCTTACCTAACTTTGTCTATTAATTTCTCAGAGAGGCATGTGATTATGGGTTTGTCAGCTTTTTCATAATCCTGAACCCTTTTGCTTTTGGGAGGCAATGATACTGGTTTGTGATCATGTTATCTTTTTGGGGTCACAGGGTATCATTGTCAGAAATGACTTATCTTTCAAACATTACTTGATTTTTTGTTTGTTTGTTTGTTTTTGTTTGCTTGCTTGGTTTTTGAGACAGAGTCTAGCTCTGTTGCCCAAGCTTGAGTGTAGTGGCGCAATCTTGGCTCACTGCAACCTCCGCCTGCCGGGTTCAAGTGATGCTCCTGCCTCATCCTCCCGAGTAGCTGGGATTACAGGCGTGCACCACGAGTTTTGTATTTTTAGTAGAGACGGGGTTTCACCATATTGGCCAGGCTGGTCTCAGACTCCTGACCTCAGGTGATTCACCTGCCTCAGCTTCCGAAAGTGCTGGGATTACAGGCGTGAGCCCCTGAGCTGGCTACATCTGAATTTCAGTGCTGCTTCAGTGCCTGAATGAAAAAGTATTCAGCAGACCATGTGGTGGCAGGTGTAGGGGAGGGAACATCTTTAGCCCACACCTGGTGCAATAGACGCTTTCCCAGAACATCACAGGCAGCGGTGTGTGTGGCCACTGAGCTTCCACTGAGCGACTTCATTCTCTCTTGAAATGCGTAAGTATTTTGTTATAAATGCAGAGGTCCCAATATGTTTCTGCAGCAAATCACACCCTAAGCAGTGACTCCATGCGCTTCCAGGCTTAGAGAAGCTCAGCTGCGGTGCGGACCCCCTGCCCACCCAAGGCTCGGCAGCCTGCAGTCTGCCAGGTTCCGGCTCAGCTGCCTCTTCCCGTTATTGTTGGAAGAGCCAGAACACGTCAGGTTTGGTTTTCCTTGCTAATCCTTCCAGCCAGTGCTGCTATTTTGACACTTTGCCTGTTGAAGCATGGACCAGCTTTCTAAGAGCTGATGAGATTCATTTCCTGAGCCGTTCCCTTCACTCAAGGGAAAAAGAAAAGCAAGTCCACTGGAGAGTATCTGACTTGGCGCTAGACGCTGTTTTTCGCTAGGGCAGGGGCTCAGGAAGGAGGTCCTTCAGTAGCTCTGTAAGGGATATCCGAAAGCCCTAGCGGGAATGGCCCAGGATTCCTTATTTCCATCCCATGCAGATGGGCCCTTTCTCAGTCCAATTACATCCACTCAGCACGTATCTTAGAGACACTGATCTGACGGAAACAAGGACTGCAAGCAACTATACTATATGTGGACCATTTTCTAATGAAATAAGGATTTTTTTTTTCTTAAAAACAAAAATATCAACGTTATTTTTTATAAGGTGTATTGATTCCAGCCAAAAATAAAAAAGTTAAAGCAGCAATTATTTCATAAGTGTCCTTGAGTTTGGTATCACAGTGTCTTGGCTGGAGTTTTTCTCAGGGCAGACCCTGAGAGGAGGGTTTGAATTCAAATCGTATATTTTGGGGTTTGCAGGGAAGGGCCAGAAGGGAGTGGGTAAATGATGACAAGGAAGGGAGGCAGCCAACAGAAGACGCGCTGTGAAGCCGGTTAGCAGTGATAACCGGAGCCTAATCCCAGGTAGAGTGAGAACACGTTGGGAAATGGTATTAAACGCTGCCTCTGAATTATCCCTCCTGGCCAGCAGCTGTGGGGGAATCCGGACGGAGTCTCTTACTGAGGGAGACTCCCCAGGTGTGAAGAATCTAGCACCTGAGGCCTGGGGCACACGTGCTCAGATCCACCTTCTCCAGGTGCAGGGAAAAGCCGCTGGGAGGGGGCCCCAGGTGCCCGCCACTGAGAACCCGCCTGAAGTCAGCACAGCGCTGCTGAAGGCCCCGAGGGCTCTGCACACTGGGAGTCACAGGCCCAGACTCATCAGGCGCTGGGAAGACACCTTGATCCAGGCAGGACTGTGGCTTGAGATCGTCTCCACGGAGGGCCGGGGGATTCCCGTCCCTCACAGAGGTCTCTCTTCTCCTCTGAATCAGTGTCTCTGAGGGCTGGGTTTCTGTGCACTGGGGGGTACCTGCCAAATCGGTTTAATTCTGCCCCGCACCTCCCAGCGAGGCCCCATCCTGCGCAAGCTCTCTGCTGCGGACTTCAGGCCCAAGGTGAATGCGCGCAGGGCCTGGAGCAGGTGATGAGGGCTAGTGCAGGCCGAGGCGAGCGGCTACAGAGGTGGAGTTTCTATGCCCAGAGACGGGCATGGACACTAGCACGGAAGGATCGCCTAGCTGGGAGGGAAGCCAGGACAACGAAGACCTAGTGGGTCTAACGGGGGTACCGCATGAGTCGAGGTGCAGAGGCCGGACCCAGCAGGGTCGCCGAGGGGACTGCTCCTGCAGCCTGGGGAAAAGAAGGGGGCGTCAGGAGGTCTCCGAGCCAGCGGGGATCGTGTTCAGGAAGCTGGGCCAGGCTTTATATGTCATGGGGATCTGTGGAGGGGCTGAGACGTGGTCTGGTTTACACTTGGGAGAGCCTATTTAGGGCCCGAGGCAAGGGGTCCCCATGCCCCTGCTCCCAAGTCCTCCGAGCTGCTGCCAGGCTGCGTGTGGTCCTCCTTTCACCGAGCCACGACAGGCGTGCCCTCACTTGGGCCTGGAGGGGACAGCCTGGCTGGGTATGTGCCCGCCAGAGGGAATGGAGTTTGGCCGTGCGAGGCTGGTGTCCACAGGCCCGTGCTCACGGCCCTAAGAAGGGCAGGATGGAGCAAGGGTGCGGGAGAGAAGGAGCAGGACTTCACCGAAAACCCTTGCCCCAGGCCCTGCGGAAGGGCACGAGGGCAGTCCCCCTGGGCTTAAGGGGAAAGGCCTGTGCCCGGGGTGCTTCAGCCCCAGGTCCCTTCTTCAACCACGGCAGTCCGGCCTGTGTCTGAAAACAGGCTCTGGGGTCAGACACAGTTTGAATTATCCCTGTGAGGCTGAAAAAAGAAATACACATGCAATGTCACTGGCCTAAATTTCCCTGTTTTTTTTTTTTTTTAAAATTATTATTATTATTGTTTTATGTTTTAAACAGGGTGTTGCTCTGTTGCCCAGGCTGGAGTTCGGTGGTGAGATTATGGCTCACTGCAGCCTCGATCCCCGGTCTAAAAGGATTCTCCCGAGTAGCTGGGACAACAGGGTGCCATCAGGCCCGGCCCGACCCCTGGGTCTTTAGCAACAAAGTGAGGTTTGTGTCCTCTACATTTGTGAAACATTTTAAGACCATTTGATCTCATCACCTTCTCTCACTTTGATTTCTTGTCCTTGTGAACTCCTGATCACTTTCACAATCTGCCTTATGTGATGATTCTGTTTTCTCAGTGCCAATTTTGTGGGGATACAGCTCTTGTTCCTATAGGTCCTGAAGCAAGTGGAACCAAGGCTACGGTGTGTGGCAAAACTGTGCAGCCTGGACAACATAGTGAGACCTCATCTCTTCAAATAATTTTTAAAAATTAGCCAGGTGTGGCAGCATGCCCCTGGAGATTGAGGCAAAGGATGGCTTGAACCTGGACAGTTGGAGCTGCAGTGAGCTGAGATCATGCCACTGCACTCCAGCCTGGGTGACAGAGTGACACCCTGTCTTACACAAACAAACTGTGCTGAGGTTGGGGGTGATGCTTGAGGGTGTTGCTTGGTGCAGGACAGCCAACAGCTGGACCTCAGGAGAAGGAAGGGGCGCAGGTTCCTCCATCCCTCATTTGTCCCTGGGAAGTGCACTTGCTTTATCTTCAGGGCCTTGCTTTATCTTCAAGGTCTTGCCTATGACAGAGTGACAGATTCCCCATTCTGCCCTGGACTGCCTCACATCTCCTGCCTGCTTCCTACTTGCTGAAAATCTCTAGCTTCTTTCTTTCTTTTCTTCTTTGTTTTTGATTAAGAGCAAATTAATTGTATCTTACCTTGAACAGAAAGGCATCTCCTGTCTGAGAACAGCATTGCCTCACCCCGGGACACGGTGCCTAGAGTTCTCCACGTGCTCTTCCTCCTGCCCTTGGAATCTCAGACCTCCTCCCTGCCTCTCGGCTCACAGGTCCCGGGTGCCCACCACTGCACTGCTTATACTCACTCTGATAACTCTTCCTTTGGCCCAGCCTGCCAACCTAAGACACTCATTCCCTGCTGCAGATTTGCTCCGGGGACCAGCGGCTTGTATGCCCTTTCTGTTGTGTTTAGAAAAAGTGTTGAAAGTTAGCTTTAGGGTGGAAACCCATCTTTAGATGTCCCAAGGCAATGCATCCGGGGAAAGGCCAAAATGGCAGTGGAGCCAGGTGGCATCCAGCATTTAGGCCTCATGGCAATCCAGGTAAGGTTTTGCTGCCAAATGAGGTATGAAAAATGTTTGTTTTTCAGAGCGTTGTAAATTTCAGACTTGTGGCAAAAGGACTATGGGTGGGTTCTGTTCTTATCACTGTGTACTGGGATAGTGGAGGCAGGGTGGCCCCAGGCCTTAGGGAGATGGAAGGATGTCAGCTGGGCTTGAGAGATGGCAGGCCCTGGATAACTGAGGTAGGGAGGTCAGAGGATGTTCTGGGCCTGGAGGAGCAGAGGGCAGGGGCCTGGGGGAGGGCCATGTGCTGGGAACCAGGATGGCACTCAGGAGGCACATTGTGTAGGTAACCAGGGTTACTCTAGGACACATAAAGGTTAGCACAGTCCTGCCCTGCTGGGAACCACCTGCTGAGTAAGAGACAGGTGGCTTTTCAGAGCCAGCACCTCAGAGGGTCGCTTGGTCACTCAAAGGTTTGATTTATTTCACTGCATGGTTTGGAACCTTCCCATTTACATTAAGAGGACTTGGGCAGAGGACGAGGTCACTCACTGGCAAGACACCCGGCTACATAAGGTGTTGTCAGCAGCAGCCCTGGTAAATTCTCACTCTGCCAGTGCACAGACCCTCCCTGTGAGCCTGAAGCTGGCTCCATCTGCTAAATCTTATGAATATCCAGAACTGACTTCTCTTCTGCCACAAAGCCCACCCTCCAGATTTCAGTTTTAGTTATCAGGGGCCACATCATGTTGAGATATGAAAATATGAATTAAAGTCAGTCTTTTTATTTGGACTTCGGTTATATTTTATTCCCAAATTGTCTTTATGTATTAGGTTGGTGCAAAACTAATTGTGGTTTTGCCATTACTTTTAATGTGTTTTCGTATCTCCTTCTAGCAGAAAGTTCTAAAGAACAGTTTGCCTCCCTACTCATGCCTACCTAAGAGCTTTGTCCTTAAAGTGAGGAAAGAAGCCTTTTGTCTCCACACAAGCCTGCCCAGGCCACCGGCTCCCACGTGAGCTGGTAAGGGGTGTGCCAGAGCCCTAGATCCTCTGCCTCATTGGGCACACACCTGACAGGAGGGGCAGGTGGGGAAGGGGGAGTGCTGCTCAGATCTGATCCATCTGATAGATGATGTGCTTTGCTGACAGTACAATGTGCCCTCCAGCTCTTTCATCTTATTTGGGTACTTAGTTGGCATTTCCAAAAATGCATATGCTGCTTGTCATTAGCCATACAGTGAGTAATGTAAATACATGGTTTGCTGATAAAAGCCATGAGCATTCCTTCCTCTCATGCCAATAATAACAACCGTAATATATGAGTGCACCTCAGCTCTTGCCAACGATTACAGCAAATGTACAAGAAGAGAGGCCAAGCAGCCAGGGCACATTCATGTGCAGATTGCCCTGCTCTACATAAATACGGTCTCATGACCCCTCATGGACTGCCTGTGAGGCAGGAAGAACACAGCTCGGATGCAGGGCTCTTCCTCCTGGCTGGGTACAGAAATCACCTACGGGACACACAACAGTAACAACAAAAACAACAGCAAACAAAACACTGATGACCGGGCACCACTCTCCAGAGACTGTGATTTAATAATTAACAATAAGCAACTGTGATGTAATATTTAGATTGTGATTTACTAGTTAATTGCTATGGGGTAGGTCCCCAAAATGGAAAATTATCAAAGCTTTCTAGAGTGGTTCTAATACGCAGCCAGGGTACGCAATCCCTGTTCTTCGTTCTCCTAGTTCTTTGTTAGACAAAGCGAGGTGCAAGCCTGAAGTGCTGAAAAGTTAATTGGCTAACCCAGGCCTGAAGGGTAGGTTTGGGGCAAATGAGGAATCAGAACTTAAGGTCTGACTTGCCGTCACTGTTGGAGGGTGACCAACCAGCCCTATTGGCCTGACATTGAAACCCGGATGTGGGACCTTGAGCTGTAAAACCAGGAGAGCTTACCAAATCTCCTCGCATAAAGATAATAACCTTGCTTTATTATGATCAACCTGATGCTGCTGCTAACAGCAGTGTCACTTTACATGTGCACCATCTCGTGGTTCCTGCAATGTGTTTCAATCAACATTAACTTATTATACCCTGTGCTACAGCACAGCAAGACAGATAGGACAGGTAATGTTGTGCTCATTTTGCAGATAAGGGAGGATGCTGCCATTAAGTGACAGGCCCGAGATAGGCAGCATTAAAAGAAAGACTTTAGACAAATTAAATTTAGCAGAGTTTACTTGGGTAAAGAACGATTTGCAAATTGGGCAGCCTTCTGAGTCAGAATAGGTTCGGAGCAACTCCGGTGCTGCTGAGTGGTTGGAAAAGATTTATGGACAGAAGAAGGAAAGTGAGGCACAGAAAACAGACGTGAGGCACAGAAACAGCCAGACTGGTTGAAGCTCAGTTTTGCCTTGGTGGAACTTGTTTGTACAGCCGGCTGCCTGTGAGTGGTTGAAGTCTGGTTGCTGTGTTTGACTGAGACTTAGCTATTGTTACAAGAGTGGGTTACGTCTGTCTATGCATCCAGTTAGGCTACAGTTTCCTATGAATGGACAAACCATTCGGCTGAATTTGAAATATGAAGGTGATAGCTTTAGGCTAAACTTAATTTAACAATTTCCCCCTGTTGGTCAACCTCCCAATTTTGAGAGGTTGACCAAAACATTCGGCATTGATATCACTTTGTCACCTTTGTAAATGTGTTTATTTGATCTCAAATTTCACTGGGAAGTGGTAGGATGGTAGGTTATGTAAGGTGAGAATAAGAACTCTAGGTTATTTTTTGGTAAGGGTTAGAGTAGAGGGGATCTCTTTATGTTGGAATTTCTTGTTTTTAGGAGGGAAAAAAAATCTGATCTGTGTTGGGATTTATCTGGTGTTTTTTAAAATAAAGTTTTAGTTTGTATGAGTGACTCTATTTTGCTTTAATTTGGTCTGGTCTATTGAGGTCCAGTATATGAACTCAGTCTAAAATAATGGCCTCATAATTTTGTTTAACAGGTTTTTTTGGTCAGATTTTTATTTAGGTGACAGTGTGACCTGTGACCAACACCTGGGGCTTTAGCACTGTTTTTACTTATTATTTTGGGTTCTTGGTCTCCATAGGTCATTATAGGTTATGGTGTCTATGATCACGTATTTTTTTTGAGTTTTTATTGTTTTTGTTGAAGAAAGGCTATTTGATATTTTATGGATGGCTGCATGTAAATACTTAAAAATGTTCACATAATATAGCACATCAGAGAGACTCCTATTAGGAACTTAAAATATGTAAGGAGGCAGGATATGTAAGGATAATATCAAGAGTTGGAAGTATTTTTTTAAGCCGGGTTCTTCATAAACTATGTAACTAAAATTAAATAAAGAATGAGGCTGGGCGTGGTGGCTCACGCCTATTATCCCAGCACTTTGGGAGGCCAAGGCTGAGGCGGGCAGATCGCTGAAGGTCAGGAGTTCGAGACCAGCCTGGTCAACATGGTAAAACTCTGCTTCTCCTAAAAATTAAAAATAAAAAAAGCTAGCTGGGTGTGGTGGCGGGTGCCTGTAACCCCAGCTACGTAGGAGGCTGAGGCAGGAGAGCCACTTGAACCCGCGAGGCAGAGCTTGCGGTGAGCCGAGATTGTGCCACTGCACTCCAGCCTGGGTGACAGAGCGAGACTCCATCTCAAAAAAAAAAAAAAAAAAAGAATGAGACAAATGAAGAACCTATTTGTTTTAAGTAAGTAGTCTGTTAATCTCTTATAACTGAATTTCTATAATATCTGATGTATTTTATCTATGTGTAAAAAGAAGTGTCAGCAATTGTACTTACATTATTTTTCTGTTTAGTCAGTAGGTAATTTAAGGTAGTTTTATTATTTAGTGTAACTTTAGCAAGAAAATTTAAGAAGTCTGTTGTGTAATCTTAGCCTTTGTAGTAAAATCTGTTATAGAGCCCAGTATGAGGGATACATTTTTAATCATTGTTTTATTTTTTGTAAACCATGGAGGAAGGGATGTAAAATGATGTCTATCTAGAAAGGTGAAGGCTTTCTGGCAATTTTTTTTAAACCTGTGATGTAGGTTAAGAGGAGTGCACTAATGTTTTGTGTTCCACTATGGAGTAACAAAGGTATTATTAAAACCTTTAGTCAATATTGGACCTTTATTTTTTATCTATCAAGGCATAAGTTTGTCTATGAATAAGACTGGCTGTAAAATCTTTTATAAATAAAAGTATATTTCACGGGTGCACATGACTGTTCTTTAGTTTTGTTATTTATAGAGGCATAAGTAAGAAAAGAAATGAGAGGTCAGAGTCTCATGATGGCAGAGGAGTCTTGATCTGTCATCTTGGGGAAGCTGTCTATGTGTAAGATGCTGTCCATTGTTGGGGAGAAACTTCTTTGGTTAGGTTTACCTTAAGGGTTCTAACAGGCATACAGTTTTAAGCATCTGGAGGGACCCTTCTGAGTTGTGAGATCATGAACCCAAGGTTTGAAGTCTCAAAGTTTTGTTGTAGTGTGGGTGGTAAGGGCAGTTTTTCTTTGATGTCGTTTTTAGAAGACTCTATCTTTGGGTTCTGGATCGTGAACGGTTTGATTATATTTAGTTGGTGGATTAAGAACAGCCTTCTTTAATCTGAAAATATATTTTGGCATAACATATTAAACGCTTGCAGCATTTAGTCATATCAGAATTCAGGAGCAAAAGATATATGATGTTCTATTATTAGGGGCATAGGCCTTTTAGTGACTGTCTTATAAAGGGTCCATTTATTTGGAAGTGGATTTAATTGTCATCAATCTGTGATATCTTTGACTAAGGCAACTTAGTTGATTTAGTTCCTTTTGTCTAATATTTTTGTAGCTGTAATATGTTATTTAACTGTTTTACAACTTGTCTAGTGAAATAAGCCTTTATTGTTGAAGGGTTTTTTTGGAATGCCTCATGAGGGAAACATATTTTCTAATAACCTTATATATATTGTTATATCATTAGCCTTTTTTTATGGGAAAGCCTCTATATAATTAGAAAACATGTATTGAAAATGGCAATTGAATGAAATCTTTCTACAGGTGTTTAAGTCACCCATTAGGTAGCAGAAATGTATTATATCTGAAGTTTTGATTATCTTTTTAGGATTATGAGTTTGACAAACCAAACATTGGTCCTAAACCATTTTAGTAATTTATAACAGTTGTTTTACTAATATATATATATTTATATATAATATATAATCCAATATATATATGTAATATATATTATGTAATATATAATTCAATATATATAATTTGGTTTTTTTTCATGATAAGTCACAGAGTGTAGAGCTTTTAATAATGGAAGTTTTAAGGACCAGATGGCCATCTAGACTTTCCATGAATCTACAGTTAATATTTGAATTATATCTTTTAAAATATTAATTTTGGTTTTTAAATTTATTTGTATGGCACTGTTCATTAAATGGGTTATTACAGGCCATTTGACTTGGTCCAAGGAGTTTTTTTTTTTTAATTTTTAAATTTTTTATTATACTTTAAGTTCTGGGATACATGTGCACAATGTGCAGGCTTGATGCCTAAGTATACATGTGCCATGTTGGTTTGCTGCACCCATCAGCTCGTCATTTACATTAGGTATTTCTCCTAGTGCTATCCCTCCCCCAGTCCTCCGCCCCTGACAGGCCCTGGTGTGTGATGTTCCCCACCCTATGTCCAGGTGATCTCACTGTTGAGTTTCCACCTATGACTGAGAACATGAGGTGTTTGGTTTTCTGTCCTTGTGATAGTTTGCTCAGAATGATGGTTTCCATCTTCATCCATGTCCCTGCAAAGGACATGAACTCATCCTTTTTTTACGGCTACATAGTATTCCATGGTGTATATGTGCCACATTTTCTTAATCCAGTCTGTCACTGATGGACATTTGGGTTGGTTCCAAGTCTTTGCTATTGTGAATAGTGCTGCAATAAATGTACGTGTGCATGTGTCTTTATAGTAGCATGATTTATAATTCTTTGGGTATCTGGGGTAAAAATTCACAGTGTGAGCCTCTGCACGCTGCTCTGTCTGGAGCTGCAATCTAGTCCTGCCTCTAGTCAGCCGTGATCTTTTTTAAATTTTCTTACTTGAAAGAACTATTAAATAACTTCTAAATTCGACAAAATTACATTTTTCAACATTCACTTCTATGCCTTTATAATTTTTTTGCCAATAACACATATTGCCTTTTAAATACACTCTGTATACAGAATTTTTTATATCTAGTAGTTTTAATTATTCATATCAACTATAATTTTAACTCTTAGTAACTCTAATTTCTACACTTGATGTTAGCAAAAAGGCCAAGAAATGATAGTAACTCTCTAAATTTCTAATGAAAACCTAGGAAGTAAGTAATTTTGAACTGTTTCATATTAGTATTTATATATTAAAAACCATTTCCTAATTTTTTAGAAGGATGTGTTTTTTAAAATTTTTTGCTTATTAATCTAAATACACTTGGTTTTTCTATACTATGTAAAAGTAAGATGCTAAAGTATATAAACTTAAACTTATGTTATAATTAATGTTTCAGTATTTTAACTTAGAAATAACTCAGATGTTTTATGATTATGTATTACTTAATTTAACATAACATGACTTTAATATTTTAAATCATTGGACAGAATTTTGAAACTATGACACAGGTACCCTCCCTAATGTTTTCCCCAGTCATCCCAGGTCCTGAGTACCCATGTGGCACCCAGGATGGCTATGAATAACAGAGCCCTTCTGGGTCCTGAATTTATATACCAGGTATAGAACTTAAGAGCGAGGACAAAGCTGTAAAGAGGATATCTAGAAGATTTGACTCTCTCAGTATGGCCAGGAGGCAAAGTTGGGCCAGGGGGAAAGGGGACATAATGGGTTTGACTTTGCCTTGCAGCTGGTGGTCAAGGTGCTGAGGACATGTCTCTAGGCCTCACTATGGCCACCTGTCTAGATCCTAGAATTTATAACCTCAAACTAAAGACAAGCTCACAGTATGATGTGTGTAAGGCTCTGGGGGTGTCTAGCAGTCAGTCTTTCTCTTTAGTGAACAAATTAAGCATCAACAATATTCTAGAAGCAGCAGTTTTATTACCTTAAAATATGTAGAGGGGACAGTATAAACCTGTTTAACCCATAGAACCAGGCAAAAATATTTTGATTATATTTAACTGACAAATTTGAAGCCATTTTTATTTTATTAGAATTTTAAACTTATTTAAAATTTTAAATTAGCTGTATTTATCAAGTACATATGAATGTGATATAACTGTCATACACACACACACCTCATAATAAAGACACTTAGGCAGAATCAGATCTTATAGCTTTTATAGAGAATTTTTATTTGTCTTTTGAATAGTTTTTTTTTTCTTTTCTTTTTTTTTTTTGAGACTGAGTCTTGCTCTGTCACCCAGGCTGGAGTGCAGTGATGTCATTTCAGCTCACTGTAACCTCTGTCTCCTGGGTTCAAGTGATTCTCCTGCCTCAGCCTCCTAAGTAGCTGTCATTACAGGCACCCACCACCACGCCTAGCTAAGTTTTGTATTTTTAGTAGAGATGGGATTTCACCATGTTGTCCAGGCTGGTTTTGAATGCCTGACCTCGTGATCCGCCCTCCTTGGCCTCCTAAAGTGCCAGGATTGCAGGCATGAGCCACTGCACCCAGAGGATAGTTTTTTTTTTCTTTCTATTTAGACTATAAATCCTTATACATTTTATCATCTTAAGTATTTGTTAGCAAGCAACCCTAAATTTGTATTTTTAAAGGAATGACTCTTAAGTGAAACAAAGTTGATATGGTGTAGATGTTTGCTTGCTCTGAATCTCATGTTGAAGTGTGGTGATTTTTAATGTTGGAGGTGGGGTTTGGTGGGAGGTGATTGAATCCTAGGGGTGGATCTCTTATGAATGGCTTGGCACCATCCCGTTGGTGATAAGTGAGTTCTTGCTTAGTTAGTTCACATGAGATTTGGTTGTTCAAAAAATATCTGGGACTTTCCCTTCTCTCTCTCTTGCTCTCTCTCTCACTATGTGTTATGCTGGCATCCCCCTTCACCTTCCTCCATGATTGTCCGCTTCCTGAAGCCCTCACCAGAAGCTGAGCAGACATTGGTGCCATGCTTGTGCATTCTGCAGAACTGTGAACTAATTCAACTTTCTTTCTTTATAAATTACTCCTTTATAGGAATGAAAGCCTCAGATATTCTTTATAGGAATGTAAGAACAGCCAAATACAAAGGCAGAAAATGTTTATCTCAAAAGTACAGGGCTGAGATGTTAGGCTCAAATGTTGTATTACAATTTGTTCAAATTAAGGAATGAGGGTATAGGTAAAGGCCCAGGTAAGACAATATGTCAAAGAAAAGTACCTCAAGTAAAAGTAAGACTAGTTATGTAAACTTAAACTAACGGTGAGAGGTTTTAGTGACTCATTCCTTCCTCTCTTTTCGATGCAGAGAGGCAGATATCTTTATCACTGAATTTTTTTATACATGTGAATTTAAAAAAAAAAGGTGTGAAAATGGCCAGCTTAATGTTGTCAGCTGTATTTTGGAGACAGATTTAGTTTAATAGGTGGTCTTTTTAACTTTGTTATTATTTTTTAGCCAAAATTATTGAGTTTAAGGTGGAACCCATTAAAGAATAGGACAAAGAAAATATTTTCTATGTCTGGACTCAGTATGGATAAATCTGAAAAAGAAGTAAGCCTCTTTTAACCTGAGGGTCTATCTTTTATAAATATTTTATCTAGAATAGCCTTTTAAAAAGCCTTTATAGAAGGATAGTAATTAAGCCAAAAGGTTCATAGATTTAAGTTTTAAAATTAATTAGTCAATTAAGATTTTAATTTGTTTTTTATAGTCTTTTAAAAGGGGCAATAAAAATATTGAAAAAATTTTAGAAACTTCTACACATTAGTAAACATCTTTGGATCAGCCTAATTTAAGAACCCTTATGTTTAAATGTATTTTTAAAAGTATAGTATTGTTTATTTGGAATATTGCATTGTAATTTTAAATTATTTGTAGTCAGATTTTGTCTTTTTTGTAAGCGTTTCTTGTTTTGGGGTCTAATGCTCATACATGTGTGGGTAGTTGTAGCTGGAAGCGGGGTGTTTTGTTTTTTAGAATTTAAAGTTCTCATTTTACATTGAATTTTGGCTTTGGCTCTCAGATCCCCTTTATTAACTTAGCCAGTGATTTTCCTCTATCTAACCATGCAAGAAAAAAGGAGGGGTGGGAAATAGAACACAAACACCCCTGTGAAAGCCCCCCCAAGCCCAGTTTTATTATTCACTGCCAGTTTCTGTCTGGCCCAGGCGGACATCTCAGGCCTCTACACGGATCTAAGCCAGTTAATTACCAGATCTAGCCCATCCTGGACTCAGTTCAGTTTTTGTGGGACTTTTCAGCCCAGTTTGAGTAAAAAATTTGTTCAAACTCAAGGAGCTGAAAACACAGATCCAAGAAGCTTCAGAGCGAACTGACCGGTGATTCCCAGCTTCTGTGAGAAAGTAGCACCATGGGTCTGCTGAGTGCCTCGCTCGGTCGCTCGATGCTCCTTAGGGTCGCTGGAAGTTGTCTTTCAAGTCTCGCTTCTGACACCATTTGTTAGACAAATTAAATTTAACAGAGTTTAATTGAATAATGAATGATTCACAAGTCAGGCAGCACCCACCCCCCATCGCTGCTCCCCCCCGCCCTCCCCGCCCCACCCAACTAACTAGAATAGGTTCGGGAGACTCTGGCAGAGTTGTGTGGTTGGAAATGATTTATGGACAGAAAGAGGAAAGTGATGTGCAGAAAATGGAAGCGGGGTACAGAAACAGCTGGATGGGTTACAGCTTGGCATTTGCCTTATTTGAATATGGTTTAAATAGTTGGCCACCTGTGAATGATTGAAGTCTGGCTTCTGTGATTGGCCGAGACTTGGCTCTTTGTTACAACAGCAAGTTACACCTGCTTACACATGCAGTTAGGTTATAGTTCACTATGTATGGAGAAATGTTAGGCTGAATTTACAATATATAAGGAGGCAGCTTATATATTACTGTTAACCAAATTTAACAGTAGACAGTAAACGCTGAAGGCCAAGTCTCTTGACTTACATTCCAATTTCTACTACAACCCAACAGTCTCTGAGACTCTACATTAATAGCGGTCCGGCCTTCAAGTTATTAGAGCATTAAATGGCAGAAGCACGCTGTCCTGAACATGGAAGATCTATGAGCTTCCTTTTTACCTATAACTACAATCCCACTGCACACAAAAGCTGCTGCACTTGATAGGAGAGAAAGCGCGTGGAAATTATGGATGTACCTGTAGGACTCAGCTCCTATAGGGAAGCTGTCTCTGGCCCTCTAAGGCTGAGTTAGCGACACTGCCTATGAGGAATGAAGTGCCCCAAGCTCCCCCTTGTTGCAGAATTTACGTCACTGGCTTACTTATTCTCCCCGCTTCTAGAATGTGAGCTTCTGAGGGCACAGTCCGGCTTGTTTATGATTTATTCTTAGTGCACTTAGTGTTCAATAAAGAGGCATCCAAAAGATTCAAAAATAGGACATCAAGAACCTGTGATATAATACTGTATAAGATTTTTCTCACACATGCTGGCCTTTTAAGAATAATGCCTGGCTGTTGCACATTTTTACTGTGTTGACTGTGGCCTGGGCACTGTTCTAAACTCTTTCCTGATGGAAGCCTGTGGCTAGTGTGATTCACTGTCAGGTGGGGCACTATCACCACACCTGTGGCCTAGAGAGCTTAGCAGTTGACCCAGTGTGGCCGAGCTGGCGGTGATGGAGTCAAGGTGCGAACAGGCTGGCTGTCACATCGAAGCTGTTAGACGCCTACCAGAAGGCAATACCCGATCAAGTGAATCGACACAGTGGCCACTTGTGTTTTCACACCTGAGGTAAAAGCGTTTCCACTATGTTAGCACCAGGACTTTGTCTAAGTGAGGACAGAGAGGGGCTAAGATTGTGCTTGGGGACTATTAGCTGCGGTCAGTGGATTGCGTGTGGGGGGTGTGTGTGTGTGTGCCCGAGGGGTGATGCCAAGTTTTGGTGACCAGTATCTCCCAATAACCCTCTCTCGAGACCATGTTTGGTGGATCTCCAGAGCCCTCAGCTGATAGTTAAATATATTAGAAATAACTTCTTCTCAGACTCAAATAAATAAAATCAGGAATGAAAAAGGAGATGTCATGACTGATACCATGGAAATACAAAGGATCATTAGACACTATTATAAACAACTATACTCCAGTAAATTTGAAAACCTATTAGAAGTGGATACATTCGGCCAGGCACGGTGGCTCATGCCTGTAATCCTGGCACTTTGGGAGGCGGAGGCGGGTGGATCACGAGGTCAGGAGATCGAGACCATCCTGGCTAACACAGTGAAACCCTGTCACTAATAAAAAAAAATTACAAAAAAATTAGCTGGCCGTGGTGGTGGGTGCCTGTAGTCCCAGGTGTTCAGGAGGCTGAGGCAGGAGAATGGGGTGAACCTGGGAGGCAGAGCTTGCAGTGAGCCAAGATCGCGCCATTGCACTCCAGCCTGGGCAACAGAGGGAGAATCTGTCTAAATAAATAAATAAATAAATAAGAAATGGATAAATCCTTGGATACATACAACCTACCAAGATTGAACTCAGAATAAGTAGAAAACCTCAACAGACCAATAACCAGTAACAAGGCTGAATCAATAATAAAAAGTCTCTCAACAAAGAACATCCCAGGACCAAACGGCTTCACTGCTGAGTTCTACCAAATGTTTGAAGAACTGATACTAATTCTTCTCAAACTCTTCCAAAAAATGGAAAGAGTTGGAATTCTTCTAGACTCATTCTACAAAGCCAGTATAACCCTGATCCCCATACCAAATAAGAACACAGCAAAAAAGAAAACTTAAGATAATGGGTGATAAAGTCTTGGACTCTGATGTTCTCTCTGAACCCCAGCTACGAGGAAATGCACTTTAAACATTTAAGTCCACCAAGGTAAAGAGTTTGGCTTTGATACTGGGCAAAGCTCCTAGGGCAATGATTAAGTATGGACTCCACAATCATTGGGAGAAAATGGGAATTTTGCCCTGATAAGTCATCACCCGGATGCCCACCCTCCCTTCCTTCCCCCCTCCCCATCCTCTTCCCTTTATCCTCCTCTAGGAGAGGGGTGGGTTGTCACTGCAACACCAGAGTTAATGGCCCCACTTGGCCAGCCTTAAAGCCCAGCTCATCCTGGCTCAGGGACATCTCATGGGGAAAGAGATTCTGGATGTTTCACAAATGCGCAGTTTGGCTAATAGAACCTCTCTATTTACTTGGTGCAAATTAAACAAGTCTGGATGTACAAGTTGCATTGTCCAGTGGGAGAAGGTGGAGAGATGATGAGAGGAAGAATAGGAGGGGGGAAGAAAGAAGGGGAATTCCAATGGCCACAAAAGTTGCTGATGCCTGCTTTGTCCTGTGTCAGGATCTGCCTTCCTCGCACTACCGGGAGCTGGCTGTAGGAAAGAAAACAATCCCGACGATCAGACTCGAAGCAAAGGGCCTGATGACAAGGGTCTCAATGGCACAGAGGTCCATTTCCATCCATCCTTATTGGGACCATACTGAGTCTCACAAGCAGGCTCCCAACAGGCTGATAGCGAGTTTCTCTACCAAATGAGACTGTGACCGGGGCCCAGGCTGTGCCAGCGTCCAGAGGGCTAGTGCTGTGGACTCATTCACACATGCACTTCTTCACACTGATGTGTGGGCCAGGCCTGCTGTCACACTGGAGCTCCAGATGCTAGCAAACCCAGAGAGAACCTGAATCAAATAATTCCTGCAGTGATTAGTGCTGTAAGAAGGTCCTAGAATTAGAGTGGCTTTGTGGGTGAGCAGAGGGGCCAGAGAGGAAGTGCGGGGAGGAATGCCAGCTGGGCTGCTCCCGGGTCCCCTTTGAAGACGGGACACTGGAGCAGAGCTCTGAATGGAGCGCTGTCTGTGCAGCCTCCGATGGGCTTGGAGGCCTGATGGGCTTCAGCTGTGAGGGGCAGCTGGTGAGCAAGAGGAGACTGGCAAGAGGCTTTTCCTTAGGTAGCGAGACTGGCATTGAAGCAAGGCCTCTGGGGCCTGGACAGAGAACACAGCCTCAGATGGGCTCAGGGCCGATAGAAGTACAAGAGAGAGAACATGGGCAGAGTTGTGTCTTGTGGATGACGTTACTACAGGCCAGATGGGGACTGGGGATGGGGGCAGCTGAGAATGGGTGTTCTCAGGGACACATGCACTGATGACTCACCCTTGCCACTTTAACCCAAGGTTGCCAACCCTGTCTCCATCCACACCCATCAAGACTGTGGGACCAGGGCTATGGCTGTCTGCTTGTGGGCTGAGGCTGCCTCCTAGAACCAAACATGGACTGGCCTCTGAGTGGGACCGCCCAAGGAGAGCAAGGGGAGGTGAGGTCGGGGACACACATTTCAGAGATTTCTAGCTTTCGGCCCACATGCCTTGTGCAAGCCTGTGCCATGTGGGAGAAAGTTAGAAGCCCTGGGTTCAAATCTCACATGTCCCACTTACTGAGTGAACAACTGAATGAGTAATTTCTCCTAGCTGATCCATTTGTAAAGTCTGGATAAGAGAAGTAACACCAGGATCTCAGTGTGGTTCTGAATATCAACAAAGGGAGGCGATGCAGACGACAATGAGTGGTCAGCAGCAAAGAACTATGCAATGTGAAGCCTTAATTACACTCATGTTCACAGAAGACAGGAACCCCTGGAAGAAATGCATCGAAATTAATTTAGTTTCTGTAGGTGTGGACAAGGCAAGGGAAATAACTGACTTCTGATTCATCTTACCACAGAAGAGCTGGAATATTTCCTCTTGATTCTGCAAAGGATCCTTTCTCAGGGGAGCTGCACTCCCTGCAAGTCTGCGTGAGCCTATGTCACACTGTATGGGGATTTGCAATGGCAGGAGAGTGGCCCTATGGTTTTCCCTCAAAAGGAGTTGTTGGAACACGCTCAGTGTCTGCCATGCTTTCTGTGAGAGAAAGTGGTTCCCCCTTGTGATAACTCTGCTCCACAAGTCAACCCACCACTCCCTCTGAGGGACGCTGCCTAGATTCCCTTTCCCGATGCCTTGCTCGCTCCTGGTTCCAAGTCTTCCCCTGCTTGTTGTGAGCCGCATGGTGCCTCTGACCCTCCATTCATGTGAGAAAGTTCTAGCCCCCAATACCTCAGAATGTGGCTGTTTTGGAGACAGGGCCTTTGAAGAGCTAATCAAATTAAAATGAGGTCCATGGGTGGGCCCTAGTCCGATAGGATTGGTGACCTTACTAGACAGAGACACACACAGAGGGAAGACCGTGGGAGGACACAGGGAGGAGACGGCCATCTGCAAGCCAAGGACAGAGGCCTGGGGAGAAACCAGTCCTGCCAACACCTTGATCTCAAACCTCAGCTTCCAAAATTGAGAAGTACTTTTCTGTTGTTTAAGGTGCGCGGGCTGTGGTGCTGTTACAATAGCCTCAGCAGGCTAGTGCACCGTGCTGTTTCTCCTGTGGCCTGCGTTGTGGTACTGCGTGGGGAGTTGGTTCCTGCTGGTGAGTTGTGGTCTTGCTGACTTCAAGAATGAAGCTGCTTCTCCCTGAGTATTACAGCTTTTAAAGATGGCACTGACCAGCCAGCCTCGGTGGCTCACGCCTGTAATCCCAGCACTTTGGGAGGCCGAGGCCGGCCGATCATGATGTCAGGAGATCCAGACTATCCTGGCTAACACAGTGAAACCCTGTCTCTACCAAAAATACAAAAAATACAAGATATTAGCCGGGTGTGGTGGTGGGTGCCTGTAGTCCCAGCTACTCGGGAGGCTGAGGCAGGAGAACGACCTGAACCCGGGAGGCGGAGGTTGCAGTGAGCCAAGATCACACCACAGCACTCCAGCCTGGTGACAGAGCCAGACTCCATCTCAAAAAAAAAAAAAAACACACACAAAAAAAGATGGCACTGACCCAGAGCAGTACCAAAAGAACAAAGCTTCTACAGCCGGAAAGGGTACCCCAACAGGTTGCTGCTGCTGGTTGGGGGTGGCCAGCTTTTATTCCCTTCTTTGTCCCCGCCCATGTTCCATTTCTGTCCTATCAGAGTGCCCGTTTTTCAATCCTCCCTGCGATTGGCTACTTTTAGGATCCTGCTGATTGGTGCATTTCACAGAGCACTGATTGGTGCGTTTTACAGAGTGCTGATTGGTGCATTTTACAGAGCGCTGATTGGTGCATTTTATAATCCTCTTGCTAGCTACAGACCGCTGATTGGTGCATTTTACAACCCCCTTGCTAGCTACAGAGTGCTGATTGGTGCATTTTACAATCCTCTTGGAAGAAAAGTTTTCCAAGTCCCCACTCCACCCAGGAAGTCCAGCTGACTTCACCTCGCAGTACCACTGAGGCTGTAGTCTGAGAGAGAGGAGACAAGGGGGAACGCACTTGTTGGTAAAAGCCAGTGTGAATCCTGCTGAAACCCTACCTGGAAGCCTCGTGCGGCTCTGGATACGTTACTGAACTTCTCAGTAGGGAGGGAGCCTGTCATGGCTCAATAGTGCCCCCTACAGAAATATGTCTGCCTCCTAACCCCTGGGACCTGTGACATTACCTGGAAGTAGGGTCTTTGCAGGTGTAATGAAGTTCAGGATCTTGGAACAAGATGATTGTAGATTTAGGGCGACTTCTATGGTGTCCTTATGAGAGAAAAGGGAGGGGAGAAGGCATCAACGCAGAGAGAGAAGGCCGCGTGGAGACAGAGGTGGAGACTAGAGTGAGGCGACCACAAGCCAGGCTTTCTCAAGGACTGCCAAAGATGCCAGAAGCCACTGAAAGCAGGAGCAGACTCCCTCGGAGCCCCAGAAGGAAGCAGCCTGCCACACCTTGGCTTTGGACTTCTGTCCTGCAGGACGGGCGAGAATACCTTGGGGTCGTTTTAAGCCATCTAGTGTATGGTAACTTCTTATGGCAGCCCCAGGAAACATGCAGACTGCACTCTTTGTGTGGCCGTCCCAGAACCCGCTGCCCTGGATGGGAGGCTGTGGTGTGAAGCTCGAGCTCTTGGCTCTGGAGCCAGACCAAGGCCCTGATCCTGCCCCCCGGCCCAGCTCTGAGACCTCTGAACCTTGTCCTGTCTGTTTCCAGTTCAATAACACCTGCCTCACAGGTTGCTATGAGGGCTGGATGGCACGTGGTAAGTACTAAATAGCTGGCAGTATTATTGGCTTATTACCACGGGACTGCCACCTCCAAGCTATTTCCATGCTATCTGTGGCAACAGGAAGAGGAAGGTCTTTGTTTCACTTTGTGGCCCTGGATCTTCATAAATGACAGGTAGGCATCTTAGCAGGACGATGGTTCTCCATAAGGCATTTTATATTTCACTATGCTACACCATTAAGAATAGGTCCATGAAATTGTTTTTACATGCACTTGAATTTCGAAAATTACTTCTTGGCTAGGCACTATGGCTCATGCCTGTAATCCCAGCACTTTGGGAGGCCAAGGTGGGTGGATCACCTGAGGTCAGGAGTTCACGACTGGCCTTGGCCAACATGGTGAAAACCCATCTCTACAAAAATACAAAAATTAGCCTGGCGTGGTGGTGTGCGCCTGTAATCCCAGCTACTAGAGAGGCTGAGCGGGGAGAATCACTTGAACCCAGGAGGCGGAAGTTTCAGTGAGCTGAAATGGTGCCATTGCACTCCAGCCTGGATGACAGAGCAGTATTTTAATTTTTTGGGGAATCATAATATTCTAGCTTCACACTTTTATGAATTCAAAAGAGAGGAAATGATGATGAACTGATGGGGGAGTTTTGTGTGGAAAAATGAAGAGAGTCATTACAATCAGAGATGAGAAGATCAATTAGGTCATTTTGTCCGATGTGACAGGATTGCTCCTGGGTGTTTGTGAACATTTTGTCTGGTTCCATCCTAAGTGAATCAGCTAATCAGCTTTCCATAACCTGACGTTGGCAAAAGTGTCCAGAAACCTAAAAGGTTTCCCTTTTAGGAAAAATTGTCCTTATTCTGATTAATTTTCTTGTGGCTCTGTATCATTAGGTGAGCCTCTCTCTTCATGCTGCCATGATGGTTAGATCCTCCCATAGGAGAGTCTAAAGAATTGTAATTTGTGTTTCACAGACGTTGCCTTGTCATATCTTCCAAATTTGTTTCCCAGATGCCTCAGCTCCTTTTGATTTGCTAATTGCGTCTCACTTCCAGAAGGCTTAGGGCTGGATTCAGAAGTTTAGGTGATATTATCTGTTGTTCACAGCCTGGTGCCCAGTGTCCAAATCTGAACAAGGATGATATCATTACTGGAGTGATCTAGTGATGAAGGGCCTAGTGATTAAAGAATCTGCAGTCAAAGTCTGCTTGGCATCTCCTGAGCTTCATGACCTTGAGGAAGTTACATGACCTCGAGGAGGTTACATGATCTTGAGGAGGTTACATGACCTCGAGGAGGTTACATGACCTCGAGGAGGTTACATGATCTCGAGGAGGTTATATGATCTCGAGGAAGTTACATGATCTTGAGGAGGTTACATGATCTTGAGGAGGTTACATGATCTTGAGGAGGTTACATGACCTCGAGGAGGTTACATGATCTTGAGGAGGTTACATGACCTTGAGGAGGCTACATGACCTTGAGGGGGTTACCTGACCTTGAGGAGGTTACATGACCTCTCCAAGCCTCACTTTCCTCATCTGTAAAATAGAAATAATCACAAGTTAGGAGTTCCCTCCTAAGCTGTTACTAGGATAAATATATGAAGCATTTAGTACAGGGCCTGACCTAGTAAGTGTATCATGACTGTTAGCTACTATCATTGTTGAAAATATAATTCAAAATCTTTAGAAGCCATGGAGAAATTTACAATAGATTTTCTTAGAATTGGGGTACCAGCCAAGAGGAGAAGTTAGCTGACAGCATTGGCCGTCCTGCTTGCCTTTCTCTTTTTTCCAATTCTTTTCCTTGTTACACAGAGTGGATTGCTTCTTCCGACATAGCCACTAGTCCAGGCCAGCCCAGAGGATCTCAACCTAGACTGGCATCTCCTTACCTGGGGTCCTCTTACCAGCATCTAGGAGCATGCAACTTTCTCCACATCATCTCAATGGTTCTTCCCCTCTGTGGCTTTCAGATCAGTCACATGCTCAGGCTGCCCCCAGAGGCGAATCCATGCAGTTTGCAGTTTGCAGTTTGCTCCACGTGCTCTGAGGACTAGAGTCGGCTAGTCGTCCTCTCTTCAGGGCTGTCTCTCTCTGGCTAGTCGTCCTCTCTGCAGGGCTGTCTCTCTCTTCCACTTTAGTGGTCCTTGTACCGCTGGGCTGGCGGAAGTTGTCTTTCTCTCCTCTCCTCACTGATACCCTCTGCTATTAGGCAGATGTCAGTGCTGTGTAAATCCTGGTGCCAAACCTCCTTGTTAACCATGCTCTGATGCACCTCTGCCTGAGGACTCCAGGTTGGGTCCAAACGGGGGTGGGGCAACATCCTGGGACACTCAGGGAGTTCTTGTCCCCAGCTCCAGTCCTAGTCCTCAAGTGAAGATGTGGTCTTTCCTGCTCTCTGCAAGGTGGAGAAGGGCAAGGACCCACCTTGACCCTAGCAGCTAAGTGTTTTTAGACTTTGGGGCTGGGACCAGCCCTTGGTCTTTAATGAGAGGCTCCTTGGTCCTTGTTGCACAGGAACCTCAGCAGGCCTCCCTCCCACAGCCCCAGCCATGCTTGGACAAGTGCATATTTGCAGAAGGCTCACTAATTCTGGGTCCACCAGCTCTACTGCTTTCACCTTACGAGGGGAAGCCTGCTGTAAGCCTGTTTCATTCAGGGCATTTGTATCAGGACAGTTGGCCTCCGTTTATTAAAACAGATTTTTAGATTTTCCTCGTTGCAGTGCAAATTAGATAGCCAAGAAATATCTGAATCCAGGTGTAGTCAACTCACCCCCTTCACACCCCATCATTAAGAACACCATAACCCCAGGTTCTTGCTGTGGCAGGCGGCTAGCGCAAGTCATGATTACATTCTTGGTATTGAATTGGATCCTGATTTATTCATTACTGAGTAAACTCAGTTTTGCCTCATTATTGCACTGTCTTTGGCTAAATCTGTGATTATGTCCCTTGTAATATGACAACCTGGTTTTGGTTCCATTACGGTCTTCTAGTCTTCCCCTACTATTAATGTGCATTCTTGCAAGAGGAGTCATGGTAATTAACACCTTGGTTACCTAACCTGGCCAGAGTCCAATTCCTAATGGAATACTTAGGGTTGAAAATATATTAGGAATATGCTTTTGTATTAGAAAAAAATGAGTGTTGCTGTCTCACCTTAATCTTCAAAGGCACAGATATTCATCTATGAAGGAACAAGCACTCAGAGCATTCTCTAAAATCTAAGGTGTTTCCACAGTGGAAGTTCCTGTATTCATCTGTCACGTGGGTGGCAGCTCTTTATACAAGCACCCCGAATGTGCCAGGGTCAGAGCAGGATTTCCCTTCAATGGTGAAGGCAGAGGAACTGATGGGCCAGATCGGGTGTCTGGTGAGGCCTAGCTTTCTGGTTCATAGATGGTGCCATTTCTCTGTGTCCTCACATGGTGGAAAGGGCAAGGCCACTCTCTCAGGCCTCTTTCATAAGGGCATTGCAATAGCCCCTCCTTATCCATGGGGGTTATGTTCCAACACCCCCAGTGGATCCCTGAAACCTCAGATAGTACCAAATCCTATGCACAAACCTTCTGCAAATAGCAACCTGTCCCAGCGGGGCTAGGAGCCACAGGCAGTGCCCAAGCGGGTTCTGAAGACAATACAGGGGTGGATGGGGGAAGGTGCTTTGGGGTTTCACCTCCCCGTACTCCCTTTAATCAGGGCAAATCAGTTCTTACCTAATACACACAAGCGCGCACACACACACACCTCTCTCTCTCTCTCTCTCTCTCTATATATATATATATATATATGTATATATATTTACATAGGTTAAAGAAAGTTTGAATACCACATTCGATTCTGTGAACTCTGTGGAGTCCTGACTGCCCCACACATAAGCAGTAGCTCCTAAGGATGAATCCTTATGTACACATCCCTTATTTGGAGACTTCACAAATAATAGTTCTCATACTGAACTTCAAATATATATAGGCACTGTTGTCATTGATAAATACAAATTAAATGAACATCTACTGAGTTCATAATGGCTTTTTGTTATTATCGTCATCGTTTACACCTTCAATCAGTGCACCCTAGAGGTAGAGCTCCCACCATGGAGAGGGCACGACCATATTTGTTGTTTAAGTGGAGTCTTCAAGCTTGAAAAGAGTGGGAACTCCTGCTTTGTCTTATTTAAGTCTCACACCATTCAAGTGAGCAGGTCATTGTTCCACTGAACAGTCTTTTGTTCAGTTACTTCTGCTCCACTATTTTGACCGGACAAATTATCATGAGCCATGTTGCTGGCTGCCTTGCACTGGATGGGTCTCTCCTGCCAGTCTGCAAGGTGACTCGATTTGGTGAGCAAACATTCCCTGTACCCTGTCCCTGAAGGCTCTTGACCAAGCTTCTCTTCCGTCTGACTTAGGCACTTAAAGAACAGATCCAAAATAAGACATAAGACGGACCCTGGCAAGCTTCCCCTCCCACCCTTGGTCACCATTCTGGGCCTCCCAAGGAGAAGTGGAAGGGCGTTTCCATGGTCCACACCCTCTTGGAGAATTAGATCCATTTCCTTCCCCTCCCTTGGCCTTGGAGTCAGCTGGAATGTGGGCAAGAGGAGTGGACGGTTAACGCACACTCCACCAAGGCCACCTCTCTGCCTGCAGAGCTTCACGCCAGCAGGCAGCTGGCTTTCTCTAGAGTAATTGGAGACATGAACCCACTTCACAGGGTTGTTCTTGAGTTGACTTACAGTGAATTGATCCTTACTGGTGACCTTCCCAGTAACACACATTCAGACCTTCACAGCCAGTTTTCATTCTAAGTTTACTTTTATTTCTACAATATGATGAATGGGAACTTCCTGGACATCTTTTCCTGCCTTGTTCTTTGGTGTCTTGGAGACACTATGAGGCAAACTGGTGCTTGATCAGGGAAGAACTGCTGCGTTGAATCCCCAGGTCTCTCTAGCAATGTCCTGGTAAGAAAAAATGCTATCCATGTCAGTTGTCTTATATTTTTCTAGAAGAAGGTGGAGGGGCAAGATATGTAGAGTAAGAGAAGATATTGTAAGCACTTACTGTATGTCCCTGAATATGAGCCAAAGGAGGTGGTGGTGGCTGAGATATTTGACTTCAGCAAATCAGTGGAAACATATTCCCAAATTTCCTTCAGGTCAATCATTTTTATCTTTTTCCATAAAGTAGGACATTGTCTTAGTCTATTCTGGCTGCTATAACAAAATACCACGAAATGGATAGCTTATAAATGACAGAAATTTATTTCTCACAGTTCTAGAGGCTGAGAAGTCCAAGATTAAGGTTCAAACAAATCGAGTGTCTAGTGAGGCCTGGCTTTCTGGTTCATAGATGGTGCCTTCTCTCTGTGTCCTCTCGTGGTAGAAGGGGCAAGGCTACTCTCTCAGGCCTCTTTCATAAGGCCACTGCAGCAGCCCTTCCTTATCCATGGGGGTTACGTTCCAACACCCCCAGTGGATGCCTTAAACCTCAGATAGTACCAAAGCCTAAACACACACAGTTTTTCCCTATGTACATATACCGATGGTAAAGCTTAATTTATAAGTTAGACACAGCCAAAGATTAACTATAACTAATAATAAAATATAACAATTATAACAACGTAATTGTTACAGTATAACAAAAGTTATGTGAATGTGGTCTCTCTCTCTCTCAAAATATCTTACCATACTGTACACACCTTTCTACTTGTGATGATGTGAGGTGATAGAATGACTGTGGGGTGAGAGATAGTGAGGCCTTGAGATGTAGCGTTGGCTACTATTGACCTTCTGCATCCCTGAATCTGTGTAACTGTCCCTAACTTGCAGTAAATGGCTCAATGTGACTCATTTCAGGGACCCCTTGCTGCAGCCTTTGTGTAGCCTGCATGCTTTCTGGTGCAACACGTTGCCGTCAGTTGGAACACGTTTCTGTTCGTGTCTTCCACCCACACATGTAATGCCTTTTTCCTCGTCACTAAGCACTTATCACACACTTCGGTCACTTTTGCAGCTTCTAGTGTGGCAGCAAAACCAGCATGAATTTCTTTTTCCTTCTTCACAATTTCCTGGGCAGAAGGATCGTTCTTACCATAGAATTTAGCGACCTCAACATATGGATTTTTAATCTTTCCTTAAGTCGAGAACTTTCACCTCTTCATTTGAAGGAAGCACTTGATGGCTTCGCTTTGGCTTGTCTGAATTGCCGGCATCATTGCTCTTGGGCTTTGGAGCCATGATCAAGTAAAATAAAGGTGATCTGAACAGAAGCACTGCAGTACTGTGACAGTCAGTCTGATAATGGAGACTGCTACTAAGTGACCCATGGTCTGGAATTGCCTACAGTGTAGACACAGTAGACAGAGGGAGGATTCATGTCTGGAGGGATGGTGTGAGATTTCATCATGCCACTCAGAAAGGTGCTTGATTGAAAACTTAGGAATTGTTTATTTCTGTAATTTTTCTTTCAATATTTTTGGACTGTGGTTGACCATGGGTAACTGAAACCCTAATGGGGACTACTGTAATCCCATTCATGAGGCTTCAAGTTCCTGGCCTAATCACCTCCCAACAACCTCACCTCTTAATGTCATCACAGTGGGATCTGGGTTTCAACATATGAATGGTGGAACACAAACATTGAGACCATAGCAGTCATGAAGTAGTAAACTCCAATCATAATTCCAGATATTCTTTTATTTCCGATAATTTCTAATGAAACTACTTCTTGCTAAAAACACTGATTCATGTCATGTTCCCAGGCTGAGTTTTCAAAGAAGTGCAACATGTTCCATGTACATCCCAGGACATTCTAGTTCAACATGTATCATGTGTACATAATCTCTAAATAGCTCCAGAAAGACATTTGCTCTGTCAATAAATAGTAATAACGTCAAAGTGATTTGGAGCTCATTAGGCAATGCATTCTAAAGAGTGATGGAACTGAGGCCCAGAATCTGAGTGATCACGTTCATACTCAGTCTTTGTGAAGCTGTAAGGAAGATGACTTGGAACCACAGAAACCAAAGGAAGAAGAGCGAGTTCTGAATACAGTGAGAGGAGTTTAAATGGTGATTCCTCCCAAATATTGGAAGAGCCACAGCATAGAACCAACTTCACTGCTTACTGGTGACAGCATGACTTGTACCTGTGATCAGGATGGGCAAGTGCTTTAGTCAGTTGCTTTTAATAATGGGGGAAAAGCCTATTTCTTTTATTCCAGTCTTATATTTATGCAGAGGACACAAGATTTTCATGGAAAACCATTCTTCCTAGAGAACACAAATGAGAATTGTATCCGTGGCTAAAGAGTTCAAATGAAGATGGCTTATGCAAGTCCAGTGATAATTTCTTGAATGACGAGCAGAACAAGTAGGCCAAAACTCACAGGTATTGAGAATTGGTTGTTCGCTCTTGAAACATAAACCAGGTCATTGTGTTTCCAAGAAAACCTGGGAACTAGAAACAGTGTATCAGTAGGCCACAGGTGAAGGATACCATTTGTTTTTTAAGATCACAGGGGAAAAGAGCATCAAATATGAATAAACAATTTTATTTTAGCTGAGTCAGGGAAATGAACAAGCAGCTGTTTTGCTGGATTGGGGCTGTGTGCATTGAATGAAGGCTGCTGCTCTCACTCGAGGTGTCCTGGGGTACCTCACCAGACTGGATGCAGAGGGGGCAGAGCACACAGGGCTGAGGGCTTCTAAGGAGATGGGGAGCAGGTGCAGGACCACACTTTCATCCTGCCAGGGACAGTCCTTCTCATTGCCCTGGGGTTAGGTCTTGTGGTCTTTGTTGACCCTCAGTGCTGATCTCCAGTGAGCTGAATGAACACAGTCCTTAGAGGGCCTTGGGCTCCAGGGTGTCCCAGGATGACCAGTCCAGGGGGCAGAGTTGGAAAGTCAGTGGAACCTGTTGCTGGCACATTCAGTCTGTCCCTCCGCGATTCTGTTCTCCTTCTCCACTTTGGGAGCTGAAATGATCACTTCTCCTCTAGTTTTCCTATCGAGATGATTCTTAAACAGCCCACAGTCATTATGTAAGCTTGATGCAAATATAAATTAATGAGTTCCCAGTACCAAGGATTCAGAACTTCCAGCTTGGGGAGGGTGTGTGGAAAGGGACGATGCCTTGGAAGTTCTGGAGAGCGAGGTTTACTGCCATGTAGGTTTCTGAATGAGTCCAGCGTCTCTGAGGAGCCTGGGTTCTCTCCAAGAATCCTTGCCTGACCAAGATCCCGGTAGAGCTCATACCCTTTACAGTACAGAGTCCGGCGTTGACTCAGGCTGGCTGTGGACTCTGAGATGGTCCTGTTGGGTTCAGATCTCCAAGGCAGCTCTGGACCTATGAGGATGTAGACGGGGTGTCTGCGCTTTGCCAGCTCAGAATAGCAAGGTACGAACCCACTCAGCGAGGGTATCAGGTCCACAGCTGAGAAACAGAGAGGCCCTTGAGGGGATGTGGGGGTGATGGTTTTGGCTTCTCTGGTTTCTGCTTCCCCATTCCAACACCTTCAACTCGGTCGACCCTTTCCAGGGAAATTTAGAAGAACAAATGGAGCTGCTACCTACTCACTTCAAAAGAGAAACGTTTCTTTTATCTTCTGCGGTGACATTAGGAGGCCAGGCACATTTACTTGTGTCTGAATACTTTAAACACATTCTTGGGAAAACATAAACAGGATTTATATGAAATGCTTTAATCCCCCCCAAAGAGCAATGAACTCTTATGAAAGGGCACCAGCCATTCTCGAGTTTGGTGCCATAATATTTGCTGATGACTGTTTCTCACCCTTGACTTGGTAGTGGCCTCAATTCAAGTCATAAACATCTCCGGAATCCTTTAAATCCAGGGCCCACGCCAAGGGGAACTGAGATGTGCAGGAGCGGTCTAGGGCTGCAAAGAGCCCGGGATCTCACATTTTAATAAGCAAACTGCCATTTTTAATTTTTAATTGTTCTGACTTCTTATCCTACTGAGTCTAAAATGATTTTCAGCAACTTCCTTCTAAGATGACTGTTATCCACATGCTCGTAAAAAGAGAAGTGTGAATGGAGTTTTGGCAGGTTGGGTCATCTGTCAGCATGAGGGCTGGGATGGGGACTCTTGATCCTGAAATACAATCTATCCAGAGGTCTTCCTGCATCAGGCATTCTGCCTGCCAGTCCTTTGGAAAAGAAAATGAGCCCTTAGCACATCCATTGGGTAAAACTGGACTTTTCCAGCCTCATAGGATTTAATAGGAGAGTGACTTTCAATGTCATCCACTCCGATTGGTTTGTGGTGTGGATGAGGAAACTGGGATCTAGGTAGGTCCCAGGCACATGCAGAATCTCCCAGCAGTGTGGATAGGTGCAGGCTTTGGGGAAAGCAAGATATGATTGCATTGTCAACCCACCTCAGACGTTGTGATTACAAATTGTGCTTTCTGCATCATCTCAAGGGCCGGAGGAAGGTCACCAGTTGACAGAGGTCATGGTGGGAGGAAGGATACAACACGCACACATGCACACACCCACCGCCTCCCCTCAACACTTGCACGGGCACATATGTAAATATGTGCACCATCCTTTTAGTTCTACAAATAAAAGGGAAATTGGAAAAAGGAGTGTCATCTCCAACTCTTATATCCTTAGAAGGGAAGGCAGGTACTATAGTACAGTGACTTAAAGTATCTGAAATATTTTGTTTTCTTAGAATCACTCAAGTTCTTAAAAATAAACTGGAGATCAATTTAAAAGTCAGGTGGGACAGAAGAGGAAATGACTTAAATATCTATTTCTCTTTCCTATGAGTTAATGTCTCCGTTGTCCATGTTCTATTATGTCTTTGACAATAATAACTCTGGCGGTTTATTTTTGTTTTATTTATTCATCAACTTATTTTTTGGCTGTGCCTGCCTGGCCATCCACAGAGGGCACTCAGGATGGACCTGTCTGGAGGAGCTGCGGGGAGAGCACGGTTTGCTTTCTGCTTTCGAATGAACATCTGCCAGAAACCGATAGCCCTGGAGTCATCTATTTGTTTTTAGAGTGTGGTCATTATTTTTCTGACAATGTGGTCCACGTCAGCCCAGAGGCTTTGGCTCCCCGCATCCATCAAGAAGGATCCAGAGTGCCCCAATAGCATTTTTTTCTGTTCAGCGTGGGGCCTCTGAGGTGCCCCTGGTTTCCAGTGATGAAAGGAAAGCCAGAGGGCCCTACCTCACAGAGACAAAGTTCTTGGGCTTTGTCCTCGGGGCTAAAATATAAATCACAACATGTCATGTCATGTAACTGGACAAGCCTCGGAAAGGTTCCCCGTAGGGTGCTGGTGTGGCTGAGCCCCTACTGAGAAGGAAGGACTTATCCGTCTTAGTGCTGGCCTCTCTGTCACTTCAAATGGGAGTTAAAAGCAATGCTCTAAGTGGATTAGACCTCCAGATTAACTTGAGTATCCTGTGTTGAAAGGCCTGGATTTTACTCTCTCCTGAGACCTTCAGGGTTTACTAAGGACCTGTATTTCCAAAACTTCTACAGCAGCTGCCGGGCAGACAATCCTATTGTTGAGAGGTGGGGGGGGGGGGGGGAGAAGCCCCTCCTCTCCCTCGGATTTGGCCCCCTCCCTTTGCTCTCTTGTGGAACCCTGGTTGCTCCTGACCCCTCCTTCCATCCAGATAATCAGGCAGGCAGAGCGCTAGCAGCACACGGCACAGGGGTTAGAGCCCGGCTTTTTCCTTGGAAGGCTGGTGCGCTTCCTAGACTGGGTAGGTCAAAGAGTGAAGACCGACCTACCTGGCACTCGATGCTGGGGTGTCAGAGGGGTTATGTATACAGCACCTTTGACATAACTAACTCCATCTTAGAAAAGACTCCGTTTCATTTTTTTCACAGGGCATTTTGCCAACAAGGATAAGATGTTGTGTTTAATAAACAAATAAAAAATAAAGACTGCATCCAATCACATAAGGACACAAGCAAGTACACTTTTCCTCCAGCAGTCCTTACCAGAGGACTCTGTGGCCATTAGGGTCAGGCCTTCAGTGGCCTGGAACGGCCATCCTCACTGACGCCATCTTGCAGTCCCCCACGATGAGAGCACGACGAGCATTTACCTCGGGAGACGCTGCCACTTCAGAGACTCTTCCTTGCGAGACCTATGGACCACGAGGCCCAGGCCAGGACTCTTGTGGTCTTCCTTACCCCTCTTGGACTGCTTCATGAATTCTTTCTCCTATTTCTTTTTCCTCTTGATATTAAATGTTACTTTGTTTTGGAATGTTTAACCTATAACATTTATATATTGATTAGGTATACTATGATGTATAGTTTGCAATATTGACTGACCTGTGGAGTGGCTTGAGCCTGTGTGCCCACGGCTCTGGCTCCCGAGTAAGCGGGGCCTACTGAGGAAAATGCCTCCTTGGGAACTCCACGTAGCCTGTGGCTTTTGTGATTAAAATAGTATCAGTAAAAGCCTGGCATTTTGGAAAGACGCAAACATGCGTCGAGATGGTTATTTCTAACTGTTGCTCATGACAGCTTGTCTTTCGGAAACTTTAGACTCCTAAAGTCTCTTGGTAAAAAGGTTGGAAGAATTCATTTGACATTACGGTCGTAACAAAACGTGGCATTGTACGAGGTCCCATAACTCATGACTGCCCTGATCATGCTGGTTTTCATGAGTGGAATGAAGTAGGGAGGAAGGTTGCATCCACGTGCTCTTTGAGTGAGACTTTCTTTTTTTTTCTCTCCTGAGACGGAGTCTCGCTCTGTCACCCAAGCTGGAGTGCAATGGTGCAATCTCTGCTTACTGCAACCTCCGCCTCCTGGGCTCAAACAATTCTTCTGCCTCAGCCTCCCAACTAGCTGAGATTACAGGCACCAACCACGACGCCCAGCTAATTTTTGTATTTTTAGTAGAGATGGAGTTTCACCATGTTGGCCAGGCTGGTCTTGAACTCCTGACTTCAAATGATCTGCTCACCTCAGCCTCCCAAAGTGTTGGGATTGCAGGTGTGAGCCACTGCACGCGGCCTCGAGTGAGACTTTCTAGGCTTCTGTAGGTTCTCTCTGTCATGGCAAAAACCTGAAGAGGAAGGAAGGGGACTTGACATTACTGCTTTCAGATGTGAAGGGCGCAGGTGCAGCTCGCCAAGACTGAAGCGACTTGCAGGACATCCTGAGGGAAGAAGAGGCTTTTGTTGATTGCATTTTTCCCCCCACACGATTCCTATTGAAAGGGCAAAGAACGGACATGGCACTCACATTAATCAAGTTTCTACCAGGATTTAGGTGTTATAGGGACTTTCCCTGTGATTCCGTCATGTATCCTCATAGCATCACTTGAAGTAGAGAAAATTGAGTCCATTTTATAGATGAGAGGGATCCCAGTTGCGACAACTCGAGGACTTTGCTGAAGATCACTGCTAATAGGTGACCAAGCAGGATTCGAGTCCTAGAGAGTCAGATTTTACCCAGGACTGACTGACTGTGGTTATGACCTCACTGTGCACTTATCAGACTAAGGATGTGGATTTTCCACTTCAGCTGTGGAGCCCACATTTGGCTCGGGGAACGCCGGCTCCCTCCCCACCTCTGCCTTTGCACATGGTGACCAGCTGTGGCTCTCGCCAGGGAAGAGATGGATTGGAGCCAAAACTTCACATCAAAGACTCGCAGGGAAGTGTGCACTGCTTCTTCCCGGATCTGGCCTCAATGGCATGCTTTTGGAGCTGTATAAAATTAACCACGGCAAAAGGATTGGGGGAATCCTGTTGTGGAGAACAAAAACTGTTTTCCCAGCTTTGCCCAATCCAATTACAACTGGTGACAGGCAGGTAGGTAGGCAGTGGATAGTGAAAAAATTTTCAGAGGTTCCTTTATAGTAAGTTCTTGGGGATTTCACTGAGAAGTGAAAGAATCCCTGACCAAACAGTAAAAACTGCTTAAAATAAAAAAACAGTGATCAATCAAAGCAGTGTAAATTCTTAGTTGGTTAGCAGGGCCACAGAATGGGATAATCTAACCTATTTTTCAAAGAATTAGAATAGTATAAAATATACTTAACACAATCTATGGAATATAATCACTCAGAAACAAAAACCTATTGAGTGACCTCACTGTGCTTTGAGTAACCTCAGAGCTTCACAAGACTGCCAAGAGCTTTTAGTCCGGTGGGGAGACAGACATTTGAACAAGCACGGTCCCGAACAATTAGGACTACAGTTGCACTGTTCACCAATTCTATAGGAACAGAGGGGGCTGGAGGGCAGGGACGACTTTGAGGTCATGAGATTTTCGCTGAATGCTGAAGAATGACTGGGACGTCAGCAGGCGCAGCACAGGGAGTGAATATTTCAGGCTCAGAGAGCAACGTACACAAAAATGTGAAACAAGAAGGGGCCTGGTGTATTCGGTAACTGGCTTCAGAGCCGTCGCCCTGAGCATACGCGATCATACGTGATCATTCTCTCTGTTGCAAAGGTAGAGCATAGAATTACAATGTATTAAATGACACAACAAATTTTAATGTAGGGTAATAGGATGCACAGATTTTGGATTTAAACAGACTTGGGTTAGAATCAAAGCTCTGGACACCATTCATTCATCATTCATTCATTCAAATACATAATATGCTTGGTACTGTAGAGGCTAAAATTAGCTAAGACATAGCATTTGCCCTTAAAGACCTGCAAGTGCAGAAGTGCAGTGATGTGCAGATAGACACGAGGCGATGGGGAGGGGGTGCTTCACAGAGCCTATGTGAAGGCAGGTGGTGAAGCCAGTGACTTCGAGAAGATGGTTCCTGATCTGAGTTGTAAACCTGGCTGAGGCTAGGAGTTAAGAGGAGGGTAGGAAGAGAGTGGGAGGGGAGTAATCCAAAGTCAGGGCAGAGGAGTGAAGATGAGGAACAGCCTCTGTGCAGGAGGAACAGCGAACAAGGCTGTGTTCCTGGAGTGCAAGGCGTGAGCGGGGAACAGCAGTAAATGAGGTCAGGTGCGCAGAGGGCCTGTGCAGCATGGGCGGGAGCTCTGTGAAGCAGGTTAATGGTTTCGCTGTGGCTGAATATTGGTATTCAACAGAGAGTTTTAAAAAACTATTAACTTTCAAGCCCTACTACAAAAGGTCCTGAGTTAATGGCACTGGTCGAGGCCATGTTGTTTGTTTTTTAAGCTCCCTGGGTAACTGAGGTGTACTCGCAGTTGAGAACTGCCGCTGTGGGAACTGGGAGGCCATTAAAGAGTTTTCGAGTTTCTGGTAAAGGCACAGCACGGTCAGCTCTGAAGCACAGAAGCGACTTTCTAATGGAAGTCTGAAGGAAAGGTGGAGCGGCGGGTAGCAATATAAGGGAACACATTTAGGAAACCATTGTCCGCAGGAATGGATAACTTGAGATTACAAGGGCCTGATTTAGGGCAACAGTTCCAGGAATAGGCAGGAATATTTGAGAAATATTCAAGAGGTAAACTCAGGCCAGGCACAGTGGCTCACACCTGTAATCCCAGCACTCTGGGAGGCCAAGGTGGGCAGATAACCTGAGGTCAGGAGTTCGTGACCAGCCTGGCCAATGTGACGAAACCCCATCTCTACTAAAAATACAAAATTAGCTGGGCGTGGCGACAGGTGCCTGTAATTCCAGCTACTCAGAAGGCTGAGGCAGGAGAATCGCTTGGCAGAGGTTGCAGTGAGCCGAGATCATGCCATTGCACTCTGGCCTGGGAGATGAGCAAAAGTCCGTCTCAAAAAAAAAAAAAAGAAAGAAAAAGGTGAAATCAGCAGGATTTGATTGATGATATTGCTGGAGAAGATGAGAGAGGATTCAAAGACTATTCCCACACTTATTGCTTGAATTTTTGGTAGGATGACAAATAAAATAGAAAACACTCAGTTAAATCTGTATTTCACATAAACAGTGTAAGTATACCACATGTGATATTTGAAACCAACTATACAAAATAAAATCATTTCCCCATTTAAATCTGACAATCCTAGCCTCCAAGGTGGAAACATCAACTAAACAGAGAACACAGGAGTAGGGAACGCTCTGGTGTTGTGTTGATGACGAATCCAGATTTGGACTTGTTATCTTTGTAATGTGAAGGTGGAGAGAGCCAATTGGCAGCTGGGTATTTAAGTCTGAAGTTTGGCAGGGATATCCAGGCTGAAATCATCAGTATATTTTTATAGCAATTGAAACCATGCAATGTGGCTGAATTTTCTAAGGCACACTAGGTACACTGAAAGAGGAGCAGTAGTCCAGGGTAGAACCCAGCTTTCTAGGTGAATTTGAGCAAATCATGTAATTTCTCTTAGCTTTAGTCTCCCATCTGTAAAATGGGGAATCAGGAAACACATGTCATAAACTGTCTTAGTCCATTTCGTGTTACTATAATGAAATACTTGAGACTGGGTAATTTATAAAGAAAAGGGGATTGTTTTCCTCACAGTTACGGTGGCTGGAAAGTTCCAGAGCATGATGCTGTTATCTGCTCGACTTCTGGTAAGGGCCACTGTGCTGAGCAGAAAGGCAGGTGGGTATGTTCAAAGAGACACACACAGGAGGCTGGGCTCGATTTGTAACAACCCACTGTTGGGAGCTACTCTAGTTCTGAAGGAGTGAGAACCCACTCACTCCCGTGAGATAGTGTTGATCTGCCCATGGGCATGGTGTCCCATGAGCCAAACACCTCCTACTACGCTCCACCTCCCAACACTGCCATATTGGGGGTTAAATTTCAACATGAATTTCTAAGGGGAAACTCAAGTACGGTCATGAATCCTTAATGATGGGGATATGTCCTGAGAAATGCATCATTAGTCCATTTCATCACTGTGTGAATATCGTAGGATGCACTTACTTACACAAACCTAGATGGTGCAGCCGACTACCCACCTAGGCTACAGGGTATGGCCCATTGACCCTAGCTACAAATCTGTACAGCAGGTTACTACCCTGAATACTGCAGGCAGTGGGGACACAATGGTAAAAGTTTGTGTATCTAAACATACCTCAAAATAGAAAAGACACAGTATACTTGTGGTATGATTATTTTAAGGGACCACTGACATATATGTGATTGACCAAAATGTTGTGTGGTACATGACTATATAATACTATGTAAAAGACTCTAGTACCTTGCCTGGTTTTTACCTTCATTATTAACATCATTCTTGTCATCAATACCACTTAAATAGGTCACAAAACGAGTAAGGAAAAGATAAATCAGTGTATATAAAGACAAATAAGTCAAAATATTACCAAAATAATATTCTTAATAAGAAATAAAGATGAAGGACAAAAAAATAAAAACAAAGTCTCCAAATATGCATTATTTTCTGTAGTTCAAATAATAAGAGAAACCAAAAGGGTGAATTCTCTAATACAATAATCTCAATTTTTACTACACTCAGCCAAAAGGCTGAGAAGCGATTCTCAATTTTTACTGGTTATATTTTCCAAAAGACGCAGTCGAGAACAATAATTTGCAATCCCCAAGCCACCTACCAACAGTGTCTTTAACAAAAAGTTTATTTTCTTTTTCTTTTGGCTTTTGGGAAGCAAATGTTTGAATGTATAAGTAATATTATTTTTCTATAGCAGGAGAAAGAATGTTAATTATCTGAATTGGCCTATAACTATATACAGGTTGGGCGTATGCATGTGCAGACACACATGCACCCTTGCACACACACACACACACACACATACACATCCCTGATCTCCCTTCAGACTTGTCCGGACAAGTTGGCCACACATTAAGTCACTGCTCTGTACATACAGAAAGAAGTGGGACCACCAGGGCTTTTCAATCTTGTGCCAAAGGTGGGAAATATATGCCCCAATGAAAAGAAAAGAGAACAAGAAATATTTGGAAAAAACGCAAGAAACTAATTCATCCAAGGACTCCATCTAACCCATCTTGCATACAGTAAGCAGGTTTAGAAAAATCTATATTGTCCTATCTCGAACAATTATTTCAAGCTTCTATTTAATAAACATTTCCTGTTTGTACTTCAAATGTGTAACACCTCTACACATTTCATCTGTCAGTCAAATTGCCAACATTTATTAGATAACCTCAAAGTGCCTAAAACGATTATAACAAATAGCTGTCAAGGAATGCAGAAGAAACATGACTTAGAGCCAGGCTCTGAGCTTCTAAGTTGAGAGTGGAGTTGGGAATGGGAGAAAGAGGTTGAGTTTAATTTGTGAAAAGTTTCACGATCCCTCCATGCTAATGCATAGAGAGAAACACAGAAGACACAGGTAGCAGTGGCTTCCTTCATTAGATCATTTGATCATTTACTCAGTGCCAATAGGCATTAAGACCAACCCGGAGTTTGGCCCCGTGAAGGGGAACATGGAGGCAGACAGGCAGATAACCGGCTTCCTATTGTACAATGTGGTAGGGCTCTACTTAATGAAAAGAACAAAGTGCTAAGAGAGAAGACCCTTGGATTAATTCTGCCTGGGTGGGTACCAGAAGGCTTACACTGAATTTTCCAGTTGGTTGCTCATATAGTCTTGAATTTAGAAGCTTTTTTTTTTTTTTTTAAGACAAGCCCATTGCCTGATTTGTTATGGTTCAATACTCTTCCGGCAGAGTTAGTCCCACCTCCCCCGGGCAGCCCCCACACTTACTTCAGGCCTCCATTCTGGTGCGATTCTTTGTGTCTGTCCGCAGGGCTACTGCTAAAAGCATGGGTTGTGCTTCAGTCCTGCCTGCCTTCCCAGCACGGAGTGGTGCATACAGTGGCTGTTTCTTACCCATTTTCTGTCTGAAGGAAGGAATGCCAGTGTGGAGCCACTCCAGAAAACAAGTCCTCAGGGTGGTCCGTTGAAGTGGGAATTCTTCCTCTCACCCTCTACCCCCAGCCACACTTTCTTTTTGCTAAATGAAGGGCAACCTAGGTATTCGGAAGTCCTTGGGGCCAGAATGTGTGATACCATGAGCTGTCAGTTCCACATCTTTGCTGGGCAGGGATAGCTAGGGTAAGAGGAGAAATGAGATGGATTCCAATGACAACATGATGGCTCAGCAGAGACTAACAAGCTCAACCCATGAATTACAACTGCAAGCGGGGGTTCCTTTTATTTCAAACTGTCATAAACCATTGATAGGCCCATTAAGAAGGCCTCAGCCCGATTGTTTAATTCTCAGTTCATGATCTGGATTCATTAAGAAGCCATCATTATGTCGTAAGCCAAGAGGCCACATTGCTGCTCTTCTGTTCTTATTCTTTTGTCTTTTCCTATCCAGGGCTCTAAACATTCTTCAGAAACAAACAAACAAACTGTAATGAAGTAAACAGCATTCAGTAAGGCACATAAAAAGATAAAAAACAAACATGCCAGATTTCCTTTCATAAATACTGGTTTAGAAAGGTACAATTGGAAAAGCTCTTTGGGAACTATTATCACAGGCCAGTAATCATTTCACTTTGTTGAGCAGAGAGACCAAACACACTTTTGGTTCGATTAATAAAGCAGCATGGAAGAAAACGCTGAAGAGGAAGAAGGGTGATGATACAGACTCAGACCGCATTGTACGTTATTTCTTTCTGCAGAGTATGTCTGTCTTCTTTAATTATTCTTCTGATGCAACCATAGCAGCTGTGTGTATGGAACCAATAAAAGGTTTCCAGATATCTTCAGATCTGCAGTGTATTCTGAAGTCCAGATATCATTTTCTTTTGCTCTGTGCCTCTTTCTTCATGAAGTCAAATTTGTATCTGGCACTTTCCAGACTTCTAGACACAATTAAACAATGAATGTCAGGAGAGGAAGGAGTGAAAATCTTCCATGTGTGTCTAACCTTCCCAACTTCGCAGATAAAAACATTAGTTTTCATCTTGGGCTAGGCCCTCAACCTCAGTATCTTTTTCCCATCCCACACATTAGCAATGGGAGAAAGAAAGAAAGAGAAAAATAAAACATAAAATAGCGAAAGCAGCTTTCCCACTGGGGAAGAGGCCGCCATCACAGAGCAGGGCTCTTTCTGCCATATTTGTAGTGACCCTCCTTCTGCCTATAGCAGGTTGAATGGTGGTTCTTGCCTCTGGTCTCATCCTTCTCCCACTTACCCTTCATGTATCACTACCATATCTGTTCTCAGTCCCTGTTTAACCTCCTGTGAGTCCTCATCAACTGTAGAGCCCAGCCCAGACTTCTTAGCTGGTGACCTCACTCCCAACCCAGCATCCAACCTGTCTCCATGCCAGCTCTTCTCCAAGGTGCTGTCCTTTTATATCAAATCCTGTTCCACATTCTATTCCGCCCTGTTGAAATGGTTTCTCCTTCCTCTCTCGCTGGTGATAACTTTTTCTAGACCCTGTGTGAGTGTCTCCGGAAGTCTGTCTTTTCAACTCTTCCCCTAACATATAGCTGACCCAGACAGCAAAATACAAAACAAAACAAAACCCTTTTCAGGTAAAGCAGTGAGGGGCTATTGCTTATCTGTGTGTGTGTCTAATTAGGATCCTAGAATTTCAGTTTCTGAGGTCAAACAGGGTCTTCTTTATCCAGGTATCTGTATCGAAATTACCTTGATGGTTTTGTTAAAGGAAGACTTGATTAAGAAAGCCAAGACATTTTTCTATTCATGAATTGTTGAAATAAATGCATAAATGAATGAATAAGTTATAAATTCATGATTAAAGTGAATCAAGAAAAAATACGTCGCTAGTGACAGACTCATGTCAAATCCTCTGACACATGTTAAAGAAATATGCACATTCAATTTGGAATTGAAAAATGCCTGTTGCCACCATCAATAAGAGCATGTTTTGAATTAAAAGAGGTAACAGGCCAGGCGTGATGGTTTACACCTGTAAGCTCAGAGCATTGGGAGGGTAAGGCAGAAGGACCACTTGAGCTTAGGGGTTTGAGACCAGCCTGGGTAACATAGTGAGACCCTGTCTCTACAAAAACAAAACTTAACCAGGCATGGTGGTGCACACCTGTAGTCCCAGCTACTTGGGAAGCTGAGGTAGGAGGATTGCTTGATCTTGGGAGGTTGAAGCTGCAGTGAGCTGTGATCATACCACTGTACTCTAGCTTGGATGACAGCGTGAGGCACTGTCTCTAAAATAAAAATTAAAGAAACACATTCATTTATATACTCTCTACATGTATGTGTGTATATATATATAAGAAATGTATGTGTGTGTATATACCCCTTCTTTTGGAAAATATAAAACCATTATTTTAAAGTTAATCCTCTGACTTTTTAATTATATATTCACCAAATTAAAGTTTACTAGCTTCCAGGTGTGTTCAAATTATTTATGAAGATCTTGATTAAACAAAATTTACCAGATGGTGAACATGGTTCATATTTATAAAGGCAAAATGCAACTCAATTATAGTAGTTTTTTTAATATCCAACTCTTCAGAACCAAACTTTCAAAATCAGGTTTCTATTTTTTTTTTCAATAAAAAGTTTTGAAGATTTTAACTGGCCCATGATTTTTAGAATACTTTGGAGTATTAACACAGATAAACTCATTGCAAAGGATACGAATTCATCAAAGGTTTGTATGGACTATTTTCATGTCCTCCCAGGAATTCTACAGTAATGGCAGTTTTTTGTTCCTTGCAATGAATAATTCAGCTTTCTCAGTTACTATACCTTTAATAGTTATTCAGAAACAATTTAAGATTATGTGGCATTTGTCAAACAAAAGAAGACTGATAAAACCAAGAAAGGTAGTGATCTGAATTAATTATTTTTCTGTTTGCTCTAAAGAAAAGCGAAATTCTTACAGATATCACTCAGCCCCAAACTGCACCCTTCAGAAAACACACAAGAATTCCAAAGCCACTTAAAAACACAAAACCAACGTGAAACAATCCTGATGCTTAAGAGGCAACGCTGCTTGATTCCACTTCCTATTTCTAACCGTTATTGATAGAGTATGTGACATGTGATTTCTGGCTGAGTGTACTACAACAGGGAAATCATAGCCTGCAGAAGACCCTTGAGAAACACAAAACCATGTGGTTGCCCTGTGGAGCTTATTCACCTGGAGCCTGTCCTCAGCACCTGGGAAGCATCAGGAATACACCAGCTTCTCTGGAGCAGGGGATAAAGACAGTCTTGTGAAATATTCTCCTTCCCCTTCCCAGAAAAGTACCTGTGGAAGCTTAAAATAATAATGAAAATAATCTCAGAAACCTTGAGCTAAGGCTGGATTCAGAAAATTGTGCACACTCCTACATGTGCACAGAACTTATGGACATCTTTCTCATCTCCCTCCCAAGAGAACTAGATCCGTGGTTATCAGCACTCATTAATGAAATTCATTATTTATCATACCTTCAACAGAATTGTCTTCCACAGACGTGAAATATTTCAAAATCCAAGATACAGTGAAACCATTTTTAATGGCTGTGCATAACTATTGAAGTGATTTTTGTGTTAATTTATTGTAGCTCTCTTGCTTTATGATTCTCCTGTGTCAGTGTCACTCGGCATTTTTCAAAGCTCTAAAATATTTTCCTATCATTTGCGTTTATACTATAAATAAAAATAAATTTCATTTTTTAAAATAGAAGGTATTTTATAATCATTTCCATCAAACAAATGTTACAGCTAAATTCTAAATCAATTAAAAATACTTATGTAGAAGATGCATTATATGCCTCCATGAGAAGTTTTGAGACTAGTCAAGGTTTAAAGTGTGACCCCAATAATTAAAAGGTATTCAGCTGAAGTCATGTGAGGTCTCAGAAATCAGCCAGCAAAAATTCTTTATAAGAAAGGAGGCTGAGATGCTGTTAACTTCTAGAGTTTATCTTCACACCAGCAGAAAAAACCCAGAAGGTCATGTTAGAAAAGAAAGAAAAAGAAACCCAATGTCATAGCCTATGAAAGATGACCTTCAAGAAGTCTTGGCCTAGGAATGAAATGGGGGACCTGGGTTTTGTTGTACTTCTGACCCTTGCTAGTGTGTGATCCTGGCAAGTCAGCCACGGCAGGCCCCAGTCCTATCACCTCTAGGGTGTGTGACCTGAGAAGAGTTCTTTGGACTCTGTGCTTTCATGTTCTGATCTGTGACACGGGTACAGAAGTGCTACCAACTTTCAAATTGTGATGATCGAATAATTCATTTCAGGAAGAACCTTCAGCAGAGTGCTTGACATAGAACAAGTAACCAACATATGGGTGAAGAATAATTTCCCAGGTCAAAGGAGGCTCTTGGCTTTGCTCCTCTGACCTGGGCTTCTGGGCGTCCTGTCGGTTTGGGCTTCAGCTGTGTTAGGATGGCCAGGGAAGTCACCACTTGGCTTTACAGGTGCAGAATACAGGGGTAAGGTAATATTTACATGGGTTACAGGGTTTTTTTAGGATGGATAGGGTGGTATTTGTGTTTTAGGGAGTTAATGAAGGTATACGTGGAGGTAACTCAGGGTAGGGAGAGACTAAGGAGGCAAGACCTGTGAGGCTGCTGCTGCAGATGTGTAGGAGAGGGTAGGGACAGATGAGACTGTGTTTTAAATTGGATTCTAATTAGGTATGGGGAAGGAGGGAGAGGAAACGGGCTCCCTCTCCAGTTTGTGCTCCCACTGTCACTAGATGTGTTTGTCACATTCCTGTTTACAAAGCCTTCTCTGGCTCTCTGTTGCCCACAAGATAAACAGCAAACTTCTTAGCATGTCAGGATCCAGGTGCAGGAGACCTTTTGAGCCACCTGCTGCCCCCAGCCTCCATGGACATTGTCTCAGTCACATTGGGTCGTTCCCTCCTCTCTGAGCTTTGCTCAGGCCACTTCTTCTCCCAGGGTATCTCTGATGCCTGTTTCCTTCTTCTCACCTGGTAGAATTCCCATCAGTGTACATAATGCAGCTCACACCTCACCTTCTGATGTGTCCCCACTCCTATCCCCTCACTGGGTCAGAATGAATGGATTTGTTCTGCCTATACTTTGTTCATAGAGATGGTTGAACCACATAAGAGGTGGTGAGATAGGTGACTTTCTCATGTCAGATCATAAGGTCTTTAAGGACAAAGGGATGATCATATCCATCTGTGCAACTTCCCACAGAGCCAGAGCTTGAGGAGTTAGTAGAAGGGAAGGAATGGAAGTCTGGAGGACAGGCCTCATGTTGAGCAGGATGGACGCTGGGTGTCCCATTTCCTTAATGGACTGAGCAGTGGTGGTGGTGGAGGGGCCAGGCTGAGAGAGTGTGAAGGAAAGTGTGAGGGTAGAGCAGGTACAGCAAAGTACGGGGTCTTAGAACCCCGATGTACAGATATATCCGGGAATGAGGGTCATTTGCAGGTAGAAAAGACAAGAAAGAAGAACTTGCAAAGGCTGTTACTGTGGAATACGTCTTGGGCTCTTGGAGGGCCCTAAAGGTGAAAAAGACGCCCTGGAGGAGTCCAGGAAGGATGGGACTGATTTTCTTTCTAAGATGGAACCTCCCTGTAGCTGGCCATGGCATTCAGTGGTCCACTGGACATTTCCCATCTGGTTTACTATAGAAGTGGCTTCTACAGAAAACATCAAACATAATCTTTTTAAAGTGCAACATTTAAGTTTTAATTGTGTATTTGTATCTGAGTGTCTCTTTGATATTTGACTAAAGTAGGTTATATCTATATCTACATTTATATTTATGTCTATACCTATATTTATCTATCTATATCCCTATAAACATCTACTAGGAATCATGTGGCAATAACCATTGTCTCTTCAATTTTATTGCACATCAGATCAGAATGGCTTTGAATCTCCAGTCCCCAAAGGCTTAAACTATTTATTACTGTTGGAAACCACTAGAGTTAGGAATATATTCAAAAGGGTAATCTTTTCTTTTCTTTTGGGTAGGTGAATAGGATGACCCAAAAGATTAAGTTCTAGAACATTTAATTCATTTTTTTCTCTCTTTTCAAAACTCACGGTAGCATGTTGCTGCAGCTGTAAGCTCACATTATGTTTCAAAACAGCCTGGTGACCCAGACCCTTCACTGCCCAAGAACATGGCGCCAGCAAATCACAGCTGGGCACTTACCCTGTGTGGGATGGATCAGCCCAAACTCTGAAGCTTGTCTTAGGCTCTGGACAATTGCCAGCAGTGTTTACTGCTATTTTGAAACATCAGCTGGCACTCAGGCGCCTCACATGCTGTTTTCTCTTTGTTATAGCAAAACATTTTTTCCCTCTGGGGTGACTTGCCACGTGTCAGAACTCTGCCCCGGTTTGTCTGGTTGAGAAATTTGGACAGAGAAATGGGAAATGAGAGGGAGGAAAGAAGGCAGAATGGCAGATGGGGTAGAAGAAAGAGATGCCTGTCGATCCATAGTTCTGCCTATGTAGACCCTGTTACAGTTTACATATGGGTTGTTCATCCCCACCAAAACTCATGTTGACATTTGATCCCCAGTGTGGTGGCATTGGAGGTGGGGTATAGTGGGAGATGTTTGGGTCATGAGGGTGGATCGTGCATGAATAGAGTAATGCCCTCTTTTGGGGAGTGAGTTCTCACTCTTGTGAGACTGGATTAGTTAATGTGAGAGTGGGTTGTGCCTTCTCATGTTTGCTGTCTTGGCAGGCACCCCCTTCCTCTTCTGTCTCCTACCACGAGTTTAAGCAGCATGGGGTCCTAATAGATGAGCTGCCTGATCTTGGACTTCCCAGCCTCCAGAATCATGAGCCAAATGAACACTTTTATTTATAAGTGACCCAGTCTCAGGCATTCTGTTATAGCAACACAAAATGAACTAAGACAACCCTTCTTTAGCACTATCTTAATAAACTAGGCTCAGTGCCTGCCATTTACAATCTCAGTATTAAAGGAAAAGAAGAGTAGGTGTCTTTGGAGGAACCACATATGGGTCCTGACTCAAAGGGTATCTTGCTGCTATTTTGTTGCTGGGTCAGGTTGGGGTGGTAGCAGTGGAACTACAGCCTTGGCCTTCTTACTCCAGGCATTTGAAGCATTGGTGATGGGTCTGTGTGAGTGTTCGTACCTTATCCTATGCTGTCACCACGCCTGGTCGCTGCCCCTCTGGCACTGTGCTGGCATGTCAACCTCTGAGCCTTGCTTGCACTATTCTCTTTACCTGGAATGCCCTGGTCAGCCCTCCATTTGTTGAAATTTGAACATCCTTTAAAGTCAATCTACAATGTTTCCTCCCTATGGATTTTTCACCTCAACTGCTGTAAGAATTAATCTCTCCTTAATCTGTGTTTCCAGACCATTTCCTATATATCACTTTTTATCACAGGGAATTATGGAAGGGAATTCCATATGAACGTGTTTATTCTATCATAAACCCTTCTTGGACAAAGATCATGGCATGTTTTCATTTCAATCTTCAGCACCAAGCACGCTGCCTGGGGCACAGGATTTGTGGAATGAGTTGCTGTTCAAGGTTAGTCATTCTTACTTACTCCAAAATAGTCTGCTATTTTCTTGATTAGTCAGTTGTGAGCAGAAGTATTGTTGTACACTGCATATTGATAAAAACAACAAAGGACTTATAATTATCATTGCATTGGTTGAATCTGACATTTTCCCCACTTGTTCTTCATCTCTCCCAAGCTAAGAATTTCAAAAAAGGCCGCAGAACTGAACAACTTGCACAAATGTTTGCACTAGACAGACTCTGGCACATATTCTACAGCAAGATGCTCACCTTGACAGGCTGAAAGAGGAGGGAGGCTCCTGTTCTATCAGGCAGATAAGCCCACTATACCCCTACCCCCAACTGGTAATTACAACTAAGAACTGGGCAAAATACAAAACAATGATTTGAGGATTTTGAGAAGTAAACAAGAACAGGCAGATTGCAGAGTGGAGTCAAAACTTGGAGAAATGACCTCACACAGCGGTGGGTCCCAGTCACGGAGTCCCTAAAACTTTAATGGAAACTCCATCCTTCTTGCTAGAGGAACTAGAAAAGGGAACCCCCAAAGATTAAAGAGGGAGCAGATAATTGCAGAGGAAAAAAACCAAGAGGACCCCTTCTAATTCTGTGTACAAATCCACACAGCCTTACCCTTGAACTACCCATGCAAAGGACAGACCCAAACTGACTAGTGTAACCAGTGTACTAAATTTCTGCAGCTGTTGTAAAATTGCCACAAACTTGGTGGCTTAAAATGACAGAAATTTATTTTCTCAAAGTTCTGGAAGTCAGAAGTTTAATTTTAATTTTTATTAATTGTACTTCATCAACATTACGTTTTTTCTTCCAAAGAAAAATGTAATTTTTCTTAATTGTTAGATATCAATTTTAATTTTTACTAATTGTACTTCATCAACATTATTTTCTTTCTTACAAAGACACTATTAAGGGCATGCAAAAGTCTCCTTCAGAGTAGGAGAAAATATCAAACAAAGGTTTTGTGTAGAGAATATATTAGAATTCCTGTATGTCAATTATAAAAATACAAGCAACTCAAAAGAAAACTATCTGGACACTTAGAGAAGAAGGTTTGTAAGACACTTACAGATGCCTAGCAAGCACATGAGGTGATGCTGAACATAATTTGTATCAGGTAAAGATCAATGAAATGTAAGATGAACTACCACTAAGCACTCATTAGATTGGCTGCAATGAAAGAAACTGAGCATGCTAAGTGCTGATGAGGGTGTAGAGCAACTGGAACTCTCATGCACTTCTGGTAGAAATGTAAAATGGTACAATCGCTTTGGAAAACACTTTGGCAGTTTCTTTAAAAGTTACAAATATCTACCCTATGATCTGATCCACCCAGTCTTTCCATTCCTAAGTCTTTTCAAGAGAAACAAAACCGTATGTTGGGACAAAGACTTGGGCATGAATGTTCATAGCAGCTTTTCTTGAAGTAGCCCCAAATAGGGAGTCACCCAAATGTTCTCTGTAAGGGTAAATGAAAAGTATTTTCTCCATTTGTAACATGTAAAGAGACTGCTTTCCTTTCCCTTCTTTTCTTAGACTGTCTTCTTGGAGACAGAGTGAACTGGAGTCCTTTTTCTGAACTTTGGAATAGAGAGATACCTCTTAGGGATTGAGCCCAATCTCCAGTGTGCCGAGACCAGCTCGGTCATGGAGAGCCTAACCCAGTGGTGCTAGAGGAATTAAAGACACACACACAGAGGTATAGGGTGTGGAGTGGGAAATCAGGGGTCTCACAACCTTCAGAGCTGAGAACCCCGAAGAGAGATTTACCCACATATTTATTGACAGCAAGCCAGTGATAAGCATTGTTTCTATAGATTATACTAAAAGTATTCCTTGTGGGAAACAAAGGGATGGGCTCTGGCTAGTTATCTGCAGCAGGAGCATGACCTTAAGGCACAGATCGCTTATGCTATTGTTTGTGGCTTAGGAATGTCTTTAAGCAATTTTCCACCCTGGGTGGGCCAGGTGTTCCTTGCCTTCATTTCAGTAAACTCACAACCTTCACTGTGGGCATCATGGCCATCATGAACATGTCACAGTGCTGCAGAGATTTTGTTTATGGCCAGTTTTGGGGCCAGTTTATGGCCAGATTTGGGGGCCTATCCCCAGCACCAGTGTTTTCAATGTGAGGCTGCTTCTCAGGTCCAGCCAAATAAATGAATCTTGCGAATTAGCTCAAGGCTTTCTTGCAGGAAATCTGCAGGATACTGTGCGCAGAGTGGTCATTTAGTCTTGAAGACAAGAGAACTTACTGTTCTTTCATCTCACTTGCTCCAGAAAAAGTGCCAGATTTAACTGCCCTCCACTACCCCCACCCTAGCTTTGTAGTCATTTTCAGGCTACCTCACATACATGTGAACATGGTAATACTTACTCAATAATGAAATGTCTTTTTTCCCTCTTCTATTGGTATGGAGGGATCTTTTTCTGTCCAGATTGTTTTATTTCTTGAACAACACCAGTGGGTGAATAAATAAACACATTGTTTTCTGCTCATACAATCGAATGCTGCTCGGCAATAAGAAAGAATGAATGATTGGTTTATTCAACAATGTGAATGAATTTCAAAATAATTATGCTCAGAGAGAGAAGCCAGGCACTAAAAAGGACCTGGCTAAAGAGGATAGTTACATTTTTGTAAATTTCTAGTAAATGCAAACTAATCTATAGTGACAGAAAGCATGTCAGAGATGACCAGAGAACAGAGAATACAGGGAGAGATGGATTACAAAGGGGCACAAGGAAACTCTCAGGGTGTTTTTATTAAAAAAAAAAAAAAAGTCTTCGATTGTGGTGATACTTTCATGGGTGTATATGTGTGTGTGTATATGTGTGTATATATACATATGTATATATCAACCAAATTATAATCTTTAAAGATGTGCAGTTGGTTGTACATCAATTACACCCAAATAAAGTTTATAAATAATAAAAAAGGCTTGCCTTTAACCTCCTTTTTTCTCCCAGAGAGTGCGTCTCCATTTTCCAAAGTTCCAAGGGTGATTTTGATCACCAGCAGAGGTGAGGGAAGGCACACAGTCACAGGTGATCACAGGTAACCTGTGCCCTGTACGCCAGAGAGGAGAGTGTGGCCAGGCTATGGAGCAGCTGGGGAGAGGGTGACATCTGAGAGAAGGCCAGAATGGGGGTGGGGACAGTCCTGGGGCAGTAAGGAGCTGGAGTGGAGACAGCCATGGGACTTGAGAAGGGTGGGACCTGCTGTGTTCCTGCATATGACACCTGAGCTGCTTCAGATGGCTTTAAAAAGAAAGTAATTCTGGAAGGCTGAAAACCTTGGAATACGCATCTTTCTCCAGGTTGTGCCAGCTGTTTTTTCATTCAATGTGTTTGAATGAAATTGTTACATGAAGTCTTTCAAAGGATTTTTTCTTCAACGCTGGAAAGGTGTGATTGCCTACAAGTTGTGATTTCAGCAGTGTGGGAAAGAGGTCCCTCCTTCAAAATGCTGTTCCCACCCGGCTACCAGGAGCCTAGAAAGTTACCATTGCAACTTTACTCCAGCAGCTAAAGGCTTTTAGGGAACTGCTTGTTATTGTTTTTTAATTACAGAGGTAACAGAAAATCAGCGGTTAGTTTGGAAAGACAGAAATTAAAAAAAAAAAAACATTAAATTCAACCTCATTCTTGGTCTCTTTCAGACGTAGCAAAAATTGCTAATGTTGATATTTGTTTATGTCCTTCAAAAATTTTATATGTATTTACAAAATGCAGATTTGCATACGTCTATTGGAAGTCAGTACCTTGACATAGGTGTTGCAAATATTTTCGCAGCCCGTTGAGTTTCTTCACACTTTGTTTTCAGCATTAAAGTCACTGTCACCATCATCATAATTTGTTGTGCAGATGTTTGGCATTTTTGTACAAATTATTTATCACTGTTTCTCTCCACGGCCTTTAGGCCTTGTGTTATGCTTACAAAGCACTTCCAGAATCCAAAATTACTTTGAAATCTACATTTTTCTTCATTGTTTGGTTTTGTTTTACATTTATAACTTTGATCTCGGCCTGGTGCAGTGACTCACACCTGTAATCCCAGCACTTTGGGAGGCTGAGGCAGGTGGATCACCTGAGGTCAGGAGTTTCAGACCAGCCTAGCCAACATGGCGAAACCTCATCTCTACTAAAAATACAAAAATTAGCTGGGCGTGGTAGCACATGCCTGTAATTCCAGCTACTTGGGAGGCTGAGGGAGAAGAATCGCTTGAACTGAAGTGGAGGTTGCAGTGAGCCAAGATGGCGCCACTGCACTCCAGCCTGGGTGACGGAGCAAGACTCTATTTCAAAAAAATTTAAAAATTTAAGATTTAAAAATTAAAAAAAAAGTTTGATCTATACTTTATTTGGGTATAGGGACTGGGGTTATTTTTTCTTCTTCAAATGACTCTCCAGTTATCCCAGGATTTGTTATTGAATAATCCCTCTGTCCCTCAACTTGAAATGCTATTGACATATGGTCTGTTTATGGAATATGACATTCCCTCCATGTCTTCATCTATAAATTCTTGGCCTAGGGCCCAGCTGTCTTAATGATCATCTGTGTAAGGTGTTGACCCTTGGCAAAAGCTGAAGAGCCCTCATCCAGAGCCTCCCCTTGCCTGGGTCCATGGAGGCTGCCTGCTGTGTCCCCTCCTGCCCTGCTAACCACTCCTTTGTGCCTTCTCCTGGCCTCAGATCCCTGAAGGAGGAGTCTGACCAGTGCAGCTTATCCTATCTCTGATCTGCTTAGGGATTCGCTGTTCTCAGCTTGGTTAAATGCACTTGCCTGCTCCACTTTCTCAGGTGGAAACACTGGGATGGAGCTCGCCTGGTTAAATGCACTTGCCTGCTCCACCTTCTCAGGTGGAAACACTGGGATAGAGCTCTTCCTTGCCTGCGTGGGCAAGGAAGCAAAGTGCTGAGGGGGGCTGCAGTTGTAAATCAGGGGAAGTAGAGGCAAAAATTCATGTCACTTGAGGACAGTGTAATGATAGCTATCACTGTTGAGGGACAGGTGATGGTCAGACACTCTTTCCTTCCTGCCTGCCTGCCTTCCTAGACAGGGTCTCACTCTGTTGCCCAGGCTGGAGTACAGTAATGAGATCATGGCTCACTACAGCTTCAAACTCCTGGGCTTAAGTAATCATCCCACCTCAGCCCCCCAATTAGCTGGGACCACAGGGGGTACCACCGCACCCAGCTAATTTTTGTATTTTTTATAGAAACGGGGTCTTGCTGGGTTGTCCAGGCTGGTCTTGAACGCCTGCCCTCAGCTTCCCAGTGTGCTGGGATTACCATGCCGGGCCTCATTTCCTGGTCAGTGAGGAGGCTGACAGAGCACAGAGGACCTGGAGCCCAAATCTGTGCTGGTCTCTCTTGGGCTCTCATTGTGCCTCAGTTGTCTGGGTATTTCCCATCACAGAGCTCTTGGACAAGAACAACCATACATTTCTGTGAGTTCTGTATCTTATGACTATTACCCACAACCGCAGTGGAATTCATAACTGGGGGAGGGGAGAGGGCTGGAACTCCATTTTCTTTTTTTCAATGTCTGTAAAAAGATTCAGTGCAGTGCCAGCAATCTTGAGAGCAGGTTCCGAAGTCTGCATTTGCAGACAGGTGCTGGCTGCAGAGCAGCTTCACAATCCTCTGGGGGCTTTCTTAAAAACAGTTTCCTGAGCACCTCCGGGAATGGCGAGTTAACAGATGTGGGGTGGCTCTGGGTTTCTGCATGTTCCTGAAGGGGCCAGGTTATTCTAATTTGCAGCAAAGTGTGGGCACCACGGCTCTGAGGGGTGTGTGGGTGACTTCATTGACTGGAAATGGCCCGTCTCTTTCTGCCCCTCCACTCTGCTTTCCTCAGTGGGCTTCTGCCTAAAACCCCTCAGAAGAGTACAGTAGCCCACAGCACACAGAGCACAGACACAAAAGGCCATTATTCCCGCACTTCATTTCTGTTTCTTTGAACTAAATCTTTGAGGTCCATCAAAATGCAAAATTGCTTGGGAAGATGCAGTGAATTGAAAAAAGAATTTGCGCCATTCCACCCACTGAGAGGTGAGGCCTATGTTCCTACACCGTGAATCTTTGTGCTGCGTTGATATAGAGAATACAGCAAGAGCGATGCTGTGCCTGGTTCTGAGACCAGGCCTTAAGAAACTTTTCAGCTTCTGTTTCCTGTCTCATGAATCTGAATGTGGATTTCAGCTGCCATGCTTTGAGGAAACCCAAGAAGCTCTGTGGAGCGGCCCAAATGGGGAGGAGCCCAGGCATGCAGCCCAAATCCCCAGCTGAGCTTCCTAGCCAATAGCAAGCACAGTCTTACTGGCCATTAGAGGGAGCTGTCTGGGACATGACTCTACCAGTTCCTGTGAGTCATCCCAGCTGGTACCACATAGATTAGAAATAAGCTGTTCTTGCCAGGCAGCCCAGATCACAGATTTATGAGCAAAATAAGTGGTGGTTTGTTATGCAGAAAGGATAACTGGAATGGGGAAAGCAGTTATTCAGCATATACTCTTTTTTTTTTTTTAGACAGAGTTTCACTATGTCGCCAGGCTGGAGTGCAGTGGTGCAATCTCGGCTCACTGCAGTCTCTGTCTCCTGGGTTCAAGCAACTCTCCTGACTCAGCCTCCAGAGTAGCTGGGATTACAGGCATGTGCCACCACACCCAGCTAATTTTTGTATTTTTAGTAGAGACAGGATTTCACCATGTTGGCCAGGATGGTCTTGATCTCCTGACCTAGTGATTTGCCCGCCTCAGCCTCTCAAAGTGCTGGGACCACATGCATGAGCCACCGTGCCCGGTCCATCATACTTTCTTTTATCCCTGTTTTACTGCTAAGCAGCCATGTAATTGTGGACATGTTACTGATCTTTACAAACCTCAACTTTCTCTATTGTAAATTTGGGTAAACTGGATTAAACAATGGAGATACATAAGCTTCAATGCTTTTGTGAAACTTTTGAATTTTTACTTTTATTTGAATGAGGGGTTGGTGAGCAAGTTTGCATAGGAGGTAGAGAGAGGGATGGACTTTTGTTCGTTTGGGTGAGGCCCACCCCACTCCACCACCTTTGGGATACATGTGACTCTCCTGATTCTCACCCTTCACATGACTTCAACGTAGAATTTTCCATAGTATATTAAAATTCTCTTTATATTCTTCTAGAGCAAGGGTCATGGTTTATCTCTCTTTATCTCCCTAACACCTAGTACCCAGCTTAGCAGGTAGTGGGCACTTGATACTTATTTGTTGCATGAATAAATGGATATAATATAGATGGGTAGTGATATGGTTTGGATTTGTGTCCCCACCCAAATCTCATGTCAAATTTGAGATGGGACCTGGTGGGAGGTGATTGGATCATGGGGGCAAATTTCCCCCTCGCTATTCTCATGATAGTGAGTGAGTTCTCATGAGATCTGATGGTTTAAAATTGTATGGCACTTTCCCCTTGGCTCTCTCTCTCTCTCTCCTGCTTTGCCATAGCAGTGTGAGAGTTCTTTATAGCAGTGTGAGAATGGACTAATACAGGTTGATTTGGAAAACAGATGTATGAAGTGAAAACCATTAATAAGAGAGGAACCAGAAATTCTAGCTCAGTGATTCTCAAGAACGGGATAGTGAGATAGTGGCCAAAAACTCAGATTGGAACTTTATCATGGCTTGAGTGGGTTTTTATTCATAAAATTTGTTTTGATTTTTGATACACTTTGAAGGAGGAAATGAGATTTTGAGTCACATGCAGGAAGCATGTGTTAAAAAGAATTTGAGACACTATGTTGTAGCTACTTCATAATCTGCCTGGGTCTGGACCTATAATCATTGCCCCCTGCCTCTCATGCAGAGACCACAGTGTTACCCAGGGAAGAATTTCAGGACGTCTGGAAGGAAACCTGGGGCAGGCAATCTTAGGCTGCTTTAAACACTCCAAGGCAGATGTGGGGCCTGGCCTGAAATAGGTTTACTTTTTTGGTGCCGTTGAAGACTTTCTGGGGTGCTCACTTGGTCTGGGACTGCAGGGAACCCTGTAACTAGATGTTTGGGATCCTTGTGCTACTGTTGCCCTAGAAATGAAGTTGGGTCTAACCATCCTGGAAGGGCAGCCAGAAAGGCTCTCATCTGTTCTGCCGAGGGGTTGAACCTACTTAACAGTCCGGGGATTTCCTGTCTTGAGAGTAAAAAGGTGTAGCCATGCCAAGTATAATTAAACACTTACCCTCAGATGCTTTTCAGAATTTATTCACAACACCAACATGTGGTTTGTGTCCTGCTGGGAATTTAAGGTTATTGCATTGAAAAGGAGGGGGATTTTTTTTCTTCCCCGAAACCTCTCGCTTGTTTCTGAGCTGTATGGTTTTCAAGAGGAAGATCTGACTTTCAAAATAACTTCTGAGATACAGTATTTTCTCTCCTCCTGTTTCTTTTCTTACAAATTGAGAAACTCAAGATTTAAGGCTACAGATAGTTTGGTATTCTTTCCAATTCTTCCAGAAATCTGTCCACCCTTCTCTTCCATAGACTTGTATTTCAGACTTATTAAGCAGTTGTAAACACCCCTTTCCTTCTAATACCTAAGATGAATAAAAACACATTGTTTATCCTTTACTCTAGACTTAAAGCATTTCGGACTCTTGGACTTAAAGTATTTTTTGTTCTTATGCCTCTTATTTATTTATTTTAGTTGACAAAGATTACATATGTTTAATGTCTATCACATGTTGCTTTGAAATAGGTATACATTGTGGAATGGCTAAATTGAGCTAATTGACATAATATTGCCTGACATCCTTTTGTTGTGGTGAGAACACTTAAAGTCTACTCTCTTAGCAATGTTTAATAATAAACATTATTTTATTAATACAATGCATCATTATTAACTATAGTCACCATGTTGTACATAAAGTATTTCTCTTATATCTGTGTTTAATATTACCTTCTTCAAATTATGTTCTCTGATCTTTACTGGAAATAAATGCAATTTATTTATGTTAACCATAAATTATAGACCCATGTCTATAATTAAGAAAAAAAATGGATCTTAAGAGAGCAAGAGAGGCTGGAGAAGAAATAGGTAACAAATAAAGATGTGTGAATTTTAAACAAATGACACCAGAGTTGAAATGCAGAAATTTAGGGTTGAGTGAGACAAAAGAGGAATTTGTGTAAGTCAGGACAGGCTGGGTTATGCTGTGATAACAAACAACCCCCTGATTTCAGTGCCTGAAAGCCGTGAGGGTTTCTTTCTAATGTATGGAAATTCCCCTGTGGCCTGGGTGAGTCTAGGGCAGCCACCGCCTATGTCAGGAATCGTCTCAGGGGCCATCTGCCTCATGGCCTGCTTTTGTAAATGCAGTTTTATTGGAACTGATGCTCCTTTGCTCATGCATTCTCAATGGCTGCCTTCACGTTGCAATGGCAGAGTTGGTTGGTTGTGACAGAGACCAGATGACCCTAAAGCCCAAGACCTTCAGTGTCTGGCACTTTAAAGAAAGAGTGTGTGGTTCCTGCTCTGTGCCACCTGCATGCCACCCTCCCCCCAGTGCATCGTTCATGCTGCAGGGGCCGGGGTGTGCTGTGCCGCAGAAGATGCATTGCTCTGCTTGCCTTCTAGCAGACGTGCATGACCAAGGCCCAGTTTCAACTGTGTGGGGAGGCAACATCTTCACATGTGCCGGTGGCAGAAGGAGAACTGGATATCAGTGATCTAAAGGAATGGGAAGAGCAGGGACTTGAGAAGTCAGGATTGGCTGCAAACCTCAGTGGAGGCCTTTTCGGGAGGTTTTGGGGTGTAGAGCTGAGATTTTCAAGGATGAAGACTCCAGGGGCCTTTGAGGGAATCTCATGAATTGTTACCCCTTGTTCCTACCCAATTTTTGATCCAGTGGAAGAGTGAGACGTGACAGTCAGCTGACGGAGGATGAAAGGCCACCTATGTTACCCACAAAGCAGGTGCTGAAGAGTCCTCATACTGACTCCTAGAACAGGTCCGCACCCATCCTGACTCAGGCCAGGAGAGAGAGAGAGAGGAGTAAAGAGAAGGAGGAGTAGAGAGAGGTAGAGATAAAGATATAGAGAGACAGAAAGACATAAAGAGAAAGAGATAGAGATGTAGACAGATAAAGATAGAAAAGATATAGAGACATAGAGATAGAGAGAGTTAGAGAAAGAGAGAGAGAAATGTAGAGAGAGATTGAGAGGGCAGAGAGAGATGGGACTTCCTGGGCGAACAAGCAATAGGAACAGGTGAACCTGTCCCGGTGGGTTGGGAAGACCTGGCTGGGACAGGCGGGCTGAAGGTGCTTGTGCTTCACCTGCATGTCTGGTTTGCTTTCCCAGGTTCCTCACCCTGTAGGCTCTGCCACAGCCTGAGTATGATGCTGTGGGTGATTCACTGCCCAGAAGATGATGAGGGCCGGGGTCAGGACCAGCCTGGTAGGTTGACAGGAAGCCTTCCTGGGTTCTGGGAATCCTGGCTGGGAGGTGGCGCACAGCCTTGGGGGGAACTGGGGGTCTCTGTGCTAAGTTTTGCCATCTCCTCGTGTCTGGGCAAGCTGGCTGTGAAGAATATGCTTTGGGGCTCTTCTTTCATCCATTTTGACAACAATCTTTAGGAAGATTGCTAAAATGCATCCTGATTAAAGCAGGATGTGTTTGCAGCCACACAATTTTAAGCATCTTTAAAAATCAGCCAAAAGTCTATAGAAAACCTTTGCATTGATTGTCCCATTTGATATTTTTCAACTCAGAACATTAGAAAAAAGGGCAGGGCATCTTTCTTACAAAGCACAATGAGTGAAATTCCAGTTTCCCCCTTTGATAATAGCACTTGTCTTGTCTGTGTATATTCTTTTTGACTGTTTGCAAAACCACTTAGAGGGCCTTCGAGGATGCACAAATGGACATCGTCTTGGTGAAGTTCCCAAGGCTTGCACAATCCTATATACACTCCCACACAGAGTGCATTGCTTGAAATGCCTGCTCACATGTGGCATTTAGAGAATATCTGAAGTAGTTTACATCCTTTTTGGCCTCGACAAAATCCATAATGTATTTTCCCAAGCACTTTGCCCCTTCTTTTTTCAAGTGATCTATTTTCTCAGGGAAATGCGATCCGTATGTTTCTGACTCCTTTACACTTCACTCATCAGACTGCTGCTTGCTAAGGGCCGCTGGCGTTCCAGGGACTTGAGGACACTGCCATGAACTTTGGGAGGTGTGGGGCACTTGGGGGCTGGTCTTAACACAGAGCTTAATCATCCACAGTCAAACCAAGACTCCTTCTCTCAATGTGTAAACTCAGAAACGTATTGTCTTGAACCCAACGAAATGTATCTATTTTTCCTAAGATTTGTGGCAAATCTCTAAATCCTCATAAGGAGTTAATGAGAAAAACAGGGGCTAATTTCACCCCCTCCTACCTCTCCACTTCCATTTCCCTTAGAATAATTCAAGTGCTCAGGGTTGCAAATAAATTTGGGGAGACAGATGACTTTAAGGAATTCTGACTTCAGTCGGATTACAAAGGTCCAACCTGGTCTTGGGTTCAGCTGAAGTTGGGCTTCTGCCATTGGCACTGCTTTCCCTCTGCTTGGGGAAGATGAATGTGCCTCATAAATGAAGAATAAACAAAGCTTGATTACCTGGGAGCCAGCCCCTCACTGGGAACCCAGCCAGCCCCTGCACAGAGTTCCGATCTGGTTTGATAAGTAAAAGGCAAACCCTAGCAAAATACTCTGACATCAGAGACTTCTTTAAAACAAAACCTGCTTCCTTGCAGGGGTTGATGCCCATCCTTGGGTCCACATGGTCCCCAGGTGTGCTCTGAATGCTGGTCTGTGACAAGGCTGCAATTTCAGAATGATTGCCCCTGGCTGCAGCAACATCCTTCACCATTACAGAAAAACTCGATTTTTTTCAGTTCTATGGAGGGCAAATAAAAGCATGCATATATTTTAGACACAGCTTTCACATGGAAGATGGAAACAGCCTGTATTTTCTGGTTAAAACAAACTTAATCCCCAAATTCAAGTCACTATAACATACCACAGCCTCCAGTATTTTTAAAATAGGTAATAAAAATCACGATTTATTGATGGCTTATTATGATCCAGGAACTTTACACACATTACCACCTTTAAACCTTCCAGTCGCTTCAGGGGTTGGTGTTATCTGCATTGCACAGGTCGCAGCTCGGGATGGTGCAGTCAGTGAGCGGTGACCCAGGCTCAATGCTTAGGCCATCTAGGGCTCACATCTACGTTCCTTCTCTCACACCCTGTGTCTCCCAAGATGCTTTTAGAGAGGCATGCATTGCTTCATCTAAATTCTGCTTCAGTTGGCAAAGCAAATCCAGGTTCTCTTTTCAGGTAGTCGTGTCTCAATCTTCCTCTCCAGGTTAACGCAGGGTTACCCTGGTGCAGGCATAGGTTAACGCAGGGAACACCCTGGACACCAGGCTCGGCATAGGTTAACCCAGGGTTACCCTGGACACCAGGCTCGGCATAGGTTAACCCAGGGTTACCCTGGACACCAGGCTCGGCATAGGTTAACGCAGGGTTACCCTGGACACCAGGCTCAGCATAGAGGTTGGACTCTTGGGTGGATTCAAGGAGAAATGGTGGAGAAATTGTCACCACACTTTGAGAAGTTTGGAATTTCCCTTAGACTTTCCTAAAAGGTGATTTTGAAGAGGCAAGGAGTGGGGCCAGAAAGCAGGGCCCCCCCAATTCTCGGAGCTAGGTGTGGAAGGATGGCACATACACCCACCTGCTAAAGGAAGCCTCCAGCCCAATGCTAGGTCATCCTTCTCTCTGTAGATGGGAAATAACCACTGCAGTTTCCCTGGGTGGCCCTGAGGGTTAAATGGGAGAGCACGAGCCTACCACAGTGTCCACTTGTGGCCACTTGTTCTGGTAAATCTGGATCTGTAAACAGGAGACATTTGACTACGGAAATGTGCTTATCAGTATGGAGTGGCCATTGTGGCTTTTCAATATGGCAGCATTGACTGAGGCCGGTCTGTGGACTGGCTTCTGGACGTGATCCTTTTCCTTTCTTCCTGTGCTTGATCGACTTCCATAGTAGAATTATCCTGAATGCAAACACACGCCACTGCATACAGTCTGAAACTACCCTGCTAAATCAAGCTGAGTCATCTTGGGGCTGGTCCTCAGCCTTCACGCTGGTGGTCAGTCTGGAAGCCCTGGAAGGAAGCCTGTCCCTCCAGCTTCTAGGCCTGTTCCAGAAGTAGATGCTCAGATATACACGCTCCAGAAACGCAGACCCAGAGACAATTTTTCTGAAGACTCTTCAGCTTCCTAAAATGTGCCTGGGTTTTTGAAAGAAGGTAAAGAGATGGTTTTAATCTTGACCAAATTGAGGGAAATCGTCACAATGAGATGCAGACTTATCAGTGCAATTATTTATCAACAGGAAAATGAGTCAAAGAAAAGTTCATGGCCAGTGTTAGGTGTGCGGTGCACACTAGGTAAGTGCGGACTGTGTGCTCATGCTTTGAAGAGGCCAGAGGCCTTCAGGTTTGCCCATCTGGGATTAGCATGATGAGCCCTCCCTCGCATGGGGGGAGCACTTCAGAGCCTGCAAAGCATGCACTCTTCCAGGCCTCATTACAGACTCACAAGGACTGGCTGAGGCCATATTATTACTCTTCTCTTCTAGAGGAGAAGGAAGAGGCTTGAAGGACGTTGTGAGTTGCCCAAACCAGTAACAGCAGTGGCAGAGCCATGGTGAGACAGCCACGATGGTCATGACCAGCAGCCACAAGAAGGGTAGTATTTATCAAGCCCTTTCCTCTGAGCAGCAGCATGGTGGGTCAGCCCTGTGAGGAACAGCGGCGTTCCCTGCAGACCAGGAGGAGGAGTGCAGGGTGGTGGGAATCTGCTCAGTGAGAGGCGGAGGTGGGGCTGGGACCTGGGCTCCTTGCTCTCCACACCCCCACTCTGGGCACCTGCCCCCAGTGCCTTAGCCTTCCCCCCTGGCCCTGTGACTCTCTCTTCCTGCTGAGCCAAGGGCCCCACACAGGCTGTTTCCCATGTATTGGTGGCACATTCTGATGGCTACGTCCAGCTGGAGGACACCTACGAGGACGGAAAGTTGAAGCAACAACAGGGGTTTTGACATTTCATTCTAACTGGGAGAGGCTGAACCAACAGGTAGGGGTGGTGTGTGTGTGTGTGTGTGTGTGTGTGTGTATGAAAGAGAGTGAGAAAGAGAGAAAGACTGAGTCTGCCATCCCCTAAGATCTCTGAACATGTGTGCTCTAGCAAGCGTGACTGTCTGAAAGCCTAGCTGTTGCTTCCATTGCCCAGCAGTCTTCCAGATGACAAGAGCAGGCATGGTTTGAAGACATGAAAAGCAACGTGATTGCCTCACAAGAGTGAAGAAATGAAATGGGAATTAAAATTCTCAGAACCTAGGACCCTGTTTTGTCAGTAAGAAAGTCCCACCTTAGCCCCGGCTTCAAAATATGAATTCATTGGTGTTCAGTGACTGGGCCCTTGTGCAGGGCTTTGATCTTCTTACAGGAGAAGAGTAACTTTCCCTGATAAAAGATGACTTCTGATGACAAGAAATCTATCAGCTCTCATCGTGCTGAGCTCTGCATCCTCCGTCTCGCATTCCTGAGCACGGGCTTCCCGATGGGGTCCTTCAGAACTGAAAACCTGGGGAGACGTGTCTGGAAGACAAGGCCCGGGCAGCAGGAGGCAGGCAGCCATCCTCAGAGTCATTTTAATTTTCATTTTTAGCAAGCATAAGCGAAATGCATGGTCTTGTTATCTCCAGTCATGGGTACTGATGTACACCACACACAATCATGTTTTTCCACATATTTGGGCGAGTTTGCGACTGAGATGAAGAAAAGCAGGAAGGGCGGTGGGGAGGAGGTGGAGAGGAGATAAAAACACAACTTCTAAGGCTCCTTTAAATTGTACCATCTTGAGCATGGAAAAGCCTGAATTGTGTAAAAGCTGGCCAGGTGCCCACATCTGGCAACAGTCAAATTGTTTGGTAAGCAGGAGGTTCCCCCAGCAGCACGCAGGGCCGGGTCCACTCTGGAAAGAATGTGGAATCTGTGAGAGGTTCTCGGGACCCGGCCGCCAGACGGCCCTGCCAGGTGGGAGGGCAGCGTATCTGGTCACTCGACCTTGTGTGCAGTTGAGATGAGTCACAAGCTCCGTGCCAGGTCTTCCTTAGAATGGTTTCAACCTTAGGCTTGTTTCTGCGTGAACTAAAAACCACGCCTCTACTGTGGTGTCAGACTTGGAAATCACATTTTTTTCAGGTCTTCCAAAGGTTCTCAGGGGAAATGAGACCCTTTCTTGTGTCCGCAACTTTAGTCCCCTGACCCCTACAGACTGCTACCTGCCAGTCCCGAAAGCCGTGCCAGAGCAGCATCCCATGTAACTATTTTCTGTTTGCTGCTATTAGGCCCTGACACTTCTGGGGCCCATGGGGACCCTGAGTCAGGGGCCTGAGAGTCCAGCCACTCTTTGCCCTACGTGGGTTTTCTACACTGGCTGTGTATCTTCCAAACAAGTACTAACCTGGTCTGGTTTCTGCAGTCCAGACCTACCAAGCCAGTTGAGGTAAGGGCAGAAATTAAAGTGTGCATTCGTTCCTTAGAGGAGCAAAAGAAGAAAACACGTTAAGCAAACACCTCGGGAACTGTTTAACGCAAGCCCTGGTGTTGCGTTCTGGGGCAGGGTGGCGGTAGCCATAGGCAGGAACACACCGTGCAGACTGTGCCTGTGCATGGAGAAACCATGACTCTGTCAAAAAAAAAAAAAGGTCTTGGAGCCTCTTTGCAAATCCAGCCCTGAAGTATCTGGTATGATTTAGATTTGTTCATAAAAACACACAGTTGGTTTCTGTTAAGTCAACAGCATTTGAATTTCTGCTCAGCTATTCAGTGCTAGCAAGATCCTTTATGATTTCTCTGTGTGCATGCTGCATTTTTCAATGCCTGGTCAGCTCTTCGGCTTTCTTCTTTCCGTAGACAGGAGCAGAGGAGAAAAGAGAGAGAGGAGGGAGCTGAGAGAATGCATATTTGAATCTTATCTTCAAGGCTAATCACATACTTGCATGCTCAATGATTTAGCTACAATTTTAAAAGACATCCTCTGCATTTCCTCTTTCCTATGGCTACCATTTCCTATAAAAAGTAGGTTGGAAATTTGACTTAAGCTTTAACCCAGTGGACTTAACCCCACAGGGACAATTTTCAGTGTCTCAGTAGAAGTTCTGACCCCATTGGTGAGCCTCACAGCCAGCCCTTCTCAGAGAAAGTCTCCTCAGGGACATCAGCCTGACAAATGTCACCTGGTTAGGCAGCAGGATGCAGAAATGCAAGAGGCATGTGACACACAGTGGCCCACGTCTCCATTCTCCTGTGTCTCCGGATTATGGACATCTCTTAAAAACCCAATTCAGTTTAACCTTACATCTAGGAGTCTCAGAATCTTGCTCTAAAAAAGCTAGAAAAAAACAATTTGGAAAGTCCACGAAGAGGACAGCCAGGCATGCAGCATTTGTTGCAGGCCGATCTTCCTTGCAAATGGCATTGGTTGGGATTGGGGGTTACTGGGAGGGCTGAAATTATAATATAAATAATAAAAATAGCTCCGCTGGATGCTTGCTTGAGCTGAGTACTGGTCTAGGTACAGCACGTGGTTTGTCTCATTTGCCTCCAATCTTCGGAGACGTTTTCTTAGACATCACTCTCAACCAGACAAAAGAGAAGTAACACACTGTGTGAAGCCAGGGCTGATCTGGGTGGTCCTCTGTATTTGCAAACTATCGACCAGCAGAGGGGTTGGTGCAGATTCATAAGCAAAAAAAAAAAAAAAACAAAAACAGTCATTACAGCATGGGCCTTAGAATGAGATGGAACTGGATTGGAATCTTGGCTCTGCCATTTATTACCTATGAAACCATGGGAAATCATTTAAACTTTATTTTCCTCATTTATAAAATGGATAAAATATATCATGGGGTAGTACGAGGATGCATTGATAAAAAACACATAAAATGCACAGTACGATGCTTGGCCAATAACAGGGGTAATGTCTTTACCATTATTACTCCTAGGAAACGTTATTAGGTGGTTTGAGCCATGAATAAATAGATTTTTCCAATATGGTCCTTAAAAAATAAAAAGAATCCAATTAGTCATCTAAAATCTGTCCTTCTCTAACCCTCTATCACAGACTTGGATTCTGACACTTGGCATCTTAAAAATGTGCTTGGTCTGCCCTGGGGGAGCCGGCTCCCTGGCAGAGCGCACCTGGGGAGTAGGTGCTGAAAGTCACAATTTAACATTTCAACTGCATCTTCCAGATAAAGCACAAAGAACACATACATCGAGGGCACCTCAAACCAACACATGACCAGTAAGCTCAGAAATCACGCCATGAAGGTGGAGTTGGACCTCAGAAAGTTAAAACTGGGTCTTTGGCAGGAGTCCCTTGCAAAGCATGGGAAGAATTTCCTTTAAGGCAATCCACGATGGAGCTGCGGAAAAGAGGAGAAAGAAAGCACAAGACCAAAAGCTGAGCTGCGTGCTTATTTGGAATTTGCATTAAATTAGAAGAATTCTGTTCAGTAAAATCTCTTCATGACTTTATGGTGCGACCCGCCATTGCGTAGAGTTTCTGAGCTTATGATGAAAGATGTGCACAGCCAAGAGGCAGCGTCGAGTCATTCCAGTCTCTGGAGTGATCGTGACGGTAGAAATAATGAAATATTCCTTCTAAACTCATAGATTTTTCAGATGTTGCTAAACATTGCGGTGCAATGGGTTACACGAAAACCTTTAGGTTATCTTAGAAGAGTTTCTCCCAGATCCTCCAGGTTGGCTATGAAGGAAGGGGCAGTGGTAGCTCTGAGGTTGATGCCTCCAAGATTCTCCTCTCGTTACATAGGTCTCTCCTCATTGCTATGGCCACATCATGGCCTTAGGGAATGTTACCCGCCCTGACCTCTTTCTGGGGAATATGGACACAGACACTCTTCTTAATTCCCAGTGGTATGGTAGAGAACAGGGTGTAACATTTAAGGAGACTGGATAAAAGTTGAGGTTTCATAGAAGAAAATCAAAGTATAGAGACGAGCACATCCCTGCCTCTGGAATTCCCTCCCTTCCTGAAGCCCGGCTAACCAACACAGGGGTGAGCAGCTTAACTTTGAGCCCCTGAAGGGCCCCCACATCAAAACAGAGGAACCCAAAATGCATGAAGTCATCCAACACACACAGGGGTTCAACACGTATCCATGTCCGAAAGATACGTGCAGAGGGGTGGAGAATGTGGATTCCTCCAGAGCGTCACAGCTTGTTTATCAGACCATATAAGGAGCATTTCTTCTCTGGAGGAATTTAAGTAAAAGGACTGAAGCCCAGCATGGTGTCTCACACGTGGAACCCCAGCGCTTTGGGAGGCTGAGGTGGGAGGATCAATTGAACTCACCTGAACTCAGGAGTTCAAGACCAGGCAACACAGTGAGACTGCATCTCAACAAAAAATAAATTAAAAATGAGTGGGGCATGGTGCTGCACGACTGCAGTCCCAGCCTCTCAGGAGGCTGAGGCAGGAGAATTGCTTGAGCCCAGGAGGTCGAGGCTGTAGTGAGCCAAGATCATGCTACTGTACAGCCTGGGTGACAGAGTGAGACCCTGTCTCAAAAAAGGTGGGGATGGAAAATTTTGCCATCAGCTATAACGTAAAAGTTATTCGGTAGAGTCTGGATTAGGATGCCGATGACAAAGCAGTCTTGAGAGCTGGAGGCAGCTCAGTTGACCAGAAAACCAAATCCGGCCTCAGCTAGACCCTCGTGAATCCACAATAGAGCTTTGTTCTTTGGCTACTAGAGCCATAGAGATCTATTTCAATAATTAGTACCTTTAAAGAATGTCTGAGAAATGCCAGCAGAGAGTCTTTTCCAAACAAAGAAGGCAAATTGCTTTAAGTCCCATGCAAAGGGGTTCAACTAATTTGAGCTTTTCATTGTTTGTACTTTTATGAAGTGAGCAAGTGTGGCATACATGGCCAATTATTCCCCAATGTTCATCCTCCCTTTTGTTCTCTTAGTAATAGGGCTAAGGTTTTTCTGGGCATATGGTTGCCCAGATAGAAACTACATTTCCCAGCATCCATGGAGCTGGGCGTGGCCAATAGGATAGGAGTGGGAGTGAAGTGTACAGAGAGCAGGTCACTCCAATCCTTCAAAGGAAGGGAGGGAAGCCCCAGTCAAGCAGGTTCCTGTTAGCCAGCCTCGTCCATGCAGAAAGGAATGACACGCAAGTTAGGGGCTCCTAACCTGGATTCCTTTGAGCATTCATGAACTTGGCTGGGAAAAATACCTCTTTACTTTCACTGATCTCTATCTAAAGTTTACCATTTCTTTCATTCTTGGATGTAGGCAGTAGACTTTTATGATGTTAGCAGAACCTGTGACTTTTACCACCAATAGAATTAAGATAATTTCATAGTGTAATCCAGTTATTGCCAATATCCTGAAATGTTGTTTACACTCATCATATTTTCAAGATTACAACTGCTGTTAGACATGCTGCAACACCTTGTTAATGCGCTAGTAAAGCAGCACATAAAATTAAACATGTAAGATTATACAGGAAATTAATCTCATTGAAATACAGTTATTAATGTCATTGGTTTCCTGTGTAATCTTATGAGTTTAACCTTAATGCACTTAAAAGTATTATTCTGAAATTGGATCCATAGCCTTTTCCCAGCTGTTGAAGGGATCCATGGTACACACAGTCCTCTCTTGCCCAGGAGAGAGGAGAAGACAAGGTGAGGTGATCTGGGGAGCAGAGAATTTCATGATTACTACTTTGGGGAACTTTCTTAGCCCATGCCCTGATAATACAGGGCACAGCTAAGCTTTCAAAGCTCTCCAACTAGTACAAGGTTTGTGTGAACATTGAGGAGGGTGGATACTGGGGCTTGGTTTGCTCAGCCATCATCCCATCTTCCTTCCAGCTACAGAGCTTGGAAAGCTAAAAACGACATTTCTACTATGTCTTACAGCTGAGGTACGAGATGTGGATTACATTCCATCAGGTTATTGTAGTGGTGGGAGATTTGGAGGAGAGAAGTGAGGCGGAGCTATTTTTCTGCTTCATTTTGGCTGTTTAACAGGAGCAATGTAGTAGAGATTAGATTGCATTTGTTTGCTGTGTGTTTGCCAAGTGGCACTTGCAGCATTCACGTTCCAGCGTCCTGGGTCCTGGTCTCCCAGAGTTCATTGTGGTGCGGGCAGCAGAGCTCCAGGGGGCACCTCAGGGGCCCAAGCTCCTCTCTTATGTCATTTCTGCAGTGTTCTAGAAGTTGCTCCTGGCTGACCAGCCATGAACGCTTAGCCCTTGCAAGAGTTTAGTAGCCACACAATTTCCTGTATTAAGATCTTGCTTAAAATATCTGGGGTGGTTTCTGTGGGTTGGCCCCCATTACAGGAAATTGTGTGGCTACTAAACTCTTGCAAGGGCTAAGCATTCATGGCTGGTCAGCCAGGAGCAACTTCTAGAACAGTTGTCAAGGGGTGTGTATGTTTGTCTCAATGAGCCCAGCTGATCAAGAGAGTTTAGTCATTTTTCATGTAAGGAGAGTGTTGCTTTTTTCAATCAGCAGTGCAGTTCAATAGAATTGTATTGCCTGACATTTGACCACGCTTCACCCTTGATGAACGTGTGCCCCTCGTTCAGTCTTCACACTAGGCGTGTGAGACAGGCAGGGCAAATCCTATTCCACAGGTGAGGAAGGAGAGCACCCACAGATGAACCGCTAGCCACATATCCTGCTTAGGTGACAGAGAGGTAGACAAATCTTGATTAGACCTGGGCTTTTGACTCCTGACTCCAGGCCTCATCCAGCCAGTACTGAGAACAGGCTGACTAGAAGCTTTCAGTTCAGAACGAGTCCCATAGCCAGGACAGGACTCTGCCAAACAGCCGCATCTGGTGCTTTTTTCATATCTCACAATTCCATGGGAGATGTTAGTGGCCAAATTTTCTAAAAAGGTCACTTCGAAGAGGTTGAACTCCACGCACATTATCTTCCAAAATGGTTTCTGTTGGCCCGCATGCAGGTCTTCCTCCCTCCTGGCTAATGTATTAGGAAGACACAGAACACGCAAATGCTTTGGGATGAGCTGCCCCTGCTTTACTGGTACGTGCCCCTGGATTCTCCTGCTTAATTTCTGTTGGCTTGTTTACCCCTCAGGGAAGCTGCCAAACACTCTTTTCCTGAAAGTATTTTTTCCAAGAACTTCGCTGACACTCCTCCATAATCAGCTTTGCCGAGACTGTGTCGTGTGTCCAGATTCTAGAAACTTGTATTTGGCTCAAGGCAACTCTGTGCAAAGAGAGTTCCAAGATGCTGGGCTTGCAAGGCCTGGCGCCTGCACACTGCCGCTCTGCCCCGGGGGCTCGGTTTTCCTGGATGCTTCTGCAGAACATCTGGGGAGTATCACAGGACACTTTTAAGGGATGGGAGAGAAGGTCATCTGGGAAGGGCAGATTGGCCTGACCGAGACAACAGATGAGGTCTCTGCAGGCTGCAGCGCCTGTCCATCAACACTCATTTATTAGGCACTCTGTGTGCAGGGAACATGGGTGACCTCAGGGGATGCGTGGGGTGCACTCTACTGGGAGAGACCCATTGTGACAATAGGATCATTACAGAAGGAACAGAAAATAACTCAGGCAAGCCAGCTGCAAAGAGAGGCAGGACCCAGCGACAGCGCCTGGGTGGGGCCTGGGAGAGTCTCAGTGCCAGGGCCATTTGTCCCCTAGGTCAGACTGCAGTTTCTTGTCTGTAGGATGGAGAGGCTGGCCTGGTGAGGTCCAAGGCTCCTCCCAGCTTTAATGGTCTATAATTCCAGCATTCCACTGGGAAAAGGCAGCGACAAGACAGGAACTGCAGGCACAGGTATCAAAGTTAAGCTCCCCAAGTAAAAGTGGTGACTCCAAATTCAGAGGCAGCTTGCACTGGGGAATGGAGACGGTCACAGGAAGGATCTGATGAAGCCCTTCAGGCTCATACCGCAGTGCTAAGGGGCTGGTTTTACAGAGGGCATTTCCGGCTTTCATGAACACCACCTGCTGCTCCGCCTGATAACTGGGCTCCTCCCCTCCCCGCCCAAACCCTACTCCTGGCTTAAGGCTTTCCTGGGTGATGTAGCCGTGCTTTCGAGGCCCCTCGTGCACTGACAGTGAGGTGAAGGAGGGCTCTCAGGACCGCAGGGTTCCTTGGATGGGAGGACAAAGGGGCGGTGGCCCCAGGGGGCTGAGGGCTGGGTCTGTGGCGAGGTCTGCCCAGAGCTGCCAGAACAGACGGGCGGACTGCCCAGCCAAGCCACAAGGACGCCAGCCTGGGTCTCGTGCACGCACAAGACCCATGTGGTTCCATTCCACTCAGGTCACTTTTCGATTAACAATGCTGTTTTCTTCTGTTGTTTGGGGGGTGTGTGTGTGGTGGTGGTGGTGGTGGTGGTGTTTTTTAAAATTCACATTTCCTGTGCCCAAGATTTCCAAAACACCTGCAAACCGCTCATCCCAGGTGGAGTGTGGACTGAAGGCTTCCCCTACTTGCCTGCTCCCTACTTCCCCATCTCCCAGCCCAAGCAGAAGCGCCTAGCAGGCTCACAACGAGTTATTTTTCAGAGCAGAACGCGCTTAAGAAAACCTCTGGTGGGACTGCAGTGGCTTGAAGAAGCTTTTGTTTTGAAAGGGAAAAACCAACCTAGTGGATACTTTCAGAGTGAGATTTCGGAGGCTCAGAGATGCCAAATGAGAAACGAGTGCTTTGGAAGGGTTCTAGAGAGGAATGCAAGCTTTCGGCTACATGGCATGGCATTTGGGGAGCACAGAGCACGTGCAGCCCCTAACCACGGGAGGGACAGGAGCTTCTCCGGGAACTGCTCTCCATGCCTCCTTTGTTAGACAAATTAGCTGCTGCATAAGGAGTCTAAGACAGAAGGCTTTGCCATCGAGAATGAAGCATTTTCTGACATGTTTATGTCTATTTTATTCTGGAGCTCATCAGCACTCCCCACTCCTCCCAGGCGGTTTTGAAGAGAAGGCACTACCTGGGGAGGCTGACTCTGCCCCATCTGCTGCGTGTCTCCCATTCCTCAGCCCACGTGACTCAGCTGCAGCGTCACACCGCACTTTACAGACTCCGTCCTGTGCACTTCACAGCTGCGTGGAACTGCAGGCCGCCGCCTCCCTACTCGGGGCTCCTCTTGTCACTGCCCATCCTTGCCAGAGCAGCTGGGGTGTCAGCACGGGGCTGGGAGAGGAATGTGGAAGAGGCTGGGAGGAGCCTGAGAAAGATGGAAAGGGTGGGGAGGAAGGAAACCCGGGCTGACAAATGCCACCTGCCTAAGAGGGTCCGCATCCTGGGGAGGGTTCTGCTGTCCACTCCCATCCTGAGCACTCATCCCTGGGGGTTCCTGCATCTGTGTGAAGAAAGGGAAAGGCCATCTTGGCTGAGGGCTGTTGTGTGGGTATTCTCAGCCACAGAAGACAGCAAGAATGCGAACACGGCCACCAGCAGGGGAAGGGGCCCCGTCTCTGGCCCCCTGTGCTCCTGCTCACCTGTGCCGTGAGCGTCTGCCCTGTTAGTGGCCCCTCTATGCACGGCCTAGTGCTCGCTCTCTCTGCCTGTCTCTCTCTAGGTTTCTTTCTTTCTCTCTCATCTCGAACATACTTTCCAGCCATAAGACTTCCTTTGTCACCTCTGCTTCCAGCTGGGAGACAAACCACGTGGAGGGTCTGGCCAGGGTCTGGAGGCTCAGTGCCCTCTCTCCTAGGCTCCTGGGAACTCTATGCTTGATGAGGGGTAGGGCGGATCACGGTTGTCCTTGTGGCTGGTGGGGAACTGACTGTCCTGCAGCCCTCACCGTCCCTCACCCTGAGTGCATCACAAAGTCTCAGCTGAAGAAAAAGAAGTTGGCCAGGCGCAGTGGGTCACGCCTGTGATCCCAGCACTTTGGGAGGCCGAGGCGGGCAGATCACGAGGTCAGGAGTTCGAGACCATCCTGGCTAACGCGGTGACATCCCATCTCTGCTAAAAACAAAACAAAAATTAGCCGGGCATGGTGACACGCACCTGTAATCCCAGCTACTCGGGAGGCTGAGGCAGGAGAATTGCTTGAACCGGAGAGGCAGAGGTTGCAGTAATCAGAGCTGGAGCCTCTGCACTCCAGCCTGGGTGACAGAGGGAGATCCCATCTCAAAAAAGAAAAAGAAGTTGGGAATTTTACTTTGATCTCCATTCCAGCTTCACCTACAATCCTTTCATGTTGCCATCTTTGATATCTGTGCCTGCATCTCAGTTGGCTTAGAATGTACAGAAACACTAAATTCATAATGGCTGGGAGTGGCTGGCTATTTTGGTATGTACCTGGCAAACAAAGGTTAAGAGAATGTAGGCAAAGTGCACAAAGTCACTGGCTGGTCAGCATCGCCCCACGGCCTGGGTTTTTAGGCACTCCAGAGAACAGAGAATATGGAAAATGATGCAGGTGGAAAGCTGGTGAGAGACACAGAGAGCCCCAGGGAAGCGGTGCTCAGTGCCCTGCAGACAGGTACAGCTAAGGTTCTTCTTCCCCACGCCATGGCTGACCAAAGCCACATGTACCGCTACGAGAGGCAGAGACTTCCCAAACCATACACCTGCATTTGCTGGAATATCACTAATTTCAAACATTCTTTCTTGTTGCTGGACACTTCCATTGTGACTCTAAAAATCAAGTCAATGTGTGTGTAGAGATTTTGGAAGCTTGAGCCATCTGTCAAAACTTTGAAAATATCGTTCAAGGACAAGAATTCATAAATACAATTTCAGAAAGTGAATTTTCTTCTCTCCATTTCCCATCGCCAGCGTGTAGGTTAAGTGGAGGTAAGGAAGATGGAGCTAAGAGAGTAAAAATAATTTAAAAAATTTAAACAAAATCACCAGAGCATTTCAAATGCAGTGCTCATTTTAACTGAAATGCAAAGCCAGCAGCCACCCTCCAATTTGGTTCCAGGACCTCTCTGCAGGGCCCCTGCCTACAGCTGGCACCAGATGGAGCCTAGTGGCCTCCTTTAAAGTGGCCCATCGGGCAGCCACAGCGGGTTCCAGGGCCCTTGAGGAGGGACGTCTCCTGCCAGTGGCAGATAAGGGTGTTTCTGACCTTGCTCACCCAGGGGCTGGAAGGGACATGAGACTTTGAAAAATTCTGCCCAGAAAGTTCTTGTGTTCTGGGGCGTGTGGATCCCCAGAGTCTGAAGTGCTTGTGAGCACTTTGCTGTCTTAGGTAAAGACTAATCTTAGGTAAAGACAGCACTTTGCTGTCTTAGGCACAGAAGGGAATTAATCCCGCCCAAAGACAGTTTGCAGTGCTGCTAGCGCCTAACTTCTCGGAGCTCTTGTCTTGCTGAAACTAGAAAGGCTATTTTGGGCAATGTGCAGTGAAGGTAGATGTGGAAAGAAAATAGAGCCAGCTGATTTGAGTTTTAGGCCAAGACTCGCAGCTTGATCTTCTGGCTCTGGCTCTTCCAGTGACTGGCTCAGGAGGCTGCACTGAGACCCTCCTAGGAAGCAAGGGCTCCTGGAAGAAGGAGTGAGCATCACCATTGGGGCTGACTGAGTCCACTTAAATGACTTGTCCGTCTCTTAGAAAGGCAGAGCCCTTAAACATCACTGTACCCTTTGAGACAGGGCCCCCCGACTTCACAGAGCTGTCATCACACTAGAGTTGTCCACTTCCCAAAAGGCTCTTTTATTATTTTCTGTTGTTATTTTATCTTAGTTTTTAACTTTTATTTCCGTTTCAGGGGCCTATGTGGAGATTTGTTACATACGTCAATTGTGTGTCCTGGGGGTTTGCTATACTGATTATTTTGTCACTCAGGCAACAAGCACAGTACCTGATAGGTAGTTTTTCCATCCTCACCCTCCACCCAGCCTCCATCCTCAAGTAGGTCCCAGTGCCTGTTGTTCCCTTCTTTGTGTTTGTGTGTCCTCAATGTTTAGGGCCCATTTATAAGTGAGAACATGTGGTATTTTGTTTTCTGTTCCTGTGTTAGTTAGCTTAGCAAAAAGGCCTCCATCTCCATCCATGTTGCTGCAGAGGACAGGATCTCATTCTTTTTAATGGCTGCGTAGTGTTCCACGGTGTGTATGTACCATGTTTCCTTTACCCAGTCTACCACTGATGGGCATTTAGGTTGACTGCATGTCTTTGCTATTGTGAATAGTACTGTGACAAACATAGGTGTGCGTGTATCTTTATGGTAGAATGATTTATATTCCTGTGGGTATACCCAGTAGTGGGACTGCTAGGTTGAATGGTAATTCTGTTTTAAGTTATTTGAGGAATCACCACACTGCTTTCCACAATGGCTAAATTAATTTACACTCCCACCAGCAGGGTATAAGTGTTCCCTAAAAGGCTTTTTTTTTGTTTTTCTTGCAGCCCTGCACAGACATCAGCTGTTTGGATCAGTTCCCTCTAGACTTCCTCTCATCATTGCAGTTGATTCTAAAATCTGGGCAGAACAGGAAAGAAGGAGAAGGGACCAGAAGATAGAGAACTTCTGCTTCTTCTCATTTGTTATTCTGTTTCTGTTGATACTTGCTTCAATTACTGTAAGTAGCTCTCTGGCTTTTAGAGAATCTCCATGTATTTTCCCACCTTCACATCCAGGGACTCCAAGTTTCAGTTTAAGAAATCCTGGAGTAGTTGGTGGTATTCTAGCCAGTCTATGAAATAAAGTAAGCAGGCTACATGTGAAATTTCTACCCACAGAAAAGCTTTACAACAGCCTCTTTAGAAACATTCTTTGGGGAGTATGTCATTTACTAGGAAGCTGATTCTGGATAATGCCATAAAAAGACTTACCTTAGCTCATATGCCAAATCCTTAATCAAATAACAATGTATAGCTGGAGCCTGCCAAGACTTGCTGGATAAAAGCCACCATGATTCCTCCCTACAGGACTATAAGAAGATAGAATCCAGTGCATTCTACACAATATGAATGAATAAGAGAGTGAAGAAAGTTGCTCAGTGAATCTGCTACAGGTACCTTAGATGATAAAAAGGCTGTTTCTTCCTATTTTTATTGCAGAGAGGTCTTTGCCAGTTGGCAGAGCTTGCTGCTTGACTGAACAAATGTCATTCTAACTTTGAATGCTGCTGCTTCTAAGAAAGGCCATGCACATGTTCTCTGAACCAATCACAGACCAGTCATAAATGGTGTTAAACAGGCAGAGTCAGGCAACATGTCTGTAACTATGCCAGAGGGAAGAAAAAATGTAGAAAAATTGTACTTTCCTCATGAAAATAATATTTAAACTCAAGATGCTAATAAAACCTAAGGAAACTAAATTTCAGATTAGATTTTTCAGATTTTTCTGAATAGAAAAGTCAAAAGTTGCATAAGATTTATTATTTGATTTTTCTTCCAATACCTCTATATTTATGAGAAAATGATCTAAATGGTTTAGCTTTTGCCTGAGTGGTTTAAATTTTTCAATATGGCTCCTTAGAATATTGGCAAGGGAGCACAGTTGACCACTTGGAAGGCCACCTGATCTAAATTCTAAGCACCTGAAGGACCATATCCAAAGATACACATTGATGTTGAGGTTTCTAGGGTTCTTCTGATGAGTAGGTGTAGAGGCTGGAAGACCAGAATCCATCTATCTACTCACCCACATCCATCTATCCATTCATCTTAACATCCAATTATTCATTTATTAATCATTAAGAGAAGGGGTTGAGGGAAGGATATCTTTGAATTGGTCTTAGAAAAATGTGTTCTATAGGAAGTTACAAGTGACTCTCTTAAGGAAATAGAGCATGACATATTCATTAAAGAGATGAATTTCAAGGAATTAGGACAAAGACTCCCCAATCCAATGTGCCTGCTCAGCATATGATTGATTCATGTGTTGAACATTGAGTCAGAAGCTGGCTTAAAGCTGAAAATAAAAAAGGCTCATGATGTGTGAGCTGCCTGAGCATCAAAGAGAGTGGTCAAGTGTGGGTTTCCCATGAGACTGCCGTATGACCATGAAGAAGGCATGTGGCAGGGGAAACAAGTCAAAAAAAAAAGCCTTTCTCACATCTTCAACCATTGCTTCCAAAGTTGTAAAACTCAAATAATCAGGGGTTTGGCAGCTAGAAAACAAGGGAATTTTCAACTTAATAGACCAACCTCTTTGTCAATGTTAATATCTATTGTATTTATTAATTTAATAATAAACTCTATGCCAAAATATTTGATAAGAAGTGCACAGAGAAAGAAATACTAGCTGATTCAATTGAGCGTTTAATACAAGTAAAATATATGTCAAACAAGGCAAATTATTCATAAGATAATCATAGCCTTTCATGTCAATAAGAGTTGGCATAAAGGTCGTTAATTCACTCAACAAATATTTACTTATAGCAGGAGAACTTTTTCTGTGCTGTATGGAGCACCTCATGCTACTTCATCAAGGCTGACGTCATGTGGAAAATGGCCAGTGATTTTCGTGTCCACCCTGGAGTGTGAAAAGAAACATCAATTCAGGCTAGACCAAAGAAACCACCCACAAGGAGTCCCTGGATGTGAAGGTGAGAAAATACACAGGAATTCTCTAAAAGCCAGAGAGCTACTTAGAGTGGCTGAAGCAAGTATCAGCAGAAATAGAATAACAAATGAGAAGAAGCTGAAGTTGTCTACCTTCTGGTCCCTCTTCCTTCTTTCCTGTTCTGCCCAGATTTTAGAATCAACTGCAATGATGAGAGGAGGTCTAGAGGGAACTGATCCAAACAGCTGATGTCTGTAGCAAGGCTGCAAGGCCACTGTCCTTAAGAATTCTTTATATAAGTTTTGGTGAGACTCACTGCTATAAACTATGAAGATGAAATGCCAGTGGCTCAGAATGGAGTTTACTTGTCTCTCATGTGAAAGTCCCAAATGGGCTTTCCTGGTCAGTGACTAACTCTCCTCTATGCAGTTATTCAGACTTCAGCCCTTTCCCTCCTATGGCATCATCCTTTTAAACTCCTGGGCTTTCAAGTTCTCCAGGCTCATCTGCATCAAGCCAGAGTGGGAAAGAGCATGAAGGAAGATGTGCAGGAAGTCTACAAGGGCCTGGCTTAGTATCACACATCACTCCCACCCACTTCCCATTGGGAAACAGAGTCAAGTCACCTAAATGTGAGGACACCTAGTCTAGTGTGTGCCAACGATGGAGAGGAGACATATTTTGATGAATACAGCAGGCTTTGCCACAGAATATAGCATTTCTTGAGAGCTAACCAAGGCCAGGTGTGGTGGCTCACACCTGTAATCCCAGCACTCCAGGAAGCTGAGGTGGGCGGATCACTTGAGGACAGGAGTTTGAGACCATCCTGGCCAACACAGCAAAACTCCATCTCTACCAAAATACAAAAATTAGCTGAGTGTGGTGGTGCACACCTGTAATCCCAGCGAGTCAGGAGGCTGAGGCAGGAGAATCACTTGAGCCCTGGAGGTGGAGGTTGCAGTGAGTCGAGATGTCACCACTGCACTCCAGCCTGGGCAACAGAGTGAGACCCTGTCTCAAAAAACAAACAAAAAAACAAAATATGTGCCAAGCACTGTGCTTGGCATGGCAGGTTCGATTATTGCATTTCACAGGGAGCTAAGTCACTTGTCCCAGCTTCACAGCTGAAGAGTGGCAGAACTGAGTTAGAATGGGGCTGTGTGATTTCAGATGGACCAGAGGGTCCATCTTCACCACCATATAGGAGGCTATGTTCTACACTCTAACCACTTCAGAAATTTAGTAGGAATTTTTGCACATTGATTTTGTATCCTGAGACTCTCCTGAAGTTGCTTATCAGCTTATGGGGTTTTGGGGCTGAGATGATGGAGATTTCTAAATATACAATGATGTCATCTGCAAACAGAGACAATTTGACTTCCTCTCTTCTTATTTCAATACCCTTTATTTCTCTCTCTTGCGTGATTGCCCTGGCCAGAACTTCCAACACTATGTTGAACAGGAGTGGTGACAGAGGGCGTCCTTGACTCATGCTGGTTTTGAAATGGAATGCTTCCAGCTTTTATCACCATTCAGTATGATATTGGCTGTGGGTTTGTCATAAATAGCTCTTATTATTTTGAAATATGTTCTATCAATACCTAGTTTATTGTTTTTAGCATGAACAGGTGTTGAATTTTATCGAAGGCCTTTTCTGCTTCCATTGAGATAATCATGTGGTCTTTGGCATTGATTATGTTTGTGTGATGGATTATGATTATTGATTTGCATATGTTGAACCAGCCTTGCATCCCAGGGATGAAGCCAACTTGATCATGGTAGATAAGCTTTTTGATATGCTGCTGGATTCAGTTTGCCAGTATTTTATTGAGGATTTTTGCATTGATGTTCATCAGGGATATTGGACAGCAATTTTGTGTGTGTGTGTGTGTGTGTGTGTGTCTCTGCCAGGTTTTGGTATCAGGATGATGCTGGCCTCATAAAATGAGTTAGGGAGGAGTCCCTCTTTTTCTACTGTTTGGAATAGTTTCAGAAGGAATGGTACCAGCTCCTCTTTGTACCTCCAATAGAATTCAGCTGTGAATCTGTCTGGTCTTCGGCTTTTTTTTCGGTTGGTAGGCTATTAATTACTACCTCAATTTCAGAACTTGTTATTGGTCTATTCAGGAATTCGACTTTTCCCTGGTTTACTCTTGGGACAGTGTATGTGTCCAGGAATTTATCCATTTCTTCTAGATTTTCTAGTTTGTTTGTGTAGAGGTGTTTATAGTATTCTCTAATGGTAGTTTGTATTTCTGTGGGGTCAGTGGTGATATCTCCTTTATCATTTTTTATTGTGTCTATTTGATTCTTCTCTCTTTTCTTCTTTATTGTCTGGCTAGCAGCCTATCTATTTTATTAATCTTCTCCAAAAAACCGGCTCCTGGATTCATTGATTTTTTAAACCTTTTTTGTGTGTCTTTATCTCCTTCAGTGCTGCTGACCTTAGTTATTTTTTGTCTTCTGCTAGCTTTTGGATTTGTTTGCTCTTGCTTCCCTAGTTCTTTTAATTGTGATGTTAGGGTGTCGATTTTAGATCTTTCCCATTTTCTGATGTGGGCACTTAGTGCTATAAATTTACCTCTAAACACTGCTTTATCTGTGTCCCAAAGATTCTGGTATACTGTGTCTTTGTTCTCGTTGGTTTCAAATAACTTATTTATTTCTGCCTTAATTTCGTATTTACACAGTGGACATTCAGGAGCAGGTTGTTCAGTTTCCATGTAGTTGTGTGGTTTTGAGTGAGTTTCTTAATCCTGAGTTCTAATTTGATTGCACTGTGGTCTGAGAGACTGTTATGATTTCCATTGTTTTGCATTTGCTGAGGAGGGTTTACTTCCAGTTATGTGGTCAGTTTTAGAATGAGTACTATGTGGTGCTGAGAAGAATGTATATTCTGTTGATTTGGGGTGGAGAGTTTTGTAGATGTCTATTAGGTCCGCTTTGTCCAGAGCTGGGTTCAAGTCCTGAATATCCTTGTTAATTTTCTGTCTCATTGATCTGTCTAATATTGAGAGTGGGGTGTTAAAGTCTCCCACTATTATTGTGTGGGAGTCTAAATCTCTTTGCAGGTCTTTAAGAACTTGCTTTATGAATCTGGGTGCTCCTGTATTGGGTGCATATATATTTAGGATAATTAGCTCTTCTTGTTGCATTGATCCCTTTACCATTATGTAATGCCTTTCTTTGTCTTTTTTTAAATCTTTGTTGGTTTAAAGTCTCTTTTATCAGAGACTAGGATTGCAACCCCTGCTTTTTGTTTGCTTTCCATTTGCTTGGTAAATATAGATAAACAGAGAGCCAAATCATGCGTGAACTCCCATTCACAATTGCTACAAAGAGAATAAAATACCTAGGAATACAACTTACAAGGGATGTGAAGGACCGCTTCAAGGAGAACTACAAACTACCGCTCAAGGAAATAAGACAGGACACAAATAAATGGAAAACATTACATGCTCATGGATAGGAAGAATCAATATCATGAAAATGGCCATACTACCCAAAGTAATTTATAGATTCAATGCTATTCCCATCAAGTTACCAATGAATTTCTTCACAGAATTAGAAAAAAACTACTTTAAATTTCATATGGAACCAAAAAAGAGCCCATATAGCCAAGACAATCCTAAGCAAAAGAACAAAGCTGGAGGCATCATGCTACCTGACTTCAAACTATACTACAAGGCTACAGTAATGAAAACAGCATGGTACTGGCACCAAAATGGATACATAGACCAATGGAATAGAAAAGAGGCCTCAGAAATAACACCGCACATCTACAACCATCTGATCTTTGACAAACCTGACAGAAATAAGCAATGTGGAAAGGATTCCCTGTTTAATAAATGATGTTGGGAAAACTGGCTAGCCATATGCAGAAAACTGAAACTGGACCCTTCCTTACACCTTTTACACAAATTAACTCAAGATGGATTAAAGACTTAAACATAAGACCTAAAACCATAAAAACCCTAGAAGAAAACCTGGGCGATACCATTCAGGACATAGGCATGGGCAAAGACTTCATGACTAAAACACCAAAAGCAATTGCAACAAAAGCCAAAATTGACAAATGGGATCTAATTAAACAAAAGAGCTTCTGCACAGCAAAAGAAACGATCATCAGAGTGAACAGGCAACCTACAGAATGGGAGAAAATTTTTGCCATCTATCCATCTGACAAAGGGCTAATATCCAGAATGTACAAGGAGCTTAAACAAATTTACAAGAAAAAACAACCCCACCAAAAAGTGGGTAAAAGATATGAACAGACACTTCTCAAAAGAAAACACTTATGCAACCAACAAACATATGAAAAAAAGCTCATCGTCACTGGTCATTGGAGAAATGCAGATCAAAACTGCAGTGAGACACCATCTCACGCCAGTTAGAATGGCGATCATTAAAAAGTCAGGACACAACGGATGCTGGAGAGGATGTGGAGAAATAGGAACGCTTTTACACTGTTGGTGGGAGTGTAAATTAGTTCAACCATTGTGGAAGACAGTGTGGCGATTCCTCAAGGATCTAGAACTAGAAATACCATTTGACCCAGCAATCCCATTACTGGGTGGTATATACCCAAAGGATAATAAATCATTCTACTATAAAGACACATGCACATGTATGCTTATTGCAGCACTATTTACAATAGCAAAGACTTGGAACCAATCCAAATGACCATCAATGATAGACTGGATAAAGAAAATGTGGCACATATACACCATGGAATACTATGCAGCCATAAAAAAGAATGAGTTTGTGTCCTTTGCAGGGACATGGATGAAGCTGGAAACCATCATTCTCAGCAAACTAACACAGGAACAGAAAACCAAACACATGTTCTCACTCATAAGTGGGAGTTGAACAATGAGAACACATGGACACAGGGAGGGGAACATCACACACTGGGGCCTGTCAAGGGGTGGAGGAAATGGGGAGGGATAGCATTAGGAGACATACCTAATGCTTGCAAGGCTTAAAACCTGAGGCAGGCGGATCATGAGGTCAGGAGATTGAGACCATCCTGGCTAACACAGTGAAACCCCGTCTCTACTAAAAATACAAAAAATTAGCCAGGCATGGTGGCAAGCACCTGTAATCCCAGTTACTCAGGAGGCTGAAGCAGGAGAACCACTTGAACCCGGGAGGCGGAGGTTGCAGCGAGCTGAGATTGCACCACTGCACACCAGCCTGGGCGACAAAAACAAAAACAAAAACCCTAGATGATGGGTGCAGCAAACCACCATGGCACATGTATACCTATGTAACAAACCACACATTCTGCACATGTATCCCAGAACTTTAAAGTATAATAAAATAAAAAAAAAAGAAGAAAAAAAAACTAACAGGGATATTTACTAAGAACAGTACCTGACACATAGTAAGCACTCAATAAATATTTGCTATTAAATGAAAAAAAAAAAAGACCTTAATATTCTGTCAAAAAAAAAAAAAAAAATTTAGTAGGGAACTGTTCTCAGCACAGCACGCTACCTCTCTCCCCCAAAGAGCTGGAAATGCAGACATAGCTGCTAGAGTCAGCACTGGGCAGTTGAGGGGGTAATCGTGTCTTAGGTGAGGTTGAGGTCCTTCCCAAATTATCAAGCTATGTTAAATGAGACATGATTTAGAAATAAATGCTGATAAGAAATAAAACCCTTTCTTTAAAACTCTCTAGTGAAGGCAACATCAGAGCCTTGTTTGCTGATATCTTTGTCCATAACCAGACAAATTAGGAATTTCCTCTTTCTATCTCATACCTCGTTCTAGTATAAATTCTAGTTCCCTCTCCGCTAAACATGGAAAACAGATGGTTTCCTTCCAACTTATTAGGCATCAAATAAGGTTCACTTTTATTACATTTCTCCCTTTTTACCCCTCCAGACTATGACTATTTCAGTTCTTGCCTCATCTTTCCTCATAGGGTCTCTAGTCTAGAGCTTTAAGCATTTTGAGGATGGTCTTGGAGTTCATCTCCAGTATTGCCGGAGGAGCTGGGACTGAACACAGAGTAGTGACCTAGGACCAGGAGGGCTAGATTCTAGGGCTGCCTCTGACTCTAATCGTGTGACCCTGGGCAAGTGATCAAAACTTCTGAACCGGTGTTTCCTTATCTGAAGGAGAAATGAGTGAGACAATTGATTTCTAAATTTCTTTGATTCTTAAACTTCTTATGAATCTTAATACTTCTATTCCATTAAAAAAAAAAAAAAACTTGGCTTATAGCATACTCTTTAACAAAGATGTTTTCTTTTTTTCAAGTTCTGAAGGTCATTCATGACTGTTTTGTACTTTTTGGGTACCAGAATCTTGACTGTAATCATCAGAACAGACTCATCCAGTGTAAAAATCTGTATTTGATCACTGTGTGTGTGTGGTGGGGAGTGCCTCAGGGTTTTTTAAAAAATAATTTTAGGAGAAATGGTTAATATAATCACATGATTCAAAAGTCAAATATAAAAAGGTACAGACTGAGAAGTCTGACAACCACTCATCTTTTTTTCTACCCTGTTCTCTATCTCCCCATCACTTCTTCCCTATAGGTAACTACTTCTATTTGCTTCTTGAATATTAGTCCAGTGTCCTTTGATGTAAATATGAGCAAATACATTCTGTCTGCACCTTTCCTTTTATGCTTGTCTTTGACACCTTTCCACATCCCTATTTAAACTGTGTCCTCATTGTTCCTTAACAGCTGCCTGGTATTTCATTAAGTAGGAGTGTCATAATTTATTAAACCCATCTTCTATAGATGAATACTCGGGTTGTTTCCAATCTTTTGTTGTTGCAAACAATGCTGCAGTGAATAACTTTGTCAATATGCCATTTTGTATGTGTGCAGTGACTTCTGTAGGGTCAATTCCCAGAAGTAGAATTACCGTGTCAAAGAGTCAGTGAAATTATACTAGATTTGCCAAGTTGCCCTGGAAGGTGTTCTGTCATTCTGACATTTCCACCCTCATCTACGAGTGCACTTGTTTTCCCACACCCTCCCCAGAGTGGCTTGTCAAATCTTTGAAGTTTTGCCAATCTAGTAATTGAGGAATCTGATAGGTAACTCTTATATACTTTGGATTTTATTTTCTCTTATTAAGAATGAGGAAGTCAGGGCCCTTTGAAGGCAGCAGAAGGATTTGTTAAGAATGGCTAAGTCCACACCACAGCCAGAATTCTCTTTGTTTTAGTACATGTGCTCAAACCTGGAGGTTCCCAACCTGGCTGCATGTTGGATTCCCCTAAGGAGTGTGTAACGAATATATGTTTGTTGATTTGTCTTTTTCTAGCTGTCTTTTCTTTATGCCACCCGGGAGCAGCTTCCATCTTTTCCTTTTCCCTAGCCATGGGGAGATGTTTAAAGTCTTTTTCACTTAGCAAGCATGGCTTCTTACTTGGAAATGAAGCGGCACACCAATGCTCTGTTGTCTGGCATGTAATGACAAGTCCCTTGCAGCATCATTAAATACCTGCCTTGATGGATTGGCCATTCAGCCCTTCCTGACTAGCATGTGCAGGTCCCCATGGCCTATAGTGGGGCAGAATCTGAAGGCTCATGCTCACTCTGTTCCACTTTTGCTCTCCTTAAACATTTTCAGCTTTGCTAGTGTGGAATTGCTCTTGGTTTTCCGGGACTAAAGTGTATTCCAAATGCAAAAAAATGTATATTAATGGCATGTATATAGTCAAATACGTGTGTGTGTGTGTGTGTGTGTGTGTATACACACCTAGCAATAAAATTGTGAAACTTTCCCCTGCACCAGTGTCAAAGACACGTTCTGTAACTGAGAACCATCACTGAGGAATTCAGCAAAGTGACAAAACCTTGGTTGCATCTCTCATACATCTATCAAAAACTATGGTGGCTAGAAGAGTTAAGATTCTGTTTCCTGAATGCCAAGAAAACTTCGAGATTTGATCCAAGTGGTATACAGGGTGTAAGTGGTAAAATGTGTTTGCACTTCTTTCTCACGCCGCATAGAAAAAGCCATTCACCTCTTTCTTCTTCAAGCAGGGGAAGTGAATGGGCCTCAGCATAGGGGAAGGTCTTGTGGGGGAACAAGAGAGAAAGGGGCATGCTCTATCTCTCAGAGTGGGAAAGAGCTGCCCTTAATGTCAACTACCTTTCCCAGGGGCTTCCCTCGATTCCCTAAGTCAGCTGCCAAACTGCCTGGGGTATTCATAGATATAAGTGGGTGGAGAAGAAGAAGCCCCCTGACCCCATGACAACAACACCCACTTCCTGCTCCACAGAGTTTACAGTGGTTACGTCATAACTGCAGGAACCCGGTTTCATCCATCTTCAGCCACTCAGATAAAGAATGCTCTTGGAAGGCAAGAAGCAGTGACAATCTGTTCCCTTGGTAACATCCTCTGAAGAGCATCTGGGTCACGTAAGCCAGGAATGGTGAGGTTTATCAAATGAACTTGGTGGGAGTAAATGAGAACTGTATTTGCAAATTACTGATCATTTTCCACTCTGTCTCTGTTGTGTAAATGACTCCAACGATTTATTTCTGACCACTTCTATGACGTGGAAGGGTGAAGTGAAGGCCATTGAAATGAGCAAAACTCTCACAGTTACCATCTCCAAGGGTGCAGATTTCACTCCTGTGAGCATAGCAATGTCCTCATTGCAATGAAGAGAATGGCTCTTTCCCGCTCCTCTCATTCTCACCCAAGAGGAATTGTGCTCTCTTTCATGGATGATGCCCAGGGAAGTAAAATAAGTGTGCGGACAGACTCAGAAGCCCAGAGCTCAGGGACATGTGCCATGCTGTAACTGGGCAATGCAGCTGTTGAGACCGCAGAGAACCGCCATACCCAAAATATAGCTTTGAGCCTGGCGTTCTCAGCAGGGCTATTTTCCTTTTGACCAAATACACCCACAAATGACGACCACAAATTTCAGTTGGCTGTGCTATGAATTCAGAAGTTTCTTTAAGAACGGGGAATATGTGAAGTTGTATCTGGGAGTGATATTGAAAACAAGAGAATTTTTGAAATCAGCATTTTTGAAGCAATGGGACGTGATTTGCTTTTCAGCACACAAGTCCTTCAAAAGATGTTCAAACACAGACCCAATATATCTCCTTGGTCTGGAGGTAAATTTTTATTCTTTGCAAAGTTTCTGGGGGGAAAAAACACCATAGAAAGCTAGTTGTTTAGCATCATAAATTCAAAATGGTTACAGTCACCAGATTTTAAATTTTTTACCTGATTGTTTGGGCACCCACAATGCCCAAGCCAAACACTTGTCTGGTTTTCTTTTGGTGGCAGCTGAAGAAATTGAGGTTTTTCCCTTTTTGGCCTCTTCTTGACCTCCCCCTTCCCTGCTTAGTGCTACTTATAAGATGGCAAACTTTTCATTCCGAGTAATTGCTTAGCAGGGCCAGATACTACTGTTTCCCACAGTGTGTCTCCCCTTTCTCTGTGATTATGAGACAAAAAAGCGGGCGGCAGTGCTTAGGAAAGAGCTGGAAAATTAGGATCCCGAGAAGTGGCTGCCCAGCAACCCGAAGGTCTTGGAAGGCGCCAGATCCATTTCCTGCCTGAGTGTTTCCCTTTGCCCAGTCCCCAGAAAGAAACCCCATCCGTGCAGCTTTCTGCATCTCATTCCAATCCACGAAGGTTCTCATTACATTTTCAACATGAAACCTCAGCATTCAAACCTAATCATTTTAGGAGGAAAATGAAAAGACAGCAAGGCCTCTGTCAACTGGAGTGATTGGGGCCCAGAGTTCCTAACTGAGCCATCTGCCTACCCTCTTCCCTCCGCAGTGAGGAAGGGCCCCGAGGCCAGTTTAGACTCATGCCCTGCCTCTCCTGTCTTCCAGCCCCTGCTCACACCACCCTCTGCGGGGTCCTGCCTGGAGAGCCCCCTCTCTTTTGTCAGCAGTCCTGATGGGAAACACAAGGGTTTAGAATCTTCAACAGGAAGCTGGCTGCGTCCTGGTCTCTTGGGATTTTTCCTAGAAAAGAAACAGGGAAGATGGCATTCTAACACGGTTCCAGGGCTCTGGCCACCAAAGAAGTTTGTTCAGGGCTTACATTAAGAGGAATTTCACAGAACCAGCACACCAATAGGTTTTGAAATAAAATGTCTTTCTAGAGAGGATTGGCTGTAATGTGGGGAGATATGCCGTGAGCTTTTTCTGAGAGAAGCCCCCTCTAGACCCAGCCCAGTGGAATCCCAGCTAAAGTCTCCTGCAGAGGCAAAGGCCAGCTTTCAGCTCAGCACAGTGCGCTCGGGAGTTGAACAGTGGCCAAGCTGGTGTTACTTGGTCTAGAATTATCACGACCCTTGCTATTTGCATCACAGGGCACGCTCAACCTCATTTGCTTTTAGTCATTAGAAACCTCCTTTCCCGAGGGATCAATTAGTGGAAAAGAGAGGCAGATTTCAGACATGGGAGCTGCAGGAGGTAACTGGAGGTAACTGATCAGCCTGGTCTGCCTGGCCAGGAAACTCAAGGGTAACCTTGCAAAGGCACTGGAGGAACGGGAGAAAGTCGGGTTCAGGGACGCTTCCCTGCTGCTCCCAGGAGGCTGCCAGGGCCACCAAAGATGGGAGTGTACCCCAACCTCAGAAAAGCAGAGCAGAGTTACCACCCAGCCAGGCCAGCCTTGGGAGGGACCTGGCCACGGTGGAGGAATAATTTGCTCTCAACAGAGGGTGAGAACATGAGGGCCTGTAAGTTGTTTCATGACATTTGCAGACTTGGTTTGAACATCGTTTTGAGAATGGGAAGTTTTAAAATCATAGCGAAAGGAAGAAAGGCTGTTCCCAAATCCTCCTTATCAGTGTCTGCTGAGCCACCGTGAGCTCCCTGCTCCTGCCCTCAGATCTGGACGTGGTCATGGTCATGGAGGACTCCTTCATCCGTTTCATCATTCCCACCAGGAGCAGCCTGTGGGCTGTGAAAGGGCCTTCTCCAGGGGCTCCTCCAAGGAGAGGGAGCCCAGAAGGAAGCCCAAGTTGGAAGCAGCCATGGGGATTAGTAGGTGTGCCATTTATCTATCAGATCCCACCAGCTGTGAGTCTGGCTGAGCCGGAAGACCCAGAGTCAGTCCCCTGCAAGAACATGGTGGCTGTGAGGAGTGGGCTGAATGTGTATATTGTCCTCATGCTAAGGGTTTTCAAACTATAGATCATGAACCACTTATGGTTCACTGAGTGTGGTGATGAGCATTTACATAAGTGAATAAATAGAACAGAAAATATCCAAGCGGCTTTTCTGTAGTGAGGCTAGTGTGATTTCACAAAAACTTTATTTCAGTTGTGTGTTTGAATGTACTGTGTATCTTAATCCATGATATAAGATATAGTCCTTACTTTAGACCAAGGTCAGACAGGATTGAAATGGCCCTGTATTGCTAATGGGTTCCCCGGTGAATGTGGTTGAACAACCTTGATCCTGTACAAACCATGAGTGCCAAATTTAGAAAATACCAGGCAATGATACGCTAAGCTTGTACAACAACCTTTTTGAACAAATGAAGGGAGAAAGATAACAACAGCCAGAACTTTGCTATTTGTGAAAACAGAAGAAGTGAAAAATTCAGAGCAGAGGAGACGTACTGGCTTCATCCCACAGCTCCACCAATGGTGTGAGGGAGCAGGCATATTCTCGCTCTGTTTACTTGAGGCCAGTACCAGTACTATTATTCTATCGCTGGTCCTCTTGACAGTCTGCTTCCCAACCTTTCCAACCTCTCAATTAATTTAATTCTATTAATTTAATTCAATTAAAGTTGAGTAAAATTTAAATTCAGGTCTTTGGTCACGTAAGACCAGTGGCTACCACAGTGGACAGTGTGGTACAGAACATCACCACCATTGCAGAGAGTTCCAGTGGACACAGCTGGTCTAGAGGTTTACACAAGGGGCTCTGCTGCCCCTCCGGAAGGTGGCCTATATCACTTCGGCCACGTCCCATTGGCTGGAACCTAGTCCCTTAACCCCAACCTCACTACCATACAAGTTGGGGTGTGTGCGCCCAGGAGAAGGCGTCTTGAACACATCTCCCCGAATGCCGGAATGTCCAGACTTTCTTAAAACTGTTGCTAGCCCACACCTTTTTGTTTAATGTTAGCATTTCCAACAAAATTCTAGAGTGATTTCAATCTCAGTTCCAGACATCAAGGTATAAATTTCTTTATGCTGGACTCCAATAAACTAATCAGCATAGTGTGAAAATAGTTTTGTCTCGGATGGGATTGAACCCTGCATGGGAGAGAGGAGGTGGCCCTTGGCCCCACCTTCAACTCACAATGTGCATCCTTGGCCAATCATCCCCCTCTGGCATTTCTTTTCCTAAGCCACAAACTGAGGCAATGCTTCTACTCTAGCCCATTCCTAACTCCCCTCCCAGTTGCAACCCTTCCTGTCTGTAGTCAAGTTAATCTTTTTGTGTCTAGGAACAGTAGACTCTAGCTACTTCCTCTTTCTCTTGTGTTTTCCACTTGAGTTTGGTTTAAAATATTGGCTGACTCCTGTCTCAAGATCAAGATAAGCTCTGATGGCTGGTGGTCATGTACCTCTAGTTGGCAACACCCCAAGGTGGAATGCACTACTTTGGGGGTTGAATAAATGGCTGGATTGATTTCACTGAGTTGGAATGAGGGACGTTGTCGGTATTTATACATTTTTTAGTATTGACAAACCATTTTTCAACCAACCACCCCACTGTCTCTAAATTTAATTAATCCCATTCAATGTAGATAAAGCTCAAGGCTCTTGGCTGCAAGATATAAAGAGATAAGAACTGAATCAGGGCTGTAGAATGTCAGGCTAGGGTGAGTGTTTGCCTCTGACATGGTGCTGGGAGAGGTTTGTTGGATGAGTTGTAGAGTTTTGCTATCTGACATTGATCTCGAAGGATTCATGATGACACCCACAGAATATTTCCAACTTTCCCTTAAGAACCTATTAATAATAAGGTCCATTATGCATGAATTGATCTGAATCCACTTAAAATCGATTTATATTTCCCCCTGACATTCTTAGCATAATCTGTTCCATATGTTTACAACTTAGTATAGTAAACAATATTTCCTCTATTCGTCACCAAGACAACCTCTCTCGACTTAAGCTTAGGGTTCCAAGATTTTGAGACTGGCCAGGCCCTTCTCTGACATCTTCCTCCTGAAGTCTCCCAGCCCCTTCTTTTCAGGCAGAGGCGTCTGCTTGCGTGAGGCCCTCCCCGTGGTGAAAGCTGCTCATTCCTGGGACCCTGGGGTCACTTGCTTCCTTGCCCCTCTCTGGGCGGTTAGTTAGATGTTTTTTTTTGATGCTTGGAGGTGGAATTATCCAAAATATTCTAGAAACAAGGCATGGCTTTGTTGAGATTCCCTCTTTCACAAATTAGAACATCTTTGTGCTTTTTGATTCAGATTTCCTTAACATAAGGATTCAGAGTGATATCTGGGTTATCAATAAAACTCATATGAATTCTATTCAGACCAAAATAGACCTTACAGTTCACCAAGGAGGGCCCCTCGTCTATCTAAATTCGTAAAATAATTCCCTGAGAACCTATTGTAAATCTACTCTAAGAGAGCTCCCTACTTATAATAATCTCCTATTCTAGTTAGAGAACAAATATATACACACACACACGAGAAAAAAGTAGTGAGAAAAACAGTAAGAAACATATGTAGTGACTTAATTGTGGGATAATTAGAAAACCAGCCTGTAGCCTTATGAAATTCAAATTAATTTGAAAAACGTCAGAGAAGAAAATGTTGTAAGCTTCATGAAGGAGGCCGGACTGTAGCTAGGTCTTCAAAGATAATGGTAAAATAGAAATCCACAATAAAAGAAGATTATACAAAGAACGTTTATTAGGTGCTATCTAACCTTCATTACAATACTTGGAGGTAGGAAAGATCATTTCCTTTGGTCAGGATGGGGACCCGAGACTCGGAGAGGCTGAGGATCTGGCTAAGGCCTGGTCCTACTCCATGCCTTCTGGCCGCTGCATTCGGAGCTTGCTCTCAGAGGCCCTGGGCTGAGCACAAAACTCGGCATGAACCTTTGCCTGGACCTTCTTTGCACTGTGCTTCCTGAAATCCCCCAATCCTCCCGGCTTCTGACATCCTGAATTGCGTTCCCAGTTACAGTCTTGCTGCCCCTGTGGCCTGGGGCCTGGTCCTGTCCCCACTGTCTGGCCCTTTGCAAAATTCTCTGTCCCAACACAGACTCCACCTGTGGCCACTACATCAGGACTGCCAGGCCCCGCCCAACCCTGCTGACGGGACCTGACTTTGGTGTCAGGAGGGGATCTCAGACCTACTGGAATTTAAACTCTGTGGTTTTCCCTCCCTGCAGATCCCCTCTGAGAGAAAAGTTACAGCATCTCTGGTGGGACAGGAATGGCGGGTGGTCTGTGGCCGTCACTTGGCATCTGGCACTAACCCTTAGGGGCATGTTTGCTGTTCCTCATACACTTCCACAATTTAAACGATGTAGTGGATAAAAATTGCCCAGGATTGGCCGGGCCTGTGGCTAACACCTGTAATCCCAGCGCTCTGGGAGGCCAAGGTAGGCGAATCACCTGAGGTCAGGAGTTTGAGACCAGCTTGGCCAATATGGTGAAACCCCATCTCTACTAAAAATGCAAAAGTTAGCCAGATGTGGTGGCGTAGTAGCCTGTAGACCCAGCTACTCGGAAGGCTGAGGCGGGATTTAGAATCTCTTGAGCCCTGGAGGCGGAGGTTGCAGTGACCCGACACTGCACCATTGCACTCCAGCCTGGGCAACAAGAGCAAAACTCTGTCTCAAAACAAAACAAAACGAAAACAAAAAAAAAACAAAAAATTGCCCAGGATCCACTGAAGTGGGGAAAAAAATGCTCTGTTTCTTTGTTTTTTCTAAATCAAATAAAATTGGACTTAATTTTCTACTCTGCAAGTTTAGAGAAAAATTCTATTTCAGTCATTTTTCAGGGCTTTCTCCCTCTCCCGTTCCGCTCCTCTCACTCCATCTTTGGATTGTACAAGGAAGGACCTCATTGTGTAACACAGTCTGTGGTCCTGCGCTTGGCAGTTTGCTCCTTGGTCCGTTGGAGGTGGGCAGTTTTCGGGACCCTCCGAGCTGGCTCAGTGAGATTCCTTCAAGGCTCCCTGTGGGAATGGCTAGAGTCTCACCAATCCCACTCGCTTCTGGGCGCACACACCCCAGCTTATGTAGCAGTGAGGCTGCTGCTACATAAGCTGGGGTGTGTGCGCCCAGAAGAGAGTGGGATTCCAGCCAATGGGATATGGCAGAAGTGATGAAGGCCATCTCCTGGAGGGGCAACGAAGTCCCCTGTGTAAACCTCTAGGCCAGCTCTGTCCACCACAACTCTCTGCAAGGATGAAAATATTCTATATCTGCACTGTCCACGGTGGTAGCCACTGGTCTCATGTGATGGCTGGTGGCTACCACAGTGGGTAATACACTTCACTATTTATTCTGTACTGTTAATTCTTTCCTGTTTGGCAGCGACCTTGGAAGTCATGTGTTCTGGAAGGCATAGCTACAAGATTGAAGCAGCCTGGGGCCTTGGGTAGCCGTTTGGAGGAGAACTAACCAAGGAAGCTGCTTTATTAACAGCAGCTTGTCTCACTTCGTATTTCAGAAGTTTTGGAGTGTACCTGTTAATGTGGCATAACTTGGCCTATCCTGACTATTAAAGCTCCCAAGGCCTCACAGGTGCCTATACTGCTCTCCCATCTGAGTTCCCTCCCAGCCCAGTCATCCAGCCAGCTCGGGTTTCTGGACTGTGGAGCCCACACCTGCCCAGTTCTTTTTCGATTTCTTCTTTAGTCAATCCCTTCTCTCTTCAGCCTTTGAACTACCCAGACTTTATCCACATCTACCCCGCTGGGACAACTTGGCCTAATTATCCTCACTGGGCCTAGATCTGGGGGGATAAAAAGTCTATTTTGGTTTTTCCTCCTAGGCCCTGCCTAGCAACTTCCCTTTTTTTCAACCCTATTCTTCCCTAATTAGTTTGCCACAATGAAAAACAAAGCACAAAATTTCTGAATAAGTACTGTACTAAATTATTAATAAATCATCTAGCTTGAACTGCAGTTGCAGAGCTCTGGGAGTGGAGATAAGGGGAAAAATTATTTTCCTTTATTCATGCCAAGTTGGCACTTTGGTCAAAGGCCTGAGATCCTGGCATGGGAAGTTCCACAGAAACAATTTATTCAAAAGTATAACTTAGCTGGGGCAGGGAACTCAGCTCTCACCCCACATCCACCTGGTTCCAAAATCAGCATCCCATAAAATGAACACATTCCATGGTATGTTTAGGAAGAAGGACTTATTTTACTGAAATCTTCAGCACATGAAGAAACGGAGACAAAAGATCCCAGCTCTCACCTCTTAGTAAATTAAATTTCCCATCAAACTTTCTTTTTATTCTACCCCCTACTCCTGCTGCCCAAGTTCTTCTCCCTTGCCAGCGGTGTCTTCTGTCCTCTTACTCACCCCTTGCACAGCCTCTAACGATTCCTTCCAACATCCTGAGCAGCTTGGTTTTCTCCCTCAACTTGTATCCCTCACTCAGCAAAACAAGAGGTCCTGGAGTCAGTGAGACAGTCACAATGTTTCCTCACATGGATCCCTGGTGAAGTGGGGTCAGCCACCACCCACCACCCACCACCTCCTCAAGCAGTTTCACAAAAACAAATAATACTATCACCCTATTGTTAGAGAGCAACGTTAACGGTTTTCAGCCACAGCCTGGCCATCTGCCTTTTTCTTCCTTTCAGATTGTCTCGTGTTATCATTCTGCAGGAGGGGACACCTTTCTTTGTTAGTGACTGCAGCTGAAGTCATCTACGCCCTGAGATGTTGTCCTTTGAAGGGGGCCTGCCTTTCTTGACCTGGCCTGTTTGTTCTCCCCCAGTCATAACACAGCTCCTGCCAGTTCTCTGGCCTCCGTGAACTCTCAGCTTTGACTGCAGCTGGATGGCAGGAAGCTTGTTCTGGCCAATGCTCATTGTTCCTAGAGTTTGTTACTACATTAATGGTTCAAAGCAATCATCTTCTTTTGCTCTCATTTTGGAGTCCCGTGTGTTTTCCCCATCCGCCTCTATTATCCCGAGCGCCTTATTTTTCCTCTTGATCCAAACCAAACACTGTTTATCAGTCATAGGAAGGACTTTGCAATGTTTCTGCCCACGGTGCAGCGTGATACACAGGGCTTCCTGTGTAAGCGTGGCCCCGCTCCAAGACAATGGAATAAGCCTGCAGGGTAGATCAGAGAGTCCTAGACTTGAATCGCTTATGCTGGGGCCACTGAGACAGATCTGTCCTTTCTCTGCCTGTGTCGTTGATCCACAGAGAGGGCCCAGATGTTAACTTCAAAAGCTAGGGGTGATCGGACCTTTCTCAGAGAGGACGCGGTTTGCATTGAGGGTGGCTCAATAAAGAACAAGAGGAGTGATTCTTGTAGAGCAGCGGAGGTTGTAGAGACATTTGTACTTCTAAAGCTACCCTGAGTCTGATAAAACTCTTGGGATGCTGCCCCCCTGCAGCCCACTGGAGCTGGAGGTGGTTGGTAGGGTCCCATCTGCTCTCACTCTTCGGAGACATCTGTGCTGCGAGCAGACCCCTTGCCTGACTGAGGAGGCCCAAGGAGAGAGAAGTCCCTCCCATCGCAGGGCCTCTGCTCACCAGGCATGTGAATTTGTCAAGCTCCTTCACCTGCCAGAGGCCATGTTTCTTTATCTGTAACCCAAGGAAGCTGGACTCTTGATCCATCATCCTGTGCTATTGGGGGGATTCTGTAGAGTGCTGAGTAGATGGGACAAAATGTGCAGGTGACTTGGCTCATGTATTAAATGATGAACTCTCATGGAGTCCCTCCTGGGTGGGAGCAGGAATGGTGCTGGGCACTGGGAATACGAGGCCAGCTAAGAGACAGTCTTTACCCTTGAGAAACCCACAGTCTAGTAAACAACACATGAGTAAACCAATAACTGTGATTCAACATGTAAGTGGTATACTATATGTAGGTGAGTACAACGTGCTTGTCGGAGCCTAGAGAGGGGCTGTGCTGCTGCCTGGAGGCCTGAAGTGGCCTTCTAGAGACATCTGATCTTTGTCAGGCAGAGAAGAGGCTGTGGGAGGCCCATGAAGAGTGTGTCCCAGTTAGAGGAACAGTCTGAGCACAGCACGTTGTTCTTGGAAAGTGGCCGTCGTCACCCTACTCATCCGTATTTGCTGCTCCCCAAAGCCAGCCACATGAGCCCATCCCTGGTTCATGCCTAAGGGGACCAGGGGGCAGACATGTGGTTTCAAAGAAGCCAGCTTATAGCTTGTTCAGGGCTCCATGACTTGTGGCCTGGATTGCAGAGATGAGCCAGCCAAGCCAGTCATGGCTCAGGATTTTCACGTTGGGAAACAAGGAGACTGTTGCCAGTTGTCTGGGGGAACTGGGGTGACTTTGCATGAAAGGAGGGGCTGAGGCAAATCATGGGGGCTGAACCGTGGGTGCACAGGGTTGTGCTGGAGCGTACACTGTGGAGAGCAGGGCAGCACAGGGTTGAGGAGGGAACTGGCCCCATGGTAAGCCTTTGTGTTTGCCTCTCCCTGGCCCGGCGGGGTTTGCTGTTTAGCCTTTCTTTTTGGGCTCCTTGCATCACATGTAAAGTCAAAGTTCAGGCTCTATACACATGCATGCAACATCCTAGGGCTCTCATTTCTACCAGATAATTCCGTTTCCAGCCACAATCTTGGTGAACGGCAAGCTTCTTTAGCGCTTACCCTGGTCAACAGATAGAATGGATGCAGTTCTTTTCTCAGCCCTTCAGGATTTTAAGCAGGTAGAGAGGTTCTCACGTCCTTCAAGTGTGGCCTGCTTCTCCTGATCTCACTCTTCTCAGGCAGCAGAGCTTCGACCGCCTGCCATCAGACCCACCTGGTCTGAATTCCCGTTGGGTTTTGTCTTTTAGCAACTGCTCTGAATGTGAGTTGGCACATGGGGGATTTCTCTCCTAGTTTCAAATATGTATGGAGACCAAAAAAGTTATCATACTACATTCCACAGCCATTCCATGTTTTGGGACCAGAACAGGGGTAGTGGGTTTTGTATTTGGCTAAGGCCTGAGCTTGGTGCAATGCTACTGTCTTTCCCAGAGCTCTGGTGTCCTTGGGTGAAACTTAAGAGTCTTTCAGTTGTACCTTGCAGTCAAAAAGGCTCCAACTAGAACAGACATGTTGTGGTCAGGGAAAGACGTGATGACAGAGGAGAGTGATGAGTAGCTTTATCTTTGGGAGTTCACAAAATTTGAGGCCAGGTATGATAGAAGCTGTGTGTGAGAAGAGCAGAGCACCAGAGATCTGAAGGAAAAAGACCCGTCTGGGAGTGGGAACGGGGAAGAGAACGGAGGCAGAGTCATTCTACAGCCATCACGCTAATCCAGGTGAGCGGTGATGAAGTCTTGAACAGGGGCAGTGTAACAAGGATATTTAGGGGGAAACAAAGGCTAAAATGTATGAGTATCTGATCTGTCTACACTAGCCATTTTCCACGTATTTCCTCATTAAATGTTTACAACACCCCGAGACCTCCATATTTACTTATTATCCTCATTTTATGATAAGAAATTAGAAGCTCTGAGAGATTAAGTAACTTGATCCAGGTAATATGACTAGGAAGTCACTGAGTCAAATTTGAACTTAGGTCTCTGACACCATGGCCATCCATATTCTTTTTTTAAATTTTTTTTCTTAGAGACAAGTTCTTGCTCTGTTGCTCAGACTGCTGGAGCGCAGTGGCATGATCATGGCTCACTGCAGCCTCAACCTTCTGGGCTTAAGTAATCATCCTGTCTCAGCCTGGGATTACAGGTATCTGCCGCCACACCCGGCTAATGTTTTAAATTTTTGTAGAGACTGTTGTTGCCCTGGATGGTTTTGAACTCCTGGGTTCAAGTGATCCTCCTGCCTTGGCCCCCCAAAGTGCTGGGATTACAGGTGTGAGCCACTGCACTTGACAACGTTCTTTTCTTTACATAAGGACTTTTAAAATAAGAATTGGCAATATTTGTATATGGAAGATGAGAAAGAGAGAAGGAGAGAGAACTCTTGAGGTTAGTAGCTTGGGTAGCTATGAATTGGTGATGATGCTAACTGAGAGAAGGGATACAGGAGGCAGAGCACGCCTGGGGAGGAAGGAAATTGGTCCATTTTGTGCAGCACCTGGAAGTCATCCAGGCAGAGATTTCTAGTGAATAGCTGGAAATATGAGTCCGGAGTCCAGGAGAGAGTTCAGCTGGAGACATCCCTTTTGGTGTCGTTGGCTGACTGTTAGTTATAGAAACCAAGGGAGAGGATGAAATTCTTTAGTGAGTTTGTGAAGTAAGAGGAGAGTCAAGGATGTAACAGGGAGACATCAACATCTAAGGAGAAAGTGCAGAAGGGGCCAGAAGAGGGGGTGAGAAGAGTGGTGAGAAAGGTAAGCACAGAATGTATAGGGAGCAGAATCTCAAATACTAAAAAAGGGTATTAAAAAGTAAAGAGGACGTTTTTAATATTAACAAATGCAAAAGAGATGAAATAGGATATAGACCTGAAAAGAAGACATTGGTCTGTCATCTAGGAGGTCGTTGATGACCTTTTCAAGGACAAGAAAAGAAGAAGTGATTAATTCTGCCTGGGGCTGGCTAGAGAAAGGTTTTGAAGGAGAGCCGACATTTGAGCTGGACCATTCAACATCGGTGAGATGGTGCCAGGCAGAGAAGAGGGGAAAGGCACCTCAGGCAGAAGGAGCAACAAACAGAGAGATCCTTTGGAATTCCATTGAGCTCTTTGGATTTTTACAGGCAGCATCAAGCTGGCAGCACGAGTCTATTAAGCCATGTTTTGTTTTCTCCATTTTGGAGAATCTTACAGTTTCTCTTTCTACTGTAGACATAATAATTGAGATTGGGAAATATAATTGGTATCTCCCAAAGAGACATATGGTTCAATATTTTATGAAAATAAGAGTTCTAAAAAAAAAAAAACGGAGGAAGTAGGAAGATTCTGCAAATCCATCTCATAGAGCATGTCATGATTTGGAAAGGTAATATGTGCTAGCTGTTGTCACAAATGGCTCCTGAACTCTCAGAGGCTTAAAACAATCCAAGTTTAGTTCTCACTCACATGGAGCCTGATGGGGTCCAGCAGCTCTTCTGGGCAGCTCTCCTTCATGTAGTGACTCAGAGATCTACGCTCCTTCTACATGTGCTCTGCATTCTTGGATCCCTTCAATCCCAGCCATGCGGACAGGAAAAGAAAACATAGGGAAATCATACCAGATGCCGAGTCACCCAGGCTGGAAGGAACATTTCACTGCTGTTCACATTCCATAGACCATATTCGGCAAATGGCCCACCCCACCTGACAGCAGAGGAGACCCGAAAATGAACATGAGCACATCGGTATCGGTGAGCACTAACGGTGTATGCCCATTGATGATTGATTATTAAAATACCGATTGTTAAAATTTGCTTTGCTTTGCCTGAAAAATGTGAATGGATTTAGGCATTGTCCATTTTCTACATTTTGCAGGTAACCTTGCTCCTCTGATTCCTCGGGACTCGATATTTCAGTCTGTTATTAAAGACAGATTTTCGTGTTACAAGAACTCTGCCTTGAGGCTGTGCGCAACTTGAGTACAGGGTTAAAAACTATAGAATTATGTTTCTAGGTGTTTTCAAAGTGAACTGAATTCTCAAGGTAAATTCAGTTTCGTGGGTTTAAGGTGGATCAGTTGTTGTGGTTGGCATCGTGGAGCATGCTACAGTGGAGAAGAAGGTCTTGAAGGAAGATTACATCTGCCGTGCAGGAATGGGTGGGAATGAAGTGGGAATGGGCGCAGGAATGAAGGAGAATGGGTTTCATGTCATAATGGTGCAATATCGAGACTGTATTTTGCATATTCAACCAAGTGAATCTTAGGTTTTGGCAAATAATATTGTAAAAATGTTAACAGCAATTTTAAAAAATACACTATTCTTTTTTATTTTTCTATGTTTCCCTGCAGTTTGTCTTCATATGCAGGCAAAATCTTCATGTAGAGGGGCTCATCGCGTGCATCTTTGATTCTAGCGTTTTCACACATCACACTGTCTACCGTCTCCCACTCCACCTCTACCTATGCTTCTCTCCTTTGGCTCACCCCATTCTGATCACATTGATAATCCCCTTCCTGACCTATCACGCTCTTTCCTATCTCGAGATGTTTGTAGCTGATATTCTCTGGGTTGGTTTTCACTGAGCTCTTCACATGACTGGTTCATTCTCACCTTCAGGTCTTGGCTCAAAGGTCACTCCCCTCAGAGAGAATTTCCCTGAGTATCCTACAAACAGCATCCCCTCCCATTCTTCTCTATTACATCATATCACATCATCACGCTTATTTGCATCATGTCATTTTTCACCATTTATAGATCTCTTTCATTCTTTACTTATGTTTATGTTTACCTCACTAGAACATAGCTTCCATAATGAACACTATTATGTATGTAACCTTTCCTCTTCTTTGAATTATTCCTGTGGGCTCTTTTCCTGAATAAATTCTCAGGAGTGAGATTATTGAATCAAATATTGTGAACCTTCTTATTGTTCTTGAAATATGGTTGCCATAGTGCTCTCCAAAAGTTGTATCAATGTACACTGCCATCAGCCAAATGTTGTTGTACCCATTTTACTACATTATAAATCACTGTCAG